>NC_139980.1:4250196-4909067 GCF_963993115.1 Abramis brama | reverse complement strand
AAATAAATAGTTAAAAAATCATATATTGTGATTTCTGGATTTTTTTTTTTTTAGATTATGTCTCTCACAGTGGACATGCACCTACGATGACAATTTCAGACCCCTCCATGATTTCCAAGTGGGAGAACTTGCAAAATAGCAGGGTGTTCAAATACTTATTTTCCTCACTGTGTACATATATATATATATATATATATATATATATATATATATATATATATATATATATATTCCAGTTCTAGTGATTGTGTGTTTATATGCACCCGTGTAGAGCTGTAAGATCTCCAGCAGCTTTTGCGAGTGTTGCAGCTCTCCATCTAAAGAGCAGTTCCACAGAGTCTGACACACCACAGCGGCCAGATGCCAGTCCTGAGGCCCGAAATCACGCAGACAGTCAATAAGCCTGCAGTAGGGAGAGTCAGAGAAAGCACAGTGCTTAAACACTATACAGTACAGTCAAAAGAAGAAAACACACTGAAAAGACAGGCAAGTTACTTCTGAATGGTTCCCTCGACCCTCAGTGCGGCCCTGCTGTCTGGGTCTGCAGATAAGTTGATGAGAACTCCACATGCAGAGAAACACACATCAGGGGTCTTGGAGTCCAGAAGGGTTACCACAAACTGCTCCACTGACACATAAAAACAGGAGTATGACGTCAGCCTCTGGGGGATTTGAGACAGACAAACTAGCAGAGAGACCGTCTCAAACCTTTGTGCTGCATGATGAAGTGTCTCACATCTCTGATCTGCGACAGATTTCCAAAAACACGTGTGGCCTCCAAAACAGCATCCATACTGGAGCTCAGCAAGAGCTTTAGTAGCACTGCAATGACAGAAGGACAGACGGGAGGGGGAAATCACTGAAGGACAAAGACAGATGCAACATTCGGACTGTGTTCACACACACACACACTCATCTTACACTGTGAGATGTGTGTGTGCTGGGAACGGACCACTGAGCTTTCGCCTTGGTAGTAAGACAAGTTGTTGATGGTGGCCACAGCATTAATCACTAACTCTTCACTCTTCTTCACACACCTGCACCCTGAGAGACAAGAGCAAAGGAAACAGAAAACTTGATCAGTTACACGCCATCTATTTGGAATGGCATATATAACAGAATATAAATGCACCATTATAATTATGAATAATTTATTATGCATGTTAATTTCCTTCATTTTTTTTTATTACATTTGCCATCATCTAGGCTACTGAAGCTACTCTTTAAAAACACTAAGAATTTAATAACACTGTTAAAGGGATACTCCACTTTTTTTGGAAATAGGCTCATTTTACAACTCCCCCAGAGATAAACAGTTGAGTTTTACCGTTTTCGAATCCATTCAGCCGATCTCAGGGTCTGGCGGTACCACTTTTAGCATAGCTTAGCATAGATCATTGAATCGGACAGGACCATTAGCATCTCTCTCAAAAAAATGACCAAAGAGTTTCGATATTTTTCCTATTTAAAACTTGACTCTTCTGTAGTTACATCGTGTACTAAGACCGACGGAAAATGTAAAGTTGCGATTTTCTAGGCTGATATGGCTAGGAACTATACTCTCATTCCTGCGTAATAATCAAGAAACTTTGCTGCCGTACCATGAGTCCAGCAGGCGTAATGATATGATGCAGCGCCTGAAAAAAATCGCAACTTTACATTTTCCGTCGGTCTTAGTACACGATGTAACTACAGAAGAATCAAGTTTTAAATAGGAAAAATATCGAAACTCTTTGGTAATTTTTTTGAGAGAGATGCTAATGGTCCTGTCCGATTCAATGATCTATGCTAAGCTATGCTAAAAGTGGTACCGCCAGACCCAGAGTTCGGCTGAATGGATTCGAAAACGGTAAAACTCAACTGTTTAACTCTGGGGGGAGTTGTAAAATGAGCCTATTTCCAAAAAAAAGTGGAGTATCCCTTTAAATCTAGCAAATCTCAACCAAATTTTTATTTATTTATTATAAATTAAATGTTAAGTGAAATAAAAAACTTACTTATTATGACCGCCGCTAGCGTAGCTAGCGAAAGCGGTCATATAGGGATTGTCAAAGTTTTTTTTTTTTTTTTTTTTCGTCATCTACTGAATTTTTCGTCAACGATACCAGGGACACCGAAACACCGGGGAACATGAAATTTGGTGGGCATGTAGCCCCACTAGACTTTTACGGAAAAATTTTGTTTGGTCCCCAGGGGCCACTCCCCCCCCGCGCTGGGTCCCCCGAAACCCAAAAAATGCAGTTTTTCCTAAATAACTACCTGAACCGTGGCACCGAGGATGAAGAAATTTTTATGCTATGTTGGTCTTAAGGGCCCACATCAACCTAGCCCATAATCACTCATTTGTGATTTGCGCCCCTTCCCATAAAAAATGAAAATGCAATATTATTCTGCTTTAATCGCCCCTATCTTCAGTTGAGATGTTCAGAACTGCACCATATTTCATGTGTATGATTAACTTGACATCCTCTGGGGGTATGCTAAGTTTCGTAGAATTTCATCCATGGGGGGGTATAAAATAAATTCATTTATGTGCACATTTAGTGACTGTACACTCATCGGCCTGTAGATGGTGGTGTTGAGCGAAGGGTTGCTGGTTTTGGATGATACTGTCACACACACATACATAAACACGCAATACAGCCAAATTGCTCCACGTCATTTATTTTTGTGGAAAGCCAGTGCAGGCCTGAGCGGCGGTCATATTTTGTACCGCCATGCGGTACATCTAGTTTTATTGCAGATAGTTGACAGGGGAACATTTTTCATTTTAATTTATTTTAACGATGTAGGTTACTAAAATAACTCAAAGTAATAATGTAGAACTATATAAATATTATTAAAAAAAAAACAATTAAAAAAAAAACACAAAATTACTAAAATATTACATAAAATGAAAAGAAATATATATTTTTTTAAAAATCTAATTTTTCATACTGCACATTAAAATGTGATGCATAAATTCACTTAGTTCCCTTTCAAGGGAACTCGCGTTGCGTCGAGTTTGACGCTATGGGAACGCTTTGCGTGATGACGTCTTGAAGCACATGTAAAATCAGTCCAATGGTGTGGCGGAACGTCAGAGGCGGGTGACGTCACGTACCAGGAAGCTATAAAAGCCGGCCCGAAACAGAAAACGAAAGCTTTCTGAGTCTTCAGTTGCGCTCTGTGTGAAATCTGTCTGTATATTTGGTGTTGTCTGTCTATATCATATATATATATATTCAGTATGGCGAGCGAGCAGCAGTTTAGAGTGTGTGTCCATCCCTGCCCGCGTTATTTAACGGGAGGTGACACACACACTCTTTGTGTTGTTTGTTTGGGAGAGGAGCATGCCCAGTCAGCACTCGAGGGTGGTGACTGTGTGCATTGCTGTGCGCTTCCATTGCGTACGCTCCGATCCCGCTTGGCTCGGTTCAATCCCGACCACGCTCCCCAGGGCTCGGGTCCCGCCGCTGCCGAGGCACGGCGTCGATCTCAGACCTGGGGTTCACAGATGGATTTATCAGTGGATGTTGAGACGGGCTCTGCCTTATCTCAGCATCCGTCTGATAGATCCAGTGCCTCTTATCAGGGTGTGGAAGCACGCGCTGCGGTTTCTTCCCCCCCGATAGAGGTACCAGTACTGCAACTATCCAGCTCTGAGGAGTTGGATGTTGTGAGTATTGTAGCTGAGTCTGAGGATTCGCCACCTCAGTCTCATGCGTTTGAGGAACTGCTCGATGTCATTACTAGAGCTGTTGACAGACTGTCTATTGAGTGGCCAGAAGATAGGCAGGACGTTCGTTCGAAAAGTAAGCTCGACGAACGCTTCCTGCCATCTCGTGCGCAACCCCAGCGCAGGAGCCTGCCGTTTTTCCCCGATCTCCACACCGAGGTGTCGAGATCGTGGGCGAAACCAGTGTCATATCGAGTGTATACTGCACAAACGTCACACTATTCATCCATTCACAATTATAAAGAGCATGGTTATGGGGAGATGCCGAAGGTGGAAGAGACGCTCGCGAGCTATCTCTCTCCAGCAACGGCATCTTCTCTGAAGGCTCCTGCACTTCCATCCAAGCCAGTAAAAGTTACTTCTTCCCTGGTTCATAAAGCTTATGCCGCCGCCGGTCAAGCTGCAGCGTGTTTACATACAATGTCCATAATGCAGGCTTACCAGGCTGAGTTATTGGGTGATTTTGAGGAGGGCGGGGGTATTAGTGCTGATACGGTGTCTGAACTGCGTAGAGCCACGGATTTGTCTCTCAGGGCCACCAAGGAGACGGCTAAATCCATCGGCCGCTCTATGGCAGCCCTGGTGGCCACTGAGAGGCATCTGTGGCTCAACTTAAGTGACATAAAGGACAAAGAAAAACATGTTCTTTTAGATGCACCAGTATCCACGCAAGGGTTATTTGGAGACGCAGTTAATAGTGCTGTAGCGAAGTCACAAGAAGCTTCAAAACAGGCAGCTGCACTTCAGAAACTTCTCCCCCGCCGTTCTTTCTATGAGGCTGCTGAGCGGGAGCAGCCTCACTCCTCTAAAAAGAGCGCTGAGCACCGCGCCACTCAGAAACAGAGCGTTTCCTCCCGTGCTCCCCCACAAAAATCTCGGGGACACGGAGGGCGCTCTCAAACCCAGCAGTCTTCGAGGGGTAAAACGGATCTGCGGACCGTTATTACCGCCAAGAAGGCTGCTGGGAAAAAGTCCTGATGTCTGAGGGCTCAGGACAAATGAGGGTAGTCCCCCCGAAGCAGAGCGGTTAACACCTCTTTTCACGGTGCCCGTCTCCCTTCGGTGCCCTCAGGGGACCGTTCTGCCAACCCTGCCGCCTCCGGCGTTACAGGGCGCAGCGGTCTCCGGCGAGCACATATCTCAAGGTCCACCCGGAAACGTAGTGGCCTCGGGATGCCCGCCCCCTCTGAGGAGGGTGCTAGAGCAGTCTGTTTGGTCGTTCCCTGCCGGTGCGCCGTTACAGGGCGACGAACCGACTGCTCAACAGCAGGAGAAAAATACGGTGCCGTCTCTCTTCGGTGCCCTCAGGGGACCGTTCTGCCAACCCTGCCGCCTCCGGTGTTACAGGGCGCAGCGGTCTCCGGCGAGCACATATCTCAAGGTCCACCCGGAAACGTAGTGGCCTCGGGATGCCCGCCCCCTCTGAGGAGGGTGCTAGAGCAGTCTGTTTGGTCGTTCCCTGCCGGTGCGCCGTTACAGGGCGACGAACCGACTACTCAACAGCAACAAAATCCAGAAACCAGTCTCGAGAGACTGGTACCTCTAGTAGAATCTTTGACAGCGTGGAAGCTACTGTCAAATGTTTCTCGTTGGGTCCTGCAGACCGTGGAAAAAGGGTATTAGATACAATTCTAGTAACGCCCACCGCGGTTTATGGGGGTCCTGCCCACTATGGTGGGCCCCGAGCAGGTTCTGGTTATGGAACAGGAAGTAAACACTCTGTTAGAGAAAGGGGCCATAGAATATGTACCTCCCTCCAACAGGGAAACCGGGTTTTACAGCCGGTACTTCATAGTTCCAAAGTAGGACGGGGGATTGCGTCCCATTTTAGGTCTTCGAGTTGTCATGCAGCTCAAGTTCAAAATGTTAACATTGAGACAATCGTGCCACAGATTAGTCCGAGGACTGGTTTGTCACGATAGACCTCAAGGACGCATATTTCCATCCGTCCGTGTCATTGGAAGTTCCTGAGGTTTGCTTTCGGGGGCAAAGCATACCAATATCGAGTTCTTCCATTCGGCCTGGCTTTATCACCCCGCACTTTCACCAAATGCGTGGATGCAGCTCTGGCGCCTCTGCGCCTCCGGGGTATTCGCATCATGAACTACATCGACGATTGGTTGATTTTAGCTCAGTCGCATTAGATGGCGGTTCAACATCGAGATGTTGTTCTCGCCCATATGAAAGAGTTGGGGTTACGGCTGAACGCCAAGAAGAGTGTGCTTCTCTATTTTAGAGGACCACTTTTTTAGGCGTGGTTTGGGATTCAGTGTCGATGCAGGCGCGCCTGTCATCGCCACGCTTCGATCCTGGCAGCTGTGAGAAGTGTAAAGCTAGGCCAGCTACTCACTGTCAAACAGTTCCAGAGACTGTTGGGTCTCATGGCAGCAGCTTCCAACGGGATACCTTTTGGACTGCTGCACATGAGGCCCCTGCAGTGGTGGCTCAGGACCAGAGGGTTTTTCCCCGAGGGGCAACCCATTTCGCACAATCAAGGTCACGCGGTGATGCCTACGTGCCTTGGTTATGTGGAAGAAACCTTGGTTCCTGTCCCAGGGCCCAGTGCTGGGAGCTCCTTGTCGTCGCAAACTGCTAACGACGGATGCTTCCCTCACGGGTTGGGGAGCGATCCTGAGGGTCGCTCATCTCAAGGTCTGTGGGAAGACCATCATCGTTCCTGGCATTCTATAGCCTAGAGATGTTAGCTGTCTTCCGGGCTCTGAGGAGCTTTATCACAGGTCTCAGGGGACACCATGTGTAGTACATACGGACAACACGTCGGTAGTCGCCTATATCAAGGGGGTTTGCACTGGCACGCCATATCCTCTTGTGGTCCCAGGGGAAGTTGCTGTCACTCAAGGCAGCCTACATCCCCGGGGTCCAGAATATAGGAGCAGACACTCTGTCGAGACAGGGGCCGAGGCCCGGGGAATGGTGGCTCCACCCCCGAGGTGGTGGAGCTGATATGGAAATTATAAGTGGATCTGTTTGCGTCTCGAGAGACGTCTCACTGTCCACTTTGGTTCTCCCTCACGCATCCAGCTCCTCTGGGACTGGATGCTATGGTACAGACGTGGCCGAGGCTACGTCTGTACGCCTTTCCCCCAGTTGCTCTGCTCCCGGGAGTTCTGGAAAGAGTTCGCAGGGACCGGGTTTGCCTGCTTCTTATAGCCCCGCGCTGGCCGGGCAGAGTATGGTTTCCCGATCTTGTGTCCCTCCTCGACGGGCCTCCTCTGGAGCTACCCGTCAGGAGGGACCTTCTGTCCCAAGCAGGGGGCTCGATTTTTCACCCCCGACCAGAACTGTGGAACCTGTGGGCTTGGCCTCTGAGGGGGCCCAGCTCATAGAGTCAGGTCTCTCAACTGAGGTTGTTGAGACCATTCTACAGTCCAGAGCTCCCTCCACGAGGAAACTTTATGCCCTGAACTGGAGAGTATTCACCTCTTTGTGTAGTGACCGTCGGTTGGATCCAGTCAACTGCCCAATTGGTACAGTTCTGGAGTTCCTGCAGGACCGGTTCACTGCAGGTCTGACCCCGTCCACTTTAAAGGTTTATGTGGCGGCCGTAGGTGCTTACCACAGTCCTTTGGGTGGAATGTCTGTGGGGAAAGACCCCTTTGGTATCTCGTTTCCCTCGTGGCACTTGGAGGTCCTCCTCCCTTTCGAAATCGGACCAGGAGGCGAATAATTTGCTTTGCCCTGTTCGGGCGTTAGACGCGTATGTCCACAGAGCTGCCCTGTGGCGTAAAAGTGACATTTGCTCCCCTAACAAGGGAGGTCCAGTGTCTAAGCAAAGGATGAGCAGTGGGTGGTTGAGACTATCTCACTTGCTTATGAGGCGGCTGGACAGCCTTCTCCTTTGGCTGTCCGGTCGCACTCTACGAGGAGTATGGCGGCCTCTAAGGCCCTTATATCAGGAGTTTCGTTACAGGACGTTTGTGATGCGGCAGGCTGGTCCTCACCGCACACTTTCGTCAGGTTCTACTCTCTGGATCTAGACTCTGCTCCAGGGTCTCATGTTTTGTCTTCCTAGTGATGCTCACCAGATTTCACACAGGACAGACATTTGTAGCTATGGAGGCGTTGGTATAGACGTTCCCATAGCGTCAAACTCGACGCAACGCGAGTTCCCTTGAAAGGGAACGCCTCGGTTACGACTGTAACCTCGGTTCCCTGAAGAGGGAACGAGCGTTGCGTCACCTTGCCATATCTCCTTCATGCCTGTCAACACGACTTCAGACTTTACGAAGCTTTCGTTTTCTGTTTCGGGCCGGCTTTTATAGCTTCCTGGTACGTGACGTCACCCGCCTCTGACGTTCCGCCACACCATTGGACTGATTTTACATGTGCTTCAAGACGTCATCACGCAAAGCGTTCCCATAGCGTCAAACTCGATGCAACGCTCGTTCCCTCTTCAGGGAACCGAGGTTACAGTCGTAACCGAGGCGATTTTTTTTTAGGGTTTTATTTTTTTTTTATTTAGACAAGATTGTTCGTCAAATCACTTTGCTTGTCTTAGTTTGTAGCCACCTATTCAGCAGGATACATCATTATGAGAGTAGGTGACGACAAATTACTGACTTTATGGCATTGAATCGTGAATTTAAACGATTTGTTCAATCGGGAACAAAACAAGTGACTGTCTTTATGAATGAGTCATTGAATCATTCAACCGATTCGTTCAAAAACAAATGGTTTGGTGTTCCAGCGGTTTTTGCTGTGGCTTTGTTTCAACTTTATCTTAGTTGGCAGAACAAGAACACACAGTAACTAAACCCTTTTATTTACATCCCACTGTCCTGGCACTTTTTTATGGGAAACAAATGTGCCAGTATTCATGTATCCGTAGGTGTGAAATTAAAAATACTGTCTACTTAAGTAGATCTATTCACTTTTTGTTTTGACCAAAGTCATAAGACTATTTAAAAGTAGGTTCATTCCCATATGAGAAACACTTTTACACATTTACCGGACTAGGCAAGATACAATATAGCAGCTGCCAGACGGTTCACTTCTTGGTATTGAAGATCATATCGCACAGAGTGCTAATCAGGTATCACTTCCTCCGCGAGAAGTTTCAAAACCATTCGTGTGAATTTCAGACTGAGTACTACATGATAAATCCAAATTTGAGGTAGTCAGAATCTGACAAGCGCATACGACTGTAGTAAGATCCTGTACTTCTCGTTCAGTGCGGTTTGCTCTGTCAGTGTTTGTGCGTCACTGCAAAGTGCGAGTTTGTTTCGAAACACCTTTTGTTGTGGCGAATGCTCGGTCATTGTCACCCTTGATTTCTCAGTTTCTTTTTCCTTCTCGATTTTTATTTTCATCATAACAGGATGTCATTTTAATGTAGCAGACATAAAGGTAGATAAGCGAGGAAGAATAAATCTCCCACCCATTTCCTCTCTAACTGTCCACATCTCTGTTCTAAAAAAACGACGGCATCCTCTAACCGTAATTTCTGTAGGAATCCAGCAGAAAGGTTTCATTTTATTTTCTCACATTCTAAAAAACGATATAGGACAAATATTTCCACAGGACAAAAATCTCCTTCTCTATTTCAAAAAGGAAACACATAACCACCTTTTCACCCTAGCATGCCTGCTTCTGAAACTTCCTCATGCAGAACCAAAAAGGAGCTTGCAACGATCACCATGAAACCACACTGCAACTCTGAGAACACCAGGCTGCTCAAATAAAGAGCTATGTAGGAGAAAAACGAACAGTTTACAGAGCGGGTGTTCTCGTCATTGGAGAGGATGCAGTGACTTGAGGGTCTGTGCCAGTAACTGACATGGAGAGAACATCATGTGATTTGCACAGTGCAGAGCAACCAACTTGCACATTCGTTCAAGTTCAAGGAACTAAACTTAGTCCGAAACATCTGTGTTGTCGTGTTTAAAGTTACATCGTTTCTGATAACCATTGGGCACACGTACAATGCTTTGAGAGTGACAACCGCATTGAAATGCATGAGTGAATACGCTACAGTATCTGTAAATGTCGTTCCGTTTGGGATTTTCGTAAAAATGACTTTTGTTGAATGGTAGTAGAATGTAGAACTGAACTAATAAAGTGCTCAAAAGATTGGGTGTGTGTATATGACATGATTATGTTTTTTTTACCCAGTAGTTCCAGTAGCAGCTGCACACACAGTGAGTTGGCAGCTAGTGCCGTACCCACGGTGGGATGGATGGCCAGGTTGGCCAGCAGTCTGATCAGTTTGACCAGGATGTCCTCTTTCTCAGGGGCATGACATTGCTCAGATGACGATAGTGTTTCCTGGTAGGCCTGGAAAAGATCTAAGAGGACATCTATCCCTCCTTCCTCTTCATAAACTCTCTCTCTGGCTTCAATGCTCTTGGATGTCAGATTTCCTAGAGTGAACAGGAGACGCACTACTAGATCCTGCACATAAGAAAAGAGGACAGGTGTGTTTAGTAGGTCGTTGTAAGTTAAAGTGTTAACACGTAATAAATTACATTTATTATATATATATATATGTGGTGAACACAATTTCGCCAAGTACAACCTGTTCCTGGAACAACATTCCAATCAACCAATCAGATTTGAGGGACAAGTTTACAATTTATGTCAAGTTTAGGCTTACAATCAACCTATCATTTCCCTCTAAATTTAGGGATAACTTATGGGCAGGGTTAGGTTTAGGGGTAGGGAAAGGGTTAGGATTAAATTTTTAGACAGGAATGTTGTTCTAGGATCAACAAAGTATGTTGATCCAGGAACATGTCTTACTTGTGAAAATTACAGTGACCTGGAAGGCATGCACATACTGTATTTCATTTATAATTTAAATTTGATATATTTCTTATTTATTCATAAATCAAGCCAAAAAGGGATGTTTAACAAAAGTAAAGTAATTGGGGAATTGGATTGTGGAATTCAATCATCAAAAAAATATTATAATAATAATAATAATAATAAATATATATATATATATATATATATTTTTTTTTTTTTTTTTTTTTTTACAAAATACCTGCATTCATACAAATATGAATGCAAACACCAGGACTGCAGATAAGTGGCATACATATCTAAAATGTGTACCATAATATTAGGGGAACATTTTATTCCATCATTGCATATTTTCATTGAGTCCCATGTTGTATATCCAGTGCATTCTTAAGCAGTTTCAGAAATAAGTAATTTTGTTTGGTCATAAAGCACAAGTAAAGTTACATTCATTTACAAGTCGTTAAACCTAATAATTAAACACAACATTATAAAATTAATTTTATTAATAGGTCTTACTATTAAAAACTTATAAGATTAATTTTCATTAAATACTTTCATTAAATTGACAGGCCTAGTATTCAGTGCTTTCATGGTTGATCCACTAAACCCACACGAATAACCAGCAGCCTTTGGTGAACTATTTTATCAGACATTTTAAACTGTATTTCAACAACTCCTTTCTGTTTTCATTTAGAAAATATGAAAAAAGTGGGGTGCAGAAAGAGACTTCTGCCAGTAGTCTAGTGGACAGTATGTCCCTATTTGAGGCACAGTATGTGTGAGACTCTAGTTTATGATACCTAGTAAACACTGTGAACCGTGTTTATTCTTTATGAGATTAGGAGCACATGATCTCATTACTCTCAGTGCCAGAAGGAAAGAGAGAGAAGAACATCTGAACTGACTGTACCGAAATAAAATGAACAGAAAAACACACACACCTTCATAGACCATTGCTCAAGTTTCACTTGAGAGCAGAAAGCGGAACATGCAGCCTATATGCTTACATGTGTGTGCTTGTTTCAGTTTACGTCAAAGCGTGCGTGGACATATACTTGATCCAAACTCACCTGTTTCCTGCTGTGTTTGCCTAGAAGGTCCAAAAATAGGCTGCAGCAGCGTGGCGTCTCAGCTAGTGCATGACAGCATTCAGTGTAGGTGGACAGCTTGCTGGAGACAGAGCACACACACACACACATATTCTCACACATCACGTGGCACAACTTTATCAACACTAATCAGAATGCTCTAACTAAATCAAATTAGAACTTCTCTCACCTGGTGGATACCAAAAATGTATTTATATACCAGTGCATTATAAAACACTAAACCAGTGGTTCTCAACCAGGGGACCGGGGCCCCACTAGGGGCCTCAAGATGAACATTAAACTACAAGACTCCTAAAATCAAGATATTATTTTAATTCAACTTTTTTTTTTTTTTTTTTTTTTGAAGAACTAGGGTTCCCACAGTCTTGGAAAACCTAGATATATAAATAGTCTAATTTTAAAAGTTTGATTTCTAGACCTGGAAAAGTATTGTAAATGAATAAAATCCATGGGAATGTGTATAATAAATATACATTCAAGTTTTCTAGTTATGCCAAGCACTGCCATATGATAATGATAATTTTACCAATGGGAGCCTTGGAGTCAACAAGGCTGAGAACCACGGCTCTAAACACTTACTTCGATCCTCACCTGAATATTCGGGCCACATTAATGCAGATGTCGAGGTCATTACGATGGTTCTCCAGAATCAGGCAAAGAGTAAAGAATGCCTTGTTGGACAGGAAGGAAGGCCGAGACTCAGACTGGTCAGCGATATTTCTCAAAGCTGCAGTGACCTAGAAAGGGTAAAGAGGTCAAGACTGTGTGCAACTGTATGTGTGTTTGGTAAGTGAGCGTGAATAAGGTACTGTGCAGCAGGTGTGCGTGTGTGCTTATTATTGCCTAATGGGTAGAGATGCATATAAAAGAGGAAGCACTTATAATCAAGAAGAAATAACATAAGGCCTTGAAAAGTGGCCTCATAAATCTCTCCATCAAGAGCTTAGGACACTGATTAGGGTACATGGAGGGTGCCTGCTAGAGCTGCTTGGCCCATCGGGCCATACTTTCATAAAAACCCTAATTTCCGTCTGCCAACATGCTAATGAGTGGCACGGCAATTGGCGCTGGACATCAAACTATGCGTGCCAAGTTCAGGAAGTTTGTTTGGGCAGAGTTAAATAATTCCCTGTGAAGCGTACTTTGAGTAGAAAGTAAAATATGGACACGGGGAAGTGGAAAAAGGGCATCCTCCCAGACAAAAGCAAAAACAAAAGCAGAGGAAAAGCACATTAAAATCCGGCCTTTTTTTCAACCCTATGCAACCCCACCCTTGTGAAGCGCTCACATTTTGTTCCGTTTCGCTCCCAGAGCAGAGTTCTGAGAAATGTCCGGGTGGGGTTTAAGTATGTTCAATTCCTCCTGTTTTAAAGTCTTAAAGACACAGATTTACCATGTTTGCAATGCAAACCTATTTGTGTATCTATGGCGGTGTATGTGTGCTGCACAAAGCACTATTACAGCACATAGGGGAAGCACACGTCCTCGGTCACTGTGGAAATGTATGATGGGATCTTAAGTGTTTTTGAGACAACAAAATACATTACAGAAAAAGTCTCTCTGCATTTTTTAAAGGGATAGTTGACCTAAAAATTCTAATTCTGTCATTATTTACTCACTTTCAAAACTGTATGACTTTCTTTCCTCTGTGGAACATAAAATAAGATCATTTGAGAAATGTCTCAGTGTTTTTTGGTCCATACAATGAAAGACAATGGTAACCAAAACCATTCTTCTTCAAAATATCTTCTCTTGTGTTCCACAGATGAAAGAAAGACATAAAGGTAATTTTTGGGTGAACTATCTCCTTTAAGATGTCACATTTGATCCACCAAAAAGTTTGTTCATTTGTGGATTTGCCGGTTTCCTTAGTTTTAGTGTATATGGGGGTATGTGTGTGATTGTGAACATGATTGGCATACTAAAAACAGGGTTAGAGATGACAATAAAGGAACTTTGACACCTGCCCAAACAACGCAACCATCAAAGACCACCCACCTGTACCAGTATGTGTCCTGCGATGACACCCTGGCCTTCTCCCTCTGACCTCTGAGTAGTTAAATTAGCTGAAGTTGTAAATGGACCATGCATCAGTCTCTTTGACAGCTGTAGCAGTGTGCCGATGAAGTCTTTAGCCAGCAGCAGACTGGAGATGGCACTGTTTCCTGAGAGGAGCTTCAGTGAGCCGACACAGTACAGCACGGCCTCACCTTTACTCCACACATCCTCACACTGTAGCTGACACAGAAGGGAGTCTGTGTGGAAACACGTACACACAATGGGCTGAAGTTAGAGATAATGCCTGATTGAGCTTAGAGAGTCAAGGTGAGTTATACAATAATCAGGTCTAACCTAGGATGGAGTCGGTGAGGAACATGACGTCGTTACTAGCATCCCGGCTGATTTTGAAGACGAGTTTGCAGATGTTCAGCAAGTTGTTTCCACTCACATTGAGCTTGTAATATAGACAAGAGCAATAAGGTTCTGTAAATTATTTCAAATTTCAGATGTTTCAGACCTTGTAAAAGATTATGATGTTTAAGACAGCTGCACAGAACCAAAATAATTTTTTTTTAAATGTATTTGTCAGTTTCTCAGCTACCCTCTGAAGGCATTTGTATTTCCATTTATGTATTTGGCGAATGCTTTTATCTTAAGAAACTTACACTGCATTGAAGGCGTACATTTTTATGTGTGCTCAGTTGTCAGTTCGCTGGAAAGCGAACCCACAATGAAAAATGTGTTCAATTAAAAAGAAAATTGTTAAATACAGTTTTAAAATATACATTCTTTTGTCATGTTTATTTTTTTGTAATGTGCGAGAAGTATTAATGTTTTAAAGGAATACCGTTTTTACCAGATTTTTTTGTTTGTTTTTCATAGGTAATTGTATTGAAACCAATTAGGGTAAATTTGACCCAGACCATGGCAATCACATCCAGATTTTCTACCAAATACAAGGTTTAAAGGTCATATTTTGTGTGTGTGTGTATTTGAGTGTGTGTGTACAGGTTTGTCATATATTGTGAGGACCAAATGACCCCACAAGGATAGTAAAACCTGAGATCCCCTACACTGTGTGGACCAGCCAGCAGTCCCCACGAGGGAAATGGATTAATAAACATACTAAATTATGTTTTGTTGACAATGTAAAAATGCAGAAAGTTGTGTGTGATGGGTAGGTTTAGGGGTAGGGTTAGTGTAAGGGGATAGAATATACAGTTTGTATAGTAAACAAATCATTACGCCTGTTGAGAGTCCCCACAAAGATAGCGAAACCGAGTATGTGTGTGTGTGTGTGTGTGTGTGTGTCTCTATATACTCACTGCCAGAATAAGTTTGGCTAATGTTAAGTTAAGTCGGTCCGATCCCACATCTATAAGTCTGAAGAGCGTTCTAAGGATGGCGGACCTCTTTTTACACTGCCTTCCCAGCATGTCTCTCTCCGCTAGGGCGTCATGGAGACCATTGCACGAGTTACACAGCTGTCCCACAATCTCATCTGACACGCCATCACCTATAAGGATTGGGGTTTTTTTGTAAAGAGACAAAACCTGATCAGTACTCTATATGTTCCAGTGCACAAAATATGTAACTGTCAAGGTCGCATTTCAAACTGAATGTCTCCCACAGTATTAATTGCAGCATTGTCATCCTTCAACTGTCCCTGTGAAGGACAGGGAAAGAGGAGTAGTCTGTGGGACACACAGACTCTTTCATTCAGCTGAACTGATGTGTACACAGAGTAGGCTTACTGACATTTCAGTGACATTTGACCCACGTCAACACCCACTGACAAAGTTTACATGGCCCTTTAGGGCACGTTCCCCCCCTGTATGGTATGCATCATTAGTGTGTACTGAATATAATAGCTCTTTACTGTCATTCTGTATGTATTGGCTATGACAACATAACATGTCAAAAAGTTTTAAGTTAGATTAGACTTCAATGGAGTATTAATATGTCCAAATTCTCCTGAGCTCAATTTTAATCAAAACATTTTTCTATTCATCTTTGCATCCAGAATAATTATTAATTTCTACATGCTTTTTAACCATTCTGTGCACTGGCAATGCCTCATACTTGCTGGATCTAACTTGCCTTTAGGGGATAAGGCAGGGGCTGCGTTTTTCCAAAGCTATTTTTTGCTAAAACAAATGTTGTTTCTCATATCTGTTTCCAAGATGGTTGGCATTCTCCCCAACGGCACCCTTCGATGATGCCATGGAGAATATGAATGGTATTTTATGCATGAACCGAGAGGCTCTTGGCACAATAAATATTTGATATTTATCTTTCAAATGAATTTTTATTGAATTTTCAAAGTGCTTAAATATTTACTGCTATTAGATTGCATTTCATGGTTCCTTTCTCCCACATGCTTTGACTTTAAAAGCGTATACCGTGCCAAGCTCAACAAAAGCTTGTTTTTATTCCTCTGCATTCAGATATTGTGTTTTCTTTCTCCCTGCAGTTTGCTTTCACTCTGGGACACATTCAAGTGCTGAACTGCAGCTCCTTAGTACGAACTTGCATAAGCACAATCCAAAAACCCCAGAATTAGGATTATCTTTCTAAATTTAAAGTCAGTAATAGGGGGAAAAAAACTTTTTTGAACTGTTAAAAATCTGTACTAGGGTGAATGGAAAATAAAAAGCAGAGCTGTTATGTTGGAATTGACTATTTGTGTATAAATTTGGAACTGCTGTATTATTTCTCTTTAAACTATTTAAAAATGTTCCTTAAATAAAGAAGACTGGTAGGAGTATACTGCAGAAAATCATTACATGAAATTTTGTTCTCATAAGATAATGAAAAGCCATCAGGTATCAATCTGAATGCTATATATGTTTTTGGAGCTATTAAAATGGCATTGAGGTTTTTCCTACCCTAAAACATTGCATTACACTTCAAATAAAAAGTAAAAGCATTGCTAAGAAACTAGTCATTTTGAAATGACTAGTTCTGTGCAAACATATTGTTGGTCTGATGATGTACAGCAAAACAGAACGTGGCTCTTTGCTCTTTAAGGTTATCAGATCACTACTTGAGTGTATTAAGCACATTCATGAGAGTCATTTTATAATCACCTGGAGCAAAGGACTCAAATTCTTGAAGGACAGGAAGGACCTTAGTGTTCCAGAACACAGATTCGTCCATGTTGTCATCACATGGGTCTCCATACCCAAGCCTGGCTTCTACAGCAGAAAGACATGCAGTGGGTTTTAGACAGACAGACAGATAAATATTTAAATAGACAGGTAGATGTACTTTATTGATCCTGGAAGGGAAATTCAGACAGTTCGCCCCAGCAGTTCTTAAAGCATATGAATATAATACAGAATGTTCAACACAGCATGAAAAGGTCAGAGCTTCACACCCACCCACGTGCCTTTTCATTAGTGTCTGTTCTGTTCAAATGCTTCTGTGAGCATTTGCATTGTGGACGAGCTGCAGGAAGCAGTGTGGGTTGCGAAAACAACAGATCAAAAACAATCAGCTAGCATCTGGATAAAGAACCTTGAGAAACTGCTGCAGCAAAAGTGGTTAAGGTTTCCAATCCGATCAGATGTTTGCGGCCACTGGCAAGATTGTGTCAGGAGCAAGATTTACAAGATTGTGAGAACTTCGCTTTGTTTATCACGTGTTTGACTGCCGGTTAGCGGTTTCAAGTGTATATTTATACAGTACAGAAATAGCAATGTACCTGGTTTTGATTCTCTTTCCATAGATACATCAGTTTGCGGTATCCTGCTAATGACAAACATACAGTAAACAAAATGTACATGCAGACCAGACAAAAAGAATAAATTACATAATTGGGTTTGAAACAGTGGTTAGATGAACAACAAAGCCTTGATGGCGTTTGAAAACGTTTGTGTGGATATAAATGCTAAATATGTACCAACATAACTACAAGTATGTTCAGTGGGTACTTTTTAAATACATAGCTTCTAGTAGAGTATTCTCATTGAATTCTCCTATTTTCCTTGCAGACACAAGAGGTCACTGTCGTGATATCATGATGCAGAATTTCATTGCCCAATTTTTTGATTATATATTATACTGTGAGCACCGCTCAAAACCAGATACTGGTCAAAAATAGATAACGTTCAAAATGTGCTTGTGGAAATGTTCATTAAATCATGCACGCGTATGTGAGGGCTACTGCAACACACAGGAAACCACATGTTCATGTGACCGTCTCAGAGCTAGTCATGCACTGTGTCACAGTAAATTTTATCTCAAAAATCAAGATAACTGTTAACACTGTTTTAGTCTGTGCTATCATTAATAGCAGATTAAACTCACTCAAATGTCTCATGTACTTGTCCTGCCTAAAATTCACATAATTTTTTTTTGTAATCATTCATCTTTATCATTTGTGGCATGGGTATTTCCTAAGGATTTTGAATAAATGATGGTATGGCGAGGCATTTTTGTGGCATTGATCATGTTTGGGCTTTGTACTGTCTCGATAATGCCTCTTTGTTGATGGGACGCCTCGGTCGAGACGTGATCTCATCGTGTGAATCTCAAATGAGACTGTACTGGTGGTCAACAGACCAGTCAGCCTGCCAGCCACAAACGGCCTGCATGATCTAATATCGCTCCATTAGCAACTATAACAAGGATATGGTAGAGAAAGAAGGAGAGAGAGGCTTGCTGCTTGACTTTAACTTACTATTAAAATCCAGAGTGTCCGTAAATGCATCCAAATTGAATGCAATGCATTACGATTTTCATAAGTGAGCATTCTGGGCAATGTATTAATGAGAGCGCTTGGATCTGAATAAGCGAACCTTTTAACGTGGTCTTACTGATAGATTACATAATTCTGTTGCATGTAATGGAAGATGTACACAAAAGAGGATATCAAACTCAGGTTATAAAAACATTGGTAATGAAAGGATTAATGCCGCTGGGATCTACTGATCAAACAAGTTCACTCTCTGAACAGGCACAGAGCATAAATCTATTTACTAAGTGAGTTTGATGGTGTATTGACAGTAGAGGTTTTTGTTATAAAGCCCAAAGCTGATTTCAAACCTCTGAATGTGCAGCAAAAAGAGTACATTAAATTGATATGTAACCTTCAAGTAAATAAACTCTTATGCTCAAAAAGCATACCTGTGTTTGATAAGTGTGTGCAGGGAAGTTTCGGAGGATGATTTTGTTT
This sequence comes from Abramis brama, assembly GCF_963993115.1. Taxonomy (NCBI): domain Eukaryota; kingdom Metazoa; phylum Chordata; class Actinopteri; order Cypriniformes; family Leuciscidae; genus Abramis; species Abramis brama. The sequence goes on along the minus strand of NC_139980.1, from coordinate 4,890,298 downwards.
TATGCCCTGTAACATTAGCATAATGTAGCTTTTCTCTGTCATCTGGTTGGTCTACTTCGATCCTTGCCTCTAGAGACATATCTGAACAGGCACACAATAATACAACTTTAAACAGTCAAACAGTCAAAAACAAATAGATTTAATTTTTTTTTTTTTTTTTTTAATCTTACTGATTACTCCTATACAGTTTGACAGGACAAACACACACATTTTGTTTTCTCAAAGCAAGCAAACTCAAGGCATGAGTAACATCCTGGGGATATTGTAAACTGATCTATATCTGATTTTTGGAAGTGTCTATTCATTTCGGTTTGGTGTGAAACACTTCAACAGCTAGCGGATTGTCACAATGAAGTTATATAGGGTTATCAATATGTCTGACAGGCGAATAAGCACTATTACTGCATAGCACTTCATTTTTTGGAAGATGAAGTATCCCTGTTAAAAAAAAAAAAAAAAAGAAAGAAAAAAAAAGATATATACTGTAGATTAATAAAACACTTTTATTTCTTTTCTTACTCTTTGTGTGTGGTGTCATGAAGGGTAGTTGGTGGATGGATGCTGCTCTAAGCAGTCTGGCCCGAGAACCTCCTGATCCTATCCTGGTATTTCCTCGTTCAGCTGGGGGTTTGGGGAGAGTTGCTTCATTGTCACCGCCATACTCATCCAGGGACACAGACAGCCTGGGTTTCTAGGAATGACAGAACTCTTCAATTATTGTTCCCTGTTTTAGTCAGACAAAGTTTTAAAAAAGCCTCTTACATGTTCCAGTGGGCTGAGACGAGTTCCAGAGCCAGGCCTGGAGTCAGGAACTTCAAAATGGCGGCCATGAAGACTAGAAAAGAAATTTGGGAAGGCAATTAAAACCAGCATACCAGTAATAAGAATAAGCAAACGGTTAATATTATAATTCAAGTACTTCATAGAGTGCAACAGTCGGGATCTGGAAGTAAAAAAAAAACCAAAACATTCATTTTCTCCATAGGAGAATTGTTTTTTAACGATAACTTATAAACTTAAAGACTTTTAAATAGCCTAAACGTGTTTAATAGAAAAATTCATGAAAACCTACAGTACATTACTCATGATTCTGCAAAAAAAAAGTTTTTAATCAATAGTTTTATATACATCAATCGCTTCATGGGATTGTAGTTCTTTCTCACATTAACTATTAACTGTCTAATTTTCAAATATGTTTTTGCTTCAAATCAAAGTTTGTAATGATGTGAGTGGTTCACCTCGTAGCTGGTTGGTTCGGTTCATGGCTTATAACTCTTAAATGGAGATTTTTTTTAAAAATCCCTATGGGAAAAATACCAAGAACCAACGCTGCTGAAAACTAGGCGGGTACTGTTGCACTCTACAATAAAAATCCATTCAAATATATTATAGTAAACATTAAATACATGCAAAACAAGTGATAAACAAATAAGCTTATTATATCTGATGTTGTTTTACCTGAATGCAGATGGTGGTCGTCCATCATGTGCACGAGATGAGGATTCTCCAAAGAGCTGCCGATGCTTCTCCTGGGGTGTGAAAGGTCGCTGTGTGGCAAGAGTCCTGAGAGAGCGACGAGCCTCTGACACTATCTCAGCACTTGTCTGTCTCCTGTGGCCAGGGCTCATGTGGATCTGCTTACTTTTGTCCTGCTGGAGCTCCATCCCAGACATGCTTGATCCATAGGGATGTGTACCAGTATCAAAAGCCTGACACCTTGACCACTATGCTATAACCAAAACTGGTTGGAAAGAGGCATAACTATGATAAAAGGAAGAGGAGCATTTATATTTTAAATCAAATTAACGGCCTCTTGTAAATATAAAGATTTAACTGTCCCAGAAATCTATAGCAGACTTAATTGCATATTTTTCTGACATTCTTATATTACCTCAGTCTTCACAGTGGTTTGCTGTCCTGTAAGACTAGTTTTTAATATTAAATATTTTATTACTTTTATTTAACTCTAATTTTAAATGCACCCCGCAAACACGTGTTCAACTGTTTATTAACCGGAGTCATATCATTCAGTGCAAGACAAGAATGCGCGTCCACGCACCGTCACCATGGAAACACATAACGCTGCTACAGTAACTCGGATGTAGCAAAACAAAACATTTAATAATAACGTAAAAAATAAACTAAAGAATAAAAAACTCGTACAATAAACAACTCGATTTGATATCTTAAATTCAGGAAACCAACAAAACAACAATAATAATCTACGATACTATTAGTATCAAGCGTTGCTTGCAGCCGACTTCATCAGAAAACTTGCTCTTTTAGGCAGTGCGTGATGTAAACAGCACAAAAAATTACCCTTTACCTTGATTTCCAAACGAGCTTGGGTTTCACGGTTTTAAATCATCTTTAATCCGGAAAGATGAGCGTGTGTGACAACAGAAAGAGGGACGCACACCACCGAGTCAATCACGGCCACGCGCATAGTCATGTGACACACGGAGGCTTGTTATGTGAAACGTACTGCCTTTTTACTTTATTTCTTTGCCATTTTTTCTTCATTTTTAAGAGTTAGAACAAAGTAATAAGGATTCATTACCCGTAATTACATAGAGAGTTGATTACCTTAATATATAGGTGTGCTTTAGTTCAATCTTGTGAGCATCAGCCATAACACATTTCCAACGGAAAAAGGTGAGACCATTTTTCAATTTTAACGAAAACAAAGTACATTTATTTTTTATTTAGAATTAAACTAAATTAAGGCTTCATTCATATTCCTCCCCAAAACTCATATGCCTATGGTGTTCAATGCAAAATCCTAAATTTCAGGCCCACAGAGTCACGAGGCGACACGAGAGATAAGTGAACTGATACTTACCCACCCAGAATGACACATACAAGAGGAATTTAAAGCTACTAGTTTTAGCCTTGTTCTAATTAGGACAGTATTTTCCACTCAAAGTAGTTTAAGTTTTCCACTTAAAGTAGGTAACATTTAAAGGGATAAGTTAGTTCACCCCAAAATGAAATTTTTGTCATCATTTACTCACCCTCATGTTGTTCCAAACCTGTATGAGTTTCTTTTCTTCTGTTGAACACAAAAGAAGATATTGTGAAGAATGTCGGTAACCAGACAAAATATCTTCTTTTGTGTTCAACAGAAGAAAGAAACTCAGACAGGTTTGGAACAGCTCGAGGGCGAGTAAATGACCATTTAAATTGTTTGGGTGAAGTATCCATACACATTATGCAAAATAGTGGATGATGTGTTTGTCTTTTTGTAACTGAGACATCTGTTTTGTCTGTTGTGGTTTTAACATAGTCATTTCCCACAAACATTTAAGTCTTCTGAGAATCTGTCCACCCATTGGCTGAATTGTATGACATCAAACATCCTGACTGACTTACTGTAGACTGCCTATTAATAATATTAGTAAGCAAATTCACATGAAGGAATAAGAACATTTTCTTCATGCAGTGTTGAAATTATCATCTCACATTGTTTAGTGGGTTTTTTCAAAACTACTCTGCAAGCAAGACTGACATGGTTTGTCTAACACACTATACATACAAACCTCTTTCTCTGTTCCTCATGAAGTAAAATGCATGTATGAGTCTTCTGGTTAGATTTAAATAACTCTACAAGCTTCATTCTCATGGATACAAGACGCCTCATTGGTGTAATGTGATTGGAGGGGCTAGCCAATAAGGAGTTAGTACAAGAGTGCTCATTGGCCAATGGCTGCATAGATATGGTTGCCCTCTTTCATTGTCACTAGGGGAGTGTGATGCCAAGGATGGCAATTTTGATAACATTATGTAAAGTGCACTGCATTTTTTACATGAGGTGCGCACATCTGTATTTAGAGGGCTGCATGAGTGGTGTGAATTTAATTATCTTGCGAACCTTGACACATACGCACACACACACACCACTGATGCTGGATGCTCTTCTTCTACGTCACTGAAGTAAATTGGTTTGTTTTGCAAGGACCATCATTTTTCTGGCTGCTGTCTCCTTGGCAACCAGCTCCTTATGGGCAGTCTTTGGACACACATTGACTCCCTCACCTGGTGATAAGGAGAAGGCAGTGATGGTTCACGAATGTATGACGAGGAGGTTAAACAATGTGTTTGCTTAGACTTTACACAAAGAAAGAACTGTCAAACACTTTGAGCTTGTGTCAACATGTGGTCAAGAAGCACTACAGTTTTTGTTTTGACCAAGCACAAAAAGATTTCAACATTTGCTTTCGTGCAGACTTAGTAGGAAACTATGCTATGTTTAATTGAGGATACCATGAAATCAAATTTGGCAAGTCTTATTTTTTTAATGCAATTTTGCAGTGTTTATTATAAATTATTTATTCGTTTCACTTTGATATATGTCCAATAGGGAAGAAAGGAAGTTCTCAACTGGGATACAATGGGATAATTAAGGTCCGTCACTTTTAGGCCTGTCTGGCTGTTGTAGATCATATGCTGCTTAGCATATTTATCTGTGTTTGATCCGTGAAAGTAGGCTAGAGGAACAAACGTGGCTGGAAATGTCACTGACTAAGCTGGGGATTGTTCAGATTGTCATGCCTCAGTGGTACAAGTAACCAAATCCCAGAATACATTGCTGTTATTGTCTCTTCCCAACACATACTCAATCACTTGTTCTACCTCGCTTGACACAAATAAAAATACCTGTGTGTCGTACCAGACAAGTTTTAGTCCGCTCAGCATAAATAAAAACACATCTTCAAGCATGTACACTAGGCCAGGACAGATTGTCAGGGTAAAAATTACATTGCTGTTGGAGCCATAACCTTGTGGGCATTGCTCTGACCAATGGTGGAACAGATCTTGTGTGTATATATATATATATATATATATACAGTACTGTGCAAAAGTCTTAGGCATGTTAATATCTAAATTTTAGATATTAAGGTTTCTTCAAGCGTCTCGGAGACGTTCCCGCAGTTCTTCTGGATTTAGTCTGTCTCAGTTTCTTCTGTTTCTTCATGTAATCACAGACGGACTTGACGATGGTGAGATCAGATCATACCGGCTGTTGTCAGACTCCTTGTGCATACACAAATCTCACTGCCTAAGACTTTTGCACAGTACTGTATATACATAACATTTTTATGTATAATCCTCTGTAGTATTTTGGAATTAAAATGAACATAAATATAGGCGAGATCTGTATTGTGTTTAGAAACAATTGTTGTGCTTTCCATCTAACATTCTAATTTGCTGAGAGAAAGAATTGTGAGAACAAGCATCTGACATTGCCATTTTCTTTTCTAACAGAGTGGCTTTGATTATGACGCAGTGACGACAGACTGCTGATTGACTCATCTGCTGTCCAGAAAAGTCAGACACACACTCTCTCACTTTGTTCTGTGAGCTCTGAGTGGGGTGCTATACATTTCAAACAACTATAGCAATGAATCCAGTTCCGGTTACACAAGATACAATGCAGAGCACGCTAAGCTAAGGTAGGTGAAGGGTGATGGGATGGAATTTGAGGTTGAATGTAGTGATGACAGCAGTGACAGAAATGAACTTTTTTGATATTTACACTTAAAATGACTTCCAATGTTTTTTTTGTTGTTGTTGTTTTTACCTCTATAAGGGCATTTTTCTAACTTTATTAAATGTATGATTTTTTTTTTTTTTTTTTTTTTACAATAATAAGATACTATAGGGCTGTTACCAATCAAATGAAATCAGTATCAACAAAATCCATCTTTGCACTGCAGAGTTGGCACAGAATCTGCATCTGAAATGGCATTTAGATGTTTTTACACTGCTGCACATAGCCATCATGAATGCATTTGAACTGTGATTTCAGTTGCATAAATAATACAATGAGATGTTTAAATAAAATTTTGTATATAGAAAAGTTAAATTATGTGGGGAAAAAATACATAATTTGTTTGAATATGAAACTAAAACTGCCTGTAGGTGGCGGCAAGTCACTGTATTAATGAGTGAGTCATTGAGTCATTCAACCGATTTGTTCAAAACGGCTTATTCATTCATGACCAAAGCAAGTGACTGCTTTTATGAATGTGTCATTGAATCATTTCCTCAACTGATTTGTTCAAAAACGCAGATTCTTCCAGTATTGTAACACCTGTGTGTATTGCTCAGAGTTGATAAGGATACAGCAGTGATGTATCTTTTTTTGGAAATATTTTTGTTGCAAAGCAGACCAAAAACAGACAATATTGTGTCTAAAATGTAAGTAACTTCATATTCATTTCAGAATCGTTGTATAAGTATCACATTTACAATTGTGCTGATATTCAGGAAAAACAGCACTTTTGGGTTAAAAAACCCCAACAACTTATACAGGGTCATTTTTGCCCCAATAGCTTGTTTGCATATGACGTCACGTCACTGCGTTGCCATGGCGCGAAATGCAGATGGAGGGCAGGAAGTGTTGTGCTACATTTAGGAAGCACTATAACAAACTCAAAATGCCTATGTTTTGCGTCGTTTATGGTTGCTCAAATCGATCAAACCTTTCAATTTTGCTTATAGTTTCTATAATTAGCAAAGAGCATTTGTGTTAAATAGGAATACATTGTAATAATGTTAATCAAGCTGACTAAATCACACGACTGCGCAGCAGTTCACATGCACTCACAATAAAAATACAATATAATTTAAAACAAAGACAAGCTCATTATACAAAGGAAATAATATTACATATCTAGACAAATTGGGTTGCTTATAGTTAAAAGAATGTCATGAACGATTTAGGCTAGATGTATTGATTGCATTAGTGCGTGATATTGAAGAGTGCGCGCCTCGAGCGCACGGCTGACACGACAGGAAAGTTCGTGTTTCAGAGTTTTATATTCGGACATATACCGTGACAACATCTCATCTGACAGAGGACTGTGCGGCGCTGCTGACTGCGTTATTTATAAAATTAAAAAAAATTGCTGTGAGATTGTTTGCTGTTGCGCGCAAATCCTGGAGAAATAGGCTGAAATCATTCACGTGGTGCGTCTCTGAATGAGACAGATTTCAACAATCACCAGTCAAAGACAGCAGCAAAACCATAGCACAATGAAATAAGGCAACTTATGATTTCGGAGGTTTACAATAGGCTGTTGTCCGGTTTCATATTTGTCAGTTAAAATTTCAAAATACATTCGGGACTGAAGCCCCGGCAAAATCGGCTGGCTGCCTACTCTGCTTGCAAACCTACGTCTGCGGTCGGGAGGAGCCGAATCGGAAAATGCCCGTTTGTGCAGTGATCACTTCGTCAAAGGTGAGTCTTATGTGGCTAGTATGTTTGTGTAACGTACCAGTTTCCGAACTTTGTAAAGTCAAAGTAATTGTTTCTTCTTTTCTTTGGGTTTGTAAGTTACCCCTGTAACTGAAGACAAACGTAACGTTACAGGCAAATCTTTCAATTCAGTTGAAAAATCGCTCCTCTTCCTAGCGTAAAGATCACGTCCAACATATGTTTCGATTTTTTTGTTATATCTTTCTTTTGTAATAGCGTCTAAAGTAGTACAGTATGGACTTTCCTCCATCTCGTCCATTCCGCTCTTCACTTCCTGCCCTCCATCTGAATTTCGCGCGTCATCACAATCACGTGACTGCAAACCACCTATATCTTTTACCCCAAATGCCCATAATTTTTTTTTGTTAAAAAAAAACTTTTGTCAATGCAACATACCTCTGACACCCTTCTAAGCATGTGCAGGACAATATTGTCACACCCTGAGCCAAAAAAGTCAAAAGTCCAATTTTTTTCAACCCAGCTATACACGTGCACATAATGTAAAGGTATAATCAGACTAACACACACTAATACTGCTGTTAGATAATTGGATGGAATGTTCCAGTCATGGAATGTTGGCACAGCTAACACTCATTAGAGCTTAACTATTGCAGTCATAATGGCAGGTGATATGATGTAGTACTGTCACCTGACACGCATTTACAGTATGTGGATGAAGTACTGTACATGTAGTCAGCCAACACTGATAGTATGGTACAGGACTTCCTTTTAATTATTATTTTTTATGTTTATTTGAGGATTTCATTGGATGTGAACACAATGGGACTCTTTGTCTTTGTTCATTGTGTTTGTGGGATGCTATACACTACTGTTTGCCTTCCCCCTTTCCCCTGACCAAAGATTTATGTAGGTACAGCCCTATTTCCCCCTTCACTGCTGATTAGAAGGTTCCCTAAGGACTGTCATAAATGTGCTCTATCTATTTCTCTCTCTATCCTTCTTTCTCATCCCCCCATCTACAGTACATTACTCTGTGATTTTATTCCCATGCTCATGTCCGTGGGTCTGTATGCTCTATAATGAATAGAATCTATGGCTCTCATCTGGCCTAGGAAACAAAGAGATGAGTGTGCAGTTGGATGGTTGGTGTGTGTATGTCTGTGTGAGAAGGGTCAGGGTGAATATGTCTATGTTATGTGAGAGATGCACATGATGGTGCTAATAAATCATGACTTTGGCCTATTTTCCTTTTGTAATCATGTCAGAAATCACTAAGGGCACAGATTGTGTACAGTAGATTATCTCTCTATTGTCTCACAAAGCATAGGGACTCATTTATTCTGTCTCAGTGACAGAGAGAGGTTGTAATAAAAGAAAGGGATGGTCCAAGAGAGAGAATGGTCACTGAGAGATGAAAGGAATAGGAGAATAGGATCAAGGATCAGATGGTAGAGAATCTTTGTTGGACATTATAACAATATCCAGTGCTGGCTGTTTCCTTCTCTCTTCCCTGACATACACACAAGTTTGCGTGTGTGTGTGTGTGTGTGTGTGTGTGTGTGTTGATGTATGGATGATCTAGAATTTTTCAACTTGGATGGTAAATATTTAGGATCCTCAACAAAACATATGATATAAAACAAATTGTAAGAACTACTCTGATTCTCGTTAAAATATAACTTTAACAAACTCAATGTTGTAACGAAAACTTGTTGCATAAATCCTCACAAAATGTGCCAAATAAAATAACTTGTGACAAGTGCATTTTCTCAGATCACTGTTCTTTGTATAAATGCAAGGAAAAACATCTAAATAATTCCATTGTGGCACAATTTTAGACCAGTATACTGTATATGGCTTTATAGGACATAATACAGTCTTGACCTCTTCACCTTTACGCCAAATAATTCAGAAAATCGAACACATGTTGACTACATGAATATGATGTAGGCAATAAATTGAGACTAAACCACATTAAACATTATTTACTTCTTTCTGAGATGCGGCACAGGGCAATAAAAGAGGAGACATACTAAACAGGGATTAAGTCTTTGTGACTGGTTCACGCTTACAGAAGCTGGCAATGACTACAGATTCACAGGATCTTGTGCTGTGCAATTAGATCAGGCCTCTGTTGTTTGAAAAGAGCGAGCTAATGCACAGCTGATTGAGTAGATTGATGTGTCCTTCACTTAAGGATTTCTGTGTCTGCATTGATTTCAGGTTCTCACTGATCACAGGACTGCACATTTCCCTGTCCATTCATCATGCTGCTTAATGGGTGTCTCTCCTTCACCTCCACCTTGTTCTCCTCTCGCTTTATCTCTCTTGTACAGACCCATAAACAGTTGCATTTTCCTTTTCATTTAGCCTACACATATAGGTATTTAAACTCTGAAATACTTCTTCTGGGAACACTGTTATCTTTCTGATGTTCTACATCTCCAACATGTGTTGGAGAAATCCTCATGTGCCTGTGTGTTTGGACAGCATCTCGGACAGTTTTTCTTGTATCTTCACATCGTAGAGACGAGTGGAGTGTAGAGCACACTACTGAAGTGAACACTGCGGATGCTTCTAAATTGAGGCTTTTATGGAAATTAAAGAAAATTCAAAATTTCAAGGAAATTAGGGAGAAACCCACACTTTATTTATAAATGTCTCTTTATATTAAAAAGTTGTCCAGGATTATCAACATATGATTCTACATTCTTAATTATTGAGAAAAAGGAAATCAGAAAGAAAACAGAACTAAAATGCAACAAATGACGAAGTATACGAAGTATCCCCAACGAAGTATAGTAAAATAAATGTTATTAATATAATTAAGGAAATTAAGTCAGGAAAATATATCAACTTTAGAGGAATTCAATTAGACAAATTAAGGAGAGATTTTAAAAATTAAGTAGTCCACAACTATGCATAATAATAGGAAAATTGGGTAATTTGAACGGCATGCATTTGAAACCTGACAGTAATTGTCTTGAAATATACAAAAGCAGTGAATTTATTACAGATGCGGCACTTTGATGGCTGTAAATTGGTTTAATATAGAGACGTAATATTTGTAATCTAAACCCTATTCCATTGTTGTGATTTGCCCAGCACTTTTTTCGCTGGATGGTTTTGGAGGCTGTCAGTCAGCATAGACCTGTGTATGTGCTTTAAAACATGTGCTACAACCACTAAAGAAGAAAAAGTCATCTACACTAATCACTAATTAACTCATTAGCTGTTGAATGAGTTGATCATCCTGTCCCATCCCAACTCTAAAGGCTGAGTGTTTACATGCCTAAACTTCTTACTTCCTAAACTCCTGCTTCTGTACTGCACGTGTGTGACAACGCCTAAAGGTGTTTTCAGTCACAGATCCCAGAATGCTGTACGTCACATTGCTTTGAGGCAGATTGTATTCTACTGCCTAATGGATAGTGAACCCGAGATCCCTCACACACAGGCTCTCTCTCTTTTAGTTTCTCTGTCTCTCATTTACCATGTCACACTATCCCTTCAGCAATGACATCACCACACCACATCCCAGTTCTCGAATCCCCTTGTCATCAATCTCTCCTCACACAGTTTGACCAGTCAGACCACAGCACTGACAGGTCTGGCCTCACCTGAGGAGTCAGAGGTTTAGGCATTCATGGCACGCACTTGATTCACAATGTAAACGCCCATTGGCCCTTTTTAGCTCACATTATTTGTTGTGTACACACAAATGCACTATTATAAAACAATGCCATTCACACCTAATTGCTCATACTGTTACTTATCTGTCATCATCGATATTTTGATATACTCGCACGTGAGAGGGACTATTTTTATTTTCTATTTTTTCTATTATTTATTATTTTTGTTTATGCTGTTTCATCTAATATTTATGTTATTTCAGCTTTTTTTCAATTACCAGGAGAGAAAATGTAATAGTTTTACTTTTAGTTTCACTTAACAAAAAACAACACTGAGTCTTAAAACAAGATTTATTTTAAATTACGAATTTTGATGAAGAAGACCATTTAACTTTGAAGTCAGATTTGAGTCGGCATACTGTTCCCACAGCAAACAGCACACCTTGAATACACACACCTCTGATCCACAGTATTGGCAAAACAGATTTGCCCTTAAAGTTATGTAACAACCCTTGACCTTTAGGTTAATGGCCCGTGATTGTGTCTGTGTTTCAGTGGGACAGATTCCAGACATTTCTTATGGCTCTATCAGGGAGGAACAGTCAACAATCTCTGTTGGCTGTTAAGCGTGTCACATGTGACTTGTGTGTATATATAAGCCATTTGTGAACTCTTTTATTGATATATTGAGAACATATGCTATTAAAAATAAAATGAACAACCAAAGTCCAATTAATCAGGTTTAAATGAGGCTTTATATATTGTCATTGCACCATAGGGAACATCCCAAGGTTCAATGTAACATATAGCCTTGAGACAACTGTTTAAAGAGGTAACTAAAAAAAAAAAAAAACAAAAAAAAAATTCCAATGAAAGCTACAAAATACCCTATATGAGTCTGGAAGTTTTTTAAAACATCAAATCATTATTGGGAATTTTTAGTTGCATCATGTTGGGACTTATTGAAAGTTTAAATGGATCAAATTTGAAAATAACTTAAAAGAACAGCAGAGACATATAGCTCAACCAAGCTTTATTTACATGCGCACCATTTCTTATACAAACTAGATTACAATTCAAAATGGAGTACACAGGAAAAATACTCACAAACATCTAGTAGAGAAGCCATAAGATAAGAGGTAAAAGAGCAAAGGTAAGGGAGGAAGGCTACGATCAGGGTGGTAAAATGTGGTACAGTGGTATTTTCTGATTATCACGATGGGCATAGTAAATTAAACCTGTAATGTTTGAGGATCTGAATTGGTCATCTGAATTTTTTTTTTAGAGGTGTAAGTATACATGCAAGGCAGTTTTTGAGAATAATGTCTCTGAAATAATTTACAATGTTCAGCTGTCTTATATGGGTGATTTTCCAATTCATTGCATACTGGATATCATCAATTACAATGTAAGTCTGAAAAATAAATATGATGAAAGCAGAAGATTTAGGGTGTGGAATCATGGTGTAAAGCAGGTGTGTCAAACGCACAAGTAAAATTATGCTGAAACATTAGCATTCATATTATATCCGTTGTTTCGTACATTTTTTGCTACAGCAAGATATCTAAACGCTTACATTTACACTGTTGCATGTTCTTGCATCTAAACTCCTCTTTTCATGTCAATGTTGTTAGATAATTATTCTCGAATTAACAAATTTGTAAGAATTTTATTGAAAGGTGTGTGAAATGATTACATTTCATCTGCTCTCCTTTTGTTATAACACATTATTGGTTATTCGAGCAGAATAAAATTAATTCTGGACTTTGTTCGTTTGTGAAGTGCATGTACTGTGCATGCACTCAGAAAAAGTTAAATGCATACAGTAACGTTTAGTTTGACACCCTTGCAACCATGTCTGTCCAACTCCCCATGTAACAATTCCATTATTTTGTTCAACACGTGGACTTTGAAAGATATATTTGAATTATCACTACATTTTATAAGTATAGCAGGATGTATACATATATATGCATAGCACACGATGCATATGTACATTTACATGCATGCATACATGGAAGTATGCAGTGAAAGGTAACCCTCTCTGGGGACAGAAACACAGAACATTAGGATTTGTACATGATTTGTGATAATAGTTGAGCACAATGGAACAATAAAGACATTAATAAACTGACATCAACACAGGATGGATTCCTGTTGCTTCATCTCCTTACTTCAGAAGACTGTTGTTCATATACAAATGTTCATAAAACATTTCTGAAATTGTGTACAGCCAGGTTGCAGTTAATTCAAGATGAGGCCCTGATGTTGTAATGGAGACCCCACTCTCCCCTGAGCAATAGTGATGCATTTTGCATACAGAGACAGAAAAGTCCCCAAATTTCACTGTGTCTTTTGTGATTTTGGCTGCCAGCATCTCCTACATTTTCAAGTAATTTGGCAAATGTACAAAAGATAGCTTATTGTTTTTGCTCAGTAAAGATTGCTTCCAGAGGAAAGGCCCATCCACCATTGAATGTTGCCATGATGCTAATCACTAATCCTAATCAATTATGCTATGTCCTTGTGGCCAGGGAAACACAGATGGCCTTAATAAAGGACAGGGATCAACACTGATCATTTAGCACCTGGTATGGCATGGAAATGTCCACAATGCAAGTTAATATTTATTTATTCATTACTTTTGGCTACATTTATATGCGAGAAGTCCAAACATAGCTTTGCTGGCTAAAGAAGACGCCTCCACCCGCTAAGCTTTCAATTTTACCATTTTTTTTTTTTTTTGTACAGTTACAGACAGTACACACAAATTAATTACTCCTTTATAAGGTTATATTCAATCACAAAAAATGTATGAAGTATTATTATGAGGCAACTATATTTCAGATTGGGAACTAACTACTGTATGGTAACAGTGAATTAAAAACAAAACAATTGATGAAGTGCACCTGTGCTCTGAAATTTTTCAGGTCAACTCTTCGCCTCTTAGTTGTACTCTTATATTGATCATGACTATACAGTTAGTGCTTAGAGGATAACAGAAATAGCCAATCATTATACAAAATTGTAATGGAAAACAGAGCGAGACCCCAGCCAAGAAAACTAAATTCATGACAGAAAAGCTACAACAGGCCTATTTAAACATTTCATTTTTAGATTACTTCACCTCTAACAGTGGGATATTTTCAAACATTGCATAATGATCTGTGAGTTCACTGTTAGTTTGTGTTTCTCCATTGGGCAGTCTTTTGTAATAGTCTGGGTCTGCTTTTACAGATGGACCTGTAAACAGGCATATCATCCAGTGCTTGTCGCAGACAGCAATCTTGGCAAAGATTGACTTCAAGTCTTTTGGATGTTTTTTTTTTTTTTGCAGGATTCTTGTAGTTGTTATTTTATTATTTGTTGTTTTCTTTGCAGTTCTGAACCTAGAGAGAAAGACAAAAAAGTATTGCTCTGTATTAAATAAATGCAGTAAGATCAGCAAAACACATCCTGAACAGTAATAAGGAGCCGTTCACACAAAAAGTGGTTTTGCATTCCACTGCACTGCTGTGTGAATGGCCCCTTACAAAATGTTTATTTCCTGTAATAATGGATCTAAAAAAACACCAACAGTACAACTATATTGAAACACTTTTGTTATTTATGTTGGTCTTTCTTTATTTGTCTTTTTGTTTCTCCATGGCATGGACAGCTATGTTTATAAACTTTATTTTGGCTCACCTAAGCGACTGCCTTCAGCCAGGCACCCAACTTTGATTGGACTGTTTTGTCCCAGTGAAGTTTCCCACAGGATTCAGACTAACAGCGTTTTGCACCAATGCATCAAAGTTAAAATCCAGTCCATCAGAGTCCATTAGTTCAGAGCGGATTATGGAATCCACATCGCAATCCAGACTGCCGTTAAACATGTCCAAGTCCAAGTCTGAGGGAAAACGATCTGGTCCTGAGGGGTGACAGATCCCTACCCCGTTACTTCCATTCAGGCCAGAGTAAAGCGATGTCTCGGTCATCAACATGGAGGGCTGTGGCTGGAGGTGCTGCTTTGTGGAGACTAAATTATTAGCATCATTAACTAGACTTTGCGTCCTGTTGTTGGAGAGGGAACGCAAAGCACCCTGGGATTTGGAGCCCTGATGGTGTTGCTTGTTCTGGAGGTGGCCGCTTCGCCCATTGAGCACAGAACTGAATGATGACATCATGGGATCATTACGAAGCATGAGGCCATTGCGAAGACGGGAGTTTTGAGAGGTGACGGCAGTGCTGGCCTGTGAAATAAGTGGGTCTGACTGCGTCATCATAACGTCACTATGACTGTGTGAGATCAGTGAATCAGAATTCAGCAGCTCCTGAAGTGAGTTTCCAAAACAAGAAACACTAGAAAATGATGTTTGCTTGTTTTCCTGGATGGTCTGCATGGGTGTCTGACGCAGGGTTCCTGCCGGAGGCCCAAAAATAGGGTTATTGAATCCTCCGGTGTTGTTGCTCACAGTTTGGGATGATGAGGAGCTTGGGGGCGATGCAGTGCTCTTGGAGCCGAAACTGAAATTAGATGACCCTTGAACAACCTGCACTTGTGTAGCGATGTTGTCCAACAGATCGACCATTAGGTTGTCAGCCTCATTGAGATTCATTGTGCCAGTCAGGTCAGCTAGCCCTGGAAGTTCTGCTGGGCACGTTTTGGAGTTTGATGAAGATGATGAGGGAGGAGAGAGACTGCTGGGGCTGGAGTAGAGCATTGGGGACAGGGGTGGGCCGTCTGGGACATCATCAAGCTCTGGATTAGCCAAAATAGGTGACAGGCGGCCACTCAGGGTGCTAGCATTGGAGTTAGTTCGCGAGCGGAAGTCAGTCCAACAGGATTCTAGTTCATCGCTGCTCCGGGAAGTGGGACTTCCTGGCCACTTGGACAGACCACCAGCAGAAACGTTCTCCAGCGAACCCTCCTGGGCAGCCTGCAGCGCTGCCTTTTTCTTGGCCGCACGCCCACGAGCAGTCTTGGTGTACTTGTTACCATTGTCCATGGAGACTGCACGTCGCCTTGGCGCTTTACCTCCCCGCCCCCCTTCAGGATTGATCATCCACCACGAGCTCTTTCCAGTTCCCTCGTTCTGTACACGGATGAAACGGCTATGCAAGGACAGGTTATGTCGGATGGAGTTCTAGAAAGAGAGCAGACAGAGACAAGAGAAAACAGGTGGTTATTAATCATTCCAACACACACACACACTTCCTGATGCCTGCAAATTATAGGCCTAGACACAGAATATGTGCGATTGCGAATTTAAAAGCAAAACTAAAAAAAGCGAGTGCGCATTCAAAAGCCCTCCACCACCCTCAGTGTTATTGGTAATACCGGAGTTGTCGCAAGTTTATATATCGGTGTGAAAATTTCCTCACTATGACATCCCTAGTACATATTTACACTATTTTGTGCAAAATGAGAACTACTGGTGTCACAAGTCAGCTTTGTTGAGAAAAGACGTAAAGATCGTACACACAATTGATCTAACGTACAAGAGACCAATATAGTTCTCCAACCCATCTCGTGACAACTGATGAACAGGTACTTTTCAGTGCTAATGAATAGGAAACCAGTGGAAAATGAATGCCATTGTGTATTACAAGTACAATGTGATCTCAAGAGGTTACACTGCCGGTAACCTTGGCAGAACAAACAGGTTTACATTTCTATAACATTATATTTTTTCCCCTCAATAATCCAGTAGGCTGCAGTGGGATATACAGAAGTCAATAAATGCTAAAAATGTACATTATTATATGCATTCTAATACACAGTGTGCCTTGTTATTTATAACTATCACAGATAAAGAGCTTAGTTCATGTTGATGTCACATTTTTAAACTGAAGTACCCCGTCTTATGACTCACAAGATGCGTGCGTGCGTGCGTGTGTGTGTGTGTTGAGCTATGATGAGCGATACCACGGATACCGGTGTTTACAGTGCCAAGGCCCTCTAGAGATTAATGACATAATGTTTGTGTGTGTGTGAGGGAAAAGAGGCGTAAGGGTATGACTAAAACCTCAATGGAGCAGCATGTTGTGAATGAAGTCATTAAAACCAATTCATTTTCTTCCTCCACTTTCTTGGCAGCTCTAAACAAACTTGTGGCACTGAAACCAAAAACAAACTTGTGCCATTTACACCAAATGCAGTACATTTTCTCCTGTCTTTCCAAGCATATACCTCCCTTATTTCAACTGCTTATTTTAACAGTTTATCTATTGCATAATCTTTAGGTAAGGCCCTCAGGAGAGGTTCTTAATAAGTGTTTATTAAGTGCCTATGTGTGTTTTGATTGACTCATGGCAGCTCCACTACCCTTCAACTATTTTTTTTATTTGTGGAGGAAGCCCCCGGCTGAAACATAACAGTATCCATACACATTACACTCTCAATAAAATGCTCACTACGCCCCACATACAAACTATGAGGTGAAGTGCAAAGCACACACCCAGTAAACCCTATATTTATACTCTCAGTCAGAAAACACATACCCGCACTTAATCTGCAAAGCTGATCCTTTCAGCCTGAAACTATTTTTCTTTTAATGCTAAAAAGATTACAAAATCTAAAGCAAAATCCGTTTTCACCTGTTGTGTTTAAATTGAACCCATTTTGTTTAGATGTCTAGTCAGTACGATGTGTACTATCTCTCAGCACACATGTGAGTGTAGGGGAGGCTGTTAACTGAGCGCCCAGCTGCACACTGAAAGTCTTTGGAACACAGAGACCTTTTTGTCCGTCAGCAACATGTGGTAACAATCCATCAATGTCAGCAGCCACGCAATGCACACACACGCAACTATGGCTTCGCTCACATTCTTCTTCTGAGAGATGTGTTTTGGTTATCCGGTGCTCTCTGTGAATGTTATTGCGCTCTGGCTGGTCATTTTTGTGATGTCAGGAAGCCAGTGACTACACAAACCTTTAACCAGCAGGCATTTGCCCACAAATCAACCAAACCAAAACCACAATGAAATAAACGTGCCAACCCTTACCAAAGTGTTAGAAAGGACAAAATGATATTGATTAAAGGTAGATTTTAAATATTGAGACAATCTAAATGTAGGTTTGTTCTAATGTTGCAGTTGAGTCTAGGTCTGGACAGTAGCTATAATAAACGAATAAAGATTGATGGAAAGAAAGAATCTAAATCTTTAAACGTGTTAATTCAACCCATGAAGTCCTTCCCTCTCTCTGTCACACACACACATTATTTCAGCAGCAGGAGCGCACACTTACTGCAGTAAACTCAAGGCAGAGCCATTGTGTTAATATGGTTTTGGCAGCCGAACATTTCACTGCGGTTGATTTTCAATGACATACAGATTATGGAGGGCAGTTGTGTGTGTCTGTGTACACATAAAAATTTTGCATTTCCAGAAATCTTATTTCTTAGCAAACCCAAGCACTGGCCTTCTGAGTATTTGGTCCATATGTGCTATGTTTGTGTCCAAAAGGAAATGAAAACATTCAAAGTCTAGTGTTTATGTTTTTAGGAAGGGTCAGACCAGAAGAGAGTTAGAAAAAGACAAAACAAGTTAAAAAGAGTTTGAGAGGGAGGGAGCTCAGGGCACTTGAGCCGTTTAGAAATAAATTGAGACCAATGTTAATTTTTACACCATTTTTGCTTTAGTCATTCTTTTCAGAACATGACTAACATGTTGTTAGTCAGTATACATACTGTATACATACTGTATAATAGTCAATATTTTGTCTTGTCAATAAGTCAGTGTTTATTATAATTGTTTAGCTTTTAAATATACACTACCGTTCAAAAGTTTGGATTTTCAGCAGGCGTTACTCCAGTCTTCAGTGTCACATGATACTTAAAAAATGATAATTTGCTGATTTGATGCTCAAGAAACATTTCTTATTATTGTCAATGTTGAAAACAGTTGTGCTGCTTAATGTTGTAGAAACAGTGTAATTTTTTTTTTTAGGATTCTTCGATGACTAGAACAGCATTTATTTGAAATGGTAATCTTTTGTTAAAATTATAGTCTTTACTGTCACAAATTTAATGCATCATTTCTTTTCTATACATTTTCTATACATATATCTCATCTTTATTATTGTTGATGATACCAAAAAGCTCATCATCAACAAACATTTTCTTTAGTAATTTCCTTGACTAGATTAACACTGCTGCTGACACAGCAAAGGTGACGAGAAAAGCAGTTTATACACAAATGCAAGCATGCAAACATACACGGTCCAAGTACACTGACCCGCACCCTCCCACTCTCGCCTCATCCCTTTCCCAGCTGCCCCGACTGCTGGAGAGAAAGAGAGAACATTCCATTCCATCCAACCAAAATGTGCGTTTTCCAGCCAGCACAGGACGTCTCTCCTTTTGTGTGCGTGCATCTTTTTCCAAAGTGTGTGTGTGTGTGCGTGTGTCTGACTCATGGGGACTTGTGTCACCGTGGGGACCTAAATTGAGGTCCCCATGAGTTTTTTTGAAAAAGTAAAAATGCAGAAACTTTTCTGTGATGGGTAGGTTTAGGGGTAGGGTTAGTGTAAGGGAATATAATATACAGTTTGTACAGTATAAAAACCATTACGTCTATGGAGAGTCCCCACAAAGATAGTAAACCAGACGTGTGTGTGTGAGAGAAAGAGAGAGAGAGAGAGAGAGAGAGATGTGTGCATGTGGAGTGGGGATCCAGTTCTCTCTCAAAGTACATTCTGTGTTTTCTGTTCTCTTTCTTCTGTTATTCTTACACTACTTCTGAGGTCCATACATCCCAGCCAACCATATAAGAATTTCTTTTGCTCACTAAAAGTACAAAACACATAAATTAAAGTCATTTGTGCTATTGTGCAGGCCATGCACGATTAACCAGCTAAAAACAACTATATAACTGCATGCAAATCTATGGGAATGTTTATTCTTTCCCTTCAGAGTTTTACTCGGAACTAATAATCAGGCCGCATGTTTCCAAAACATGAACCGTACAAAGAATCTTAAGCATGTAAGAGTGCCTAAGCAGGGTATGTGCGTGTTGTGTGCACATTGCATAATGTGGCATGTTCAAAGACCTCCTTGTTTATTCTGGGACCATCCAAGGGGTGGTGGCCTTCCGAGCCTACTCTGTTTAGCCAATCACTGCGTTTATATACAGGCGTATACAAACATGCACCATTGCATGGCTGACCTCACTGTAGGTCAGTATTTGTCACCTGTGCTGTCTAGCAAACATACACAATCACTCCTAACCGGTTTCCTCACATTTCAGCTGAGTATTTATAGCTTGCAAACACAAATATTCATATAAACATGCTCACTCTCTGACGTTTTAACACATTCAAGAGCTTGGCAAACACAGTCATTAGCATGTCACAGCCACTGACTCATTGAGAGGTCACAGCATTGCTCGTTTAGTAATAGTATTAGGTGGCTTGGAGTATCTTAGGACAACATTATCTGGGTCTTGGGTACAGCTAGTCCTATTATCAGGCTGTGTTGTGTGCCAAAGAACCATAAATCCCACCCGTTCAACTCTAAACAAACACAATGGAGATGGAAAATAAGTTTTATACCATTATAATTATTCTTCAGTTCCTGATGGTTTGTGATGTATATAACAGGTTATTATAGTTAACTAAAACCCTAAAAACATATTCGTTACTTGAGAAAAATCTTAACTGAAATAATAAAATATATAAAAAATGTATATATATGAAAATGCAATGAAAATGAATTTAGTTTATTTCAGCTAAATTCATACATTTACATCAACTCATGTAACATTTCTCAATTCTCTTTAATTTAGTTTAATTTGATGTATTAACTAAAAGCAGAAAAAAAAAAAAAACTACTGTATATAGATTTAAAAAAAATGCCAAAAACATAAAAAAACATAAAATAAATAAAAAAAATATGAATAAAAACTATAATATTGTAATATAACTGGCTCCCAGTTCAGAGGCTGCATCCTTCGAAGGATGTGGAATTCAATGGCCATGCCTTCGTAGTCCGCGAAGGTCTAACTGAGCGTTGTTAAATGGGATGGTCTAGCTAAGTAAAAACTTTAAAAAATGTAAGAGTATAATCTTGTATTTTCTCTCAAAAAAAATCCAGTCATTATTGGCGTGCAATGAATCTTTGGATTGGCTAGGCTGTGAAGGATCCATTCCTCTATCCTTCGCGGCCCCGAGAATGGAGGATGCATTTGTAGGCCTTTGGCCTTTCGTAGGCCTTTGGCCTTTGGCCTTTCACATGCAGCCTTCGAAGGATGCAGCCTCTTAATTGGGACACAGCCACAGTTATATAATCACGTCAATATAGAAAATATGGTAACGCTTTACAATAAGGTTCATTAGTTAACATTAGATAATGTATTAACTAACTAACATGAACTAACAACGAGCAATCCATTTTTTACAGTATTTATTAATCTTTGTTAATGTTAGTTAATAAAAATACAGCTGCTCATTGTTTGTTTATGTTAGTTCACAGTGCTTTAACTAATGTTAACAAATACAACCTTTGGTTTTAATAATGTATTTGTAAATGTTGAAATTAATATTAACTAAGATTAATAAATGCTGTAGAAGTATTGTTCATTCTTAGTTCATGTTAACTAATGAACCTTATTGTAAAGTGTTACCGAAAATATAAATATCACCATGATTTTTTTAATTAAATAAAATAAAAACAAAGAAAATCTTATACTTTTTTTTTTTGTAAATAATGAATATTTATTGATTATTTCTATAATAAAATCCAGATCATAGACAAAAATGATTCTGAAGTACAAACTGTACAGAGTTTCAAAACTCATAACCAATCCAGTGGAGAAGATTACACCCTCTCTCTAGCACTAAATGTGCCCTTCCTGTCAGGTGGTGATGAACGACTGGACCACATCTAAAGCTCAGCTATTTAGTGTGATGGACTACACAGGCTGTGCAAAGTGTAGAAATGTAAAAGAGGGACAAAAAAGGGAAAGATGACTATCAGCCAATGAGAAACGTATGCCTGCCTTTGGATTTTAAAGTTCATCATCATAGTAAACTCCTCACACATGCATAAAATACACACACGCATGTGACATTCCTTACAATGCGTGTCTGTCATGCATTTCTCTCTGCTGCTCAACACGCTTCCCACATGTCCAAACTCTTGGTCCACACCCTGTTTGGCATCTCTCTTGGAATATGAAAGACCCACGACCTACTCAACAGATAAACAACACTGAACAGACATCAGCCATACGTGATATTTTTAGCTCCAATTTGGAACACTGTGTCCCCTTGATGTCCCAGGTTAACTTGGCCAGATTGATAGACTAGGGATCTATTTATTCATGTCTTCACCAGACAGGTCTGCTAGTATAACATTTTTCCAAATGTTATAATAGAGAAGTTGTTTTCTTTTCAGTAAAGCAATAAAACAAGCCCTCATGGCTCCAACAAATCTGTTCTCAATCATTGCTGTATTTGGTTCTCACTTTATCGTTCCTGGAACCTGTTTTTCTAGCAAAATGCAAGCAGAATGTATCGAACACGTATTTGGACGACTAAAGCTGCTATATTTACCCCATTATAATGGCAGACAGAGCTTGTGACATTTCAGTTAATAATTGGTTTTCAAAGCTTTGCCTCTGTAAAACTGTCACATGCACAGTATTGCGTGACACTGTTGGGATGATTCACTGACTGATTCCCTTTACAAAGACTCATAATGGAACAGGTTTTCTTTATTTCTGCTCTAATATTGTCATAATTAATTTGTTCATAGTGTCTGTTGTCGTCACATTACTGTGGCTCTTGGGAGTAACTGAAAACATCTTTATCAATGTTTGGCCCCGTCTCTATGCGAATGTTTGTCGCTCTTGTACACATCTGGGCTGGATTTAAAAAAGGCCCCGTTCTGTTTTATTTTTTGCGGGTGTTTGTGTGTTTGAGAATGTGTATACACTGCGGCTTTTCTAGCTATGAAGGGTGCAGCTTGCTCAAACGGCAAGCCTGTGTTTCATTTGGTTTTAAAATTTCATTGTATTACATGAATTTCATGAATTGGTGTTGAAGTGGATTGCTGTTTAAGATAATTAGCTAACTATAAGGTAATTAGCTATCAAAATGTCCGAAATCGCTCACTCATTCATTATTCAGTGGGGAGGCCTGTTTTACGTTATTTACACGTGAGAGAGACAGAGAAACATTGCGCAATGCAAAATGCAGAGCAGAATGTGTCCAAAAACAAGTCAATATACCTGAAGATGACAAAGCCCAGGGTGTTATGACATTTTACCACATTATTATTAAATTCCACTGTGCATTCACAATATTACACCAAGTTACGCCTCTCGCTTTGGATAACAGAAAATATAGCAGGTAAATGTACATTGGCTGTATGCTATAAATAAAAAAAGTAGTTCATTCAGAATTCTCTACAAAGTAGCTGGAATAGGAAGCAATTTCAGACGCAATTTAGGTGACATGCCCTGACCTCAACTTTTAGCCCACTAAACATAACCAGAGGTACTATTATGTTGTGTCTGTGTGCCTTGTTTTGAAATATTTGCAAAGAAACTTGCATTTTACTTTGCTGAGCTCTGCAGAGTATGAAGAGCCAGCACCCCCACACACATTTTTCTGCTAAAACTAGATAACAACAAGGCATCATGTCTTTATCGCACCTCTACATGCAACACTATTGAATATCACCGTATGACAATCATTTACAGTAACGCCTGCACTACAAGGACGCATAATTCACGAGGGTCTCAACGGACCTGAAAAAAAGAGACAAAGAAATTAGCGTTGCAGCAGAGAGTATCACTGGGTTTTCTGCTGTACCAGCAATTCTCTCCCAGTTCCTGCTGCCTTGACTTTCGGGCCACATGATTTCCTGTTTCTGCTGATGTGACACACACAAACAAAAATACACTCTGCGTGTTGCACGTGCAAGTATATGCACACATTGTGTCTCACACAGATCTGTACAGCAATGCTCGGTCTTTAAACAAAACACTTGTTCTGTGACCAGGTGACCTACTTCTGAGTTATATCACACATGCACAGTCAGCTGCAGATAATCTCATGGGAGTTTTACCCACCGCAAGTACCAAATATCAATCTAAATAATGTAGGAATCCACTCCTTTGGCTCTTATACCAATTAAGCTTTTGCTTTGCTTGCAGTTTTAAAGCCTTTGTGCAGCTCTGTGCATGTGTTCGATGGAGATAGAGGGAAAGGGGGAAGAACGTTATCATTGGTTGATGCAATGTGACTTCGGATAAGGTGACAAGTTCATGTTCTCTGTGTAAAGCCTGAGTTGATCTTAAAAGGTACAGTAAGTTACATGGACAAAAATAAAATTAATATATCCACAACATATTTTCTTTTCTGTTCCACTGAAGAAAATAGTCACCCTAATAAAAGCAAGTTTTATTCTGCAGGTCACCACAGGGGGCCACCATCATGTACTGTAAAGATCACATGACCAGCAAAATATTACTCACTTTATCTCGATAACCCCGTTTTATTGGACACTTTCACTGGCAGGAAAAATTTATCATTGCTGACTGTGAATAAAATATTTTTACAGTGCAGTGTAGCAATAAGTAAAAATGTGTACGTTTGCGTAATGCAAAATCCGCACCACTAAGTGTCAGTCAAAGGTAATTGCTATCTACAGTACCCCACCTCGACATAAACAAAAAATGGGTGTACTTTAACCTCTATAATATTGAAAACAGTGAAGAGCGCTGCCTGCTAATGTCTTCCTTCAAAATAAACTGGACTGATTAGATGATTAAGACTGGGGTCACTTTGGCTGTGTACGTGTGTCTGGATAAATAGGAGATTACAGTTCTAAACATAGAAATATTGAGACGTGCAGGAATACGCATAACATAAACCTCTCCGTCTCTGCTTTTCCCTTACTCGTTTGCTCTTTTGCTTTCTCGTCTATACACTGTAACAAGAAAAGGCTACAAGAAAAGCTTTTTACGTCATGTTTTTTGTCCCAAGCCAATCACACACCAGTTGAGTCGAACAAAAAACCCAACAACAACAACTCAATAAACAAAAACAAACAAACAAGAGCATGTTTTCTTGTGCTGGGTCAGTGTTGTGTGTCTGGGACAGTCCCTTCTCTGTGTAACTGGTTTAGGAAGCTTCAATCTTTCACTTATTCGTTCATCTCCTTTTCTCTCTTCACGTCTCTTTGTTCTGGTTCTCTGAGGCACACAAGGTTTAACCACATGCTCAGTAATGCTGCAGCTCCCCATCATGACGAAACACACTGAAACACATCTCACGGACATGTCCTCTGAGCTGTGTCTGTCTATTGATTTCCCCCTCCCCCTCCACACTTTCTCTTTCGCCCTCACATTTTCCTTTCACTGAGATATATGACAATCCCCTGCGTCATATTCAAGGGGGTCAAGGTTAGCGTGGTCCTCTTAACCCCTTCTGGTAGCATATTCTGACTAGAGGTTGCACAGACTAGTCGACTTTAATGATCCGCCATGACGCTTTAAGCTTGACGTTAGCTAGTCGCTGATCATGTGGTGGCTAACAACATGGTGGCTAAACAACAACGACCTTCAGACTGTTCTGACTTAGTGTGCTATATCTTTTTTAACTGATCCGACTTAGGTTTTAATATAAATTATGATCAAAACTCCAAAAAAATCCTATAGATTTACATTGGCTGTAATACTAATGCTGTCCTATAGAGGGGACCACAGGATAAGAAATCCTTGAAGTCCACTTTTATTGCTCCGTTTCCATCAGTTAAAATGACATAATGAGATGTTTAAACCATCTGGATACTCAATATTATTGATCGGGTGAATAAACAGTTTATTGTAAAGGTAAAATGATTGCCGTTCTAAACTTGTGTGTTGGTCTACACGCGCACACACACATGCAGATCGCGCACACACACATGCAGATCGCGCACACAGAAACATTCAGGAGCGCAGAAATTTACTGTACTGTGATTTATCAATAGCTTAATAACTGAAAAGTTCTAGCATATTTTTGTGTGTATTTTTGAAGTAGCTAAAACCAAGGCTCACTATTATTAGAAATAATAATATTATTTCTTAATATTAAGACGCAGCACAGACAGGTAGGATTAATCCACACACGCAATCTCTCTCTCACTAATGCATTCAAATGAATGTAATCTTACTGTGCTACTTAATCGGTATCTGGTTTAGAGCGAGCAGAAATCTATAAGAAATATAATGACCCATACACAAAATAATAACTGATAAAAATAAGCTGTTATGTAGGAGCAACAGCCGTATGGGCATGCCTCAGACATGCCTCAGCTGTGCACAAGGTGACCCGAGTTTGAGTCTTGGGTCAAGGTTTAGGCTTGGGACCACGTGTGTGTGTATGTGTGTGTGTTTTCTATACATGTATTTTGTCAGAATTAGAGGTTAGTGTAACCTCTGTTACACTAGTGGTATGTATGTATGTATGTATGTGTGTGTGAGAGAGAGAGAGAGAGAGAGAGAGAGAGAGAGAGAAAATGTCCTAAATGAGAATGTTCTAGCTTACACTAGACATTTGTTTTTTTACAGGTGCAAGTAATAATAATAGGTTTTTACATAGGAGTCATTACCAGTTAACTGTTGAGAGTGACACTACGACAACATCCTACAGACCTTTACCCTTAACTTCATTAGTGTGTAACAAGTCTGGTCTCACTCTTATACCTCACTTCCACAACCATCGATAGTTCTTTCTCCAACTATTTCCTGTTCCAGAGATCATATACAGTATGGGCAGTGGCCCCAAGAAGTATTTTGACACTTACACTATACTAAAAATCACATTGGGACCAGTTCGGTCAAAGTAATTGCAAAAAATTGCAAATAATCCCATAAAAGTATTATGGAAGTGATTAAAAAAATTACAATAGTAAAACTATAATAATTATAATGAAAATTGCGAGATTGTACAGTATGTATAAGTGTCTAAAAAAAAGTTTTTTGTTTTTTTTTACCCATATATATTATTATCTGATCTGTTCACTAGGATATGTCTATTTTGCATTATGTATGAATTACGCTGACTAGGGGCATAATTAGTTCTGAGATTGGCCAAAGCAAGCCACTGTTCCTAGAAAACTGCTTGAGGTAATTTTGGCTTATTACGGACAGGAACTCCATGGCAGTGGTATCTGAGCTGAATCTTAAAGGCTGTTAGTGAGGTCCTCGATAATAGATCGGTCTCACAAGTAGGACATTTGGGTTTTTTCCCCCTCCTCCTCTCCTTTCTCCCTTCTGCCATTTTGACTGGCTGACTCCTGTAAAGGGCTTTTCTCTAGTGGAACCCAGAACAAAAGCCTTCCAGTAACAACTCATCTACTGCGCTGAACTCTCTGGCACAGCTCCATTGCATTCACACGCTTTCCGGCAAATTGGACTCCTTCCAGAATCATTACACACGCACACTCATAGTTGAACTGGGCCTCTCTCTGGAATTAAAAAAGAAGAGCTCTAAGGGAGAGCTTTGGAACTCAACACAATCAAGACATATGTGCGCGAGCATATAGCACTGGTTTCCATCCACTAAAGAACACTGATACACAAGCAGGGAGCCAATCTAGAGGCTCAATCTCACCATGAAACCACTTTTGAAAGTCTGAGCAGTAATCCCTCCAGAAACTTAGAACGAAAGGGGGTTGGATGGGCAAAAAAGAGCTGACAAGTTCTTCAGTTGAGGATTGGAAAGTACAACTCTGAGACAACTTGAAAAACCTGCATTGCAACCTTCTTTCTGACACATTCTGTAACACGCACACCCATACAGTACGTCTACTCAATCACTTATCTCTTTCCTCCCTGAAATAAAAATACCTATATTTATTAAATGTCTTAACTGAACTCTGACACAAATCACCGTTGCTTATCTTGCATCAAAAATGCTAACGCTTTTTCACCCACAGCAGTGACTAAGGCCATAATTTGCCGTTTAAAATAGTCATCAGAAAAGGGAAGTAAAGTTATGTTCTATTTTTATTTGCAGACATACAGACATGGCGGTCAGATCACGAGACAAGACGAAAGAGCCAACAGAGGTGTGCAGGATGTTTACTCTTTGGTTCCTCTTCGTCCATCTACTGGAATATTATGTGTTTACTCTTAAGATATGGCTGTCAGCTGACACTTTTTTTTTTTTTTTTACTCTCAACTTGCGTTTCACCGAAACTCCTGCTTAAACACTGTGTTTTTCTGTGTCTATATATTTGATTACGTCTTTAACCGATTCAGTATATAATTTTCATAGACCTATATCTAGACAATTTTTAAAATGACAGTTTTCTATTTTAATATGTTTTAAAATGTAACTCATTCCTGTGACAGCCAAACTGAATTTTTATTCTAATAAGATTGATCTAATATGCTGATTTGGTGTTCAAGAAACATTTCTTATCATCAATGTTGAAATCAGTTGTGCTGCTTAATATTTTTGTGGAAACTATGATACCTTTTTTTTCTAATCTTTGATGAATATAAAGATAAAAAAATAATAATTTTGTAACAATATTACAATATAATATATAAATTACAGTAACTAATCATGATTTTTTTTTTTCAGTAAGAGTTGTAATTGCATGATTACACATCTTTTGTAGAAGTTACATTATTTTGTAACATAATGTAACATTATACTGTATATCATAGACATGCAGTATATCTGTCTATTCACATTTGAATGGATGTGACATACAGGCTTCAGAATGACAGACATCCATCTGTTTGTTTGTCTGTCTGTATATGACAGATAGATACATAGAATGATAGATAGATAATGATAGTATGATAGTAAGTTGATAGATATAGTTTGTAAAAAGTAACCAGATCACATATTTCTGCTAACAATATGGTTCTAGACACACTACTGAGCTTTGCATGTAGGCTGTATGAAATCTGGGCAAAGACCTTGTGCATTCAGTCTGCCTAACAACAGTGATTCATAATTCATTGAAGTGTAGAATGTGCCCCCCAGGCTTTTAGTAATTTTTATACTTGGGTACGTGTGCACGTAGAAGTGTGTGCGTGCTGACTGAGCTGGTTCACTGTAAAATGCACAGACAGAGATGCTCAGGAGACTCTTTGTCCGATCTTTTTGCTCTCTCCGTCTAGACATCCAGCGTCTGGAGATAGAGAGTTGATGTTTTCGCCTGTGCCAGGTTGCCTAGCACATGTGCGTGTGTGCAGTGGGAGCTTTTTAGACGGGACAGTTATTCACTGCGGGTAAGCTTAGCCGCTCAACAGACTTTCTGTGCTTTTTGTGGCACGCCTTAGGGACTTGATCTAAATTCCTGGCCATGCCAGAGGGAAGTGCTTGAGAAGTACATGGGGCACTCTGAGGGCACAGTCGTTAAAGGCATATACAGAAGTGTAGTTTTGGACAACACTCAAAGCCTGATTTTCCCCTTCTGGCATTCCCTTTCACTCTCATTTTCACTGTAAATCCACTTCCTTCGAAAACACCACAGCTTTCCAAGTCGTAGGCTTGCCAACGGTACGTCTAGTTAAAAAAAAGAGAGCGAGAAGCATTGATTGATTGATGTTTGAATCCTCATGTGTTTATATTTAGTGGTTTGGGGCGAACGTTGGTTCAGAGGTTATGTCATAGTGACCGGCCATTGTTGACGTTCTCGGTGGCAGCAAGATTATTTTTACAGGATTAAAAGAGTAACGGAGGCCACGAAATGCAAATCTGTTTGGCGTTACAGTACATTCAGAAAAGTTGTTCTAAATGTTTGTCACCAATCTGAGACTAAACACTAATGCGTTTAGTGTCGTTAATGCACAGACTGGATTAAAGAGGCCTCACAGTCTACTCCTCCCTCTGTCCTCTCCTTCTCTCCCTCCCCCTCCGCTCTCTTCTCTAACTCTGAAAGAGAAAGCTGGAGGACTGCCAGAGTACGCGACCGCACGGTACACACACGAACATACCATGCAGCACAGCTACACACTGACCTACATATGCTTCCACTGCGCTGATTGAGTGCCCCACTGAGCCTTCCAGCCAATCGCAGACAGGGGAGGAGTACAAGTCAGCCAATAGCACTCCTCACCCTCAGCACAAGCTCTCACAGTCGCTATACAATTTTAGAGTTAAAGCAGGAACAAAAATGCTCGCCAAGAATGGAAATTATATATGACTACTTTTCTTGCAGCCCTTGCACACGAGTTTACTATTTCAGAGTTCCCTGTGCAGGGTTTTGTTTGTCTAAATGATGGGGTACCTGACTGATGTTAAATTTGCCTGTTCACCACTGAGATGAAACCTCAGTGGACCATGAAGAGGGTAGTATTGGCCAATTAAAAATACACTTGGTATACCCTGACACACACAATGAAACATGAACTCCTGTATAAATGCTCTTGCGCCCACACATATTCACCAAACACCAAAGCAGGGTCATCAGGAGGTCATATAATAGAGCAGTGATTCCTAATCAGTGGGGTATTTGTTAAACATATCGAACATATTTTATATATATATTTACAAGTAAAACATTTTGAATGCTTTTTTTTTTTTTATATATATATATTATTTATTACATTAAAATAATTAATCATGATTAATCAGATTTATTTCCTGTTCCCTTTTAACAGAAAAGCAGGAAACAACCTTGTGTGGAAGATTATACATTTAATTGAATGACTCTACCATTCAGACATTTGAATCCGGCAAGTCTCCTATATGCTCACCAAGGCTGCATTTATTTGATCAAGAACACTGTAAAAACAGTAATATTGTGAAATATTTGTAGAATTTAAAATGACAGTTTTCTATTTAAATATGTTTTAAAATGTAACTCATTCCTGTGACAGCCAAGTTGAATTTTTATTCTAATAAAATTGATCTAATATGCTGATTTGGTGTTCAAGAAACATTTCTTATTATCAATGTTGAAATCAGTTGTGCTGCTTAATATTTTTGTGGAAACTATGATACCTTTTTTTTCTAATCTGATGAATATAAAGATAAAAAACCCCACATTTTTTGTAACAATGTAAAAGTCTTTACTGTCACTTTTGATTTGTTTGATGCATCCTTTAAAAAAATCTTAAACGGTAGTGTATATTAAATATAATATATAAATTACAGTAACTAATCATGATTATTATTTTTTTTCAGTAAGAGTTGTAATTGCATGATTACACATCTTTTTACACAGATTATTATTTATGCTACTTGATGGGTCTGATTTTTTCCCCATTTTTCATTTTTTGTAGGCAGGAGGCTGTAAGGATATGCAAGACAAAAAGACTGGAAAACATTGTAACAGAGCTTGAGTCCTGACATCCTCAAAGTCTCATCCTGGTCAGCAACTGGTAGAAAATCAAAACACTTTCTTCATTCTCTTTTATCTTGGCTGTTTTTATCTGGAAGAGTGTTTATATCTGCCTTTTTCCCTGACTCTCTCCACCTCTTTTCTTTTTCATGGTGTCATTTCTCTCTGCATTATGCAATCTGGTGTGATAGTGAAGCTGATGTAACCACACAGCAGATTACACTATGATCCTTAGTTTAATCTCCGCTCGCTCTCTGTACGCACACACTGTATGTGTACATACACACGTTGTACACCAAGTCAGCTCATATGACCGGTCACCTGACTAAGCCTCAAGTTTAGAGACTAATCCTCACACCACTGAAAAATAGCTTTTACAACACATACCGTCTACAACATGCCTATATCAAACACAAGTCTTGTACAAAACAACATTGGTATATTAACCAGAGGTTGTAAGTTGACTTAAGAGGTTGACGAACACTGCAAAAATAACACTGTGTGTCTGAAAGCCTGGCTGTTCCAAGCCTTTGTGTTCTCCTGGAAAAACCTTGGAGCCGCTGCACAGCTGCAGGAAGAGAGAAAAAAATAGAAGGGAGCAAAAAGCTGGGTGGAAGAAAAGGAAAAGTAAAACAAACAGGGGGAAGAAGTGGGGAGAGGAGAGACAGGAAAGGCACACTAACCCATATTTACAGTGCAGTGCTGGGAGGGAAACAAATCTGTAGGGAAAAGCAACGACTTTACCAATCATTCATACCAATAATACACACACTATCATATGTGGCACTGATACCGCAAATGCTAACACACGTCAGCGCCATATTCTCACTCGAATCAATCAGTCTAAAAGCCCTTTCAGTCGAGCGGTGATGTCATCCCCAGCTAGATCATCAGAAATCCTCTCCCACTGGAATAGTCTCCATCTATCCGTCTGTATATTCTCTCTCCATTTGCCATTTTCCTTTCTTTTTTTAATGTGGCTTTATCTTGCACAATGTGGGGTTGTGTGCAACTTCACATTAATTGTGTATCATTTTAGCATTTATTTTTTCATGTTTTAAGATATTGCACTATAAATTTACCAATACCAAAACGTTGCATGGCCAACTCACTGCTTTTTACACCACAGCACCACAGCACTCTGACTACAGTTGTTGTTGTACAGTTTCACTGTATCTGAGTAGCACGAAACAGTGTGGTTATTTTATTTTCACTTGGACTAAAGGAAATAAGATCAAGATAGTGAAATAAGCACACAACATTCAGCTAGAAGCAAGCATAAACCGCTTATTTTAGCAACTGTAGCAATGTCAACCAAGCCAACCAAGATCAAGATGCATGAAAAAAAATGTCATTCATAGCTTTCATACACTGTTGTATAATGAGTCGTTTGTATTCAAAGCAACGTCGAGACTGTGTGTTTCCTCAAGGTTTACACACAACATGGGAAAGTGTAACCTCGCACCCCCACCCACCCGTTCACAGTAATCTGAGAGAAAGAGAAGGAGGGAAACTCAGATAAAAAAAAGGAAGAGAGAGAAGGCGAGGGGCCCCTTTTTTGGTACCCATGTGGCCCCTTATTGGGCCTCTAAAAAGAGAGAAATAAAAAGCAGAAAACGAAGAGGATACTGTAACACCACAGACGCACAGACAAGTTCCTTTCAATTTCCCTTCACAGACAAGATCCTTTCAGCACTAATAATAAGAGTGTGTGTGTGTGTGTGTGTGTTCTCTTTCGTGTATTCTTGTGCTTGAATGTTTAAATTAGCAAGGCTTAAATGAGTTTAGTTTAAACACAGATAGCAGCTTGTGCTATACAGGCCTCACCTACGCTCACGGGCTATCAACACCCGGGTGATGACAGTGTAAATGACTGATAGAGCATACGGCACTCCTATTGAACAAAGTTTACAAAGAGCGACTGTTTTGACCACGTTTTTGTTGATCATCGCTGTTGTAACATATTAGGAAGCCAGAATGCGTATCCATCGACAAAAAACATACATTAGCTGAACTCTGTCTACTGGTTTTACGCATTATTTCCAACAAACCATGTTATAGTTGCATGGTCAGATTTAAGATCAACATCGTTGCAAGTGCGTGCCGAACCGCGGGTGGAGAACGGTACGGAGAGTTCACGCTACATTACTGCATATGGTCACTCAAGCGCACATGCTTTCATCCACACAAAAAAGAAAAGCCCTCTCTTTGAAGCATATGAGCAAGGAAATGCATTACTGTTCCCAGAAAAGGGGTGTGTGCATTTGTCTGTGCCCATTTGCCTTTGTGCATGTCAAAAGCATCAACACACACCACAGGAACGAGAGAAACAAGAATAAACAGACTTAGGGCCTCTTAACTACTCCTTAAAGACAAAGGGGGTGTGTCATAGGGGTATATGAATATACAGTAGATTGTGTAAACTCTGTGAACCATGCATGCTTGGTTTGCGGCATTCAGAGAGCGTGAATGTTTGCGAGTGCAATCGATGAGGAGCATGTTTGCTCATTAAACCCTCATTAGACTCTCCATGCCACTCAAGCAAACGATTACTATTCACTACCGTTCAAAAGTTTGGGGTCAGTAAGATTCTTTAATGTTTTTAAAATAAGTTTTTTTGCTCCCCAAGACTGCATTTATTTAATGAAAAATATAGTTACAACTTGTGATAGTAAAGTGTAATATTGTGAAATATTATTACAATTTAATATAACCGTTTACTATTTTAATAGGTTTAAAATATAATGCGGTGGAAAAGCTGAATTTTCAGCATCATTAGTCCAGCCTTCAGTGTCACATGATCCTTCAGAAATATTTCTAATATGGTGATTTAGTGTTTAGGAAATAATTATTTTTATTATCATGGTTGAAACCAGTTGTGCTGCTTAATGTTTTGTGGAAACCATAATACATTTCTTTTATGGTTCTATCATGAATAGAAAATTCAAAGATTTTTTTTAAACTGTAATATTAGAATTATAAATGACTTTACTGTCATTGTTTGATCAATTGCTGAATAAAAGTATTAATTTCTTGCATAAAAAAATCTTACTGACCCTAAACTTTTTAAAGGTAGTGAGGTAAGTTCTCTAATCAAATCATACATTATTTAATATACATTTTATTAGTACTGAAATAAATGGATTGCTTTATTTTTTGATTCTGGGATTATAAAGGAATGGTTCACCCAAATATGGAAGTTCTGCCATCATTTATTCACCCTCAAGTCATTCTAAACCTGTATGACTACCTTCTGCGGAACACAAAAGAAGGTTTAGAAACAACAAGGTGGGTAAATGAACAGAATTTCCATTTTTAATAACAACATTTTCAATTATCCCTTCTAGAACAAATTCTGTGTAAGCATTCCGCATAAAAGCTGCACTAAAATACTGCAAGTCTTGCACATCAGAGTGATTTCTCGTTGTTCATCACTGTGTGTCCTGCAGTCTGCAGATTTCAAACATGTGATGCATTTTGATTCTTCTGTGGATGTGTAAATACACATTCTAAATGATAAAATATACTCATTTTTAATGATTTAATTTCAAACCCCAATAATAAAAATTGTGGATCAATCCAAAATTGTGTGAGAAAGAAGCACAATTCATCAGTAAATAAGTTTCTTCTACCGTCCATTATGTTTATGTTATGGTGTACTGGACCTATTGTAGACTAGATTGAAACAATATTTGTAACAAATTGTAACAATATTGAGACAAACAGAGCAAGCAACATGTCAGTGATGGCAGTCTGAGTAAGACAGAACACGAGATGCCCAGGAGCTGTGGAGCGATTTCATGCCCCCATAAACACTGTAGCACACATGGGAGAATATAGAGAGAGAAACATAGAGAAAGGGGGAGGAGGGCGGGCAGAGGTAAATGGGACAAAACTGTGCGAATCTAACTAAAAATACAGACAACATTAGTTAGAGATCAGAACGGCTGTGTTTAAAAGGCATGCACCACATTACTTTAGCCCATAATGTTCCTGATATACTGCTTCCTCACTCTGACTGAGCTGACTGATAACAAACTGCTGATGTGTCCAGCAGCTGGAACCATTGCAGACTTTACTGCTAAGTCAGCGCTTTGGCCCCCATTCAGCTTGATCCACTGGCCTCCACTGACATCTATATCACCAGAACTGACCCAGGGGCAGGTTAAAGACAGGTGTGTAAACACTGAAGGTGCAGTGAAAAGAGATAAGCCTCCACTGATAGCGTGCAAGGCAATGGACTCTTAAAACAGATAATAGTCCTGTGCTGATGACCTCACCACCTGTGGAACATCTGATTGGCCTGTTATTTGGTGCAATATGATGAACTGCACTGTTCACAGCAGTTCTTGGAAAAGGTTTTCACTTTAACAGTAATGCAGATTGAGAAACATTCAAACAAAGAGATATTTAGTGAGCAATCCAAAGGCCACAGTGATGAGGGAAAAAATCCCTAGGATTTAAGGTGGAAACAACTTACAATAGAGATTTCACAGTGGGCAGAGCTACTCTGTGATCGTTGCAGTTACAGTTGGTCAGCATATTGTGTGAGGAAGGATAAATGAAAAGTTTTAATCTGGCTATTCAAACCTGTAGCTTTGTAAAGTTTCTGAAACTTTTGACTAAGTGTCAAGTGTCATATATATTCTATTTATTGGAGCCATAAAATGTTTCCCTGGGTTCCAGTGATTTAAGTTTATGGCTGATACTGAAGCCATCATAAATTTGACTACCAAATTCACTGTGTGCATGTGGCCGCTGTGGTGTTATGTCACAGAAAATAAATTTGCTTAGTCAAGGAGGATCTGAAAGCCTTACATCATCACAGAACCATATTTAAACACCTGCTTCACAATCGAAACAGGAACCGCCACACTCAATCTACCATAATCTGTGTTAATCAATCCAATCTTTTGTCTAATCAAAAGTCGACACGTATACTCCCACGTACACGCACCAAAATAGACCCTCTGCGTCACCAGAACCGGGCTAATAATCGCCCACTCCTGTCTGACAATGTTTCTCTGTTATCTTTCAAAGGGATGATGCATGAGATCACTGACAAAGTATTTCCCTAAAACTGTAATTTCCCTATGTTCACTGCAATAATCATTCTGTACAAAGCCGCATCTGCTCTCATTACTGCTGGCTTTGTCTGGCCAAAAGCTCCTGACATAGAAATCTAGCTTTATTGTACTCAATTAAAGTTTCAACGACAACTATGTATCTGCACTGTGGCAGGCAGACCTGTGTAATTAGAAATGATGGGTCAGGAGTTTTTTTTTTACTTTTTAAAAAAACCCAAGGTCAGATACACCTTTAAAAAACTGAGCGGGTACATTAAGGGCACGGAAAAGGTGGAAAGAAGCACAGGCTGAACTAGAAATACATTCAAATGTATTTACCGCAGCGTATGTGCTTCTAAAATGCCTCTGTAGAGCTATCCCACCAGGAAGTCTGTTTTAATCAAATATTTTCAAATATGAAAATGTCTGCTGGACGATGGGGGAAGTGCATACTGTATGTACGAGTTAGAGCAAGTGATGTTGGTTGAAACTGTCTTGGGAAGCATATTGCATACGAGTACAATGGTTTACGTGCAGCGTGCAGGGCGTACATTTCATCATCAGCTTAATACGCACATGGCCAGATTTTTCTAACCACACTTACTCAGTGTGCTCAATTGTTTTGCACTAATTGGTTTGTCCAAGAGGTGGCAACACTGACCCGGCCCGTTGTTTCACAAAACAACAACATAAAACTACTAAAGACGACAACAACAATAGATGCAAACTCTAGTTTAAAAAAAAGAAAAAAAAAAGATACAAGAGTACAAATATATTTTATTGGTCTTAACTTCTGGAGAGAAATAGCGCAGACACTGGAAAAGGACGAAACTTTGTAGTGTGCATGTGTCAAGGGGATGTGTTCATGCACGCTATTAAATGGAGTATACTATGAAAGGCTATGCATTCGGCTGCACGCATATGACAAGCGTTCACATCTAAACTAAAGTATACTTTAAGCTTTAGTGTAACCATTGCAAAACATCTATGACCCCAGTGACACTCACTTCAAGATCTCTCACACACCTAAACATGACCAGGCATGTATAAAAGCACCAAACATCAACATTCAAATGCGCCAATCAAGACATAACACAGTGAAGAGTTAACAGTCATAGCAACTGCAAAATGTCTGCACATATCTCCAACACATTTTTAAACCCTCTTGCATGAAATGAAAATCTATCCATTTTCAAAAAAACAAAAAATCTTTTTACAGGACTTCTCCAATCATTTAGTCTGCTTAAACTCCACCCCCACAAGCTTGCGTTTATCTGTCTCCACTTTTGAGTGCAACGCTCACATCTCAAAATCCAATCAACAACCTATACAAAGAACCAAGTCCCCACCCAACATTTTTTCTTTTTCGATAATCTATTACGCTCAGATGTACGTCACAATACAGAAGAAAAGATTTGTTGTTATTTCTGTTTCATAGCAACTTTAAAGATGCATGTACTGATGTATATGATGCACTTCTAGAAGTGCAATTTTGCACGCATTATGTGCATATATAATGTTAATGTTGTATTTGTTACCCCACTCTCTTGACAATAAACAGATTACAAGAAACACTTAAAACAGACCACCTACATCCTGGACCTGTGCCAAGTGAAATTCGCCAAATACGGACCCTCTGAAGGGTGACCGGATCACTTTCATCAGCGTGACTGAAACAGTTCAATTGGGCCTAGCGTGGCAGCTCAGCATATTAAGTGTTCCAGGAACAAAAATGGTGCAACACATTATAGTAGTAGCTTGTTCTTTTTAAGTTACATAATCTGATTATATTTCAGATGTGAGATAAACAGCAGGGTTATACAAGGTTCTAACATAGTCAAGTGTCTGGTGGACAAGATTACAAGTTTAAAAGCGGTGAGCTGGCAAATGTGCGTGTGTGTGTGTGTGAGAGATGCTTAAGAGGTTTCACTTAAAAATTAATAAAATGACCTGAATTAATGCTTGAAGAAGTGAATAATTTAAAAGCTGGCTTTTTTCAAGAGTAGAGTACATCATTTTGCGTTAGAGGTATGATCTGGCACTGCAGGAGCTCATTGTGAAGGAGAACGATTAATCAGTAAAATCGTACCACTTGTACACCTGCAAAAGAAACCTTGAAGATTATTCTAACAATGTTAAACACATTCGAGATGGAATTCACATTCATACCCAATTGTATAACCAGATCATTAAAAAACACACAGCATTATCCTGTAACATTCAGTGCAGAGAGTAGAGGTGGGTGCTGTAATGTCATCTGTGCTTTAGCAGTCACTCCCTCTCTCTCCCCTGCACAGTCACAACAGTATGTTCAACAGAAACAAAGGAACGCCTTTATGAGATCACATGTCATCCAAACCCTCTCATTAAAGCAGAGAGGACCAGTGACCTGGTAGCCATAGTGATGCAGCTTCTTGTCATTTTTGCACCTGTACTTGACCATTCCAACCTTTGTGTTTGAATAAGACATTGTACGACTATTTTCATTGCTCTTTCTGTTTCTTAATTTAACTTATATTCTGGGTTCTCACTCTGTTTTGTCCTATCCAACAGTTTTTGATTGGATGGACTCCAGATCTGAATGTGAACTTGCCATCTTGAATTTGTAAGAAAGGGAGGGGGTTTAATCGGACCAAATGATTGGAAAAGTCCGGCATATGTCACCAGAGAGAAGTCGTTTTACTGGAAGATTGAGATATTTTGATTTCAAAATGATGAGGTCAAATAATTTGTGCACATTAAGATCATTAAGAAATATAGGATCACTTAGAAACTAGATGGGGTTCATTTCCATTTCATGCCAACTTCAGCACCGAAATTCAGTGCTGATGCTTTAAATGCATCATTTACATAATTTATTGTGTGTGTGTTTTATTTAAATGCAAATGTAGATATTGGCTGGCAGATGCAGGAGAGTTTATCTGTGGTTGTTAAAACAGATCTGCTTGGAGTCATCAGATGTGTGCAGGAATGTGTAAATGTATCATATTTAGAGCTCGAAGTAACACAGGAGCAAATTTCAGTGGGACACTGTTAGACTTTCTTTTCACATATCAGAAATGGCAGCAGGTACTTATACTGCTCATCCTAATAGAGACCGGGGTAGGTGTGTTTATATGTGTGTACTCGTGCTAGATTTGGGGTTATAGTATTTGATCATAAAGCATGTTTGACTGACAGATAACATGTTTTGCATAGCCGTTTGAGAAATATGATCATGCACATACACAGTCCTGAATGTTAGATGAGTCGGGTGCAAACAGCTCCACGCTGAGCTGGAGTCCGCATAGTTTGCCGTTGCCACAGACCCGGCAGTAACTCTCCTTTCACTATTATAATTCATGGCTATTTACAGCCAATGGGACAGGCAAGCTATCCCTCCTGCTGCAAACTCAGCCCTTGACCTTACACCCACAACCCTGCCATATACCCCCTCCCCCAACCCACTCTAGCTCTGTAAGTGAAAGGCCCATATGTCTTATGCTGGCTATGGCCCATGACCATGACATTCCCTTTGAAGGCAGTCCTGCCTGCTGATGGCTAAGGAGAAGCTCGCGCCATTCTGAGTTGTTATGTAATTCCTAATGCCATTCAACACCTACATAAACAGTCTGGGCAGCTTCTAGCAGGGGTACATTTACCCTGCCAAGTTTTACATAAGCCGTGCTGCGTGTATATGAACATAAAGGCATTTAGATACATGGACATTTATTAGACTTGTCTCTGAGGATATTGTATTTTGGGGTTTTAACCATCTTTAACCAAGTCCATCTGATTTTTTTCCATACTGATCACGACTAATTTGCAATTTATCTTTCTACTGGCATCCAAATAGTTTGTTTACAGGTGACGTCACTTGAGCTTGCTCAATTATGAGTCACGCGCACGTGAACCTTCGAAAACTTTCCAGTTTTCTGTGCGTGAGTAAGTGTGCCAAACATGCCTGAACATGTGTTTCTGGTTGTGAGCAGCAGCACGAAATAAATGAGGAGCACGACAGACACTTGCACACCTTGTGACACAAATTCTCTAGCACAGTGATTCTCAACCTTGATCCTTAAGGGGCACACCAATAGTACACATTTTGCAAGTCTGCTTAATCAAATACACCTGATTAAACTCACCAGCTCATTAGCAGAGACAACCAAAATGTGTATTTATGGGGGGGTCTTCAGGAACGCGTTTGGGAAGCACTGCTCGAGCGGATCGCTTACCTTCCAACCAGCTGAGCTGTTGCTGTCGCCCTTGTCTTTAAAGTACGGGACACTTCTGACCATCCAGTCGTAGATCTGGGACAGTGTCAGTCTCTTGTCTGGGGTGCTCTCTATGGCTTTCGTGATGAGGTCTGCGTAGGACAGGTTGCCCCACGCATTCCTCCTTGAAGATGACTTCCGGGGAGTTTGCTGTTGGCTACCTTGACCGCTCACCCCCCGACTCGCTGTGGTCGCAGACTGAGAGGAGAGCGGGGAGTCTGTGTTCTCCTGACCACTAATGGCATGCAGTTCATCTGCCTGGCTTGGGCTGCCGTTGTCCTCTCCTTCACCCATGCCGTTGATTGCCATCGCACTGTCATCCTCATCATCCTCTTCCTCTGGGATTATGTCAGTGTCATTGGAAGCAGGCTTTGCCGAACCGGACTCCGGCAGTGGCCAAGTGCATGATCTCGGCCTTTTCTGTGGCTCAAAATCTGGATCGATGGCAACATCCAGCGAGGTCAGTGGTTCAAGGGTTGTCTCTGCCATTGCCTCTACCAGCCTTCTCTGTCACTCCTCTGTACTGTCTCAAAGTTAGATAGGCAGTGGGAAGCGGTCACAGTCGCATTCCATGAATGCACCTCTATTCTAAATGTTGCTTAATGCTTCTTGAGCGACCAGTGCAAACCTTAATGATAATTAGCACCCCTCCCTGTTTCAGAAAGACAAAAATACAATATAAAGCCATGTGACACAAAATACCTTATAATCAAAAATACAATTGTGCATTGAACGATGATTATTGTTCACTTCAAATTTTAGTTCTAAGCTAATATAGAAAAGTCATTAAATGTATAATTACATTTTCACGCTTTCATGTGTCAGATTATACGGCGGTGTGCGCGCGAGCGCGTCTGCGTTGGTTCGCGCAACAGTCACGTGAAAGTATAAACAAAGATGTTCAATGTATAGTATTCGCAAAGTGCTCCGGTTTCACTTACATGTAACAATCGCTTGATGGCACATATTCTTGGTCTTACACTTCATAATGACACTCATAACGCATATGAAGAGATTATTCGTATTCCAATGGAGAACACCGCGCGAATGATATATTAATAGCCTACCAATGATATTCTGAAAGTAAAAAAGATATTTATGTCCTAAATTCTTCACTTTCAAAATAACAGTGGTTTCAGTATATCATTCGTGCAGTCATTATTGCATAACAGTATTCAATAATATCCGATTTATTATTAATGACAGTTATCTGGGTTAAAACAGCAACAACAGCGTGAATGAAAAGTGGACTAAAAACCGATACATTTTAAAATGTCAATTTCATTGTGCCTTAGTGCAATATTTTCACAGGTGTATGAGCATTTCACACTGCGAACGTTAATCGCCACTGTCAGCCAAAATTTCATAACAGTGACAGCCCTACTATTGTAGCTCATATAAACAAAACAACAAATTCAGTACATAATGTCTCTCTGTGTGTATATTAATGCGTGCATGAGTATGTATTATAATATTATAATGCAAAATGCAATACCTCAACACGCACCATTCAGCTAGAGCCGTTTCTCCTCTCTGTGTCGCACTCCGGTCACTTGGTGCACTGATGTAATACAACTATATCTCTCCAGCGCACCTCGCCAGTAGCCACGGACAAAGCGCCACAGCGTCACTGCACACAACCATCACAGGCAGCAAGTCACTGTAGTGACAAAAGAACTGAACTGTCAGAGCCACAGCACATTCAGCGCGCTACAATCACAACGCCGTTATGTCAGCTCAAGACAACTACAATAACGAGGACAGAACTAAGCGTGCTCGAAGACTGCAGTGATCGTTTTGTGCTATTTCCCAGTTTGACCCGATATCTGAATCACTTCGCATTCAGAAGTCTCTTTAACAGTTAAAGGTAGAGACGGTGCCTTGTTAGAGCGCGCGTCAATCCCTCAACAGTACAGTGCAGAAAATTCCCGTCTAGAAAGTCCCTTCTCTTTCTGCACCCATCTATCTATCTGAAGGCACAGGAAGACTATCTGCTCTAATCGTCTGTCAGCACTCAAGCGAGCTCAACTTAGGACTGAGTGACTAGAGGAGGGGGAGAACAGAAACGCAGCCTCTACCGCTGACAGGGACCTGCCCCCTGATCCGCGCATGCGGTCGCCTCTTAAAGGGCCACAGCTGCCGACAGGCGAGAGGACATGTTCAAACAAGTCACTCCAAGCAGA
The DNA here is from genome assembly GCF_963993115.1 of Abramis brama. NCBI lineage: Eukaryota > Metazoa > Chordata > Actinopteri > Cypriniformes > Leuciscidae > Abramis > Abramis brama. The sequence goes on along the minus strand of NC_139980.1, from coordinate 4,847,660 downwards.
GAGAACCCATATCACTTTATCGAATTTCCAAATATAGATTCAGTTGCTAGAATTTGAAGTTCAGACATGCAAACTATTAGAGAGGTTATAGATTAGAACATTTTCATGTAACACAAGTAGCCAACGTTTTAATACAGATTGTAGGAGTGGCAAGTTTGATTATAATGAAATGCATGGGAAAGTTATATCTTAAAATAATTGTTTACCCAAAATGTCATTTTTCCACCGTTCCAACACAATCTATTGGCAGAATGTCCCGTACAATAAAAATCAGCTTGAAATGAAAATTCATCCTATCTGTTTTGTAAATGCAAGTCATGGATCTTATTGTGAATGTTTCATCTATATACATTTTTCTTTTCTTTTTTATTGACCTCATGTGTCATAACTGGATTTTCAAAAACAACACACTTCCTTAGATCATTTAATGTCCTTTTTTCTTTTTCAAAAATCACACTCAGATGTACATCACAATATGGAATAAAAGAAATGTCACTAAAGTAATAGCACCATAAAAGTAGTCCATATGACTGGTAAACAAGTTTTTTTTGAAGGCATAGGTTTTTAAACATGTTGAAATCAGTCAAATTATAGGCAAGAGCCAATCAATGACTTCAAACCCTGAATGCCACATGCAATTGAATGCAACCACAAATGACTTTTCAGAATAAGTAGTTCAGTTTCAAAATTGATATTTTCAGAAGACTTGGACTAGTGCATGAGTTGCAGACCACTATTATGATACTTTTTTGACATTTAAAATCACTATCCATTTTCATTGCATGTATAAAAAAAAACTGCCTAAAGTCTTTAATGAAAGAAATAAAATAATGGTGGTTGGTAAATGATAACATTTTTTAGTCCAACTATTCCTTTAAATATTAAATCACCAGAAGATTTGCTACTGAATAATACAAAAAAAGAAAAGGTTTAACTAAATCTGGGGCCACTGACAAATGTTTAGGCATGTCTTGTATTTCCCTTCCGCTGGCCCTTTAATCCCAGCGTGAAGTCGTCCGTCATGACAGGCCCCCTGCTGCCAGCCTCGTTTTAGTCAAACACATGACGTAATTCATAATCAAGAAATGTTATACCCGTTTGCTGTCCTCCGTGGCGCTGCTCTAGTACAGTGACGTCTTACCAAAACACGAGCACGTCTTTGTTCCTGCAGAGATGCGTATTTTCTCGGGCGCAGTGATTTCGACGCAGATGTGTGTGAAGAAATGCGCGAGATGAGTATAATAATAACAACGACGTTTATACAGGTTCAGAGTCAGAAATAACTTAAATTATTACATAATCGCACATTTATGTTGGATAGATTTGTGCCATTCTGTGATGCTTTTGCATGAGCAACAACAAGTGGCACTAAATGCTGTTGCTTATTCAGTCACTAAAAATGTAACACCATTGTTTGCTCAAAGACTCCTTTATTAATTCCTTATCTTTTTAAAATCACCCCCCTCCCTCTGTCTCATTCTCCTTTGTTCCTTATCCTGCATATGGAGAAGTCTGCAGGTGACCATTACAATGACTGTGTTGACACCAGCTTTTGTAAAACATCTTAAATAATTCTTCAGCACCTAATACACCATGCTTCACTGTAGAGTACACTTATTGCCATGAGGATGGTGATTGTAGATATGAAATGTGTTTGTTCAAGGCCTCTTGTGGTACATAAATGTATAATTCAGCTGTACTTATAAGCCCTTATGTTTGTTCAGTATTCCTGAGCATATGGATATATAGATGCATTGTACTGTACATATTTGCTTTTTGGGGAAGGTCACGACAATACTAGTTATCTCAGATAGAGAACTGCAGTATGATTTACTAATGTCATTTAAAACAATAACACAGAGCACGTGGGGTGTGTACAGGCAAATAGGGGACAGAACTATCTTCTACTGCCGCCTTCAGACCAAAAATTGAAATGACAGGAAAGAGACTTTTTAAAATGTAAGAATGTAAAAAAATGTTGTTTTCTTTTAGTTTATGCTCACCATGTCTTTGGAGATTAATTTAGCCAGTGTATCATTTAACATAATTAATACAGACAATGCTTAAAGTTTTATTGTAACCATTTTAATAACATAAGTATGGAAGCCCACTTCTGCCACATCAGAATAATATCATGCTTTGGTCAATCATAATTATAATGACATAACTGACTGATGTCATAATGACTTCTCATAATTTCAACTATCTAATTTTTTTTTTTTTTAAGTCAGAATTGTGAAAGTCATAATTATGACAAAAATATCACAATTTCAACTTTATCATATTTTTTGTTGTTGTTATAACTACACAGTTTAGACTATGACACATTAGACAAAGCATTCACATATATTTGCCATTACATTTAGAACGATTTTTTTCTCCCTCACAAACTGAGTATATTCCAAACTACATAATATAATAAGGTTACACTTTATTTTAAGGTGTCCATGTTACAGTGTAATTATATATTTAAGTACTGAGTAATAATAATTAACTACATGCACTTTCTATAGTAGGATTAGAATTTGTTTGAGGGTTAGTTGCATGATATTATGCATAAACTACAGTTATTACTATGGTAAGTACATGTAACAAGGACACTGTAAAATAAAGTCTTGCCTATAATAAATACTGCAGAATACATCATCCACTAGAGGGTGCTAGACATCTACTCATTTGGCAGCATGTGCATTTAGTTTAGCATATTAATGCTGTGAGCATATGGATGACTCCAATTTCCGGTAAAGTAGTAATAAGGCTGACAGTCTGTTTATGGTGTTGGAAATGTACCACCCCAAATGTTTTAGAAGGTCACATGGACTAAGGTATAGTAACTGCAAGGCAGTTTCAGTTTACTTTTGACTCCGATCCCCACTAATCCAGTACTGTTCTGTCTGCATCTCTGTGAGGCGAGACACTGTCCTCTGGAAGGCAAAGACCTCTTCATCCGCTGTGAATAGTGTCAACCGCTCACTGGCCTCCTGAACAAAAGAAATATAGGCAGGAGAGCAATTACAAATGCCATTCTACAGAAACTAGCAAAGAACCAAGGCTTAATAAATAAATATTTCTCTACTTTAAGGGGTCATATCAATACATTACCATGCATAATATCATCAGATATTACACATCAGTAATATCCTCTTGTGATTTTATAAAAAACTTTTACTTGTCTTGTAAAAGGCGGTTGCTAACAAGTGGCTAAATGGGACAACAGAGGTTGTCGGGGACATTAAACGTCACAGATAAACTCATCTACTTTCTAGATCACTTTCAAAGCCTTGTTGTGTTTATAATCACACACTTGCTAACTATTCTAACTCGAACTCTCAGGGAAAATGTTTTTAAGCAAAGACTGAAAGAGTTGTCGGAATAATTTATTTTCTGCAATTATTCAAAAGCCAATGAAAAAATACTATAGGGTTTTTGTCTAACTTCTGGGCTGGCCTACAAAAATATGTCATCCCTGCACCACTCTATAAAGAGGAAGACAAAATGCAGAGGTGTGTTTTAAAGGAACAAGAGGAAAAAAATGGCCTGTTAAATTCTAAGGCAGAGAGAGGTTGGAAAATGGAGTGGAAACATTTTGGTATAAACAAATGTTACTAACATTACAATTCGACTTCAGGAAATAAATAAAATAATATAAATGTATGATATGACCCCTTTAATCATTGAAAACTCCTCTTCATGACCTATTAAAAATAGTTTTCAGGTAATTGAAACAAAGCTGGAATAAAATACAATATAAATATTACATAACTTCTAAATGTTAAAACGGAAATTAGAAATATTGCATGAAAGTACTAAAATTGAAATAAAATGAATGAAAGCTATATAGAAATATTACAAAAACTAATAAAAATGACAAAGGCAAATGACTAAATCTGAAAATATAAAAAGCTAAGGATAAAAATAAATACTGAAATAGAATATAAATTATACAAAAAGTAACACTGTCATGGGAAGCATTTTTGGAAGATTTTTGATGCTATATTAATGTATGCTGACAATGTGTTTATGATATAGTTTCAGAAGTATAATGTGATGTTTTAAGGGTGTTGTCATTACATCGGTCAGGCCGAGTTCATCTAGCATTAGGCGATCCCTGGCTTCCTCTCCAGTCATCGGTCCCTGATCAAGGAGGCGGTCTAACGGTGCGTCAGCCAACATCACCACTCTAACCTGAGAGTTTTACACATAGAAAGTGAGCCATTGAACATATGTTGGTGCTAACAGAGTCCTACACAGGAGATTATGATTAAATCCACAAAGGTATGAAACAAATGTATTTGAGGACTGCACATGAATATCACGCGTTTTTAATTCTGAAGACGGAAATGTTTAAGGCCTACGTGAGCTTTCAGGAAGTCTGGGTCAGTATGGCGTGTCTTGTGACTTGTTACCTTTTGGTCGTAAAAGTTGTCAATGAGTGTGGTGAGGCGTCTAGCTTGGTCCTTCATTCCAACCCAAAGGTGAGGAACGTTCCGTATGATGACCGTGTCAAATTGCCGTGAGATTTCTAAATAATCACCTGCACCCAGCGGCTTTAAGAAACAAATAAACAGACACACACGAAGAGATTAGGTAACATTAATGATTAAACGTTCACTTTCTATGATAGTTAGTATTCTAAAAAAACTAATTCTGTTTTACTCATCCTCATGTCGTTTCAAACCCATTTAATGATTTAAATTTCAAATGAAAACTTTTATAAACAATATTTAATTGTTTTTTGTGCTTTCGCATAATAAAACATTTTTTCCTTATTCACTGTAATTAAATGAAAAAAAAAAAAGTCACTACATTATTCAAAAGAGAAGAAAGTCATACGGATATGGACGACATGAGTGAGTAAATGATGACATAACCTCCATTTTTGGGTTAAGTATTCATTTTGCATGGATATACAGTATCACTCAGGGTCAGAAATGAAAACTTTTAATCATGAAGGATGCATTAAACTGATCAAAAGTGACAAAGACTTTTAGATTGTTACAAAACATTCAATTTCAAATAAATACTGTTCTTGTGAACTTTCTATTCAAGGATCCAGATTTTTTTTTTAATCATGATTTCTACAAAAATATTAAGCAGCACAACTGTTTTCATCACTGATAATAATAAGAAATGTTTCTTGAGCATCAAATCATCATATTAGAATGATTTCTGAAGGATCAATGAAGACTGGAGTAATGATGCTGAAAATTATAATACATTTTAAAATAAAAAAAAAACAATTAAAATAGAAAACAATTATTTTTAATAGATTTTCACAATATTACTGGTTTTTACTATTTTTTGATCAAATAAATGCAGCCTTGGTGAGCAGAAGAGATTTCATTCAAAAATCTTAATGACCCCAAACTTCTGAACACTAGTGTATATTGTTTTTAAGTATAGTATAATATACACACAAGAACACAAATTCATCTGCTTCAGCATCAGGGGTCTCTCCACCGTGAGAGGGAAACTTCACTGATGTCGTCTCTGAAACCTTGGCACATACCTTTCTACCCATCCATCTCTCTCATCTCATGTGCTTATTCCCTCTTCAATTTCTGTCTCTAATCTTCTATTTCACCCTATATTCTGTATCTTCTCTGGGTAACATGTACCTCTGTGGTAACTCAGTGGAAAGCACATTAACACATGCTGACATAGTCACTACTGCATTAGCCTGACTATGAAGACGAAGTTGTTGAGGACTCTTCAGAAAAATCCACACATGTACATGCACACACACACGCACACACACACACACACACGCTCACTCACTCTCAGAACACTGAAGTGAACAGCACTCTCAAAAGCACTGAAGGACACAGAGACAGTGCCTCGGCTCCATTAGAGAGCAGCATACTCATCCTTTCTTTCCTTCACAAACAAAAAGGGAGCTTCAAACTGGTAAACCAAGTCCAAGGTTACATACATAAACAAGCACACACACACACAAATACAAGCTGGCTTAGACTAGCCATAGACAGGGCTGCAATGATGAACTTAGTTATGGATGGATGGAGTCATGGGTGATTACATACACTGCTTCTAAAATCAAATAATTCCCTACTATATAGCATGTGAAAAGCAGTAGGCCAAAAGAGTAGTATGTTCAAATACATAGTAGTCACAGAGATTCTGAAGTGCGCATATGACGGAGGCCGACGGAGGGGATTTGTGAATGGAAGTGAAGCAACGCAACTGACGCTGGTAGGTCACGTGACAGCAACAACATGGCAAGGAGTATGTCCGAATTCATACTACCCATATTCATACTATATAGAGCGTACTTTTTGACGATCGCAAAATAAATTCAAATGTAGTACCTGCACGATTTTGGACGCAGCGATAGTATCAGGAGAGTGGTATGATGGATGTGGTGGTAGTAGATAATACAAATATGAAAAACAAAGTGGAAAAAAGCAGAGAGATACATAAAAAAGAAAGTTAGGTAAGAGGGTAAAAAGAAAGATTTGACATCCTTCGTATTCCAATAATAATCACCTGTGTTGAAATGCATTTGTTACTCCACTGCGGTTTAAAAGTTTGGAATCTGAATATTTTTATTCAGCAAGGATGCATTCAATTGATCACGAAGTAAAGAGTGAAGACATTTGTATAGTTAATATATACTTTTTATTAATCAAAGAATCCTGATTTTTTTTTTAGCAGTTTCCACAACATTATTATGCACAAATGTTTTCAACATCGTTAATAATAAGAAATGTTTCTGAATGATGTGACACTGAAGAATGTGATGCTGAAAAATTCAGCTTTGCCATCACAGGAATAAATTCTATAATTAATAATTATACAATAAATAAATCTAAAATATAATAAAATAAAATCTTAAAGCTGCAGTCTGTAGTTTTTCCTCTTTGTCGCCATCTCTGTTCGAAATCTGCAAATGCAGTTATTCGCGGAATGATCAACTTTACGTGCGTTGTGCCTCGGGACGGCACTGCGCGGATGAATCCAATGTTTTGAGGAGAATGTGCGGCTGTCAGTCGCCGCGTCGGTGTGGATACTGGCATTCGCAATCACAGATTCTACTTTTTTGGATTTTTCACCGGAAAATGTCGTCTGAACAAGTTACATCCACTTTTGTTCTGACCAACTAATGGAAAAAAGCATTGCAGTAAATCGCGCTGATTAAATCTAACGATCACGTCAAACCGTGCCATTTATACTTTGTTCTCAAATTGTTAATGTTAACAACATCAGCATTGCTTGACTACATTTAATGTGTATTAGGGCTACCTGTAGTTCAGTTTCTATTTCTGTGCAGTCTCATTTTTAATTGTCATACCAACAAATGAATGTTCCTCAGAACTGGTTCTCTTTGAAATACAAACACACGTATCTGTAATCAGATGCATATTTAAAACTGGAATATAAACGGTTGCAGTCTCTTTTTTTCTGTAGCCAATCCGAAGTCCGAAGTCTTTTGCATTTTACAACGGGTGAATCTCCAGTTCTCCACCTCCAACATCCTCACACGCAACAAAGCCTACTAGCCGAGACTCCTTCTTTATATGCACAGATGTAACGTAATGACGCAAACACTGCGGAAATCCACCAGTACTACTGGAATTAAAAAACGTTTTGAATCGAGCTTAGGTAAGCATATAGTTTTGAACACTGGCTGGTTATGTACTTGCTCAAAAATTTATTTTGGATCATTTTTAACCCAAAAAAGTTACGGACTGCAGCTTTGTTTCACTATTTTTTACTGTATTTTTTTATCAAATAAATACAGCCTTGGTGAACTCTTTTCAAAAGCGTCTTAAAATCTTATTGCACCCAAACTTTTAAACAGCAGTGTATGCATTATATTTGCTATAATAAAAAAAAACGCAAATAACAAATTAAAACAAATGAAATACACAAGCTAATGAATATACAAATATCACTTAAGCCTTATGGAGTGGATTCAAAACCTGCCTGAGTGTTTTTGTTTTTGTTGAGTGGGCCACATTAGAAGAGGCAAAGAGAATAAACTCACTAAATGGATATGGAATGACAAACAAGCTTGTAATATTTTTGTTTCTCTTTTTTTAATATGAGGTGCTAGAATGCTGTTCCAAATTTAACCCTTTATAACTTTTATAAGATATACCCCACAAACCAGATCTCAAATCAGCATTTTATGCCTATTTCTACAGACTCACTCGCTCACACAGCTCTTGAAAGGTGCAGTCTGCAATGGTTCCACAGGTCCGGCTCAAGGTTACTTCTCTTCCCTGCACGTTCAACACCCTTGGTCTGGTTACTATCAATGGTTAGAGGTAGACATATAGTTATTAGATTGAATGCATTGGAAAGATCTAACAATTTAGCACTGAAACGTTAATCTACACATCAAAGCAGTCAACATAAATCTAATCAACTATAGGATCTAAGTCAACTACAAGATAAAACCTCACACACCAAGTCAGGGAAACATCCACACTTAACCTTAAAACCCCATCTATGCAAAGGCAAATGAACTTACTTACCATCATTTTGTCTGTACGCCAGTTCCTCAAACAGCGTATTGACAGCATTCTCTGCATCAGGCTCACTTGATCTATGGAAAGCGAGTGAATGAGAGAGATAATTGAATATGAAATTAACCAGGTTTGAAGTGGTCACATCAAACGGTGTGTGCTGAAGGCCTGTGTTTGAATTTTCACAGTGCCTCCTGGAACAGGATGTTGGATTCAAAACGCAAACATTGAGAGAGTGTGAATAAGAGGGAGCAGCAATCAGGTGTCAACAAACACATGCATATTAAACATCCTCTGAAAGTGCAGCTGTTGAGATAAAGGGTTTATAATAAGTCAGAAAAAGACGGCGTGTATATTTATATTAATGTGCGCTCATGACATGTAATTCTGTTTTCTCTTCTCAGACCCGGTAATCGAGACCAGGGGCAATTGTAACATTTTTACGTTTCATAACTCACAAATTATTATAAATCTACCAGCCATTTTTCATGCAAGAGACATTTATGTTTGGTAAAATAACTGTTCCATTAATAGACTTGTAGTGAGAATGAAAATAAAATATATTAACCTACCGTATCTCAAATATGAACACATATTTATATTTAAATATGAATAAAGTAAATATATAATTGCTTTACTACTTCAGTGTCACATGATCCTTCAAAATTCATTCTAATATTCTGATTTGGTGCTTAAGAAACATTTCCTATTATTATCAATGTTGAAAACAGTTGTGCTGCAATATCTGTGTGAACAAAAAAAAACTATTTCTTTCCAGTGTTTCTTGAAAAATATCTGAAGATACTGAAATAGAAATCTTTTGTAACATTATATGTATTTACTGTCACTTTTGACCAATATAATGCATCTTTGCTGAATAAAAGTATTAATTTCTTTAAAAAATAAAAATTCAGGAATAGTATGTGTATAAACCATAACATTTCTAAGTCCAGGACATCCAAAACAAACAAATAAATAATAATAATAATAATCATAAACATTAGTGTAGTGTGTTACAATTGATCCAAACTATCTTACAGCTTTTTATTAATTACTGATGTGATGTTGGTCTCTAAAAGTGAGAGTGTTACATGTCTTACATGAAGTACAGTCTTTCTGATGATTTCCTTTTCCTTCTCCGGTAATCTATTCCAGTGTCAAGACAGATAGAATGACAGTGCTCCTGTAAAGCAAAGATAGAAATGTGGTAAAAATAAGAAGAGAGAAAGTGACATTGTTTCAAGAGTAAGTTTAAAATGACATCGGTTTTGTTTGTATTTTGGCTTGCAATACACATTCCCCCCTAGGGGGCGACAATGCGACACGTCGGTTACTACAATTTTGTTATAACAAAATAATATTCACAACATATAATCCTGATATAAGCCATATGTTTACGCCTTACATTAAGTTTGACCTTCTCTAATGACTTTGAACTGTTTTAACATCCAAGTATTAACAGATTACATACAATATATAATCTCATGTAGTCTAAAGTACATTCTTATTAAATACATCCGTGTAAAAAAATTAAGGGATCAACTTCATCATTCACAATGCACTTACAGAGATTTTATAATGGCACGTTTGTACTGGTATTATGAAATTATCCTAATGCTAAAATAATGTAATTGACAAGTAATGTTAATCTAAATGAATGCGTACCAACTATGTCACCAATGTTAAACATGTTAGTTGCTCACTTTTACAGATTGACTGAGTGCATCAAACCTCTGTGACGAGGAAAAAAACATTCAAAAGAAACAAAATGCTGGAGGAACGATGACAAAAATGACTGATGAAAAGGAAGGGTGATTATTTTTAACAGGATGTGGATAATACGTGGTATTTAGGCGAGAGGCCTTTGCCTGAATCAGTCCTCAATGACAGCTCCAGCGAATTATGAAATCAGTGAATTTTCCGCCACCCTCCTCCTTGAACTAAAGATAATTAGCAATCACCACACAGAGCGTGAGAGGAGCGATCTATTCCTCTTCTTCATGCATCTCTCGCCTCTTCCCCCCATTCTCCAGCGCTGTCAACTTTTCTCTCTCGAGCGCAGAGTTCCACGTCCGAGCAAATTGGCTGAATCAGCCGTAATGACAGGCTGACAAACCGTGAGCAGAAGAACACAAAAGGAAAAGTGTCACTTCATCAACCCTGCTCGACCTTGTCACCAGGCCGCCGTGTAAACAGCCACCACGGCCACGACAACCACGCTTACCCAGCAGCCATCAAAACGGGTTATTCCTCTGCACACCCTAGTCTATTTCTTTCTTTTTTTCGTCAAAACTTTCCATTTCCATGAGTAGGCCTGTATCTTAACAATTGATGGGCCATTTCGCAAGAGAGTAATCGAGAGGAGGGAGGGGGAGAGAAATACAATCAGTAATGATTCCAGCGCATGGTTCTTTATAATCAGTTGAAGACACGTCCTCTTGTGGATCATTGCATGATTATGGTCTTTGATGGGTTCATTAAAGACTCATAACTCCTTAAAGATCTTCATCATCTGGCCTTCTCAACTCAGAATGCAACTCTGATGCGCATCCTCGGCTTTCAACGAGACCCACTAGACCCTCAGAAAGTGCAGGATCTCATAACTGACTGACCTTTTAATAAAATAACTAAAACGTGTTTCAACGGAATTAAAATGGCAATGGAAAATACGTCATTTGAGATTTTGAGATAGCTGGCAGTAAAAATATTTATGAATGTCGTTTAATGGATAATTTGAGCCATTTTTGAAAACTTTTTTAACCAACTTAGCCACTAAATATAAAGACATCCCCTCCAAGAAGTAAAATTATTTAAAGGTAGAGAGTGTTTCTGATTGGCTACAGGAGAGTGGTCTGCTCACCTGACTTTTATTTATTTCACGAAACACACTTTTCAGTTGCATCTGTCAGGAAACATGGACATATTACATGCTTTTCCAAAAATAAATGAATAAATAAATAACTTTTTTAATAATAATAGGTATTTTGTGTTCAAATTACCTGACAGATATTACAATAAATAAATTATTATTTTTCATAATAATAATATTTGTGTAATACCATAAATATCCACATTACCTGGGAATATTTTACAAATTCTTCCCAATAATAATAATTTATTTTTAGTTTTTGTATTACCATGCATGTCCATGTTACCTGACAAAAAAGATTATTTATGTTGTTATTATTATAATTCAATTGATTATTCAATGATCAATTTTATGGTAAAAGTTTCTTTTAAAGTCATGCTGAGTTCTTATCGTTGCATGTGCTGGATGCCGACAGCTTCCCTGCACAACCATTTAGAATAAGAATGAAGTCTGTCTCTCTTTCTGTCTGTCTTGCTCTCTCGCTCTCTCTCTCTCTATCTCTTCTCCACTCCTCAAAAAAGTTGCCTTTGAGTTTTTCAAAGCAAGGGTTGCCATTGAGCTCCAACAAAAGCCAAGGATAGCTGGCGATTGGACCCTGATGAGGTCCACTACCTCATTACTGACAGCCAAAAACATTTGATGCTTTTTTCCCTCCTGTTTGGGAGGAAGAGGGGCGGATTGACAGAGCCTGGCTTAAGGAGCGCGCGGTGGGAGAACTGAAAAAGAGAGGTGGCAGAGGGGGACAGGGGGGAAAGGTTGTAGTCCATTCATCTTTGTGTGTCTTACAGCCTCTGTGGGTAGGAGAAAAGAAAAGGGGGGGTGGAAGCAGGGGCGGGGTAAAAAGAGAACGAGAGACAGCTTAAAACACTGCCTTTATGCTTTTGAGTCCAGGACGACTCCTCTTACATCAAAGTGTTTTTACCACTGCGGTGTGTGATTTTGTCTCTATGTGTGTGTGTGTGCGTGTCTTGAGTGAATGTATTGAGAGATTAGGTGACTAGTGAGTGTGTGCGAGGGAGAGAAAGAGAGAGAGCAATGGGGGTGGTTAATGACGTGAACGCACTAATTACGCCTAATTATCTATTCCCTTTACATGTAACCGGCTTTGTTAGTTACTCAGAACGCTCTCAAAACATACTCAAAATGTTCTCACAACCTCTCCTTGCCCTGTCCAGGACTCTTAAAGAAACATCACCCTTGGAACATCTGCCTCGCTTTGAGAGCGTGGACCCCCCAGACCTCGGCAGAGGCCACAGGCCACAGCTCTCATCCTCTCCATCACAATCACTCGCTCCTCAGTCTTTGCTAATCAGCGCCTGCTAAAAACATGACTGACCGACTTTAGCGGTGACTTGGCAAAACAGCATCTTTTGAGGGACTGTTAACGAATGTCAAGTCACCTCAGATGTTGATCTTAAGGCTTATTCACACCAAAGCCAGACGTTCTGACAGGGCCAACACGATTTTTTGTACTGTTAAAGTAATTTTTTTTGCTTAACAAATCATTTAATAAGATAACATTGCCATTCAGGTATCATCAGACAAATCAGTGCAAGTATAAAAATATTTTGTATTCTAATATTTTGGTAACACTTTACAGTACGGATTTATTTGTTATCAGTAGTTCATGCATTAACTAACATCAACTAACAATGAGCAATATTAGGGGTGTAACAATATATCGTGTCTCAAAATATCGCAAAAAGAAAATGCAACAATATGTATCGTGGATAGTGATATGTATTGTGTATAGTTCACCCAAAATAAAAATTGTGAGAACAAGTTTACAGAGTTTTAGTGTTTAAACTACTATATATAATGTTGAATATAATGTATAATAATGTAAAGTGGGTCCTGATAATGCCAAATGTCTTAAGTGCACTACATTATTTTAAATATATCTAGTCAGTGACGGAGTGCATGCATATCCGTCTGAAATAATTCTGTATTTTCAGCTTCAGATTCATGAATATTTTTATTCTGGTGTCAGCATTGTCCTGTGCATTGGGTTACCAGCACCAAGTCCAAGCCTATTCATTTCTACCCTAATGTAATACCAAATTTAGCATTTTAATCAACAGTACATTTTTTGTTCATCTTTTTACCATATGTCTTGTAGTATTGCGATAATATCATATTGTGAGTTTAGTATCGTGATATGTTTCAAATCGTGACAAGGGTATCGTTACACCCCTAAGCAATATATTAACTTTTGTTAATGTTAGTTAATAAAAAATTTAGTTCACACTCACAGTGCATTAATTAATGCCAACAAAGGCAACATTTGACCTTAAAAATGTTTTAGTAAACATTGACATTAAATGCTGTTGGAATTATTGTTCATTGTTAACTAATTTAGTTAAGCAATGTTAACAAATGAAACCTTATTGTAAAGTGTTGTTACCAATGTTTCTTAGTCATACTGGACTTGGTATAAATGGGCCTTTACACACAAAATCAGACGGAAAATGAATAACAGCAAGAGAAGAGACAGCGGCAACCACTTCTCTGTCCCAGTCTCTATGGATGGTTTATGAGATTAGATATCTCTAATACGTCTGTTCTTATTAACTGCCTCTAATTAATCAGATCAAGTGTGTCTGTCCGTCTAGTTAACTATTCTTCAAAACTACTTGTAAGATTTCTGTAAGGGTTTAGACATTTTTACGATAAAATGGCTTTGAAGGAAGAAAATGATAAGAAATATTAGAAATAGGAGGTTAACAAAAGGTCAGTGGAACACTAGAAGCCATCCAACATAAATTGCCTCTTTTCATTTTTGCTCCATCTTCAAGTCATTCAATCATCATACACTCATCCTTATATCCACCAGAGACCTTCACCATGAAAACACACACACACAAGACCTAGATATTACCATTTGCTCCAACCAAAGGAAGATAGGGAACAGCAGTTAGAAAAAATGAAGAGAGACATTTGAGCGAAATTAAGATCATCACACCTCTATTTTAATGTGTCTGATGGAAAATCAATAAGGGGTTTTGACCTTACTTATAAATAATAATTAGGTCTATCAAATAAAAATCAATGAATTAATGATGTATATCAATATTCATTCACAGAAATGTAGTGTATATAAAAGAAGTGTATATTTATTATGTATGAAACAATATATTGGCTTCTAAAGTCACTTAAAGACACCTTTCTATTCAGTGCTTCTGTTTACCACATTAATGTAAATGTGGTAAACAAAAGCACTGAACAAAGATGTCTTTAAGTGACTTTAGAAGCCAATATATTGTTTCATACATAATAAATATACAGTATCAATATATATATATATGCATACACAATCAATCAATCAATCAATCAATATATATATATATATATATATATATGTGTGTAATTTATTCCAGTAATTGCAAAGTTACAATTTTAGCAGCCATTACTCTAGTCTTACATGATCCTAATATACTCAAGAAATATTTCTTATTATTATCAATGTTGAAACAGTTGTGCTTTTTAATATTTTTGAGGAAACCATTATACACATTTCAGGATTCCTTGAATAGAAAAGTTGAAATAAAAATATTTTGTAACAATGTAAAAGTTTGTACTGTACTTTTGATCAATTTAATGAATCCTTGTTGAATAAAAGTATTGGTTTCTTTAAAAAAAAAATAATACTGACCCCAACTTTTATACTTTATACTATAATACCTTTAATATAAATATAAATATTATAAATATATATTCATGATTAATCATATTGAATTGAGTTAAAGTGACAAGAATTCAATAATATTTGTCAGCAAATAAGTATTACCACCCTGAAGAGCGATAAAGATATAGGAGAACAAGAGCCAGTGAGTGCATTTCAGTGAGTCTGTCACACATTATTAGGGTTGACCAGACATGAGAGGAGGTACTTGGGCCACCCTAGTTACCCTGAACTGGGATCCTAGGTTGCCCCAAAACCAGATGGCCTAACAAAGAAGCTCGAGCGTTAGAGGTGCAAGGCAGGGCGCTGGGCATTCAGCACTCTTACCAGGCAAGATTAGCACAGGCCAGAATAGAGGGTGACTTTAAGGACCCCAGGGATTTGACAGAGATCGGCTGAACCAGAGTGACTATGCTGGGCCACTGAACTTAAAAGACCCAGGGGTCAAACTGAGAAAAATCACAAGCTGAATGAGGCGTCTAGTGGCTTTTTTTTAGCATATTCTGCTGACGAGGCCCTTTAACTATGAGGAATACTATGATTTAAAGTGGATTAGAAAGACATTGTAGTGGCAGTCATCAAAGCATCCTCTTATTCTGTCGCTCTTCAAGCTCACATAGAGAAAAGAAACATGTAAAGGACGGGTTTGTTTTGTGATTTGTGCTTCCCTCACAACTTTGACGACTTAGCACGCTCAATATCTAAACGAAAAAGAGAAAAAAAAGGAAAATCATGGGGAAAATGTTACCTATATTCACAGTGTCACAGCCACAAACAAGCCGTTTGATGTTAAAACGCATTCAGCTCAATCAAATGTGCAAGAATGTGGCCAGCTGTAAAATGCCTGAAAATGATCGTCTGATTATTTATGATGGAAAGCTGTCGCAGGATGATGGTAATTACCCAGACAGCACACAGGATAATGCCAATACCTGCTTAAAATAATACAATTAACTTGCAAAGCAGATCAGCGCATTGCTAGCGTCCATGGCCGGGCGCACTTTGAAATGCAAGCAGCTTCAGACAGCGCAATGCTGTCTCATTCCAGCCAACCCACGTCAGTCATTAAACGGCCTCCGTGTCTGTCACACTCTCTCAGTCTGATGCTCTCATCTCCAGGTATGATCAAAGCTGTCTTTTTTCTGTTTTGTGTGTTTTTGCAAACACATATGAGGTTGTGTATTTTTACCTGTGAATAAAATACATCAAAAACCAGACAGAGCAGAGGAGGAAACATGAAGAGAGATGGACGGAGATAGAATGAAAGGATAAATAAATGAACTGAGAGAATGACTTTGTCTTTACCTTGAGTACGCCAATGAAAGGCACAAAAGCAGCCCTCTGAAGCCCATTTTTGTACAGTTCTGAGAGAGAGAGAGAGAGTGAGAGAGATGCTGGTTATTTTCACTCTTTAGCCTCCTCATAATGTCATTTTCCATCTATGATTGGCAAATAAAGTGTCTATTGATGAAGTGAGGAACGGGAAGGGAGGAGGAACAAAAGGGACGAGGAGAGGCAGAAATTGATTTCTGTGGGC
This sequence comes from Abramis brama, assembly GCF_963993115.1. Taxonomy (NCBI): domain Eukaryota; kingdom Metazoa; phylum Chordata; class Actinopteri; order Cypriniformes; family Leuciscidae; genus Abramis; species Abramis brama. Next base: position 4,831,083 of record NC_139980.1, on the reverse strand, counting down.
AGCGCAGGAGAAAGGCAGTACATGAAATTCATTACATTCCCAAACAATGAGCTCAAGAGAAGAAGTCTCTCTCTTTCTGCACAGACAATAAACCTGCATCACAGTGAATAGAGACTTCAATTAGCCACACACGCATTATAAGCCACACACACACAGATGTAAAGAGACTGTGACGAGTATATGCTTCGGTCTGTGCTGTAAAAGCTTGTTTAAAGCTGCCGTGGGCAAGAAAATATAAAGAAAACAGACTGTCATAACAGAGGCATGTTGAGCAATAAACAGTCCAGTGAGAGTCGTTTGGCCAGTTCTCACCCAAGAAATGAAAGCTTACTATATGGATCTTCCTGTGAAAGAACAAATGAAAGCTAGGGATCTGGAGGCCACTTATGACAACCATTCAGGTGATTCATTTTTATTTTATTTATTTTCTTTCAGGAGGAAAGCAAACTGGGATCCCCCTTACATACTGAGAGATATTTTAAAGGCATCATACATACTTTTTATTAATTTAATAACAAATGATCATTGCGACGGAAGCGAATCAATCAAAACTAACTTTAGCTGGAAAATAACTTTATTAAAGAACCGCTATAAAGCCAAAACAATCTCTGTTACCTTAAATTATACGTTTATCTCTGTAAAGCTGCTTTGAAACAATCTACATTGTTAAAAGCGTTATATAAATGAAGATGACTTGACTTGACTTTTTCCCTCACGTTAAAGGGATACTCCACTTTTTTTGGAAATAGGCTCATTTTACAACTCCCCCAGAGTTAAACAGTTGAGTTTTACCGTTTTCGAATCCATTCAGCCGAACTTTGTGTCTGGCGGTACCACTTTTAGCATAGCTTAGCATAGATCATTGAATCGGACAGGACCATTAGCATCTCTCTCAAAAAAATGACCAAAGAGTTTCGATATTTTTCCTATTTAAAACTTGACTCTTCTGTAGTTACATCGTGTACTAAGACCGACGGAAAATGAAAAGTTGCGATTTTCTAGGCTGATATGGCTAGGAACTATACTCTCATTCCTGCGTAATAATCAAGAAACTTTGCTGCCGTACCATGAGTCCAGCAGGCGTAATGATATGACGCAGCGCCTGAAAATAGGTCTAATAGGTTAGACAAACTTAGTCCCGGTCACGTTGGAAGTTACCGAGCTGGGGACTATTTTCAGGCTCTGGGTCATATCATAACCGTTTAACTCTGGGGGAGTTGTAAAATGAGCCTATTTCCAAAAAAAGTGGAGTATCCCTTTAATGGCCATTTCCCCACTCTCTCCCCATTTTTGGCTGCTGTACCTTCAGATTTCGATGTAAACAGCCCATTCAATTTGTAGCACAATGTGAAAGTGGTCATGTGCTAATATACTCTTCTGATGTTAGAAAGTACTCTTCTTTTTTATAAAAAAAGTTTTCGTTATGAAAGTTACAGAATGCGTTCATAGTACATAGACCTCTGTTTCTGGAGGCACACCAACACTACACATTTTCTAACTCTTCCTAATCAAACACCTGAATCAGCTCATCATCTCATTAGTAGAGACTCTAAGACCAGGGCTGCATTTAACCCCACTTTAAGGCTGCGTGCGAAAACTGATAAATACTGCCTTAGGATTACGCATCCCAAGGTAGGAAGTCATCATGGCACGTCCTGTCTAATGAAATCCCTTAATTTTATCGATTTTTGAAGGCAGCATAAATTTATCCTTCGCTGTCTTTGATATCCCACAATCCCGTGCTTTCTATTCTGTGACAGTTGAGCTAGAAAAATAAATATGGCATCTGAAAGTTGCAGTTGGTGGTCAGTTTGTGTGTAAATGTACATTTTTGACAAACGTTTTCCACTTTTGATATCATTTCTGGTGTGAAATTACTATTGTAGTAATTAAATATTCACTTAGTTTTCACCAAAGCTCGCTCTTTATTGCTCTAGAATAGATCATTAAACCATTATGCTGCCTTCAGAAATCTGTCCGAAATCAGTTTTGCAAGGTACCTTCATGCACAAACGCTGCCTGCAAAGTCCATGGGCATTTTCATACATTTTATGAATATAATTTTTTGAGTAAAAATGTTTTACTTTTTTTTTTTTTACCATTAATTTTTCAGAAAATCATGACCAACTGGAATGTTGTTGTGGACAACAGGGGGGCCTTGGACTCAAAAAGGTTGAGAACCACTGCTTTATTTCCAGACACTTTAAATATTGTTTAAACATAATAATAACATTTCTAATCAAACTTTTTCCCAGGTTATATATGTGATGAATCTCAAGCATCTATTGTAGCAAATAATATAATATTTTAATAAAAACGACAGACATCCAGATGCTTCAAAAAAAAAAAAAAAAACGTTCTTTTGGCAGTTTATTTACCCATATACCAGTGCTTAACTAAAGGGTCATTTAAAGATTTAAGGAAGTGAAGAGCACCCTTTTTCACATTTATCAATCCATTTCCCTCATTTTACCTGAAGAAATGGTTCTGGGTGACGTCGAACATCCAAGTTCAAACATGCGAGCCTCTTTAGCGGCTCTTCAGCCTAGCATCTATATTTCAATAAACGAGCAATCTCTCTTGGTGCCATCTCTCTCCCTCCCATCTTTCATGTGTACCAGTCTATCCATTAGTCACCTAATTAAAATGGAATAAGATGGCTATTAAGTTTTAGCGTAAGCTTTGTTCTCAGTGGCTGGTTAATGTTAGGAGAGGGTCTCTTTATGTAACTGCCGCTTACCGTTTTGTACTCGGCACACAAGGCCACTTCATACAACGAGACATTAGCAGCGCTCCAAGACAGAAAGGCAGAAGGACTGTCTTATCTCTACCCTTATCACTCTTGCTCTCCAGTTTAATGTAACATCACAGCAATTGCAAAAAACGGCATCTATTGAATCAACAATGAGGCAGAGGAAGAAAAGAGTGGGAACGGTAGAGAGAGATAAAAGAGTAACTGCTCACAATAAAGCGGATATCAAATAAAGTTGCCTACAAAAGAACGGCGTATAGGCAAGAAATCTTTGATGCCGGTGAGGTTGAAGTTTTTACGCATGATTTAAAGGGATAGGTCACCCAAACATCGCCCATAACCTGTATGACTTACTTTTTTCTGTGGAACATAAAAGGAGATATTTAGAAGATTGTCCAAGCTGCTTTTTTCCCAGAACGGCTTTGGTCACCATCCACTTTCATTGTATGGAAAACAACAGCTTGGACATTCTGCTAGATAACTGCCCTTGTGTTCCACAGATGAAAGAAAGACATACGGGTGAGAAAACAATGACAGAATTTTCATTTTTGGGTGAATTATTCCTCAAGCTACACCAAAACGCACATTGAAAATAAAAGGTTTACTGAAAAACGAAGGATTTAAAGTTCAGAGGGGATGCAGTCATCATTGTGTTTCAGAATAACACTTCTCAGATTAGTTTCAGCCAATGACAGGTGTTTGAGTGTATGCGAGAGAGGAGGAGAGCAATAAAAAAAAGCAGAAAAGGAGTGAGAGACTTTATGCCGATTATCAATAGACCTCAAACATCATGGCATCAAAATACACAGATTAACCTAAAAGGTGAGGTGAACTTTAAAAAAGAGTAAAAAGGAAGAAACACGAGACTGACACACGAGACGGTCCAGAACTGGATTAGAACACGAGACGGACGTGTAGTTTAGGAACATGTTTTACTTTCAGGCCATACAAAGACTGAGGAGAGTGAGAAAAGTACGGCGGTCTATTGTTGAGAAGTTGGTAGAGAACAATACAAGGTGAAAAAGTACAAGAGTCATGTGTGCTGTGTAGGCGACAGATCAGTATCAGAAAACACACACTTAACCCTGGAAATTGATGGAGGAAATGAAAGGAATAAACTACTTTGATTTCTCTCAGATGTGAATGTGTTCGCAAAAAAATTATGATGGATTACAAAAAGTTCATTTTAATACATTTCTTTACACTACAGTTAAAAAATTTGGGGTCGGTAAGATTTTTGAATGTTTTTGAAAGTCTCTTATACTCACTAAAGTACAATAAAACAGTAATATAGTGAGATATCATTATTATTTAAAATGCCTGTTTTGACCCCAAACATAAAAATAATAATTTATTTAAACCTAAAAATAATTTGAAAAAGTGAAAAGTCATGAAGTAATGACAAATTTTCTATATATATATATATATATATATTTTTTTTTTTGGAGTCGATTTCCCGGGTAATATTACATTTTATCTTTATTGCAGATTTGCAACATGGAACCAGACTTTTTGAACCCCACTTTATGTTAGTCACATAAACTGCTTCGACATTACCCAGACATCTCACCTTCAGGCGGTCGGTTTGAGGTAGCCACAACCACGACTCCACACTTGAACAAGCCCTCAAATAACTGTTTCAGAATCATAGCATCCGCTATATCCAGTACCTGAAAAACAAATGAAAAAAGTGATTATTCTTCATTGTACTTTGAGGAAAGATTTATTTTGGCAGCACATAATCTGATTCAGCAATTTCCTTTTTCCAGCTCGTGTAAAAAGCAGCATACCATCAGTTCAGTTCACAGGAATAGATCAAATTCACCTGCATTTTATGGCCCCAAATTCATTGTCTGAAATGAATGCGTATTAATACAAAAAATAGGTTTGGTTTTCATCTCATGTTGACTTTAAAGCAGCCTATAGGTGCTGTCGTGTCCGTACTGTCCTCGAGGCAGGACCGTCAGACACTATAGGAGCAAGCGCAGGTGACATCAGCTGAAGATGAGCGAGGTGCAACTCTGTCCTCTCTGCCCTTCCTCTGCCTTGAGCTAATTACCACAATTGTGCGCATACATGTGTACTCATGCGTGTACATGCGAATGAATGAGCGAAAACCAGGTGTCGTTACATTTTAAAACCGAAGCCTCGGCCAAGGTCCTTTGACATCACCCTCCCCAACGCGCTCGCACACAGAAGCAGGACAGACACAAAGCCACTCCACCTGACTGTAAAATGGCCACACAGAGCCGCGGCTTTCTGCTGGAGACAAGGACAAGTGGCCAAAGCGCTGAAAAAGGTAAATAATTGAATACATAAATAAATAAACAGTGTTTCGAGGTAAAATCAGTGGCACAATGACAGCCAGATGGCCACACAGAGACAAATACATAAACGCGCGCACACACACACATGCGGTCCCATTGTGCTCTTGAGGGCCTGGCATGGCTGTCCCTGAATCTCAGAAGCGAGAGGATGAGTGGTTCTTTCATTATTATCATTTTCATCATCATCATTCATTATTATCATTTAAACGTTGCCTTTTTCACAGCAGCGAGCTGTTGCCTCACACACATCTGCAGCAACACAGGGGCTGCTGACCCTCCCCTGACAAAAGGAAGCCCTTTAGTCAATAACGCAATCGACCATGGACCGCTCTCATCTTCTCCCATGTTTCTGCTACTTTTTCAGGGTTGAAATGCATTTAGTCAAAAGCAAAATTTCTCCTTGTTTTGCATTGATACTTTATTAGCATTTGCATATCTGGCAGCGAGGAGCTAAATTTGAGGCCGGGGATGTTTTTGTCATGCAGAAGATCTCCTCTTTTACTGAGCTCTACTATTCTTAGAAGGACACACTTATGACTGCCATACCCCCAGCATATGTTGTTTTTCTTATATTGAAGTGTTTCCCTTTTTTGCATATTAAACCTTCGGCCCCATCAAACCCAATTAGCGACGTCTATAGCGGCCTTACGTGGGGCAAGGTGGAGGGCGTGCGAGTGTTGGTCTGTTACAAAGACGAGGTGCTACGGCATAAATTGGATCGCATTTCCTTTAACCGTCCTCTTCTCTTCTTCATTTCAAAGGAGTCATTTAATTATGACCTTTTCATCCATCCTGTATTTGTTTTTTGTTTGTCACGCAGGCACCGCGACACTCATGTGCGCGTGTGTACACACACACACACTTTTAGTCTCTGGGTATTGATTGCCAGGGTGAGTGCAAGAAAGCCCTCTGTGTGGGGTTGTTGTGGACGACAGCGAAAACAACGGTGCGGATATTCAAATGAGCATCCAATTATGCCAGCAAAGAGTCACTTTTGTGTGGCGCACACGGGTGCCAAATTGCACTCTTTTGATCTTAAACCTTTACTTACACAACTCCGTCGATGAGTAATTTCACCCCGGAGACTGACAGGGGCCTGAGACAATACCTCAAGCGGTTTCTGCTTGCTCTTCCTCTTTCTATATCTCTCTTGGTCCTTCTCTCAATACCTTGCATTCATTAAGGGAGTGGAGAGGGACAAAAGGGGAAGGCTACAAATTACTGATAATGATGCCGGACTAATGAAGAGAATGGAGAAATTTCATTAGCATTTAAGAGGCATGGATGCATGCGACCCGCCATAGTCGCTCTCCATTACCCCTCACTCAAGGAAGCAAGAGGGGCCGAGTGAAACTCGATGCTTCATTTGCATGCTTAAGTGGCAGTGGCTCCTGATTGGTAAGGGGCTGTCAGCTCCTCATCTATGCATCATAAACAAAATGTGAGTGCCTTCCATATTGCCGCTAGCGGCGATTGGCAAATAGATTGAAGGTGAGCTTCCAGACTATAACGAGATCCAAAACTAAATTAGTCAAATGAATGTGATCAGCATTTCAATTTAAAAGCCATTAATAAAAAGAGCAACCCTTCATCCTTAAGCAGTGAGAGAACGAGCACCGGGACAAAAATATTCATTACAGTTTCAGGAATGGGTTTAAATCTTCAAAACTTTACATCTGACATTTAATTTGCCTCATCCTTTTGTTTTCTGTTTATTTCTAGCTTTTTTTCTCATCTGGATTATCTGTGGCCCCAGCATGTGTTTTCAGCTTTGTGTGAAAGTGTCTGACTCCACTAGATGGCTCCAAAATAAGCAAGACTTATATCTATGAAGTGCTGGTCGGACACTCTGGTCAGATGAACTACTACATCATCATAAAAATACCATTGCTGATTCTTACTTACAGCGGTATATTTGGGATTTTCTGTGGTATCCCTTCACCCATGCACAAACACACAGTGAATGTGCATTAACATCTTTCAACAATTTTTCAAAACTCTTCACCCTCTCAATTTCCCAACTCTTGCCCTCACCTGAAACTCATCAAAGCATATGAGACAGGTTTCCTTTGCGATCTCCATGGCAACTGGAAAGATGGGGTCATACACTGTCATTTTGCCGATCCGCCGCTTTGGCAGGCTCAGTTTCAGTTTGTGGATCCCTGAATGCAATGCACAAATTAAAATCAATGCAAATAAAGGCAAATGCTCTCAAAACTTAAATGAAAACCAATTTTAATTGCAGGGGAAAAGCAACAAACTATTCTGCTTTATGCTGTTATTTTCCTTAATTGCTATTCATGCATGAAAACAAATACTTGTACAAATAATAGTACTATTTATTGCTTAATATGGAATGAGGTAATGGGGTTTGGGGTCAGCATTTTTATTTATTTAGTAAAGGTACATTAAATTGATAAAAAATGAAAGACATTTATATTGTTACAAAAGATTTCCATTTCAAATAAATGTTCTTTTGAACTTTCTATTCAACACGGAACACTGAAATAAATATTAATCATTATCATCACAGTTGAAAACTGTTTGATAACTAAGAAATGTTTCTTAAACACCAAATCAGCATATTAGAATGATTTCTGAAGGATCATGTGACACTGAAGACTGGAGTAATTATGCTGAAAATTCAGCATAGCATATAATAATATTTTGCAATATTACTCATTTTTAATGTATCAAATAAATGCAGCCTAGGTGAGCACAAGAAACTTCTTTCAAAAACATTTAAAAATCTTACAGACCCCGAACTTTTAAAACAGTATAGTGCATGTGACAACCGTCCCGTGTTCGAGAACCTTTTATGCATCCACACCTTTGAAAACAGGTCACCCTGGTCAGAACTTACTTCTATGTACATCTAACATGAATCCATTGAAATGAACCCTCGTTTTTCTTGGGTTTTCCACAAATGAGTAAAAAAGGTTCATCAGCATGGTTTTTCCAGTGCCTGTTGATTATAAAACGGAAAACAGAATAAGCATTTATGGCCACTCCAATATAAAGTCCAGCCCAGTCCCTCCAAACTCAATATGCATGTTTAAAATGACTAATTATGTCTAAAAATTGATTAACTGAAACTTACCAACATCACCATGAATATAGTAACCGTGGGGGGGATGTGGCCTTGGGGACTCCTGTAAAATAATAGCAAATATAATCATCTTCCTCAATGCTGTAAAAAGCTTAATTTTAGCACATTTTAGCTCACATCATAAAAACATCTTGAGGTTTGCTTTGGTCACACACTGTAACATTGTCAGGAAACTCTAGAGTCCCCTTGATTTAAAGTTTCCAAACAATATCTGCAATGCATTCAACTTTCAGAGTACAAAGTGTTTGATGAGTCAACCCAGAACTGTCTGTGGCTGCAGACAATTGATCATTCAGGAAAGACAGAGAGCCGACATCCTTATCCCCGTATTCACCTCATCCTCTCTGATTGTTTTCGGAGGGGTGAAGGCTGTTTGAGCAGTGAGGCACAGCGTTCTTGGATGACAGCGTGTGACTTCTCACTGACTTTCAGAACTCTGAAGCTCGTTATTGTGGCTGGTGGCAGTGGTCCAGTCACGGTAGAGTGGACAAACACAGTGAAGACACTGAGCGAGAGAGGACACAGGCCTTGTGAGGGACGGGTCCACAAGGTGGAGTCATGCTCTATACTTTCACAGGATGCAGCCAAGGGGAAAAAGTTCACATGCCAACACTCTTAGGTAGAAACGCTCTGTTCTCTTTAACTCAACAAATGAACTGTTGTTTGCTCTGGTAATGCTTAAGATAAACAATGACTTGGGATTAGATTTTTTTTGGAAATAATAACTTTGCTCAATAGTGATTAACTTATTACGAATTAATGTATTCATTCCTGGCATTGCACTGTTCAGTTCACCTAATGAAGTGCCCTTTTTGTCCTAAATAATCAAGACTAGAGCACATCGCAGCACATGTTTGTGTTTATTTCCCAACATTAAAAGTGGAGCTGGGAATCTCTCTCCCAGACAATGGCGACCCCTCATTACTGAAAAGAGGGATAGGTGGGGTGTCCTGACTCAGTAGGGGGCTGTGCTGTGATCCAGCAACTGCTTGGTCTGGTCTTTCCTCCCACTCTCCACCCCCACAAACACAAACAGGCTGAAGCTGCTTTGACCTACAAATAACAGGCCCACAGCAAATTAGGCAATGGCCCAGTGCAAGTGCTGGGGTCTGTCTGAAAGTTGGACTGCTAAGTTTTTTCTTCACTGTGAACATTGACAGAATGCACTGCTCAGTTTGGCACACAAACCATACCTCCTGCGTGTATTCTTTTTCATTTGACATAATTTCTTCAGGACTGCAACGTTTTATTCTACTTTCACTTGGTTTCTCCAGTTCTGAGGTGGGTTGACTCTGTGAGCACTCTTTAGGTCGAGGGATAGGGACGTTGGTATAGCCTGTCATCACTCTGTTTAACTGTTCTAATTGAAGAAGAGCAGCTCTCTGTTGAGCGTCCTCTCGCAGCGAACCGGAGAGGACAAGACTGTCATAGTGGCTGACGAGTCTGACGCGGGCAGCCCAAGGTGCTGATGTAGATGTTTGTCCCGCAGGTAATGTTGAACACCCTTAAGAAAGAAAATATGACAGTTGTTAAACATGCATCTGACTTGTATATACAGTAGTAAGCAATATTTTAGCGCTTATTTCACATTATACACTTAATAAATAATAATTTATCAAATAACCCAAAAATAAAAATTCTGTCATCATTTACTCACCCTTATGTTGTTCCAAACCTGTATGAGTTTCTCTCTTCTGCTGAACACACAAGATATTTTGAAGAATGTCGGTAATCAAACAGTTGACGGTAGACATTGACTTCCATAGTATTTTTTTCCCTACTATGGAAGTCAATGTCTAACTGTCTGGTTACCAACATTCTTCAAAATATCTTATTTTTAGTTAGCGTATTAAAGAAACTCATACACACACACACACATATATATGTGTATATAAATATATATACATATATATATTACATGTCTCTACCTGAATACACAACAGTTAGAACTTACTTTATTTGTAACTTTATACTGTATAAATCTGCCCAGAATTTCAGTGCATCCCTAATGCACATTAAGTTGCATGTTGTATTTGATAAATGCAAAACAATAGATTAGTAAAACAGCTATCACGCGTGTAACAACAATTTTTTTTCTTGAAAAAAGATCAGTAAGCAATTGCATAAAGGGACAGTTTACCCAGAGGAGGGAAGGAAAGGAAAAAAACGACTGCAGTGAATAGAGTTCTGTCAAACATCTGCTTTCGTGTTCCACGAAAGAATGACCTACAGTACAAGTTTGGATACATTTTAGTAAGAGTAAATGATGACAGACTTTTCATTTTTTGGGTGAACTATTTGTATCAGGCAAATAAAACACACAAGTGGCCATATGGTCTAGTGTTTAATATATATATATATATATATATATATATATATATATATATATATATATATATAATAAAAAATATTTTATAATATATATCAATAATAATTTTATAATATATACCAAATATATATTATAATAAAATAAACACAAAATGCTTAATCAAAAAATTCGTTGCATAGCCTAATTTACAAGTTTGAAAAATTATATAATATAGGACATTTAAACTTAAAAGACTTAAAATTTGGGGAAAGTTCAAGAAATGTGTTCTTTTATACTAAATATTTCTACTGCACAATAAAAAGTTAATCAACAGCACATTTATTTCTATAATAATAAAAATAATAATTACAATATTTTAAAAGTAATAACCACGTAAGTTAATAATCTGATCTACAACATGGTTATTACTTTTAAAATAATATTAATATATTATTATTATTTTTACTATTATTGTTGTTGTTGTTATACATAACTTGACCAGTCGTTACCTAAAGAATTATGATGTAAACGATTTCCCGGTGCTTTCACGTGTTGTCAGCACTGACCAAATGACAGAAGAAGGTTTGTGCTCACCTCTACCTGCCTTCAACACTTCACACCAAACTCCTTTCGTCAAACTTGTCTTTTTTAATATAAATCTTAAAAGACATCGCGTTGTACACCGCGACGCGTATGTCGCCATGTTGATTCAAAACCTAATAACTTTATTGAGCTCCTTACACTGACACCTTGATATCGGTGAACTGCTATAAATGTTGTTCTTTCGGGTTTATATAACAAGTCACATAAGAAATCTGTAATGTAGCAAGCACGTTACATCTACATAATAAATATATCTTTATAAATATAAGTTACAACTAATAATATTGGCACATGACTGAATGAACGCTACTCTACTGAAGGTTATAAATAGCCATTTTTAACCTATAACATTCTCAACTTCACAAGCCATGACAGCTTTTATCCAATCAAAGCCTAAGAATATTGCCACGTGACCGTGTTGGTATGTCACATGTCAGCTGTTCCTCAGCTGATCGGAAGTGCAATCGATAGCTGCTTGTTTGCTCAAACCTGTGACGGGAAGCGATGGCTGAGGCCATAGCAGATACGAGAAGGCTGTATACTAAACCACAAAACCTGAACGATGCGTATGGGCCGCCGAGTAATTTTCTAGAGATTGATGTTTCCAACCCCGAGACGGTTGGCGTCGGTCGGAACAGGTTCACGACATATGAGATCAGACTGAAGGTGAGCAGCCAATGCTGGCCTGACCAGACCAGACAATCACACACTGGTCTTACTAATGCTTACATACACTTGATTGAAAGGAGTGCTAATGGTACATATCACAGTGTGGTTCATTTATGTTAAGAATACCACGACTTCTGTTTACTCGTGCTTCCAGGTATAACTTTGTTTATGATACATTATTCCATGACAACGTAACTGTTTTCGTCTTCATTTTGATTTATCACAAATGTGGACTGCAAGTCTCTGGTTAGGTGCTCGGAATGGTTCCCTCAGAAATGAAAACTGTCATAATGTTAAACCCTCATGTTTTGCAAACCCAAATAACTTCCTTTCTTTTGTGGAACACAAAAAGGAGATGTACCTGAGGCTGTCATTCAATACACTGTAACTTAATTGTATAGAAATCAGATCCATTGGAAGTGACAGGTGACTGAAGCTGTCAGTACTTAACATTTAGCCTAAAATCTCTTTTCTTTTTTGTTCATAGAATAAAAGTCATACAGGTTTAAAAAAAAATAATGACATATTATATATATATATATATATATATATAAATATATAATTTATTTTTTTAAACTATCCATTTAATTATTCTTTTTCACACTGACCTTAAAACCTTTGTAAGCCTGACATTGTAATGATCAACTAACTTATGTTGTGCAGTGGAGTACTTAGTTTAGTAGGGATGTCTACAAATGACATGAGAATACGCTTTGTAAGTTATGAGACAACAGTTTCAAGCTGTTTAGTTATGTGTGTGTAGATAGTGTGTGTGACCACACCCCTATGTGCAAGGCCAAGATAATGGGGTTTATAACGATAATTATGAACCTGGTTGACGTTAAAGTACTGTTCACATCATCTTTACTAAGTGAAACCTTTCAGTTTGCTATTAAAATGCATTATTTATTTATTTTCCTTATTTTTGTCTGTGCATGCACCCAACTTAAACAATTGATTTCTTGCATGTTTCAGGGATTTGTGTCATGATAAAATTCATCTGAATTCACTAAGTCAATCCAGTTTATTGTGAAATTGTCCACACTTACACGCGTCATTCCTAAGACATGAATCAGCTTTCCGATATTTGCACTGACAAAATGCTTACAATCAGGGCTTGACATTAACTTTTTTGCTCACCAACCACTGTGGCTAGTGGTTTTCCAAAGTTACTAGCCTCTCTGCATTTTCACTGGCCACAATTTTGACATTGATACCATGGAAGAAAACTGCCATATAGATATTTTTAATATCTCATAATTTCAGTAGCCCCTCACTGCAGTACATGAGATCCAGGGGGCGGAGTTGGATCCAGATCTAAGGGGTGGAGATTGGTAGGTTTAGGGGTGGGTTTAGGGATCAGGGGGTGGAGTATAGGTTTATAGTATAGGTGTAGTATATGGTTTAGGTATAGGTAAGGTGGGAGGAGTTGGATCTGGATCCAACTCCTCCCCCTGGATTTCGTGTTCTGCAGTGAGGACCATAATTTGGCAGCTGCTGTCACTTTAAAGGCTGGGAGTGGGACACACCAAGCCGACGCCAGTGGGCCATCAGCGAGCGTCTGTCGGGATAGTTTTTGCGGAAAATGAGTGTCAGAACTTGGAATCATTTCAGATATTTCAGTATCGATATCGAAAAACTATTTTTGACAGCACTACATTGCACTTAGTTTATTATTTCAAATGCCTTTTTTAAAGACTACAATTGAAAAATGTATATATTAAAATTTGACCCGCCAAAGTTGCTAGTAGGAGTGGCTGCGTAAATCCACCTGCATTCGACCCGGCGGGTGTTATTGTCAAGCCTTGCTTACAATCGTGATTTGTTGGCTAAATTATTTGTAATGTAACAAGTGTGGGAAGTGACAGCAGTATCAATGTCAAAATTGTGGCCAGTGAAAATGCAGAGAGGCTAGTAACTTTGGAAAACCACTAGCCACAGTGGTTGGTGAGCAAAAAAGTTAATGCCAAGCCCTGATTGTAAGCATGTTGTCAGTGCAAATATCGGAAAGCTGATTCATGTCTTAGGAATGATGCGTGTAAGTGTGGGAAATTTCACAATAAACTGGATTGACTTAGTGAAATCAGATGAATTTTATCATGACACGAATCCCTGAAACATGCAAGAAATCAATTCTGTTTAAGTTGGGTGCATGCACAGACAAGAATAAGGAAAATAAATAAACAATGCATTTTAATAGCAAACTGAAAGGTTTGTTACGGTTATGCATGGATTGGACCTTACGACAGATGAATGACTGACAGCCCAAATAGCATTTAACCCTCTTTTTTTTGGCTAATAATCTCCAACATTATGGTTAAAAAAAGTGTTGTTATGGTACATGTAATTCAGATATCCAGGGATGCTATGAATGGACAACTAAACTAGCAAATTTTAAATATTCCTCCAAAAGCAAAACATCTTGATACTTGCAGATATGAAAGGAATAGAATAATACAGTATTGTGAACGTTTTTAAAAAATGGGAACAATTGATTTAACTTTGACCTTCGTTCATTTTACTCTTCCGTAATATATTTTCTCCATCAAATACAAAGACTACATGTATGCAGCCAAAGTTATCTTTACAAAGAAACACACACACACACACACACACACACACACACACACACACACACACACACATTATTTACCACAGTTTACATCTAAAGATGGTTTCCAAAATGTTCCTCATTTTTTTTAAGTGTCAGATTTAATGCTATGTCAACTGTCCGACGACTTGACTCTTTGGTGTAATTTTCTCGTCTTCTAGTGTTTCTATTTAGTTTTTCAACATAACACTCGATTCTTCAAAGTTGTTGTGCTTTCTATTTTAAATGACTTCAAATATGTTATTAACTGCATTTGTTACTGCAAATTACTGTCAGTGTGAACGTTACATTTGTGACATTTGACCTTGGTGTAAGTGTGTGGCCTAGTTAGGGCTGGTGTTCTAGAAGTCATCCAAGTGGTTAAAGATTTGGGTTGGTCAACAAAAGGCTGCACTGACTATGACTATTGTGGACTTGAGCAAGGCACGTGCTTTCCCTGCAGCTTAACATTGTGACATTGCATGAAAGAAGAATTCTTTTCTTTTCTAGAATTCTATTCTTGATACATTTGTAACAATACTTCTTGAAGTCCTCTTACCTTCAGAAGTTTTGACGAAAGACTAAATGCTCATCAGACTCTGATATTGTTGTTGAAACTCTTCCCACTTTTTCTTCCCTAAATAGCCTCCTTTGAAATGCTATACTTTTAAAAATGAAGCTCTTGCCTAAAGGAGGCGGAGGCGAAGACATTGTCACATCCCCTTACTGTCCTAAGCAGTCATTTTCCACAACTGATAAGTTGTGACAGGTGCTGTTGCGTCTGCTAATAGGCCACTGTCTTCCCAGCTTTCCTATAGTATTTTTAGCTTTCTCCTACCTACAGAGCGAGCCAGCGCCTGCCATTAGCCCAAATCTAAAGCTACTGTACTTGATTAGCGTATAATAATTAGCATATGCGTGTAATCAGTATTATTGTGTGTCTCTGAGTCGGCGGTGACCCTGTTTTGCATAAGGGAACACCCCACACATCCCTCTCACGCTATCGCTCTCTCGCTCTAGCCCTCAAGACCGAGAGAAAGAGCGGAGCTGTCAACTTTTGATTTGCTTCTGAAGTATTCCGATCGCAACAATGAGAGGAGATAAAGAGATTCTGTTTGTATTTGTCATAGTAACACTGCCTGTGTTGATTACATGCTTTTGTGTGCCAAGGGCACTATCTTTCTTTTAGGCTCTTTCGCACCATCCATGCACGCTTTCTCTCTTTTGCTCAGTGGCCAACCATTATCCTTTCCATCGTCATATCCCACATCCCATAGATGATCCTGGCATGGTAAGTGAGAGAAAGAAGCCAAGCCATATTTGTGTGTGTGTGTGTGTGTGTGTGTCTTGGAGAAGGAGCGAGAAGCTTCTTAATCCCTTCTTTTAGAGTGGAACGTGTGAATGACTATGGGGGTGCAGACCTCGTCTTAACCCCCTGCCAAACCCCCACTGGATGGCACAAAACGTGCCCATCCCCCGTCATCTCCTCCTGGTCTCGTCTCAGGATGGGCATATCTCTTCCTCAGTTCAGTTAGTGCAGGATTCTTATAGTTCTGTTTGTTTGTTTTTTTTCATCTGTAACGTAAAAAGTAAAATTAATTTACCTTCAGTCCATTCCAAGCTTATGATTTTTCTTTCTTCCATTGAATGCAAAATGTAAATATTTTCAACATAATGAATGAGGACTAAAGTTCCACAATGACAAAAAAATTATCCATACTTGTGCACTATATTCCAATTTTTATGGAGTCATATGATAGCTATGTGTGAGGAACAGACCAATATTGAAGCCATTGTCCAATAAAAATCTTGACATCTTTCACAAAGCTATTTTAGACCGGTCTATAGTGTTAGACAAGTCTAAAATTTGCTCATAGACTAGGCTAATGCAAGTTAGACTGTTTCACAAAAATTAAGACTGACTTAATTTAGACCAAAAAAATTAGACACTTACCCCCAGGCTAACTTAGGTCTAAGACTCTGTTACCTTGGCAAGCAGCAGTAACAATCAGTTACATTACAAACAGCCAAAAGAAAAGGGAAAATGGCTCATAACTTAAACATTTCTTCTTGTTACTACATTCTCCGCTAAATTTCCCAAGTAAAATGTCCTTGTAACTGTTATACTCCTCCAACAAACACATATTATCCGCTGGGGTAAACTGCACTGAGCGGTTGAATGCGCTTACTCGATCCGCCATGTTTTTTTGTTTTGAAAAGTGTCTTATTTTACCCAGAATGCATTGCAGTGTAGTCCTACTTAAGATAGTCAGAAACTGGCCCCAGCTCTCTTTGGCACGTTGATGTGAGCAGTGGCAATATCTGATTTGTGGGCATCTTTATCAGATGATTTTGTCCACAATACAATACCATGATTTGTTTTTGTGATCTCACTAGCCGCGTTTCCATTACCCTTCAAATTGCGCGAATTGAAAATACGCCCAATGGAAACGTGTCAATTTCTCAAAAACTCTCATATATCGCAAAAAAAAATTACGCTTGCATGAGGTGGTTTTTCAGGCAGTTCAAAAAAGGAATATTTTGCAAAACTGCATTGGAAACATTTTTTGCGCATTTACAGTTCACTTAATGTAGATGGCGCAGTATGTTTGGACAGAAGACGAGATTTCTTTATTAAACTCATAAAAGACAAAAGAATTACGGGAATACTGGATTCTAAACCACTAAGAAATGCCACAATCAAGACCTAGAAGCAGATATGAGGGAGAAATACCCTGAAACGCCTCATACGCAGCTGCTAAGGGGCTTTCCTTGCCATTAATGCTTGGATAACATGCCTACGTCTCCTTCGATTAATAATTATGGCCAGTGCAGTGGCTGGGATATATGTAAACCTCCCAACATCTGTCGCCATGATTTTTGGAATGACTTATCGCTTGAGGAAAAAAATACGTTTCAGTCGCATTACATTGGTTAATGGAAACACCGTCATTTAGAAAATCGAAATTTGTAATGGAAACGTGGCTACTGACTCAATGATCCAGTTGCCGAAGTTGTGCTGAATTGTGTCTGTTGCTCACACAAAGCTAACACTGGGTTAACTTTAAAAAATTAAGCAACCAGCTGCCAATAAGCAACCAATAAAGTACTATTCTAACTTATAAGAAACAAGGTCTCACAGTTGTATGTCTCTGAAGTCCACTAAACTCAAAACTCCTTAGCAGTTATTGATATTTAATTTAACAAACCTAAACAAAATGAACACCATTCATGCTAATGTTGAGTGGTGACTAAGAATAAAACATCCTCAAAAACACTTGCAAGGTGGAATGGTTCTGCCTCAGATGGTCATGCTCAATAGCCTATACCTTCACCACCAAACTTGACATAAGTTTTCAATATTTAATATTATAAGTTGCTCATACAAAAGTTGACTTTACTTTTTACTTTACTTTTTTTAACCTTTTTTTTCTACCTTTAAAATAGAGTGTGTCTAACAAAATAGAAGTTGGATTATTATTACAGTGTGTCATATACTTCAGAAGTCACGAGTTGTGTGGACCACTTTTATGCTACTTTCATGGTGCTTTTGCATTCTCTTTGAAGCCTGAAAGCCTCAGTCCCCATTCATTGTACTTGTATGGGAAAGTGAAAGCAGTACAATAATTCAGAATCTTTCCTTTTGTGGTTTGCTAAAGAAAGAAAGTCAAACGGGATT
Organism: Abramis brama; assembly: GCF_963993115.1. Taxonomy (NCBI): domain Eukaryota; kingdom Metazoa; phylum Chordata; class Actinopteri; order Cypriniformes; family Leuciscidae; genus Abramis; species Abramis brama. The sequence goes on along the minus strand of NC_139980.1, from coordinate 4,813,046 downwards.
GGAACAACATTAGGGTGAGTAAATGACAGAATTTTTGGGTGACCTACATCTTTAAGGTCTGTTTTCTGCCTAATTTCCCAGTGTGTCAAGTATCTTCTTTTGCTCATGAAAAAAAAAAGTTGCTTTATCTCATAATATGAAGAAAGTAACTTTAGTACCTTAAGCAACTGAATATTGACAGTCTTTCACTTTATGGATTATGCAACTATGCAACTTTGTAACTTGGATGCGTTCTTGGAATAGTTTTATTGGGTTTGTCACACACATTTAGAGCTCATATTCACATGACCGAAGCAGGAACACCGATAAAGACTGTCAGTATATGCTGATAAAAGCTCTGTTTGTTGGCTTCTGTTCATATAATTTCTTATAAAATAAAAATAAAAAGTGTTTACATTGCTAAAGTTGAGTGACATGTTGAGACCACAGACTGTGCATGAAAACCATCCGAGGGAGGACTTTGGGATTCAATGTTGTTTACAGACAGGAGAATCCTCATTCCCCCCCCCCCCCCCCCCCCCCCCGCGCGTTTTTGTATACAACACTCTCTTTCCCTATCCATCTTTCACTCCCTTCTTCACCTCCTCCTCCTCGTCATCCCCCTTTAATTCTTTTTTTTCAATTTCCAAAAAGCCTTCTCTCTCGCTCTCCCTTTCTGCCATTACTAAAAATGGCTTGCTTGCCTGGTTGTCAGTCCCAGTCAAGTGTAATCCAAAGTCTACAGCATCCTCCCCGACAACTATTTTAATGGTAATGGGCAGCATATTGTATCAAGGCTACCATATCCTACTTGAGATGACAGTATCAAAAGTGGGAGTTGATGCTATTGGAACAAAGACAGGGGGCAGCTTTTTGCCAGAGTGAGGGTGTTGGGGTGGTGGGTGGGTGTGTTTGCGTGCATGTGTGTGTGTGAGAGAGAGCGACTTGTGTGTAGAACACGGAGGGGGATGATGGTGGTGGGGCGCGAGTGCTCTCATTGTCCCTCTGTCCTCTTCTCTTTGGAGCTATGATGCGATGAGATGGCATTGTGCTTCCATTTTTGCTACTTTTATTTTGAAAAAGAGAGAGCAGAGTGGAGAGATGAAATGCTCGCTCTTAAACTTGACTTGATCCGACTCGCTAAAAGCTAATGCATAGCCAGCACAGAGCCCTTACGTTGGGTGAGGTGACCTCTCTCGGCTGTTTTTTCACTGCCCTCTCTCTCCTCCTAATGAGGCTACACCATTGTCCCCAGCACACACATGCATCTAAAAAAGAGGAGAGAGACCGGGATTCTGCCATCTCCTCATATCGGCATAAGCCATGTGGAAGCTTTTAACAGTGTGGAAGAGTGACTAAAAGAAAGAGCGCTTTTAGTGCACCTTTCACACAAATGGCTATTTTTGGGTGTTGTGCATAAAATGCACCTGGTCTGTATCTCCCTCTTTCTCGCTCCGACTTTTTCTTACTCGGGCAGTCTGTCCCATTCTTGACAGGTTGTTTTGTTTTCATTTTGACATTTTTAGGTTGTTTTTTAACCTATTTTGTTTGGAGCATTTAGAGAAAATGATGTATTGTTACCTTGACCATACCTGCTAAATCTTGAAGACAGAATCTGTGGGTCAACATGGCTCGGGTAGACACAATTCTGACCAACAAAAGGACTGTTTGTGCACATACTTTTTATTAAAAAAATTACAAATTAAAAAATTTGCAGGTAGGATATCTTAAATGATTTTTTTAAACAAGTCTGCATTTATTTGATCAAAAATGTGGTTATGTTGTAAAATATTCTTGCAATTTAAAATAACTGTTTTCCATTTTCATATAAATGAAATGGCAAAACTGAATTTTCAGTATTATTCTTTATTATATTCAGCATTATTATATTATAACTTCAGTCATCGGTGTCACATGAATCTTCAGAAATCATTCTAATATGCTGATTTGGTACTCAACACATTTCTTGTTATTATCAATGTTGAAAACAGCAGCTTAATATTTTTGTCAGAACCATGATCTTTTTTTTTCCAGAAATCTTTAAAGAATAGGATATGGTGGCCCAGTAGTGCACAACACAACAAAATTTAAAAAGCAAACATTAGTTCACAACACAACGAAATTAAGCCACAATGAAATGAATCCACAAAACACGGAAATGAGCCACAACACAATGAAATAAAGCCGCAACACAACGGAAATGCTCCCAACCACTAGAGGGCTCTCTGAGCGCGGTAAAGTTAGTTTTCCTTGCCATTGATCTATAGAGTCAGCAGTCTTAATATATCATTACCACGATTAGTTTTAACAGTATGTAACCATTGTATATCGACATAAAATACTACTTCAAAATCACCTACATGAATTATAGCTGCGTATTTATACTCAAGAATGCTTTGACCCGCTTCCACAGTGCATGATCCCTAAGGGAACATCTGGCAATTCCATCAAGTGGTTAAAATCATAGACTGTAAAAAAAGATGGACGACGCGCTTTCGCTCTCTTCCATTGGTGAGAAGTGAAGCTGCCAGTGTCCTGATATGGCGCTGACATCTTGGGACCCGAGTCTGCGCAGTAGTGAGCAGGAAGTAAAGCTGTGAATTCAAGGCCCCGCCCTCACTCTTGCAGAATCAATCGCAAGCACACGCCCCTGCGCTTTTTTAAGTGGCCTCTGTATGCTCTGTTCCTCCGTTCTGCTTCAATTTTGATGTCTGCTGATTGCAGTACGACAAAAGGCTTGTTAAAATAAGGTAAATACAACTTCTAACCACATAGTCAGATTTAAAAAGTAACACCACTTCGCCCAGAGAACCTGTCAATCACAGCTGTCAATCATGACGTCACACCACCATTTTTATTGCATCAAGTAACTAACTAAAAACAAACTTATTTGAAGAACAAACACTTGAACTTACATCAGATTGATAAAAACTACAGCAAATGACAGAAACCATCTTTGGAAAAAAGATATTTAAGTGTAATTTAATTGTTTAGCTGGTCTCACATCTCGTTAAATAATATGAGGAGGCGGGGTTTATGACCTATACTAGGACCAGTCACCAGGGGGGCGATCGAGACGCTTTGGCTTCACTTTTCAGCGCTTGGTTAAAACTTATAATTTATTATAATATAATTTGATAAAAATAAAAACCATTTGGTGAATTGCAGAAGTACAGAAAGCACAATTTCAACTGTAATAAGTCAGTCTGGTCACTAGGAACCTACCACAAGCTTTGGGACATGAAAAAAAAAACCTTTAGGTGAATTACAGTAGGCCTAATGTTTTTATAAAAAACAAATTGTGTACTGTGCATACAGGGAGCTGTTGACACAATTTCACCTGTTGTAAGTCAGTCTGGTTAATAGGAACTACAACCTTTGAAACATGATAAAAGAAAAAAAACGTTTACAAAAAAATCCTAAAAAATAGTTGTTTACTGTAAATACAAAAAATGTCACCTGTAGTAAGCCAGTCTACTACCAATACATTCAAGCTTTGGATTTTTAACATGTCTGCTTTTGAATGTTAAAAGTAATTTTAATTAATACAAATTTTACGTTTTAACAACTTGGAGGAATTGGCAGACGTTCAGTTAGAGATCATGCGCTGTGGTAGCGCACCAAAGCATTCTCGAGTATAAATGCAGCTATAATGCACATAGGTGATTTTGAATTAATAAATGTCAATATACAATTTAGCTACATACTGTTAAAACTAATCGTGGTGTTGATACATTTTTTTAGACTGCTGACTCTATAGAACAGTGGCATGGAAAACTAACTTTACCGCGCTCAGAGAGCCCTCTAGTGGTCGAGAGCATTTCCGTTGTGTTGTACATTTTCCGTTGTGTTGTGGATTCATTTCCATTGTGTTGTGAACTTATGTTTGCTTTTTAAATTAGAACAGCATTTATTTGAAATGGAAATATTTTGTAAATGCCTTTACTGTCACTTTTGATCAATTTAATGTGCTTGCTGAAAAAAAGTATTAATTGCTTTCAAAACAACAACAAAAATTCTTACTGACCCCAAACTTTTGAACAGCAGTGTATTTTAAACGTATCATTATATTGTAGTGCTTGCTGTGACCTAACAAGATAATGCATTAAGTTTCCATCAACAAGCTATTTGCCTTGTCACACTGAATGTGTACATGTCGCATGACACAACATACTCCTAGCCGATCAGAACATATTTAATGTTTAATACAGCTATGTAGAGCAGGATTTTGCACCAGTGAGCTTTCACTGTGGGCAGGGCTACTGAGTGCAAACAAATAGAAACCAAGTGATCAACAAAATGTTGATTTCCCACATGCACAACTGTCAAAAACTCTGATTAACATGGAAGACGGAGCTTTTATTGCTTGATGCATTATCCCAGCGCTCTTAAGTTTAGCCGCAGTGTTATGATTTATGATGAGAAGGCTTGGTTTGTAATGAGTCCTGTTAGTGGCCAACTAGAGAGAATTAAAAAATAGACATCATTAAATATCCCACGGAGCTTACAGAATTAACATAAAAACCACCCAAGAGAACATAGCTGACCATCAGAGAGTCTCTAAGCATTTGATCGTCTCTTCTAACACTGAGTCTCATTACCTGCCAGTTTAATCATGTCATAGTCATACCGTTCCCCTCTCCAGTATGCTCACAGGTATTGATGGACCTCTTGAAAAGCCCCGTCTTAGCCGCAGCGCAAGGCTGCTGTCTTAATGAATTGGGCTGTTTTCATCTGCTCATTGAGTGTTTGATGTGTAAGGGCTTCCGTCTGTGTGGTTAACTTTGGTTGCCACGGTAATCAGGCCCTTTGTTGGGCTGTTTTGTTTGCTTGTCTCAGGTTTGATTGAGATCATTAGCAGTGAGAGGAGGACAGTCAAACTCTTTGGAGTTTACATCTGCAGCTGTACACAGTGTGATGTACCCCTCCTTTCTCTTTGCACACGCACACAAATACAACACTGCTCTCGTCACAGCATTTTTGTTGAAGTGTAATTAATGGTGCTTGCAAGCGTCACTATTACTATTGATCATACTTGGTGTGAGGGATTTGAACAACCCACTAAAGTAGTAAACTATAGCATGCAGTTGTTGCTGTCAAGTGCAGCTTGTTGTGTAATATTACTTTTGTATTTCGTTTAGTTTTTGGCAAGCAATCAATAAGAATTTACCATTTGAGAATAAATGTTTTGTATTTTAAAATGTTATTATGTATTTATTATGTGATGCAAAGCTGAATTTTTAGCAGTCAGTACTTCGGTATTTACCTGAGATTTGGCGCCAAATTACAGGTGGAGGAATATGACTTTAGAAAGATGGCTGCATAATTATTTTATTTCTGCACAGAAATTGGTAGATATATTAATAAAGCATTTCTGCAGTACTGGTAGTATAGAGTATATACACTGAACAAAATTATAAACGCAACACTTTTGATTTTGCCCCATTTTTCATGAGCTGAACTCCAAGATCTAAGACTTTTTCTATGTACACAAAAGGCCTATTTCTCTCAAATATTGTTCACAAATCTGTCTAAATCTGTGTTAGTGAGCATTTCTCCTTTGCCGAGATAATCCATCCACCTCACAGGTGTGGCATATCAAGATGCTGATTAGACTGCATGATTATTGCACAGGTGTGCCTTAGGCTGGCCACAATAAAAGGCCACTCTAAAATGTGCAGTTTTACTGTATTGAGGGGGTTTCTATTTACATTGTGTTTTTACAAGCGCTGAGTAGGCTTGCTGCGATAGTTGGTGTTACACTGTGTTCAGCCGCACACCGATTACATCACTTGCCCATCGCGGCAATGCCCCCCATTGTTGTTTTGCTTTTTTTTTATAGTAATAAAAATAATTTAGTTCAGTTAGAGAACAGACTAAGAATTAAAAAAATGAACACGTCTGCTTAATTCAACATGAGCTAAACAAGAGTCGTAGCACAGATCAGCAACAGGAGTCAGATTTCATTTATCAAGTGACGAGAGTGAGCCCAGCTGAGCTGACTGACAAGACGATGACAGATTTGTTTCAAAGTGTAATATAAAAGCGCCAATTTGGCAATATTTTGGATTTAAACCCAATTCTGATAGGGAACCTGCAAAGGGTTAGTTGTGTTTTTCATTAAGAATAATAATGAACCCATAATTCAAACAATTGCCGCCCCCGAATTGTTGTTAATTCGAAAAATTCTGATAGTTTTTGCACGCTCGCAAAACTTTTCATTATAACCAACGTTTAAGCACGATGTAAATTATTTGTACAATTTAAGCCCTATTCGGATGGTAATTTTTTTTCTCATGTGGACAACCATAAAAATAAATTTGGATGGCACCTCAGTTATAAAACTCATGCATTCGGATGGCGATTTATTCACGGTGGAGGAGTTTTGTGACTATGCAAAACAGTTGCATCGAACATACCTGTCTGACTGCCAAAAATACACTGAAATTGTCAATTTGGCACACAAATAGCTTGTCCTCAGTAGTGCATTATTTATCAGTTTCAGTGACATTTGGAAGAAGGGAATTCAGCCATCCATAGTATATCAGTGAAGATGAATATTGAATATAGAGTGAATATTGGTCACTTTTTAAAACCAGCTGTAGAACTGGTAAGCTTGTCCTTTGCCAAGTACTACAGGGATATTTAAAATTTAATAATATTCCTTAAGTTATCTACTATTGACCATTGACTTTGTTTTCATTGATGTATTGTGCCCTGCCCTGAATGACTTCAAATAGCTCCTCTATTAGAATATGTAAGTCTGTCAAATTTCTTCTTTTGCAGTAAGGGGAATCTATAGATGAAAAACTTATTTGGGATGATTTTTTTCAATCTTCTCCCCTCTTTCACCTTGTTAACACAACACTTAAGCCGTAGAGTGAAATAAGAAACCAAACCTGACCTATTGACACCTTCATAGGTCCTTATCATTTCTGTGTGTGCATTTTAAGAAGTTTTCTAGATAAATGTACTTTCACCCTTGGCCTAAGAACTAATCCTGTTCAATAACTAACTAACTCTTCCTCCGGTGTGACCGCACACCACATAATAGTCCCGAAACTATGACATTATTGTCATGAGTGTGTGTATTAAATTACCTGTTACCGTGATCAATTGACATGGGGATTAACTTCTTTAGACCTGCTTACTTAGTGGAACCTAAACCCAGTGGTCCAGCCATTCACACAGCAAGGTTGCTACTAAATTCTTCCTCAGCACTGCAGTTACCCTGATCTCATAGCCGTTGAGTTAATCCCCGTCTCATATGACCGCGTGGGTTGAAGGAATGTCCAAGGGTTATAAAAATTCAAATTGTAAGGTTAGAGAAATTATTCATTAGGTACTGCAAATATAAATGAAACTTAAATGAAAAAATTAGAAGATATAAACACTTGAGGGGATAGTTCACCGCAAGTGTTTTCAGAATTAAAATTTCTGTCATTGTTTACTCGCCCTCATGTTGGTGCAAAATGGTATGATTTATGTTTTATATCAAGCCATATTCGTATTAAGTTGTATATTTTGCGTAACACAAACAAATATTTTGAAGAATGTTTCCAACTGTTTTTGTCCATTATACCTATCATTAAACTTTTTAAAGGGGAACTATTATGCCCCTTTTTACAAGATGTAATACAAGTCTCAGGTGTCCCCAGAATGTGTCTGAAGTTTCAGCTCAAAATTCCCTACAGATCATTTATTATATCATGTTTTAAATGCATTTTTGAGTGGAAGGAAAAACATCTTTAATGCAATTAGCTGGTGTTCCCCGCCCTGCTTTCCAGAAGAGGGTGGAGCCTGTACAGATCCTGCCTCCAATAGTCTGCAATCCTAAAACATCTGTTTGATTTTGAATTGATTATCATCTCTATCACGCTCACGTGACATTGCAGTTCTTCATCATCATGAAAGTTTAGGTATTATCTGCATGCATTTTAAAGCAATATCAGTCTAAACTTCTGATATATGGTTTTCTGAAGCACATGCACAGAAAGCTGATGTCAGACTGCACGTCCTGTGAGTATTAAACTAAGTTCTCTTTCACGTCTCATTGCGCTTAAAGGGTTAGTTCACCCAAAAATGAAAATTCTGTCAGTAATTACTCACCCTCATGTTGTTCCAACCCTGTAAGACTTTCGTTCATCTTCTGAACACAAATTAAGATATTTTTGATGAAATCTGAGAGCTGGCTCACTCCTCCATAGGCTTCTATGTAATCGATATCTGCCATCCCAGAAAAGTTAGTAAAGACAAAATAGTCCAAGTGACTACAGTGGGTCAACCTTAAGTTCATCAAGCGACAAGAATACTTTTTGTGCACCTTTTGTGTAACAGCGCAGCGCTTCTGGGTTGTACGTCAGAACGTAGGCTCACCATTGGCCAGCATCACACACATGACTAGCGTCGGCCAATAGTGAGCCTACGTTCTGACGTACAACCCAGAAGCGCTGCGCTGTTACACTACGTGAACTCACTCAGAGGCCCACACAGAAGAAAACGAATAGTTGAATAAAGTCGTTATTTTTGGGGGGTTTTGCACACAAAAGTTTTCTTGTAAACTATCCCTTTAAGTTGTGATGAATTTATATATTTGGAAAGAGTTACAATTCTGTTTAAAAGTTTGGGGTCAGTAATAAAAGAATAAAAAAAAAAAAAATTGAAAATAAAACTGTAATATTGTGAAATATTACAATTTAAAATGTGTTCTATTTTAATATATAGGCCTATATAAAAATGTAATTTATTAAGGATGCACCGCATGCATTAAGGTATATGCTAGCTAGTTTATTACTGCATCATCAAATCATCTTCATTGAACATGGATTGGATCCATTTAACATTCAACAGGCCTGCATAAATACAACAGAACAAAGATACATATGAATATTATGCAATATTATGCTGCTGTCACTTTAAGAGGTGCATATCCAATATACTGATACACGCGTTTTAACTCTTTACATTCACTTTAGCCATAACCGACTGTTTTTACTTGGATACTCACCAAGATGGGCATTTTGACTTAATTTTGTGTGTTTCTTTTCTGTTCAAGTGCATGAAGAAGCGAAAGAGAACTTAATTCAGGATCTGGTTGTGCTGCTTAATATTTTGTGAAAACTGATACAGTTTTTTAAAGATTTTTTTTTTTTTATGAATAGAAAGTTCAAAAGAACAGCATTAATTTTACATTGAAATTGTTTGTAACATTATAAATGTCTTTCCTATCACTTTTGATCAATATAGTACGTCTTTTCTAAATAAAAGTATACTTTTTTTTTTTTTCTTCAAACAATCTCAATGACCACAAACTTTTGAACGGTAGTGAAGATTAAAAGGTGCAATCAGTAATTTACTAATATGTTACAAATTATTCACTCACACGAGACTCCTGTCATGTCACCCATAATGGGTCGGGTCACATGATCAGCTAAATACAACTCATTTTGTTTTCAATCTTTTTTGTTACTATTATCACTTTAGCTTCCTTAACAATTTAATGACGACTTGCTTCTAACACCATGACGAAAAATTAGCGAGCACACCTTCAGTGAAACATTGTTTAATGAGATTAGAAGAAAACCAGATTGATAGAGAAGGGGAAACAAGCAGAGATGGATAAAGATTGAAAAAATAGAGACGGGGGAAAGCTGAAGTAGTGAGTATTTCATCAATGTTCCTCATTGTGTGGAGAGAGCTACATTTTCTGAAGGGACCCTCTCAAGGCTAAAAACATGACTTGGAAGCAGCTGAAGAGATGGAGGGAGAGTGAGCGATGGAAAGAGGAATGGTCTTGGGGTAACTGAGGATCGATGAACATTTCAACTCTTCCTGTCCAATTAGGGCCCACGTGAGACTTTGTCCCCAAAGCACACATTCATTTATTCGTTTAACTTACTGTCTCCTCCACCATGTATTCATCTGTTTCGAGTCTGCCTCGAGCAAATATTGATCTGTACTTTTATTCCCATCTGTGTGTTCGTTACTTGTGCTGCCTTTTGCCTCTTCAGCTTCTCCTTGAATGCTGTCATCGGGCTGTTCTTTTATTTCATAAACATCTGCCTCTCCAGTGACCCTGTTTTAGTGTCTCAGTGGGCCTTTTTGTGGACTTTACCTATTTATTTAATGCTTTACTCTAATACTGAACTGGGTTTGAAGTATTGATGCTGTTCAGCTGCACTGTCAGTCCTTCAAACTGTTTTCAAGTTTCAAAGGTTTTCAAACTACTTTTATAAAAGATGTCTTTTTTTCTCTCTTAATCTGAGATTGATGTGATGTTTCTGATGTTGTTTGTCCGTTCTTGTTCTCCACAGACAAACCTCCCCATATTCAAGCTGAAGGAGTCACGTGTCCGGAGGAGATACAGCGACTTTGAGTGGCTGAGAGGAGAGCTGGAGAGGGAAAGCAAGGTGAAGGATGGATGAGTGAAATGGTAGTGTTGGTTTGGTTGGAACATCGCACGAATGCTCAGACTGAGGCATTTTATCATCCTTCCATCCTACTGCATACTATCAGACTTGTTGTAAGGGTCCAGTTCAACTAGATACATTTAAGTATCTAGTAGTAATGTTTTTTTTTCAATCATTGGATTGGAAATGATTCTGTAGTTCAGGTAATGACGTTTGACGTGATTGTAAGAGACCTATGATTGCATTTGGAGATGTATGTACTATGTAAAGTGTATTTGTATTTCAAACAGGTGGTAGTTCCTCCTCTTCCTGGAAAGGCTCTGTTCAGGCAGCTCCCATTCCGTGGGGATGATGGTATATTTGACGACTCTTTCATCGAGGAACGGCGGCAAGGCCTAGAACATTTCCTCAACAAGTGAGTCACAAGATCCTCCTGACAACTTTACCAGAAACATTAATCTTTGGGTTTACCTTCACATTCAGTTGAACCATGCGAGTAGGAAAAGACAATTCTTCTAAATCACAAAATTCACAAAACAGGACAAAATTAACTTCAAATTTAACAGTTGACAGGTTTATTTTTTACAGACTAAGTACATTTTGTTAATTTGGCAGATTCTTATATCAAAAACTCATGACTTTGGAGATGCTAGCACCATGTTATACTGTTTGATTGCCATATTGCAGCATCTTTATGCCAGTTTATGTCAGTTCTCAATGCTAAAGTACTTCTCCACTAATATTCACAACCTATAAAGCTGAATTATGAGCAAAATGACGTCAAAAATTGTCTTTGTTGTTTATCCTATTATTCTTTCATTTAAAATGTTCACAAAAATATAATCTAGTAAAATTCTAGAAAAAAGTGACAGCCTATTTTTGCACATATTGAAGGTGCCATTATTATTGAAGGACACTGTATGTATCCATGATGCATTGTGGGAATAAAACTATTTATCCTTGCAATTTTGTTCTTAAATGCATTTGAGTTACTGTTGATATGACAAGATTTGCGTAGTCCTCTACTGCGTGTCCTTCCTCTTCACTTCTTTTGGCCTCAGCACATCTGAACTGTTTCTATAAAGAAGAGTGAAGCGGTTATCATGATAACATAACACAAGAGTTTTTCCTCTTTCCGCTAATTTGGAGTTTTTAGGTTAAGGTACTTCAGTGAAAGAGAAAAACATACACTTGCCAGCCTTTGTGTCATCCGATGTCTTCCCTCACACTTTTTTTCCTTCTCTCATAATTACCTACAGAATGATCAAAACTGATGAGAGGCCACAAGTGCACCAGCTTTACTTTTTACATTTGTTTTATTTTTGATGTGTAATTTATGATAATTGCGAGTGAAATTACAGGCATGCATACCTTTTCCCTACAAGATGTTGTGTGCACTCCTGCTTATTTTTGATCCGAGGTGCCGTTCCCCCGACGACTGAGACAATAAAAGTTACAGTTCGATTGTAATTATTTGCTGTGATTGCAGACTTTGCCATTATCTTTGTTTCATGTGCAAATGTGCCGGCTCTACCTGTTTGAATTTTAATACGAGCCGAACAGCTGTAAATTAGGTTTGAAGGAAGAAAGGATATGGAGGTAATTAAGATGTGTGTTTTTTTTTTTTCTTCAACCAAAAATTCCTGAATTAAATATCATTGTTCGGTACTAATAGCACCTGGGGAAGGGGGAAGCATGCCCATCATACTTCTCGACTATGTGTGTGTGGATTTGTGCAGCATGTCTTTATATTGCCTCTCCCAAACCTGAAAATGATTATCTGTCATCTTAACTTATAACATCATGAGCATCATGTAATTTTCGAGGTCTGAGTGTCCTTTTTTATTACATTGGAAGCTGGAATAGAGCTAATGGTAAAATAATTAGTTTAATTAGCATGATGGCTCATTCTACTTTTTTAAAGATATGCGTAATTTAAATTTTGATATTATCGCTCTGAAATTCAAGCTGGATGATTTATGATCTGAAAAAAGATGCAGCGAAACGTCACAGCCTCCTAATAATATCTAAGAGTTGCATCTTGATTGGGGTCAAAGTTGTTTCCTCTCTCTCTCTCTCTCTCTCTCTCCCTCTCCCTCTCCCTCTCCCCCTACAATGTGCATCCTTGCATAATATTTTTATGATGGCTAATGTGCCTTTTGTGGTCTGATTTTACAGAGTGGCTGGTCATCCATTGGCCCAAAATGAGCGCTGCCTGCACATGTTCCTACAGGATGAGTCCGTGGATAAAAGCTACACCCCTTCCAAAATTAGACAAGCCTGAACCGGTCTGGACTCTACACACACATACACAAAAAAAAAAAAAAAAAAACATGGCCCACAAGCAATAAGAAAGGTTTGAATCATTCTTAACTGGAAAAGAATCTTCGCATGAACCATAGGGCGTCCAAAACACTTACCTGCGCAGAACACGAGACGACAAATGATTGAAAATGTTCTAGAATTAGTCATCGTATCCCTTCACTTTTACAACAGTACGGTTTTAATCTGTCCTTATAGATAGTTTTGGTCTCTGATTTATAAATCCATATGTTAATATTACCACTTTAAGTCCAATCAAACACATTCTTGTGTGTAATTAATTGTGGTTAAGAATTATTTATGGTAGTTTTGTCTGAGAGAGCACCACTAGCTTTGATATTTGTAGTACAAGATCAAACGAAACAAACCAAATAACTATATCACAATTATGCAAGCACTATATCACACACATTGGCATCCCTGTGTTACTGTACTACCTACTTATGTTGCTTTTAATGCTGAAGAACACGTACAGAAGCTTACCGTGCGGGATGCACTTAATTGGGAACCTCTTTGATTGTGTGCTGTGTGTCCCACTTAGCTGCAGACAAGTCTGTTTTTACTGTGTAATGGTGTTACACAGAAACACAGAGAGTTCTGCCTACATTGCATGTTTCCAGATTTGTATACTGCTGTGCCATTGTTTTGTTTATGAGAATTTTCCAATAAAACGGATCAAACACACGCACATATGATGTGGTTTGAAAAACGAAAGCGCCTCTGTTTGGCTCCGCTAAAACTTCTTTTAAGAGATGATCCTAGCATTTGAGTGGTTGTAGACATTCATTCTGCCTTAAAAGGTTTTTTCTGTTAGACTTTGCAACATCTATAGGACATAATTGTTTTTCTTCTGATCAATAGCTAAAGAAATAACTAGGACAAGGTGATAAAAGTATCAGTATTGTATGCAAGAATTGTAAAAATTAGCCTTACACTGAAATGAATTGCGCCCAGTTATTGTTCATTCACACACAGCACATGGAAATTTCAGTATTATACACAAAACAATATTAAAAGATACGTAGATTCATTTAGTTATCGCACATTTGTTATTTACTCGATGCTTTATTCAAATGCATTATAATTTCATGCTACCAAGATGAGTGTAAATTAGGGCATTTCAATCTTACTGGTAAACGGATACTTCTTAAAAGACAGAATGAATTTAGTCAAATATATTTTTATTGATCTTCTAAGAAAGACTGAGGCATTTAGTTGTAAAAAGGATAAATTAGTTTCAATAGGAATGGTTACTCAGACTGGAAAGAAGACAGATCCTCTTCGAATGACCCGAATATAAGAGTAAAATTAACTTTTTTTCCATTTAAGATAGACAGGGTTTGGCTTGTGAATTATTGGCCAATTAATAACTATATTTTTTATATATAACTATATATAAGCCATTGTGAACTGATTCTTAAAAGTTTGTTTTGTCTGAGTACTTATAGCATTTGTTTAATGACAACAGAACAAAAATGACCTAACACAAGGGTTAAACACTGCACGTAATGTCTACTTTTTAGAACTTTATATGTGTATGTAACTATATAACAGATGTGAGATCTAAAATTGAGTGTACAATATTGGGAAACAGGTGTGTTTTGTATTGTTTGTAATTGCTGTACAAATTACAGGCCTACATTCAACCGTTTGCTTGTGAGTCTAGCATTGTCTCATCCTGTGGGTATTAATTGTTTGTTATTCTGTTTCTAGCATGATGGATTGTGCCTAAATTACTTTTGATGGAATGCAAATGTTGTCGAGAGTCAATTTTATGTGCAACAATGCTGTGTAAGGTAAAGAGGAGGGCACAGCCGCGTGGCTCACGCAACCTTGGAGTTCACTCCACGTCAGAGCAGGAACTAGGATAAAGAGGATAAATTGGATTGAAAGTTGTCACCGCAATCATGTTTCTTTCTATTGTATCCTCTCTATCAAAAAAATGAAGATAAAAAATGCAATTTGGGCAAAGCCCTTGATTTGTGAAAGAGTGCTTGAAACCCCGAGCCGTGCGAGGCACATCAAATTCACTCAAGGTCCAGGGTATTGTATCGACAGTGGTTCAATATGCACTTACGTGCAGACATGGACCTCTCTCTGTCTCCGTTCAGTACCCCGTTTAGGGAGCAATGGACTTTTTTCTGTGGCTTTAGAAACCCAAAACCCCTACAGTGAAAGGAGACCTGAATTAGACCGTCATTGAAGAACCAGGCAATCAATATTCAATATTTATTCTAATATCTTAGAACAACTTTCACAAAAATTATCACTGTACAACGAGAAATGTATTTACAGACTACAAAAAACAAAATCCAAGTGCTGATCGTGTCTCTTTTCCATGGTTAGTAGCTAGTCAAACAAGGGTTTTAAATGCTGACCCCTGACATGGGCCAAGTATGAGCAGAAACCGCTTTCAATAAAAAAATCAATCAATAAAATTACATTTGCAGAGCGGCCACACAGAAAACTCTCAATGCCGACAGAAATATATCCAGAGGATTTTAAATGCCCTGCCTGTGAACCCTAATCTTACATAAAGGTCACAAGCTGTGGGTGCTGTGGCCTCCCAGTCACCTCAATAGGTAATTATGTGATTCATCAGGTCAGTAATGCTCAGTCCTGCTGCCTTCCCGCTAAGTTTAATTCCAACCGTAAAGCATGCATTTCAAGTAAACCCGATTAGCTGGTTCAAGTGTTTATGATTCAAGTTGGAGCTTCTGCTGGAAGGCAGGACAGGAATGAACTTGCTCTTCAGTCCTGACTCATGGGCCTTTGGTTTTCAGCACTATGTCAGAGGGACAGCGACTTACTTCCCTGCAACATACCTCATGGTTTCTTTCTTTTTTGTATTTTTGGTTTCCTTCAAAGTTCTCGTGGACATACGAATAATAGTGGCGCTGAAATCAAAACAGCATTGGTCATAATGGTAGTCGGTCAATTGGACACAATAAAACGTCCCATTTTGAAATGAATGATTGTACATAACAGACACTCCGTTCAAATATGACTAAAAACTAAGATAATTTTGTATTTAAATCTTGATTAGAACAAGAACAGATTAAGCTTGTTAAGTTACTTCCATAAACAACCTTAAATAGATTAAATCAATTCGAAAATTACTGGTTAAACGTTCATTTTTCTTTCTAAGCAGTGAGCTCGACTTTTTAGAGATGCAGTCTGTTTGTTCGTTTTAAACTTTCCCTGCGTAACAACATCTTGACATTGGTAGAGCTTTATTCTCCAAACAAGTGCGTGAAGAATCACATTAGGGGATCTGGTGTCATCCACAGCGTCCATGTGAATGCCAAGGTCAAAGATACATTTTGTTTCTTTTCTGTCTCTCAGTAGCTCATATATCACTGGATTTGTACATGTCTGAAAGCAGTCGTGTGATGGGCACGTTCCCGATGGTCTTTTTGAAGAACACCTCTTCGATGGTGGATGGACCGACTGAACGCAGAGCAGGCAAGAGCAACAGCAGCTTCCCGAAGCGGCACGGCTGAGTGGGGTACCTGAAACGTAACCATTGGGTTGAAATCCTTGAAATAGGAATAGAGTTTAATGTAAAATAGAAATCAGAAGAGTTCTAAATTCACCACTGTTCATTGTATGCGCTTTATCAGATTTCCCCATGTTTCAGTGAGTATTTGCTGTACCTGGTGTGGATGTAGCTGTTTAGAGTCAGCTGGGCCTCGTCCTGAAGGGCTGCGATGGCACTAGCGTTACGAAAGCTCCTCAGTTCCGAACCACTGTGTGTTGGAACTGTACAAGAAAGAAAAGAGAGACGGCATGTTTGTTTAGCTCATTTTACACTGTCCTAGTCATGTGCACAGCCCACTGAAAACTGAGACCCACACAGCATTTGATGTATGTCCAAAGTAATCTAAAAGTAATCAAAAAGTAGTCAAATTACCTTAAATGTGTTGTGATCGATTACATTAGTTGCTAACTACAATTTTTGTCATGTAATTTGGAATCAGTAACTGACAACAATTTAGTAACAATAAAGTGATATATATACAGTACTGTGCAAAAGTCTTAGGCATGTTAATCCCCCCCCCCCCCCCCCCCCAAAAAAAATGGTTTTAAGTCAGTTATTTATATCTTTTGCTATAGTGTGTCGGTAGGAAATATCAGTTTACATTTCCAAACATTCTTTTTGCCATTAATTGTAATAATCCAGTGAGATTTGTGTATGCACAAGGAGTCTGACAACAGCCGGTATGATCTGATCTCACCATCATCGAGTCCATCTGTGATTACATGAAGAAACAGAAAAAACTGAGACAGACTAAATCCAGAAGAACTGCGGGAACGTCTCCGAGACGCTTGAAGAAACCTTCCTGCAAAGCTACAGTACTGTGAAAAGCACTGGCACTTGTGTTAAAATGCTGTAAAGTGAGAATGCTTTCAAAAATAAAATCACAAATTGAATTTATTTATGATTTAACTTCTATTAACTAATTCAAATCAATATATGGTGTAACGACCCTTTGCGTTTAAAACGGCTTTTGTCCAGGTACACTTGCGCATAGTTTTTCAGGTAGCTTTGCAGGAAGGTTTCTTCAAGCGTCTCGGAGACGTTCCCGCAGTTCTTCTGGATTTAGTCTGTCTCAGTTTCTTCTGTTTCTTCATGTAATCACAGACGGACTCGATGATGATGAGATCAGATCATACCGGCTGTTGTCAGACTCCTTGTGCATACACAAATCTCACTGGATTATTACAATTAATGGCAAAAAGAATGTTTGGAAATGTAAACTGATATTTCCTACTGACACACTACAGTAAAATATATAAATAACTGTCTTAAAACCATTTTTTTTTGGGGGGGGGGGGATATTAACATGCCTAAGACTTTTGCGCAGTACTGTATATAATAATAATAATTATTATTATTATTTTATTTTATTTTTTACGAGCTCTACCTGCTTTGAAGGTGACGATGCACTTGAGGCACGCAAACTCCGTGGCGTCCAGTCTGAGCTGTCTGAAGCGCGTCACGACCTCCTGC
Organism: Abramis brama; assembly: GCF_963993115.1. NCBI lineage: Eukaryota > Metazoa > Chordata > Actinopteri > Cypriniformes > Leuciscidae > Abramis > Abramis brama. Next base: position 4,795,322 of record NC_139980.1, on the reverse strand, counting down.
AGCGCCTGGATCTCGGAGATGATTTTGTTTAGCCTCTGGGAATCTGTGTTCTCGGTATTCATTCCTAATTCGCGAGAAAACGTGATAAAATCTTACACTTGGATAATCAAAGTATGGATATGACTTTGTAAGCAAAAAATAGAAATGGCAATTGTAAAAGTATTTCAAACTTGTTAAACCAACCAAGCACAACTTCCAGGCTACATGTTGTATGGCCTATGGCTTACCTGAAACAGCAAGGAGAGTGCTGGAGTCCACTGGGATGGCCCACTGCGCGATGCCCAGCACGAACAGTTCCCTCCATGCGTCTTCTAAAAGGATCAACTGCGAAAAAAAAAAAAGAAAGAAAAAAAGGTAAGAGTGTTCACTAATGATTATACATAAAACACCTAGAATTTGGTTTGGTTACATGAAAATGATACATTAAATGATTAAAACACGTGTTTACCTGGTCAGGTAGAGGAAGTGTGGAGAAGGCCGGAACACTCTTGGCCCATTTAATGCTCATGAAGAGCAGGCGCGCGGCTGATTCGCACACAGACTCTGTCGCCACTTCATACAGGTACATGGGAGTGCCACTGACTTCGTGAGGATACTGAAAAGTTATTACATGAGCATAGAAAATAAGCGGGGTTGTAGGCATTCATTAATAAGTTAAACTATGTTTTAATTAAATTGATAATTCGTTGATTAAACTGCGTTTACCTTCGGTGTGGGTTGGGCGAGTCCTACAATGGCCTGCCGTTCCGGTGTGCTTGTGACCGTGTTTAACTCCAGATTGTGAGGCTCCAGTTGTGTGACTGTCGTGAAAAACGGCGGCCCCGGGATAGACGTGGATGGAAAATGGGTCGACGAACCGTTCACCTCTTTATGGCCTCGGAAATACAGTGCCACCTGTTTTCGGATAGTTGACGTTCTCGGGCCTCTCTCGTGCTGCACTGCTGTATTCATATAAGTGGCATGATGATAAATAAGCGTTCTTGTAGGATAAAAAGTAGAAATAGTTTAAAAAGCTGCAGCTAGTTTGGAAATATGTGGCAAGTAATAGCCTATGTAGGAGTTTTTTGAAAATCGATTATTTCTACAATAAATATTGACTTAATGTAGGCTATAGCTATATATGCTAACAATCAAGATAAAGGTACAAAATTATTTTACTTGCACAATGAAGACACTAAAGTAGTAATCGTTGTGGTGACTTTTTTTCTACAAATTTGCATGAATATAAATATATTGTATTAGTGTTACTCCACTTTTGGAAAAATTTAGATTTTTGATTCCGAATTTTTTATTTATTTATTTATTTTCTTTTTCTCTCCAAAGACTGGGATAGCCTACATGTCTAAAGGAGTCTGGTTTTTTCTCTCTTTTTTTCCTGGTCACATGACAAACTGGTTATTAGCATGTTGGCTAGAATACACTTTCATAATAATATATATATATATATATATATATATATATATATATATATATATATATATATATATATATATATATATATATGCCTATATAATAATAATAAACAATAATATATAATAATATTTTATAATACAATTTTAAATCAATGGTATTTTTTTCAGTCATCCTTTTAATTAGATTTTATAGATCCGGAAAACAAAGTCACTGACACTTATAACTAGCTTATACAAGTGTATCAGTCAACTAGCCTAGTTGGTAAGTTAAGACAAAAGCAATCAGCTTTTTTACCGTATGAATTTTTTTTTTTTTTTTTTTTTTTGCAACTGTCAAAGTGATTACAGGCAACATAAAACCATTTTGAAAATATATTATTTTAAAAAAACGAATGTGTTTACAAGCACTTACCATCTTTATTCATATTAACTTCTAGACACTTTTTCAAGCGACAGGCGCGACACTGATTTCTGTGCGTCTTGTCTACTGGACAGCCGCCCTGAGGGAAAAGAGGACGAGAGAATAAGGAAATACAGTAGGTTTCGTTTAGTAATGGCACACAAACAGCCTCTTCTGCTTTATGCTCCAGTGATCTCCACTCCACAGGTATGTGGGAATGGTAGAGTAATGACGACTATTGACTCGCTCCCCCGCCGCACGACCAATAGTCTCATTCCCGCCTACCGCTCTCCAAATCCACCCAGTCCTGCCGGTGCGTTAGATTGGATTACACCTGTTACACTAGACGGGGCAAAGGGCCCTCAAAGGCGCGGGAGGGGGCTCACTTCTGGGATAATCTTTCAATTATGAAAATCACTGGAGGTGTAATCTAGTCCTTAGACGCGCTTGCTTAGATCAAATTAGCTGACGCTGTTATGGTTCAAACACTTCTCTGTAATTGATTAGTAGATCTAGCTATAGCTCACCTGTGTGCCAGATTTGCAGACATACGTTCTGTTTCTCCTTATGCTCCTCTTGAAAAATCCCGAGCAGCCATCACACGCATAAACCCCGTAGTGCTTTCCAGAACTTCGGTCTCCACACACTTTACATGGAATGTCCAGAATCCGACCTACCAGAGATAGAAAATAGTTAGCCATTTAATGAGAAAACGACAAAAATGCAGCAACCCAATTGCAGATTTTATGTCTATTTAAGAATATTGACATATATTTTTGAATAGGCTAATGTTTAATAGTTATTCATTTTAAGATTGGTATTAAGTTTACGATTTCAAGTTAGGCCGAGATCATATTTTCACCTGGCGATAGAAAGTTGGCTATAGCCTGCTTTTATTAGGCTATCTATCACTTTGTTATATTTAGCCTAGATAAACAAGTGTCACATAAAAAAAACACATCAGTTTTGTTTAAAACTATAGTTAACATTGATTTTCTGTGTTAAGGGCCCAAAAGAGAAATTATGCGCGAGACGAACCTCAACATTGCGCCTGGTCTTTTTATAGGCCTTCAGAAATTTCCCTGAAAGTCATTGCATAATTTCACACAATTCCCAAATCTTTGGCCTAAAAACTAAATGCTAAATATTGCGTTAAAGGACACACTTTTAATGAGTCAGTCCATAGGAATGTGCAAACCCTGAGCGCATTGGTGGGAAGCGTCATATCGCAGGTCGCATAAAACAATGTTCAGTAGACGCGCACAATGGCGACATTAGGGAGAGTGTTAACTTAATGATTTCCCCATTGAGCCTCGTCTGACTGGCCTGGTCTCGACAAGCTGCCAACCCCGCTTCATAATGAAGCTCGACAACTGCTTTCTTCGCGCCGTCTAAAGGCTCGCGGATTAAGGAGTGACACGGGAGAGGAGAATAATACGCACCAGCGCGTTTCAGAGCCTCAAATGAAGTGTATGCAAATGAACTTGGAGTAAATGAAAATTGTGATTTTTCTTGTGTGCAGAATTTTTTTTTCCTGTATTTAAGTCTGTCAATAGAGGTATATTTGCATGTATATGGGGGGAGTCGTTTAGAGAAACGGCTATGTAATTACACTGACATATGTCCACCTGCTCATTGATTTTCCAGTGACCCGTCAAAAAGGGTAGCATGGGAATTCGGATATAGACCAGAAACGAAGGAGAAGGAAAACGACTTCATGCACTCTGACTTTTTAAAACAAGAAAAGAAAAAAGGAAAAAACGATGCTGCATTTTAACGGAAAAACAGATTTATATTCTGTGCATGCCAGATGTTCCTCGTACAGGACCTTTCAGAAATTATAATGGCGTTTTGTTACAGGCTTGGTGATCACTTTTGACGAAGAGGCTATATAAAAAAATCAGAACAGTGGGAAATTCTCGTATTGACAACAATGCAGATTAATTTAATATTTCTTTAGCAACGGTGGGTGTTTGCATCTTGCATGGCTGAAAAAGAGAGCCTCTCTTGTGATGGAGGCAACTTGTTGCTTTTGTCACGGAGTCGTTTTGAAAATTGCTCCATGGTGCACCAATAATTATTTATTTATTTATGTTTCAGATCAAGCGCTCGAAGAACGCCTGCTTTTTAATTTGCATTTAGAGTTTCTGTATGATTATTATTATTATTATTTATTTATTTTGTTTCCTGCGATTTTCTTATGTGGTATGATAATTAAACCCATCAAAGCAGACAGCTCTTATTTCGAGGAAGTCATAAAGGCCTATACTGTTCCCCCATCCAGATTAGATGCAATCATCGCATAATTTGACAACACTCAATGGTACGTTCGTATATAAGAAACTCATGAATTGAAGGCGGATTTGTTTTTAGAGAATGAAACACGTCTTTAACTTTCCTCTGTGGGGGTCCCGGTCTGTTGCATTGTGAGCTGTAATTGTTTAAAGACATATGGCATATTTCATTACTGTAATCAGCATCAACCCTGGGACCTGCTGCATTGGATTAAGTGCAGTTGTGAGAAACTCTGCACTTAATGGGCCTTCGACCACCCAAACGGTGCAAGTGCCGCGATTTTACCCCTGTAAAGCAAAATATATATCTTTTTATATAATACTCTTGTGTATTATAAATATCATCTGAAAATTATTTGAAATGTGTGTAAAGCGTCGTCAGAAAGTTTTTTTGGGGCTAGGCATTCAAAATAATGAACGAAAAGTTTAGGCCTCAACGAAATTATTTCATGTGTTCATTGGTCCTAAAGTAAATGTACTAATTTAGACTAAAATACTAAGCTAGATTTAAAAATTGTGTTTTTAACACAGGTCTGTTATTTTAAAATCATCACGAATTACTAGTGAGCATTAGGGAAAAAATGTGATTGGGTTACCTTATTTTTTGCCTTTTACTTAAATAATTTTCTTGGTTCATTTAACACGTCAAAACATTTAACACCTTTTAATTTAAGTCTAATCTTTAAAGAGGCGCACACTTTCAAAATGTTTTTTTTGTTTGTTTGTTTTATCACCACAAGCGTATTTCTCAAATCACACTGAATATTTCATATTACAAAAAATGTTTCCAGTCAGACAATTTTGAAAATCCACATTGCAAATGTAAAAGAATAAATTGTTTCCTTGAAATGAATTGACGAGTCAAAAGAGCACGCTAATAAGGATAACTCAGATCTGATTTGATGACGTTATGCACAGTTTACGCATACCTTATAGGACCAAACTATATTTCAAAAATGTATTGTACAGGCTGTTACAATATTAGTTCGATTTTGTAGCAGCCTATTCACAACTTATTTGCTAAGCGTAGCCTAATGGGGAAACGAGGCTGTCAAGACTTAACAGTGTAACAGCATCAATAAACGCTAACTTATCTAACCTTTTCCGGGCTTATCAGTTTATTTATTTTCTTACACGTTATATCTAATATATAAAAATACTGTTATGTAGATATTTTAGGCATTCGTGCTCTCGGTGTTAGACGTAGGCAACAATTTGACAGCATGTAAACATATCGATTTGCGTTTGACAGCTCTGTGGAGTTAAGTTGATTTTTGTCACCTTAACTTAAGCCATAAACATTTTAAATTCACTTATTTCGTAAACAAAAGAGATTGCGTTTCTGATTCGCTATTACTAACAACAAAGAAAAACAATCTACTCACTGGATTTGACATTTAAAATATCCAGACAACCACTTGTTGAACCAGCAGGCTTGCTCATATTGAAGACCTCTGCTCCAAGAAAACTGCGTAGAAAAGTTACACTTTTCAGGCCCAGGGGAGTTCTCAGCACTTTTGACTTGGATTAAAAAATGACAAGCATAAATTAAACATCCGATTTGCGGTGGACAACTGGTCCTCTGCTTTCTGTTGTAGTTTTCTTTGAGTGTGTCCAAATCGCTCCTCTTGTTTCTCAGCAAATAGAATCCAGATTTGGTGTGACTGTTGATTGATGCGATGGATGCAGCCGCTGCAGACGATATGCCCGAGCCGGTCCCTAGTCTCTCAGCGACACGGAAAGTTGGTGAAACACATAAACCAGCACTGTACTTACTGCTCACCACCAGCTTTAAAAGTAGGCTACAGCATGCGCTGGAAAAATGCGTCTCAGCCTAGAGTCTTGGTGAGTGACTTTGTGATGTGTACCGTCAGATTAAAGGTTTGCTAATATGTATGAGATGTATTAGAGTAGGAGGGCGGGAGAGAGGGAGGGTGGGAGGAGAGCCCAACTTCCTTTGACCACTTAGCTTTTCCCTGCCTTCTGCTTCAACTCCTGCTCTCGCATGACGTCACGGGGACGAATGAAGTGATATTCCCCACACAGTGTGTGAGACACTGGGAGAGGCTAATGGTGCGCTCTGTAGGAATTGATTAGGATCAGCGAGGCTGTTTAAATGACCGAATCAAACGTTTGCCACTGATTAGGAACACATTTCCATCCTCTGGGAGTTCAGTGACCTAGTGCTCCCAGACTGAAGTAAACCGTTTAAAGTATCCTATTTAAACAATCCTCAGAAACATAATCACCTTTTTTTATGTGCAACGAACTTACTTTCTGTCGTGCTTTACCGTATCCTTCCATCGCGCGCGTGCACCTGTTGAGTTGGTAGAAGGACTGCAAGCAAGAGATCTGTTCTCCCTCGAGCCCGAATCCTGATTCTCATCGCTCTCTCGCCAGGCGTGAACATTGGAGGAAATCTTTTTTTTTCTTTCTTTTTTTTAATTCTGAATCAACATGTGGCATGCGCTATGTTTACTACTATATGCTATATACTCTAAATGTGACGCATTATTTTCGAGTGCACTGTTTTTGGTAACACTGCTTAGGATCCAGTTCTCTCTATTAAGTTGCTTATTATGAATATTACTATATTGGCTGTTTATTAGTAGCCTACTTATAAAGCACATATTAATGCCTTATTCTGCATGAATATATTCAAAATCCCTTAATCATACCCAATACCTAAACTTAACAACTAGGCCTACCTATTAATAGCCTAATAGGAGTTTATTAAGGCAAAAGTCGTTGTTAATAGTTAATAGTGAGAATTGGACCCTAGACTAAAGTGTGACCGTTTTTTTTCTTTTCTATTTTTCATAATGTAAAACATAATCTAAATGTAGGCTACACATCAACGTTTCTTATATTTACACAGAGTCGTGTTTTCTTGAGAGTTGGGGGTATAGGCAACATTTACTTTATTTGTATAACATAACATATTGTGTAACCTATACTTTTTTTTTTTTTTTTTTTTTTTTTAAGTAAGCCTACATGTTTTTGCCGAATGCAACGTCTCTGTCCCTATTTCGTGTAAATTTAAAGGTAATTTGCCTATTATTATTGACTCACTTTAACCGTTACAAATACACAGTGAAATGATGTAGTTTAGATTTTAGCCTACCCATATGTTAGAGCTTTATAGTTGTAATATTGAAAACATTTCTCCGCAAAAAAAAAAAAAAAAAAGGGAAATCGTGCGCTCTGCTTTGGAGGGAACACATGCGTGCGAGTTTCCCTCGTGCACTGGGAGAATCACAACTGTACCCCTGAGAACGTGCGCGATGACATCTTGACCTTAACAGCGTGCCGTGTTGTGGTCACCGCCAGCAGACACCCATATTTTAGGTTTAATTATGAACATTCCCACGGTAGCTCGGGACCATATGGGAGCCCTAAATCTCGGTCTAAACGTGGCGAACGGGGGCGTATCTAATCGCAATTAGTGATTGTCATGTCCTCCTTTAAACGGTGTTCTCAGTGCACTGAAAAGAAATTAGGATTTTTGACAGGTGAATGACTGCATATTCAAATGTGCGTTTTTCACGACCTTGGGTGCCAGACTGAGAAAAACAGTGTCACAGTAGACTCATACTGCCTATCTCTGTGGGCATCACCAGCAAACTCGGGGCCACAAGTGATTACATCAAAATGAGTCTAATGACTTCTAGATATATGATAGACTATGTGTAGAGCTTCATGGTCATTTTAAAAAGTGTGAACAAATCTGATTTGACTTTCTCTCTTTTTCTTTCTCTTTTTTTTCCACTTTCCCTATCTATGTGTTTATAAGTGTGTGTGTGTGTGTGTCTTAGGGGTGGGGTGGTCTGCTCGTAGTAATCTGCTTAACTCGCCCTAATCCTGTCATTCATAGATAGTCTTTACACAAACATAACCAACATCATGGTTGCCCCGGCTGCTTGCTTTCACTTTTTGTGCTTGTGACTCTCCTCTCAATAACAGTCAATGAAAATCTCTGACAAAGAACCATCTGATTGTGTATCTAGTTGTTGGCTTGACAGAATCAGTATGCAACTGCTTACTTAGCCCTTAAAGTGGAGAGGGACAGCAACACCAACTCTTATCCTTAACCACTCCTGTAACAGCGTGTTGGAGATGTTGCAAAATACTTTTCTGTGATAGCACTTTGTTCTGAGATAAACGCATGTATATCTCAATGAGGCAGCAAACCAGAAACAAATCTACAGATTGCTGCTAACCAGGGGACTGGAAAAAAATATTTAGGCCGCTTAGAGCACTTACTGACTTATATATAAAGAAAGAAACTGCAAGAATGTTTAAAATGAGAACGGGAACTTATATTTTAGATATTTAATGAATTAATTTGAATAAATATGATAAAAACACTGGCAATGAGAACAAATGTTTTCAACAAGGCCAATTTCATCCAACTATAAATTGAAGTCATTCACTAATTAAACGCATTTTGAGTTTTTTCTCATGCGGATCACATTGTTAGAGTGCTGTCCTTATACTAAACATGTTCTCTTACAGTATATGATGTATAAAATATCTGTTCCTGATAGAAGGTTTGTATTTACATCTTTACATTTCTACGTCTTTTTTTTAATCATGCTTCCTATTTTGTCCTGGTAAATTAATACATTTTTAAGCTTCTTAAAAAGGTGTTATGAGTTTGAACGCAATTTCATAACTGTCCAACTTGTACAGTAATGTTAGAAATTAGGAGAGGCATTTGCTCTTTCAAGAGAGTATATAAACATATTTCATCCCATTGCAAAGTACGACGTACTTATAATCATTTTAATCATTTTTATTTCTTTTTCAGGTACAGTAACTAAGTAAAATTAACCCAATGTTGATAAACATTATAGATTCACTTACACAGATGTTTTAATGTTAAAGAGAGCACTCTTTAGGCCTGACATCAAATTTAATTTTATTATATATATTTTATGTTCCATTGCAGTATTCATTTCATCCCGCACCTTATATGAGGTTAGACCGTCACACATATACATACTCCACATGCCTGTATATAGAGTTTTCCCATTACGCTGCCTACATTTCCAAAAAAAAATAAAAAAAATAAAATAATAATAATAGTAGTAATAAAGGCCGAACACAACCTCACCCTGTCTAACTGGCAGGTCGACGGACGCTTTCTGACAAATCTATTTGGGGCAAATTGTCAGTGAGAAACTTCCGCCTGAGCTGGCCCGGACAAAACTGGCTGTTGGACGGACTAAATCCTACTGCAGGAGGGTCGGGACAATGGGCTCTGAATGTGTTGATGTGCTGGCAGTGGCTTGGGCCTGACAATGGCCGGATTAATTGGTCCCTTGGCTGACTGATTTGAGATGGCTTCACTCGGGTCCTCTCCATGGGGAGCCCCATTGTCCTTCTCCTGATTCCCACTTTTCACAAACTCCAAACAAAAGTCAATTTCTTTCTCAAGGGGGTTTGGGAGAAGAGGAGAAATATCGAGACCTCGTGGTTCGGCTTCGCGAGAGGTGACTTTAAAAGAGAGCTCATTTCTCCCCTCATCGTCTAAGTTTTTAAATGGATGACTTAACTCATTCCGCTTCCCTTTCTGCCGGCCCTCCCTCTCTTTAAGGGCCCGGAGCTCCTCCTGAGACGGAGAGGTGTTATCGCCAGCGGGACAGGAGAGAGCTTGTCGGCCTGTGTGCGGAGAGGAGCCTAGGCACCTGTTGAGAGTGCTGGCAGCTCCAAGCCGAGGAGCTCGTTCTCATTAATATTAAAACGTCAGAGATGCCATCATGTTGCTGCGCTGAAATCGGTCTGATGTTGTCCCCCCCCCCGACCCGGCTCCCTGGGGACCGACTCTCCGCTTCCACAGTCACTCATGAAGGGCACCCCCTCTACCCTCTTTCCCTGCCTGTCTCTTTTTTTCTGTCCTCTCATTATCATTCTGCTTTTTTGAAAAGCCTCGTTAACAAATTATGACAGCTGGCTAAAGAAGCTTTCGCCGTTCACACCGTTTCGGCGAACGGTGCAGGGGCACGAAATGACAAACTTTATTCTGCTGTGACATCAACTTTCTTTTATTTGTTTATTTGTCTCTTGAGGTGACGTCTCATCAATGGCATATTTCACAGAAACAATTTGCCTGCCAAAGCCTATCACATCATTTGATGGCTTTTATGTGATAAGTACAATGTGGTGCTGCATGTTGATCTCTTTTACATTTTGTGCTTTTAGTTTCTGTATTTGCAGTGAAGGAATTTGATAATTTTTTTATGTTCTTTCCTGAATTAATTTATTTGTATTAATAATTTTAATAATACATTAAATCTATTATAAAAAATAATAATTTGTAATAATAAAAAAAAAATATTATTATTATTATTATTATTATTATTATATAAATATATTTTTATTTATTTTTAACAATAAAATATTTTTTGTTATAAGTTATGTTAATAATTTTAATAATACATTAAATCTATTAATATAATACATTTTGAAGTTGTTTAAATTTTATATATATATATATATATAAAATACAACTTTTTAGTTTAATATTAGACTTAATATTAAATCTTCAATTTTAGTAAATGTAAAAAGTTTTATTTTTCTACCTTGGACGTATTTCGAGCTGTACAGTTTAATTTGATTTAATATCAAAAAATGAATACAAGAAGACTTTGATAACTTAATGCATTTTAATAATACATTTTAATACATTTGTCAAGGTTATGTATGCACATAACGTGTTAATTTGAGATGCATGCAATGCAGTGCTCATCTGTTGTTAATTAATATAAAAAATATAAAAAAATAATTCAGATGAAAAATCCGATACAAAATAATTAATTCTTAAATTTAAACAAATTATTGATTTATTTGTTGTTGATGATTATTATCTATTATAATCTTTTTTTCTTGTGAATTTCAATTGTTCATGCACCAGTTATGTAAATAATGATAATGAATACATTTAACTGAAGTCAACAAGTATAATGAAGTTAAAATTTATTTCAGAATTGAAATAGCTTATTATTGTTTTGTACATGAGCATTTATTTATTTAACACATGTAAATTTTGGATCTTTGGGCCTCTGTATTTTGTTAAAAATAACAGTAAAGGTCACAGAGAGCTTAAAAGAGCTGCATTATGTCATGATGCTGAGGCTGGCCTTAGTGACTGTGGGAAGATCACACCCCACTCATTACACTTCATTTTTGGGATCAGACAGCGGGTGTAGAGGGAGGGGAGGTGAGAGGATACTGGGGCGGGGTGGAAGGGGAGGTTATTAGGTGTAACTGATGGATTCATTGTTTTCCCAAAGAGTGATTTGTGTTGTTGTTCCGTTCATGTTTCACAATCAGCATTATCTTTATTAAGCTCCTCGGCGGCGATTAAAGATATTCGCGTGTTACGTTTATGTAAATGACATCCGTCACCGATATTTATCGCACCCCTCCCCCACATTACTATCCCCATTGTAGGTGGCCTAATAGAAGGAGATAATAACGTTCCAATTTCAAACATTGAATTTTTAGTCTTCTTAGTGAGAAACGTAATCATACAGTTGCCAGACAGACCAGAAAGCCCCCCCCCCCCACACACACACACACACAAACTCGGACTTTCTCAAAAGGTTCAAACACAAATGGTACACAGAAGACTGGCCCTTGCCCCTCACTCCTTAAACCCCAAACTATCATTCATAACCTTTCTGCATTGCTCCGAAAAGCAAAAGAGGAGAGGAGAGAGGGAGGGGAGAGGAGGACTGTGGGGAGGACCATGAACGCTTATTTAAAAAGACTTCCTTTATTGGACCATGTGCAGGCAGTTCACTCACAAAGGCCTTAAATAGGATATTTTCTGTTCCCTATAGTTGCTTTCCCTTTTAAGTGCCGAGGCAAAAAAAGTAAGTTTACAACTCCTCTCACAATGAAGCTCTTCACTCCCAGGTTGCTGAGACCCGGGCTGACCTGGGAAAGTTAATTAGGAGGCCAACAATGAGCGAGCCCGAGCAAAATACCTCGCCTCTCCTCCAGCCAAAGATGTCATCCATTAATTAGGCAAATCTTTAAGGTGGGCTTATTGAATTTACAGAAAGGCCGCAGTTTGGGCGGGCCGCGTTTTTTGATCAGGCCCTCGCCCCAAACAATGCCTTCTCCTGGTTAAGGAAAAAGGGAGGGGATTGGTGGAAGCAGAGGAGGAAGAGAAAGAGAAGGAGGGGAAAAAAGGAGAGGGAGAGAAAGGAACGTATGGCTTGCAGAGGCTCAATGGGAATAAGGATGGGGAGATTCACAGGGGTTTGGGGGCATGCTTTGGCGATGATGTCATGCAAAGGCAACCTGGGGGCTTGGGAAGAGTGGAAAGGAGTTTGGGGGGTGGAGGAGGGGGGCACTCAAAGTTAACATGGCTGCATCTGGGCCAAAGCCTTCTCTCTAAAGGACCAGAACGCATACGCACCCCTGCTGATCAGAGCTGGCTTTCACCTAGCATCTGCTGGATTCTCTTCAATGCATTACCATGATCAATTAATGACCGACTGTGAACTGTAAATGCTTTTCATTTCAGATCAGTATTAGTATCAGTGTTATATTTGTGTTTTGTCATATCTGTTGGCTCAGAAGTCCATCACATTTGTCTTTCTAACTATTTATATAATTTCATAGATGCCACTAACAAAGGCTTCCGCACAGGTTTGGTTGCTCTGTTATTAGTGACAATCACATCATGAAATTGAAAAAGATAGTTCAGTATGTATTAAATATCAACTGAGCGAATTTCTATTCATACAAATATGTTTTCAGAAAATATTTTCAGTTGAAATAATTGCATGATGTCCTGATGCATCTCTTAACATTTAGTTCTACACCCAAAAAAATGAATCTGTTAACTGTTAATTATCTTGCCATACAGTGAATATACATTGCATTATATGTAATTTTAGTTATGTAACCAGTGTAAAACAGTAAATTAATTTTTAATAAATATAAATTTGCAGTGAAAAAGGGTAAACAGATCTCCAGAAGTCCCTGCGTAGCACATCACATATGATCATATTTAATTTAAATTGGTTTGTTTTAGTTAGGCTATTTATTGTTATAAGTAATGTCAGTGTTTTGTTACATTTTCCCTTTTTTTTTTTTTTTAGTTGATGTTTATTGCATTATTTTAGCATCTGTGTTACACTGATGGTGTTTTGTCGTTGTGTTGCAGAATTAGAGTTGTCTAGATAAGCTTTCAGCATTTATTGGCTTTTATAAGTCACGTCTTTGAGGGTTTACAGAAAAATGTCACTGGACAACTAGAATCTCACATCAAATTCCTCCAGGAACTATTGTCTTCTCCACATAAAGCCAAGTTGCTCTTTTTATTTGATTATGACTGATTTAAATCTCCAAGCAGAGCTTCATATTGGATTTAGTCTTTGTGGGATTTGGTGTGTGTGTTGAGTTCCAGCTCTTTAAGAATTTCATTGATGCTGGAATTCCAGGCTTTTCAAACCGAGCCCTGGTGTGGTAAAAGCTAATACTGACACTTGTACACAGACAAGCAGTAGAGTAGCGTGTATAAAGCTTTGTTGGGGGAGGCTGGGTATCTCTCTGTCCTCTTCTTTGACATGACCAGTCTTTGTGAGAGAAAAAAAAACCCTTCCCTTGAAGACCATATCCCTCCTCTCATAGTTCATGCTGTTTTAAGGGCACTGACTGGGCTGAGCTCTACCTCCCTAAAATACACCCTCCCCCTGGTCGTCCTAATCGGAGGGGTGGATCTATGTGTTTTGTTGCTTGTCAAAAACAATCACTCTTCGGGCCATTACAGTTGCTGCACGTCCTCCTTTAATTGGTGTAACGCACGGAGGAATGAAAGCGAGGGCGGCCCACAAAAGCAGGCCAGTGAATGAGAACCGACTCGCACTGAACTGCTCTTCAGGGCAAAAAAAGTTCAGAGTTGGCAGCTAACAAGGAGTTGTAGGGGGGTCTTTCATTCAGCGATATCACTGGCGAAACTCTCAGACACCAACCTTAAAAATGTATTCGCATCGTGTTAGATGAAACTTAACATTTTGTTTCAGTCATGTGCAAATAATTAAGAAAAGATAAACAGTTTAAACATATTGCAGGGCCAAATATAGGTGATTTTTACGTATTTAAGTTTTACATAAAAATGAATTGTTTTTTGTTTTTTTAAATCTTATATTTATGTTTTAAATAATTTACATACAATATAATTAGCCTAATAAAAATGGCTTTATAATACATGAAGTATAGGTCTCTTGATGGAGGCAGCCATTTTGAGATCACATGACCAGCTCAACACCACTCGCTTCATTATCCTCTAGTATTGGACACTAGAGGATAATGATAAGGCAACACAAAATTATTGGACACTTTGATTTATAGAAAAAATAAATAAAAAAATAATGGCTGACTTTTGCTTTTTGAGCTGTATTGAGCCAGTAATTGAGCTAGTCATGTGATCTCAAAATGGCACGTACAAGGGGGCACGTTGAAGTTCAAAACGGTGCGCAACGTTTTGCTACGGTTTCCGGGTTGAACGTCATGTTTCCTGGAAACGGCGTGCACCGGTGTGCAACGGGGTTTGAGATACGTTTTCTCTTGTTTGGTGGGTGTGTCAGAACTGCAGTCCAATCAGCAGCAACATGTATATAAAGCACATGGTATTAAAGTGAACTCGCACAATGGGTTCAAGGAAAGTAATTTACAAATGTCTTCGATGCAGCTCGGTATACGCAACAACTGAGGATATTAGAAGACATGTTTGTCGTAAGTTTTATTGTAAAAATATAGGATATCAACATAATGATGTAATTGTTTATATTTTTAGCTTCATTGCAAGTGTATGACATTTGGTATAGAAATAAACAATGGTAATTAAGTGCTTTTCCTAAAAATGAGAAAGAAAATGCAGGGTATTAAAACAGTATGAACTACAAATAAAGTCAGTATGTGGGGCTAAATAGATGTGTTTTAGTCTGAATTAGGTAAGATGTGTGCTTCCATTTCAGTTTCAGCAATCCCTTCACTCGATTGGGATGTTCTCTTTTGTTCTGGGCGGCAAGTGCAGTAACTGTAACATCGGGCATATTTTATAGTATTAAACACATATTTATACCGACTTCATCAGGCTCCGAAAATTCTTCACAAAGAACACAAAGAATGGCCTTCTCAGCTGCCATAGTTGCAACTCTTGCGTCATCAGAACAGTGTGTTCAACGCATCACCGTTTCTGTTTAAAAAACGTTGTGCAACGTTTTGTCGGGGCTGAACGCAGCCCTGGTCTCCTAATGGAGGCAGCCATTTTGAGATCACATGACCAGCTCAATACCACTCGCTTCATTATCCTCTAGTATTGGACACTTTTTTTTATTGCAGATAATACAATTACAATAAGGCAACACAAAATTATTGGACACTTTGATTTATAGAAAAAATAAAAATAATAATGGCTGACTTTTGCTTTTTGGTGCACCCAGTATAAGTCCTAGATGCAACAAAAAAAAAACCTTTAAAACATTCTGTTAAAATGTCAATGCTGTTTAAGTCCACTTAGTAAACTCTAAACTGTTGTAACTGTATTTTTCCCCAGAGAAAGCTCACTCAGCCTATGCTGGAGGTTGTCAGTAGAGTTTTATGTCCAGTTCGCTGGAGCTGAAAGAAGTCAGCATCGTGTCTTGTTATGAAACAAGACGTTCTTGCCTCCCGCTCCGGGTGAACGATTCCTGGGGTGACTTGCGTGGAACGATGGCCTCGCCGTGGCGCTCCACAGAGGCGACCAACAGTGAGGAAGTCAATGCGCCATTGTGCATCGAGCTCGTCGGCTACATGTTTGGTAATTATCCCGCCTGTTTGTTGGAGACTTGGATCTGTGAGCCAAGCCGGCAGACAGTAGAGCACAACACCATCAACAAAGATTAACTTCTTCTGACATGTCTAGTTGAGGGAGACAAACTCAAAACATCATTGATTAGTGCTGCCAATCAGTTCTGCAACAGCAATTTAGTACATTTTTTAATAGTAAAACAATGAACAAAATCACAAGTGCTATGTGCTATTTGAGAAGACATATATTTAGAGTAAGTTTAGCAAATGTGAGTCAACTAATCATTACCGAGTGGATGTTTCAACAACATCACCCATTCAAAACTTACACAAAAATATATAGGCCTATAACAAAATCTTTCAGGTTCATTGTTTTTTAAACGGCTCTGGATTATGATCATTAATCATTATGCTATTATCAGCTAACATGGCGTATGTCATATAGTTAGAGCTATGTAACACTCACAGGACACTTTATTAGGTACACCTGCTCAACTGCTTGTTACCACAAACATCTAATCAGATGGCAGCAACTCGATGCATTTATGTGGTCAAGACGATCTGCTGATGTTCAAACTGTGAACTTCAATAAAGGTGATTTAAGTGACTTTGAACATGGCATGATTGTTGGTGCCAGAAAGTAAAATGCTGATCTACTTGGATTTTCACGCACACCCATCTCTAGGGTTTACAGAGAATGGTCCGACAAAGAGAAAATCTCAAGTGAGCGGCAGTTCTGTGGGTAAAAATCCTCTGTTGGTGCCAGAGGTCAGAGGAGAATGGCCAGACTGGTTCGAGCTGATTGGAAAGGCAACAGTAACTCATATAACCACTCCTTACAGCCGAGGTGTGCTGAAGAGCATCTCTGAACGACATCAAACCGTCAAATCTTGAAGCAGATGGGCTAAAGCAGCAGAAGACCACACCGGGTGCCATACTGTCAGAAGACTGAAAAAAGCGTTGCCTGGTCTGATGAGTCTCGATTTCTGCTGCGATATTCAGTATAGGGTCAGAATTTGGCGTAAACAACATGTAAGCATGGATCCATCCTGCCTGGTATCTTCTATTAATGGTGTGGGTGATATTTTCTTGGCTCCTTAGTGCCAATTGAGCATTGTTTAAAAGCCACAGCCTACCTGAGTATTGTTATTGACCATGTCCATCCTTTAATAACCACAGTGTATCTTCTAATGCAGGATAAAGCACCAAAGCTCAGATCATCTCAAACTGGTTACTTGAACATGACAGTGAGGTCACGATACTCAAATGGCCTCAACAGTCACCAGATCTCAATCCAATAGAGCACCTTTGGGATGTGGTGGAACGGAATATTTGCATCATGGATGTGCAGCCGACAACTCCGCAGCACCTGCGTGATGCTATCGTGTAAATATAGACCAAAATCTCGGAGGAATGTTTCCAGAACCTTGTTGTATCTATGCCACGAAGAATTAAGGCATTGTACATAGTGGCTGTGAGTATGTGTTAACCTTTTAATAGCTGGTTTTAAATTTTTTTATTCTAGCTGGACCATCCTAGTCATGTATGGTCATTAGCTGGTCCAAACTGATCTAAATGATGGATCAACTGGACTACCAGCGGTTGGGGCTGAGATTTACCTGCTAGTGACAAACCATGTTCCACTTTCACTGCCAAGCTGATATGAGTTTTTTATTAAAGCAGGGACATAGACCTAAATTTACCCTTTTTTCTTTTCTTCTTTTTTTTTTTTTAAAGGCTATATAGATATAGATTATTCTGTAGTTCTGCAGTAATAACATACTACACATCTAAGCCCAGCCCATGTCTCAGTTGGGGTAAAAAACAGTGGCTATAGTCTATATTCAAAAGTATGTTGCCATATTATGTTAAATATTGTTGTGATAAATTTATGTTTGAGAGGATTGTCAGTCACAACATCACTACAAATAATACTAATACTAATAAAACACTATAAAGCTTTCATCCAACTCAGATCTAGCCTATCAAAACTTTAAATGAAGCAACTGTGCTTTTCTTTTAAATGCTGCCTGTTTCAAGAATACAATTCCAAGTCTTCTTTTTTTTATTTTCTTTTTTTTTTATAGGACCACCATCTATAGCATGCAAATTAGTGAGGTCCTGTCCAGATATTCACGTTTTAACGAGAAAGTTAGCTGTAATTAATTAGGCTGCAGGACTTTCTAAGCTATTTAGTGGGATCCGTTCATTGAACATTGAGAGCGCGTTTCTCCTGTCCAAGGGCTTTTCTCCTGTAGCTCTTCTCAGTTCGCATTGCCTCTCAGAGGGCAGAATAGCCCAAGCCTTGATCCTCGTCAGTTGTCATCCCCAGTTCGGGCCACTTTGGCCGCTGCTAGTGGGGAAGTCAGGCCTAATCCCTGGAAGGAATCAGGGCAAAAGAAAAGCAACAATAACCAAGTCAACCGTAAAAAATGAAAGCGAAATCTCTATTATCAGCCCCAACATTTCCCAGCGATGCAGTGAAATCAGGCTGGTTTGTCATTCGAGTCAGACACCGGGGGGAGAATCTGGGGTCGCTTTGGGTTGGTAGACTCACACGACGTTTAGAGAGCAATATTTCGGCGAAAGGGGCCTCGCATTTGCAAAATCCCCCTCACATCCCGCCATAAGCATTAAATGCAGTCTGACTTTATGTTGTATAGGCAACGCAAAACAAGAAAAGAGGCACAGTCCTTGCATAAAAGAACGCGGTTTTGGGGGATTAGGGACGGACCAAAGGATGGAGAATAACTTCTGCATAACTTTACAGCTCCTCTCTCTCCAGGTTTAGAGAGCGCACAGTCTTTAGTTAACCCTTAACTGCTCCCTACGAGACCAGAACCTAGTTTTGAATTGTATTTCATTTTTTATTTAGGCTACATTGAATTATATTTAGCTTATATTTATCTGGACAAATAAAAAAATAATCAATTGTCAATAACAATAAAGTTTTTAACGAGATAGATAAACGATAAAGAAAAACGAACATAGTCTAAAAGTTTAATATGGATGCCAAAATGTTGTTTTAGGATTTAAAACGCCTTAATAGGTCTCGGGTTAATGTAATCCCATATATGTGCAGGCACCATTTCTTTCACAAATGATTGTGAGGATCAGATGATCCATGAAATTATTTTCTTGAGAACCTGCTTTTCGTTTTAAGAATTCATTAGGACAATCTTTAGCCACACGCATTTCTATAATTTTCAAAATATAAGCCAAGTTATCCAGGCTCATCCCTTTGCTTGAGAGCTCTCCAGTCGATGAAGATGCTTCACTTAGGCAGCCTAATTAGTGATTTTTGTCCTCGCTCAATTGTCTCCGTTGTGCATTCAAATGAAGTCCGTAATGCACATGGCAATTAGGCCTGTCTGTATAAAAACCTGATTAGTTTCCTACTGATCAATAATCGTATTTATTATTTCTTCCAGGGCATGTGAGGTAGGCTATGTGATAAAAAAAAAAAAAAAAGAAAAAAAAAGGAAAAAGGGTTATTTTCACTGCAAACGTCCTTGGTATCACAGTATGATTCTGCTTGCAAACCGCTGAAATCAGCTGCCTTGGGTGACTTGGATCATCCAATTTAAGGCTATCACAATAACAGTGCTGCAGTAGTGGAGAGCTAATGCCACAATCCACGACATAAAACCAGCGAATTTACCCTCAGACATCAGCGCACGCAGTAGAATAGCCCTTAATGCGAGGCATTCTGAGTCCCCCATTTCCATCAGGCTCTCATGACTGCAGAATTGCCGCGGACTGCAAGTTATCAAGAGGCACTAATTTCACATTAAAGACCATTGACTGCAGTGGCTTGATTCGAGGGTTTGTGACAATTAACACAATCAGAATCGGAGCCCAGATCGTTTACCTTGACTCCGTAATTATTTTTTGGCCGCGTGCGCGCGCTAACACATTTGCAAAATTGCACGCGGTGTCAAAAACCGAGAAGAGAGAGAGGATGCAGCGCGTGTGTGTAAATCCACTGTCTCCAAACACAGAGATAATAAAATAATGAAAAAAGAATACAGTTAAGGTGCTTATTCCAGATTTTCATATCAATTGTTTGTTATTTCTGAGGCTGCGGACATTTTAAAATTCACCTTGAATTGATTAATATTAGTGGTGATAATTAAAGCAAATAGAGACTATTATGTGCATGATCTAAAACCGACGGAAAGTCCTATTCTGAAGCGCGGTAGATGTGTTTATGATCCAAGTAGGTTAAATACAGCAAATTAATGTTAAATGTATATTTCATAAAAGAAATGTGCATCACACATTTTTTGTTAAATAGCCTACGTACATGGGCAGAGATCACTGATCTAATAATTCAGCTCTTTCTATAATAGCCTACTTGTGCAATATGATCCTATCTATGAGATAGCTTTTATCTAAATTAAAGCGAATAGTTTAATTTACACAATAAATTATAGACACAAAACAAGTGGAGTTTGCTGAAACTGGGCTCAATTTCCACTTCTTTCAACTTCACCTGTCATTTAAAATCCCGTCCATCGCGAGATTTCCATAGTCACGTGATCGAGACGAAGGCTAGAAGAAAACAGGAAGCTGTGCAGAGTCTGGCAAAGCTACAGCATTCTGTGTTTGGAGTCCAAAAAGATATGGATTCGTTAACGAAATTTACATGTGTGGTATCATGCTTATTTTCAGGATGGGCGATTACATTAATTAACGTTGCTAACTGTTCGGTTTACCCATCGGGAATGAGTGTCGATGTCGCATTAAAGCTTCCATCAGCAGTCATGCCTGTATCTCAGGCAAGCGGTTTGGGGTTCTTCTACTCTCTCAGTCTTTCATCTACGTTTCCAGATGACTTGGAAGTGAACGAGTATTGTATTAAACTGCTTCATATCTACGGTGAACGCTACGTGACTTACGCCAACTGCCTGGTGTCTTACGCACGACCTGTCAAAGTCTGTCAGAACTGTTACACTCACTTCAACAGTCTGACGGAAATATATACAAATATATCATCAGACCAAGTAAGTGTTTAATTTACTCTAAATGTCCATCTATAACACTAAACGTGCCTATAAATGGTTTGAAGGTTGTTTGACAGAATTGGTCAACCACTGGTCACATGCACTCATGTCTCGTGATTGTGTGTGTGTGTGTTCAGTGTGTTTCAACAAGCCTGACTCACACTGACTCTGGAATGTTTTAGTGAGCTTATGCTATTTTAAGTTAATTTAAATTAACTCGAGTCCTTCTGAATAGTTGCACATCTTTGTCATCTTCTTATTGCACCTTTTTAAACTGAACAAATAGCTAAAGATGCCAGTACATACTGTATATATTTTGATTAACACATATGCTGGTTAGTGGGTGTTTTGTCACTGTACACACACACTGTTATTATAAAATAAGTTATGGTCTGCAGATGTAGAAGTTAGTGCTTAATAATTTGTGACTAAATTATGTCTTCTCATAGCTGGGACCCGGAAATGTTAGTTGTCACGACAGCCTGATGCGTTCTGATAGGTTGATGCTGCTCTATACCCTCTACAGCAATATGGAAGAGATCTGGGAATCAGCAGAATGCAAACGTAAGTAACATAACCTGAAACATTGTAAGGTTCAATTGAAATTGGCATTAGACTGGATCCTTTCTCTTAAGCACGTTTCTTTCATTTTCACTCTTAACCAGATGATATATTTCTCACCACTTGCAATATGAAGAAATTGTCATGTGTAAAATTCACATTTTTCCTCATTAGAATGTCTGACTGAAGATGGAGAGGCTCTCACCAATGAGACCGTGTACTTCATGGCCATTCTGAATCAGTCACTCAGCTGCTTTGAGCAATATCAGGTAATGTCGAATGGCTCACTTAGATCAATAGATCACAGTTAAAACAAATCCTTGAGTTTGAGAGTATCCTGTTCTCTAAGCAGAGGAACCACACCGAACTGTGCAAAGACTGCAAAGCCTCGTACAAAAGGTTGAACGAGCTCTATGGTAGAATGGAGAAAAACCAAACGCTCTGCATTGATATAGAAGACGCAGTAAGTACCCACTATACACAAACCCTGTCATTTGACAAAAACAGTCCAAAAGTTATTAGCAAATTAAGTTTTACAATGTGCAAGTTTGGGAGAATTGTAAAATATCACCCTCAATAGCACTACATCTGTAACAATGCTTTTGTACACTCAGGCCCCATCCACACTACTGCGTTTTAGTTTAGAAACGGAGAATTAAAACGAATACGATCTCCGTCCACACCAGCGTTTTAGCTGCGTATTAGAATTGATCTCCGTCCACATTAAAACGACTGAAAACGCGGATCACGTGACCATTCACCAACACTGGGCATGCGCGTGCCGGTGTAAACCTAGAGACTTTAAAACATAGACTGTAAAAAAATGCTTTCAAACATCAAAATGTCATTTTTTTAATATGTATTTGTGTCAAAATGACATATAAACATCTTTTCCTATTCTATTTTGCCTGGAAATGCTTCCAAGACGCTTGCGTGTCGCATGAAAAATAGGCGTCTGTTCTATTTCTAGCATGCATGCGTTTACCGCGCGAGCCTTACTTTAGCCTTACTACGAGCCGCGTTTACTTACTGTAAGAAACTGTTCCAGCGGGTGGAGTTTACTGGTACTGAATATTACCTGTGCATACTCCATGACTGATGACACCCAATCATAGAGCCGAGCATGAGCCTCTGCGTCATCGTTTCTAAAGTCCTCTGTTTTGACCCGTCTTCACTAAAACGCCCTCCGGAGATTCAAAACGAAAAACGGGTCGGCAGTGTTTCTAAACTTCTCCGTTTTGGGTCTCCGTTTTTGTCGTTTTAGTGTGGACGGGAGGTGCAAACGTAGCAAAAGGTCTCCGTTTCTAAACGAAAACGCAGTAGTGTGGACGGGGCCTCATTTTGCCCCCAATTTCCAGTCTGGACAAGTCGACGCTAGTTGATTCTGCAAATATTGGGAAGTTGGAGTTTCTGTAGTTTGTGATGGGCACAGACTTCTTTTTTTTTTGCTTCAGACTAGGATTGCATCCAGTTGGAAGATATCAAACATTTTTGATATTTTGAGCTGATTTTAGAAAACATATTGTTTTCATTTGTCACGCCTCCTAGCAATGAAGAACATGTTTCTGTAGCTGTGTCCCAATTCAGAGGCTGCATCCTTTGAAGGACCTTGCTCCCCAACTTCAAAGGCCACACCTTCGAAGTCCGCGAAGGTCGAACCGAGCGATGTTCGGGATAGTTCACCCAAAAATGAAAATTCAGTCATTTACTCACCCTCAAGTTGTTCCAAACCTGTACGAGTTTCTTTCTTCTATTCTCTTCTACATTCATCTTGAAGAATGTTGGTAACCAGACAGTTGATGTTAGCCATTGACTTCCATAGTAGGAAAAAACAATACTATGGAAGTTGCGACGGGACATGTCGAACAGCTCCTCCCCTTTTTTAAATAGCCAATAGCGTTTCGTCTGTATCACTGCTTGGCCAGAGCCGCTGAGCTTGGTAAACCCGCAGTTACCTCCTAATCTCGAACCATTTCTCCTCCTAATCTCCTCCATATCGCTTTAAAATATAGCATTCTGTGCAGAATTCAAATGGGTCTGATACATTTCCCTGGTATGCTCTGACTCGCGCATATGATCCGCTCTGTGCTATCATGTCTCTGGACCAGAGCAGACTGTGTGTGCGCTGCGGCGGTTCACGTGATACTAATGTGAAACCAGACTTTATTCGCCCCAATGTAAAGCATATTTACACTGTCTGAATCTTCCCTCATTCCCTACATAGTGCACTATGTGCCATTCACCATGTAGCAAATTGTAAATGTGTGAACAAATGAGCCATTTTAGCCACAGCTTCAGCATCTATTTATAATGTAGGGGACGGGATGCTTTAGATTCTAGAGAGCATTTGATTGGACAGAAAATCTGATCAAAATCATTGATCCATATTGGTGGAAGTGAGAAACCGAGAAGTTTTGAATGCTTTTGGAGCACACTACCTTATAGATAACAGTAAGGCTTACATATTCATACTAAAAGCACTAAAAACTTCATGGGTACTTTAATTGGGACGGTCTAGCCTGAGGATTTCTCTTGTTGCCTTGCAACTGTGACAGCGGCCATTGATGAGCGCCAGTAACTTTTGCACTGTACTTTTTTGAAAGTTATATTAAACTGTCTGAAAACAAAACAGGGTTTGCAACCTGTCTAAATCTCTTCACCTTGATCCATTTATGTACATAATAAAGCATCTTACTGTACGTTCACACCGCCGCCGACTTGAGCTGCAAAGAAGCTCTGATAAGTAAGATTTAAGTCAACATTTGAACCACTTTAAAGTTTTTTTTGTAAATTAATATTGTTAGATATTCGAGTAAGTTGAAACCCAATACTTACATTTAAGAGTGTAATCTGGCATTTTCTCAACAAAAAAAATTCTAGTCGTCACCAGCGCAGTGAATCTTGGACTAGGCTAGGCTGTGGAGGATCCACTCGTTCTATCCTTTGTGGCCTAGGAAATGAAGGACGCATTTGTAGTCTGCATTTGAAGGATGCAGCCTCTGAATTGGGACGTAGCTTATGTGAGTTTGTTGTGTTTGGGACACCTTGAAAATCTGGTTGTGTATGATGGCCAGTTTTCCTCTATAACCATTTACAATTCGGCAAAAAGTGTGCAATGCCTAGTGTTTAAAATATGTTCAGATTTTAAAAGTCATGTAGTGTATTCCAGTCTTAATAAACAGTAGCATTTCACACCATTCTCACGGCTTGATTCGCACAGAATGGATGAAAATGCATGATAAAATTCATTGTAATTTGCTTTGGATGAAATCGTCTGCCTAATGCAGTAATGTAATATAACACACTGATCCAACAAAGAAAAAAAAAAGTTTTTTGTCAGATAAAGATGGAGCCATTCGATATTGTGAAACTGATTACCTTGCTTACTTCTCAGATGAACATGACACGGCGGTTGTGGAGTAAAAACTTTAAATGCTCGTTGCCTCGGGAAGAGACGGTGCCTGTCATCGCGGTGTCCAGCTTCATGCTCTTCCTCCCCATCATCTTCTACTTAAGCAGCTTCCTGCACTCGGAACAAAAGAAACGCAAGCTCATACACCGTGAGTAACTTGCTTAGCTGTGCAAATAGTCTCTGCAGAAGGTTCAAGGAAAAGGACAGAGGTGTTCGACGGTGTTAACTGTGCATGCTTTCAGTTTTATGGTCAATTACTTGCTGACAGTACTTGCCTCAGATCACCAAGACTACTACTTTATTAGCATCTTTCAAAGCGTGTAATACACAAACTGTTTTTAATGCTCTGAGCAAAGTCTCTGACTTGAAGGTTAAACTGTGCAGTGCATCTCCTGCCAGTCTGGTTTTAATCTATTCCTTCATCTTGATCCACAGCCAATAGAGCCAAGTCCAGCAGCAGCCTAATGAATATCCAAGACAAATTCAGCTGAGTGGAGATGAGGCCAGGAAGAGAGGGCACTGAATCTTTAATTCACCTCTCCCGCTAAATCAACAGGCACTTTTATCATGGATGGATGGGGTTCATGTCTTCTCCTGGACTCCAAGCACATCCCGGTTCAAAGACTAATGTTCTCCAGCTGCTGTGATCACATTCTCTTAAGTCAGAAGTTTTTTTTCTTTTGTTTTGCACTATTTGTGATTTGCACTATTGATTTAGGTTCAGTGCTTTTTTTTGGCTTAGCTGTTAAGACATAATTCTACTGTTTTTCAGAGAGGATCAGTGAGCTTTTCAGTAATTAGAAAGGATGTTGGTATTATATTATTGTATTTAAGGTATGAAAAAGACGTGATCCTGAGAAAAGGTTGCTTTATCTTTTACATGAAACTGGTTATGCTGCATTTTTGAGAGAGCATGTTACATTTTATACTCTCTATTTTCCTTGGTAGTAATGAATGCGCGCGCACACACACACACACACACAAATAAATGACATGGCAATGTACCACTTCTGGAAGCACTCCATGTGCATTAGAGAAAGGTCTTGTAACAAATACCTTATTCAGGGTCAAAGGTGTATGCAGTGAGTAGAGGAGAAAAGTAAAGGATGGCAGAGGCAACATGAAGCCTTTTAGATGAACCATGTGCTTGTTTGCTTTTTATGCTTTTTACAATGGAGTTGCCATAGTCTTCACCTCATTGTATGGTTAGATACTGTCATTATAAATGTTTGACGAACAAATGAGACTAATTAGAGTTAGGCATGGAATAAGAAAGTTGAATTAACGATATATCAGAGGAAACTTTTGATTTTGCCCATTGCTGAGTATTAAATTATGTAAAGTGTAAGTTATAAGAAAACCCCTTGCATTCTTTTGTGGTTGTGAAATAGTTTTCAATCTACTAGTTTCCTCATACCTCTATTAAAATATGTTAATTGTGCTTAACTCCTAAAGCCTTCCTTGGAGGGATTGACAGGCTCGTTGTTTTCATGGCTATGTGGACTTTCCTTGGATTGCAAAGCACCCGTTTCCCCAGTCATTAGCAGCTAATCTAAATGTAGGATAAAGTTACTTGGCCGAATAATCGTAACAACACATCCGTTTAAGCCGCATTGGCTTTTTGGTCTTATGGAGCCGAGCCATTGCCTATCACACTGCCTCATAAGCGCATTTTGCTTGATTTGTCCAATCATATGATCGTACAGGAAGATGTGGGGAAAAATAGCCTTTTCATACGCGGCTCATGAGTGCAATGTCTAACAAGAATGACAGCTTTCATCCCTGCAATGGCATTATCCGTTAAGCATTGGTGAAAGTCATTACTCCTGACCTGACTGCCAAATGTAGCAACCAGGCGAATTTCATGGCCACGTGCTCGACGAACTGACGCAAAAGCTGAAATAGCTTTTGAGACGTATGACCCGAGCTTACTTTCCCTGACAAGAACCCTAGAGAGGATGAGGGGAAACTGGTGGAAAATATGAGATTATCCCACATCACGTTTTGCCCCAATAAGAATCAGAGCAGTGACTTTGGACCTTAAGCAATGAGCCTGTTAAGAAATAACCCTGAGCCTGAAACTCAGTAGGGGCTTTGAAATCCAACAAACCTTGAATGTTGCTGCTGCATTTTGTTTAAAAGTTGACATTAGGATTTTGGATGATTAGAAATGAAATCATTCTCGTCTGTTGATGATTGCTGATGCTTTTAAGGAGAATTCGTATACTAACAAAAAAAGTCTTATATTTTCACCTTTTGTAAAGCTGTAATTTACTTCGACTAATAAAAAGACATTTCATTCTAAAAATGTTTATTGTATAATTAATATTTATATGTATAATTTACTTAGTACAGCAATGTATATAGCAATGTGAATTGAGTTCATTACCACCCCTCGGGCTTGTTTCCAAGCATCAGCAGCTTTAATTGTAATTGACTAAGAAAATAATTCT
The DNA here is from genome assembly GCF_963993115.1 of Abramis brama. Lineage (NCBI taxonomy): Eukaryota > Metazoa > Chordata > Actinopteri > Cypriniformes > Leuciscidae > Abramis > Abramis brama. Next base: position 4,767,973 of record NC_139980.1, on the reverse strand, counting down.
TTGTTAATTTTATTTTGTGTAAAATGTAATATTTTGTACTTTAAAAAAGTTTCAGTTTCTGCCTTTTAATTATTTAAAATGGTCTCAATATTGCTCAAACTTAGTTTGAAGGAAAAATAAAGTAAGATATTGATAGTGATAACTGGTAAGTCATTATAATGTGTTATTTTGTTTCTTGTTAGTTAAAATGTGTACAAATTAGATAAAATACTGGAAAACACAACCGTAATTGCATGCCAAGTGTGTTGCAACAAGAAAAATCATCAACTAGCTGATAAAACCCTGGTATAATAGTAATATAATAATATATACACACCTGTTATTATATCATAATAATATTTGGGATATAAGTGAAATATTGTTGATTTAACACAAATTAGGTTCACTTATCAAATTTTTATCTTTAAACTTGTCTGATTTGTATCTCTGGTTCCTTCTATACCAATCTGCACTGTCATCCATCACATTTAGTATTTTTATTCTGTGTAACTTTGGTAGTTATGCAAAAAAAATTAAAGCTGTCAGTTAGTAAATTAGCTAAAGCTGAATATGGTGCTTTGTTGAAGAAATATAGCTTTATAATTAGAGAACTCTCACTTAAGAGCCAGCGTGTGTTGCTGAATGAAAGGGGCCATTATGACCTCATAAGGGTTAAAGTCTGAAGATCATGGGATTATGGTATTATGATTATAAAATCACTTCATCACAGTGGTCACTTACACCACTGATGGCTACAGAGCTCTCCATTCCAGCCGCTGATCATTCTTAAATGCTTCACCCCATTACAAAGGTCATATGAGAGGTCAGCTGGAGGAGACATCGCAGATGCTGATTGGTGTGTCAGAATCCTAAGGTGGATGACTTCTGTTCCCTGTAGCTTTTTTTAATAAGACAATGGGATCACAGTCGGCAAGGCTTACACAGACACAGGGGGTCTGGCAGAATAAGAGCTTTTGAATAAGGGGCTATGGCATAAGGGCAGAAACATCTGACCCTGTTGGGCACCCCTGCCCACTCATCTCTGGGTACAGTGCATTGCCCATCAGCTGGATAAGACGGCTAAAAAGCCTCTTGAGGAAAATAATACACAAGATTTCAGTGGGGAAATAGTGCTTCACTGTGGTGCTTCATCTTCATCAGTGATGAGCTGCATTCAAGTCTATTTCTAAAATGGGTTTAGCATCTGAATAGCTCGGTGCAACATAACAGAAAGCATAGGATAAAATGAATAAATTGTTCCACTTATTTAAGCCTATACATATACTTATTTAGCCTATATATCTTGTTACGCACTGAACTCAATATGCTAATATTTTTTACTCTCTGTTTGCTAATGCTAATGTTTGTTTACTCCTTAATTACATTCATACTGAACTTCCTCTAAGAAAGAAAAAAGTGTATTGAAGTGTACAAAATAAGCAGACGAGCTCTGCAAAAATATCACAGTAATATTAACATATTTTACCAGGGCAAACTGTTTGATAGATAGCCTATCCAGCGACGCCATGTTCGAAAATATCTGATCGTCGATCGATCAGAATCAAGTATTATAGAGTCTTGCGTGATAAATTGTGTAGGCTACAGGGTCAACTTTTTGTTTCAAACAAAGTTTGAATTCATTGAGTTCATTAGCCTACAAATGCACTGGGGCCATGAACACAATTCTTAAATATTTATGGACATGACCTTTATTTTACAATTTCTACTACTATCCAGTTTTAAAATAACCATGACCCTCATTGTAAAAAGAAAATTTACATAATATATTTGGGCATGAAACAAAATTAATTTCTTAATTTTCATGCAACTTGTTATGGTTGATTTTTATACAGATTTATGGCCTTATAGAGCATATAACCTCCATTTAATAATGTGTAAATTAAGATGAGGGTTGTGACCTACACAATTACTCCCTGCATATTTAACTCTGTCTGATTAACGGAGGACGGTAAGAGCATCTCTCAAGTCTGAAGTAAGCAGTCTCATCACTGTAGCTCTTATTTGTTATTTTCTGCTGCCATCATCATTCAGGTCAATGGGATTGAAGAGGAAATGGCAAAGGTTATTGAGCAGGGTTTGAGCATGATCACTTGATGTTTTTTTATTGTAAACAATGTGGAATTTATTAACAGTTGAACCATACTGAGATATATGGAGATGGATCATAAATAAATCAGATTGTATTACTCTGGTGCCATCTATCGATGGAATTTGATTATGCTTTATGATTGAATTAATAGATTGAGACAAGATGTTTTCATGCCATCACTGCTGAAAAAAAATCTTAAACCAGACTAAATTGGTTTGCTGGTTTTTAGACTGGTAGGCTACATCAGATTATTGGTTTTATCTTACCAGCATTTAAACCAGCTAAACTAGAGTAGAATACCTGATTGGCCAGGCCGGCGACCAACATAAACCAGATGAGACCAGCTATCTTGGGCTGCTTTAAGATATTTTCAGCCTAATTGATTGGTTTGACAGCAATATTCACTGAAGAAAATCAATCACATTCGGGAAAAGCCTCTTTAATCCACCACATATATGGATTTGCCATAAGAGGGCGGCATTGCACCAGTAGCCAACCACTGTCGGGCAAAAAAGCTAGTAGGACCAGTCGTGTTTCCACTGGCACGGGGATTGATCGTGCCAAATCGGGGGCAGCGGCCAGGGGTTTTTGTCCCACCGAATATCTTGGTCCAAAGCGGGCCAACTGGGAGTGGTCGGGAGTCAGGAGCACCGCTGCTCATTTCCCATGTTTTCATATCAGGCTAACGTTACCAGCTAACCTCAACATTTAAGGCATTTTAAACCATTTCAGCTCAAAAGACACTTTCAGACACCAGCGAAATAACTTGAAATAATAAATACATAAATGACTTTGAACCGGTTCGGAAAGCATGGCGCTGGAAACATGTATTGCTTTTTTATTAGCGGACAGTTATGATGCTGAAGATTTCTTATATTTCAAGAAAAATGCGACTCGCCGGAAAGCCAGGTGAATAAAAACGGTTAATATTTAATACTTAATATTATTGCCGTTGTTGCTTCATTTAGTAAACAAACAGCACGGCGCTCTTACTCACTACAGCTTGCAACAGTTAGATTATTGGAAGTATTCATTATGTTTCCCAGCCTGTTGAAAATCCATTTTATACTGGAAATGTTTCAAACGTGGTTGCTCTTCATTTGCTGGTTGACAATGTACTAAAAACAGCTTGGCTTAGTACCTTTGCTAGCTTCCTGGTTGAGGATCACCAGCACTCACAGGAAAAAAAGGTACAATTGCTGTCACTGGGGCAGTAGGTGCTAATATGTACATTTTAAGGTACTAATATGTACATTTAAAGTATTCATATGTACATTTCAGATACTATTAGGTGCCATTTAGGGGTAAATTAGGTACAAAGATGTACTTTTCTATTTTTCTTTTCTTTTTTAGCATTTGTGCATTAAGGGTAATGCCCCAGTGGCAGCTTTGTACCTTTTTTTTCTCCTGAGAGTGCCAATGACCAGCAGCAACTAAATAATAATTAATAATTTATATTTCAACAGAATGAAGCTGAAAACTAAACAAAGTGATAATCTGAAAAGGTAAGACGATCCACACAGCATTTGATGAAAGAAAGTTTCTGTCAAGACATCTTTATAATGAAATGTTAGATAAATGCTCTAACATTATTCTTTTTCACGTGTCAGAGAGGAAGAAAGAGAAGTGTTCAATACCGTGCTGCAAAGCTTGACGATAAGTGAGTTTAAGAGTCACTTCCAGCTGACGCCAACTCAAACGGAGGTACTTAAGCTAATGCTGGTCCTACTATTTGCTAATCTCATTTGTATTTTGTGAACAAATTGTTCTTTTCTTTTTGTGTTTGTAGGAGTTGGTTCGGCTGCTGGCACCCTGTAAATGGACTGCCATTAGACGAGAGGGATGGACCGTGTGGCATGCTGTGCTTGCTTCTCTGTGGGCTCTTTCTACCCAAGAGTCTTATCACAGTGTGGCAAACCGCTTCCACGTCACAGAGTCACTCATTTGTGATCAGCTGGATGAATTCTGCATCATTATTACCAGCAATTTGCCTAATGAAATTCACTGGCCTCAGGGGGAGGAAGCAGAAATGTCTGTGCTGGGCTTCTTTTCTACTGTGGGGTTACCAGATACTCTCTGTGTAGTAGGAACGTGTTTCATTCCTATTGAGAAGCCTTCTGATGTGCCAGATCCAGAGGTATATAGAGATGCAGAGGGGTTGTACTCTATAAAACTCATGGCTTTTTGCAACCACAAGGGTCGTTTTACCTATGTGACTGCAGAGCACCCTAGTAACTGGCATAACTCAAGAGTGCTGTTAGCCACGGAGATTGGCAAGGCATTGCAGGAAGACCCCGTGGCTCTCCTACATGGCAAGCACATCATAGGTGATTCCTCCTTCCCACTTTCAGAGCACTTCCTGACCCCGTTCCCTGATTATGGCACAGTCGGACATAAAAAAGTATGTTATAATCAGAAAGTGCAGTCATCTCTTGCAGTGGTGCAAGGCTCCATTCATAATCTGAGATCTCGTTTTCAAAGGCTCAGGTGTCTGCAGAAGCAGTCCATCTGTCAAACCAGCTTAGCTGTGAAGGCCTGCTGTATTTTATACAACATGTTCCTGGAAACGTATAATGTGCCAGTGGATAGCATGGAAGATGATATAACCCAAGAACCTTTCCATGAACTACCTTATGGACACTCTGGAAGTCTTGGTGGAATCTCTAAAAGACAAGACATCGCCGCCTTACTTGGGCGAACCACTAAAAAAAGAAAATGAATGTACAATTAGAAAATTATTTTCTCAGTTTTGCATTATAATCACATTAATATGACAATGTTGAAAAAATGTCCTAATTTAAATTGTAAGGTGACTTTTGTGTAAACAAGTCAAAAAGCACAGTAGTTTGTCTTTTTTGTTATATGCACTACTATGTCGGAGTGATATGTCATACAAAATATATTGAATTAAAAAAAAATCAAGTGATTGTCTAATAAAAAACATATTCTTTATTGAGGATTGAGGATCTCTATTCATCTGAAAATACTTTTATGGTTTATTTAAAATGATCCATTACAAAAATCTGGGTCCAAATCTGGTAAAGAAAAAAGATTATTATATAATATTGTATTGGGGTCCTTGGCTGAGAGTGTGAGGGCCCCAATGTCTGTAAAGGTTGTTGTTTAGCACGCTAAATTAAACGCCAATAGAAACTTAAAATCAGGGGTTTCAACTAAAAATACAAATTGTGTAAAAACAAGTAATACTACAACGCGCACGCGTAGAACACGTACACTGTTCCTTGAAAACGGCGCACAGGTTTTTCGTATTTCAGAGCTACGACAGCAAGCGGCGAGGCGTTATTAACACGCCACAATAAATGCCTATGTCGTGCTAAGAGTAAAAATATATTAATATTTCATCCTACCAACAACAATCGCAGTACTGTAAAATAAAATGCGTTTTAAAAATTATTTTTTACATAATCAACTGCGGGCAAAGTCTTAATAAAAATAATACAAAACACAGGGGACTTTTATTTTGAAAACAATAGCTATCGTGGCAGACAGTGCGCGTGGACGCTGGCTTCCCTCTCCCGCATATGTGTCTAGTCCTACAGTGAAGCGACTGGTACGGCGGCAAGGCGGCAGAAAAAATCGGGGATTAGTGCCGCTGCGAAATGGCTGGACAGCAGTTTCAGTACGACGACAGTGGCAACACTTTTTTCTATTTCCTCACGTCCTTTGTGGGACTAATAGTCATCCCAGCCACCTATTACCTCTGGCCCCGGGATCAGAATGCGGGTAAGGCCCCATATGCTAATGCACTAACGTTACCAGCTAACCAGTGTCCTGTCGCTTGCTGATCACCCTGATCACCAGATTGCCTTCTCTGCGAGGAATATTTGTTGACTTTTCTGTATTTAATAAAACGAATGCCGAGAGTAAATCCATTAATGACACCAAGGGCTCGCCAGAATGTTAATGTGTGGCATTAGCAGCTGACCCTTATTCAAATCAACTAGACTAGGTGGGATATTTCCAGTAACGGATCCTAATACAGATAAAAATAAGGCTTTTCAGGTTTCTATTTGAGCATTGCTACCATCACACATCAGCTACATGCGTTAAATGAAGTGGTCCTTGGCTTGTTTTCGTATGTCCTCATTTGTTTACGTTGTCAAACACATTCAGCTGATCTGATCATATAATATAATGCAGTGATTTAAAAAAAATATATATATATATTCCGTCTGCATGGCATTCAGTGCCACTCCCACTAATTTGTAAGCATGTGTTTTTCACCTTCTTGTGAATTGTGCTCTTTCATGAACTGCATGTTTATTTCATTTACATGCTGTTTACATGCAACAGATAGACATGCTATTAAGTCAAGTCAAACTTGATCAAATTCACAGCAATAAATCCAGCAGCAATGGCATGTAGTTTCTGCATAAACACAAAAATAAACTGACAGGTAAAGGGTACAAATTTATAATTAAAATTAAATGCCTAAAGTGACAAAACACATTTATGTTTAAGAGTATAAACAGCTGTATAAACAGTGCAAGTGTTCAGCTGTGCAAACAAGAATGAAGTGTGTAACACAAGCAACATTCAAGAAAAACTATAGTTTCTTGGTTTTTACAGCTTAATTTTTGTGTGTGTGCGGCTGCGTATAAAACCCTCTGTCTAGATATTGTTAACAATGGTTTGATTTCACAAAAATCATTGTCTTGTTCATTTCTGTTATATAACATTAACATTTTTGTACATTTTCAGGCAGCTTTTGTAATATGGCTCTCAATGTAAGAGGGTCACATTCAGATAAAAATATCAAATGCCATGCCAAGTTTGCAAAACCCCACTAAACTAAAAAGTACCATAGTACTGCCATGCTTTTTGGGCATGCTAAGACTAATATTGTTTCTTGCACGTGTACTGTAAATATGGCAAGCATTCATTCCAATGAAATATATCAATGTACCACAGCATTATTATTTGTATGTATCAGCTGTATGTTTGTTTGCATGGTGAGTGAGGATTAGATTTCATTGCACAATTGTTTTTTCTCATTCGTGTCTGTTACTTAAATTAATTCACAGAGCAATTGCGGTTGAAGAGTTTACGAAGAGTCCATGGGAGATGTCTGTGGTATCGCCTTCGGCTTATGAAATCACAGCAGAGCGTTGTTCCAACACTTAAGTAAGTGATTGTTTCTGTGAAAATGGTGCGTTTCAGGGGAATTCATCTCATTTAGCTTGATTTGCTGTCTTTGCATTTCGTTTTTAACATGCATAGATTGTTATTATTGCAGACCAGTAGTTGTTTGTATACAGTGTGCACTGGGGAACATTTGCATTTGAATGACTGAGGCATTTATATAGCGCTTTCATATGTACTACTGTACACCCAAAGTGCTTTACAATCATGTCAGAGGATCTCTCCTCAATTTGTACAACAGCATCTGTTTATGATTATGCACTTTTTAAAAATTTATTTGCCCTTTATGCATGTTAAGTATATTAAAGGATATAAAAAAACATGTATTGTTTAATATATTAACATATGATGTATTAGGTATTCTGAAAACATTATTTTTTATTACGATTCACCATTAGGACAGCAGTTATTTCATGATTTTGTAAGTTTTTGTTTATTGATATCACACTATTTGATTTGATTTCTGATTTTTCATATAGTGATCTAGATCTGTTTGATTTTAATGGGCAGATTCAAATGTACTCTTGTAAATTGCTGTGACAACTCAGCAATGCAGCACAGTGGTGCAAAACTTATGAAATTATTAATTCTTCAACAAAATAATGGCCTCAGACACTTTTCAAAGCTCTGCACCGACTATTTAAAGCACAAAGCTTGGATCAGTTCAGATGCATGGAGTATTCAGACATCCTGTCTTTCATGGTTTAAATCTGCTCTTTTGGCTATTTAGTCACCATTACATATACATTATATACTGTCTATTTAATCATAGCTGCCACCTTTTGAGTTTAGCTTGGAGTGAGATTGAGGAGGGGGGAGGAGGAGGGGGGAGGGGGAGGAGGGGGAGGAGGGGGAGGAGGGGGGAGGGGGAGGAGGGGGAGGAGGGGGGAGGAGGAGGGAGGAGGAGGAGGAGGGGGAAGGGGGTAAAAATAACAATATTGCATCACAGTAAGTGTATTGTGATTGTCAAAACATTTTAGTAACTAAACTGAATTTTATTAGGTTTAGTGACAACATGTTTATATGGTACAATTTCTGGTAAGCTACGCTTTTTTTATTTTTTATTGCTTGAAACAAATTTCAGGATTTCAATTCAGTTAAATTCTTGTGATTTGATTTAATATTGACTAATTTGCATAAATATTAGGTACACAAGATAGGCGTTAGTTTTTCTCAAGAAAAAAAAATAATAAAAAAAATAAATATATATATGTATATATATATATATATATTATATATTATTTATATATATATATATATATATATATATATATATATATATATATATATATATATATATATGTGTGTATATATATATATATATATATGTGTGTATGTATATATATATATATATGTGTATGTGTATATATATATATATATATATATATATATATATATATATATATATATATATATATATATATATATATATATATATATATAATGTGTGTGTATATATATATATATATATATATATATATATATATATATATATATATATATATATATATATATATATATATAGCTGCGAGCAGCGATGAAGGGCCAAAGCCGGCGGGACCGCCACCCCGGTGTTAAATAATGCGTTTTTTATTATAATAACTTTATTTAATGATATAAGTAAAAATATAATAAATATGTAATATAGTACACATATTTAGCAAAATACTCTCTATAGCTCTTTTCTTCTAGCCAACATGCCTATATTATGGTCATTAAATGGCTTTCCTGAGGTAAATGTTATGTGACATAATAGTTCTCCAGCTGTTTTATTGGCCCTTTCCGCGGATGAAAAACACTGATTGATCGATATTATGTATGATGAATATACATTTCGGTAAGTTTGACTGTATCTTTCAACATTGTTCATTCGTGTTTTATTTACTATTAGCTAGTAGAGATGATCGGTTCACGTGCCGCTAGGGATCTGTCACGTCACATTTACAAACGGCAAATTTCGTAATAAAAGTGACAGAATCTGAGAGCTGAGATTTTCTTTTTATATCATAACTAACCGGCTCTGTCTAGTCTGTCGGTCTCCGTGTCCTCTTTGCTTCGTGATTTTTCTGTGCGTGAGAAAATGGATGTGTGGCGTGAGAGTGTGTGAAAAGTGTTAATTGCGTGAGTCTCACAGTAAATGCATGAGAGTTGGCAGCTCTGATTTAATTGTAAATTGTTGTTACAAACTAAAATCCACTTTTTTGTTGTTGTTCTGTCATTTTAGAAAAGCAGCCCTGTTGTTTGGGTGGGCAGTATTTCTTTTCCTGGCCTATAAGGTGTCTAAATTAGATCGAGAGTACCAGGAGTATAACCCCTATGAGGTCCTCAACTTGGACGCGGTAAGGACGACATTCTTGCTTTCTCTCTTGTTAATCTTGTTCTTTGTCATTTTAATCTCCAAACTACTACTTCTCAAGATTAATAGATCCATTATGCTCCTCTTTAGGGGGCATCTGTTGCTGAGATTAAGAAGCAGTACAGAGTTCTGTCTCTAAAACACCATCCTGATAAAGGTGGAGATGAGGCCATGTTCATGAAGCTGGCTAAAGCTTACTCAGCGTAAGACTCCTGCCGCCACACGTTTTATTCATAGTTGCCTTTGAAATTTAATGTCATGTTATTTATGGCTGTGGCAACTAATTTTTCTGTGTGAGTCAATCTTGGTATTGCAGTGTGTTGTTTTAGCTTGCACAATACAATTCATAAAAAAGCTATTCATAAAAATGTCATCCACTGTGCCAGAATTAAATGCTCAATCTTCTTGAAATACCCACGCTGCACCTTTCTATTTTTTTTTTTTTACATATTTTTATTGAAAAACATGGAGCATAACAAGAACATTTCCAAAAAACAAAACATTTTATATATATTTTAACTATCTTCCCACCCTCAGCATCCAAAAAATCAGTTACACAGGTATAGACGTTATTATACAAAGGCTAAGACAGACATGTCCACATATTTTCAAATACGTAAGCACATCATATATACACATCATATCAATCAGTGGAGTGAGAGATATCTAATATTGCCTGTATCGATATTTGGTTATTTTCCAGAAAATGTATAAAAAGATAATCTTTTAGTTTGCCCTTTATACTGTAGGTTATTCTTTCCAATGCAATACAATGTGACAGATCTTTTAACCAATGATCAATGGATGGACCTTCTATGTTCTTCCAGTAAAATGCTACTTAACGTCTTGCAAGAACTAGACAAATCGCTGCACCTTTCTATTACTTGTCAATATGGCAGTGCATGTAATAATCAGTTTTTTTAATCATTTTCCACGCTCATACTTTCTCACAGTTTGACAAACGAGGAATCACGGAAGAACTGGGAGACATATGGCAACCCTGATGGCCCAAGAGGTGATGATTTCTTTAACTTGTTAATTTGATTGATTATTTAGTGTTCCCTAAACTGAAAAAAAATCTCATTTTATCTCGATTTCATTTCACTCTTGATCAGTGACGAGTTTTGGGATTGCTCTTCCTGCGTGGATTGTTGACCAGAAAAACTCCATGCTGGTGAGTTTTTCCAGCTAAGTTTTAACCACATTTTAAGAGTCAACTAAAAATGATATAAATGCCCCAAGAGTGCAATAACTGGCAAAACCTGTTTGCGTGTGCCTTTCACAGGTGCTGCTGGTCTATGGGTTGGCTTTTATGGTCATCCTTCCTGTGGTTGTGGTAAGCTAGTCTTCTAGTGGCGATCCATAACTTAGACATTAGATTTAATATAAAACATGTACACTACTGTTCAAAAGTTAGAATGTGTTCGAAAGAAGTCTCTTATGTTCACCTGATGTGTTTGATCAAAAATAATTGATATTGTGAAATATTATTACACACAATATTAGAATAAGTGTTTTCTATTTTAATATATTTTAAAATTGTATTTATTCCTGTGATGACAAAGCTGAATTACCCCAGTCTTTAGTGTCACATGATCTTTCAGAAATCATTCTAATGTCTAATTTAGTGCTCGAGAAACATTTCTTATTATTATCAATGTTGAAAACGATGTTTAAATGACTTAACTGTTGCTTTTGATCAATTTAATGTATCCTTGCCGAATAAAAGATATGAATTCATAAAAATAAAATAAAAATAACCTTTTAAACAGTAGTGTACCTTGTTGGGTCGTTTTGTACAGGCATTTTAGAAACTGTAGTATAGAAATCCTTTAATTGATTTCCTTTGATTAATTGATTGGCAAACCAAAACTGTAACCATTTCTAATTATTGTTGTGAGTGAGTGTGTGTGAGTGAGTGAGTGAGTGAGTGAGTGAGTGAGTGTGTGTGAGTGAGTGAGTGAGTGAGTGTGTGTGTGTGTGTGTGTGTGTTTTATATTGTACTTAGAAATGCCCAACCAGGGACAGGAGTTGAAAATTAGCATTAGCTATAAACTTTATATGCTGTGCATCAGTATTGTAACTATGTTTGACTGTATGCTCCCTGTTAAATAAATAAATAATATTCTGATAATCCGTATATTAATGTGTGCATTTGTGTTTAGGGCACATGGTGGTACCGTTCCATCCGCTACAGTGGTGATCAGATCCTGATCAACACAACGCAGCTTTTTATGCACTTTATGTACAAAACACCTAATATGAACATGAAACGTAAGTGCAACACCTAGAAGGACGTGAAGGCACCATTCAGAAAGCTACTTTATGACTTCCTTTGGGGAATTCCTCTGACTGAGTCTCTCTCTGTCTGACAGGATTGGTGATGGTGTTGACGGCAGCATTTGAGTTTGATCCTCGTAGTAACAAAGAGGCCATTATAAGACCAACAGACAACATAGAAGTTCCCCAGGTAAAACGTTCAAACATTTATATGCAATGTTTTGTGCCGAAGAGGGCTCTTGGATAATGATTACAATTTAAATATAATGCTGGGCGTTTGTTCCTTTATGCAGTTGATTCGGGAGCTGGGGAACATTAATGTTAAGAAGAAGGAGCCTCCGTTCTGCTATCCCTACAGCCTGAAGGCTCGAGTCTTATTACTTACACACCTTGCCAGGATGGATGTTTCTGAGAACATAGAGGAGGGTATGCATGCATTCACACACACCTCTCTAGTGTCAACATTTATTCCTGTAAGATAATACCACAACAACTACCTGTCTAATACAATTCATTACATTTATGCATTTGGCAGACGGTTTTATCCAAAAGAATTCAAGCTATACATTGCAAGTATGTGTGCTCCTTGAGAATCAAACCCAAACTTGTCGTTGCTAATGCCACGCTCTGCTAGTTGAGCTAACTGAACTGTGTTCATGTTGAATTATCATTGCAGATCATTTAGGGTTATTAATGTGAATTAATTGGTAGTTTTGTATCTTCTGCAGATCAAAGGTTTGTGGTGAAGAAGGGCCCTGCGTTACTGCAGGAAATGATCAATGTTGGCTGTCAACTCACTATGATGGCAACCAGTAGAGGAGGTAACTTGAAAACTATATTTTCAAATATTGACTGATCGACTAAGGCTTAATTTTAATATACATATACATATACACTACAGTTCAAAAGTTTGGTTGAATTTTTGATTTGAAAGAAATTAATACTTTTATTCAAGAATGCATGACATTGATTAAAAATGGCAGTAAAGACTTTAAATTATATATATATATATATATATACACACAGTGAGGAAAATAAGTATTTGAACACCCTGCTATTTTGCAAGTTCTCCCACTTAGAAATCATGGAGGGGTCTGAAATTGTCATCGTTGGTGCATGTCCACTGTGAGAGACGTAATCTAAAAAAAAATCCAGAAATCACAATGTATGATTTTTTTAACTATTTATCTGTATGATACAGCTGCAAATAAGTATTTGAACACCTGTCTATCAGCTAGAATTCTGACCCTCAAAGACCTGTTAGTCTGCCTTTAAAATGTCCACCTCCACTCCATTTATTATCCTAAATTAGATGCACCTGTTTGAGGTCGTTAGCTGCATAAAGACACCTGTCCACCCCATACAATCAGTAAGAATCCAACTACTAACATGGCCAAGACCAAAGAGCTGTCCAAAGACACTAGAGACAAAATTGTACACCTCCACAAGGCTGGAAAGGGCTACGGGGAAATTTCCAAGCAGCTTGGTGAAAAAAGGTCCACTGTTGGAGCAATCATTAGAAAATGGAAGAAGCTAAACATGACTGTCAATCTCCCTCGGACTGGGGCTCCATGCAAGATCTCACCTCGTGGGGTCTCAATGATCCTAAGAAAGGTGAGAAATCTGCTTTGGGGGTGTTTTTCTGCACATGGGACAGGGCGACTGCACTGTATTAAGGAGAGGATGACCGGGGCCATGTATTGCGAGATTTTGGGGAACAACCTCCTTCCCTCAGTTAGAGCATTGAAGATGGGTCGAGGCTGGGTCTTCCAACATGACAATGACCCGAAGCACACAGCCAGGTTAACCAAGGAGTGGCTCTGTAAGAAGCATATCAAGGTTCTGGCGTGGCCTAGCCAGTCTCCAGACCTAAACCCAACAGAGAATCTTTGGTGGGAGCTCAAACTCCGTGTTTCTCAGCGACAGCCCAGAAACCTGACTGATCTAGAGAAGATCTGTGTGGAGGAGTGGGCCAAAATCCCTCCTGCAGTGTGTGCAAACCTGGTGAAAAACTACAGGAAACGTTTGACCTCTGTAATTGCAAACAAAGGCTACTGTACCAAATATTAACATTGATTTTCTCAGGTGTTTAAATACTTATTTGCAGCTGTATCATACAAATAAATAGTTTAAAAAATCATACATTGTGATTTCTGGATTTTTTTTTTTAGATTATGTCTCTCACAGTGGACATGCACCTACGATGACAATTTCAGACCCCTCCATGATTTCTAAGTGGGAGAACTTGCAAAATAGCAGGGTGTTCAAATACTTATTTTCCTCACTGTATATATATATAAATCCTATTTCAATTAAATGTTGTTGTTTTGAACTTTCTATTCATCAAAGAGCCCTGAAATATAAATGTATCATGGATTCCAGTAATGCAAGTAATGGCTGCTGAAAATTCAACTTTGCCATCACAGGAATAAATTCAATTTAAAAATAAAATAAAACAGAAAATTGTTAATACTTGTAATTTGTAATACTTTTTAATTTATAAAAATGCAAATAAATGCAGCCGTGGTGAGCATAAAGAGACTTCTTTTAAAAACATTTAAAAATCTTTCTGATTCCAAACTATTGAACACTAGTGTATATGTGACCCTGGATCACAAAACCAGTCACAAGTCGCACGGGAATATTTGTGGCAATAGCCAACAATATTATCGATCTTTCTTTTATGCCAAAAATCATTAGGATATTAAGTAAAGATCATGTTCCATGAAGATATTTTGTATATTTCCTACTGTAAATATATAAAACATTTATTTTTGTGAGTGAATGCAGCACAATCGCGAACATAAATGGACGACTTTATAGGTGATTTTCTCAATGTTTCGATTTTTTTTTTTTTGCACCCTCAGATTCCAGATTCTCAAATATCGTCCTATCATAACAAACCACACATCAATGGAAAGCTTATTTATTCAGCTTTCAGATAATGTACAAATCTCAATGTGACTGGTTTTGTGGTCCAGGGTCACATATGAAGTATCACACGTGATTAAAACATGTTTTTTTGTTGCTTGTGTTTGATTTTCCAGGCCTTCGGGCCCCCAGGCTGACGTCCATAGAGAACTGCATGAAGCTGTCTCAGATGGTGGTTCAAGGCCTGCAGGAGGCCAAGTCTCCTTTCCTGCAGCTGCCCCATTTTGAAGAGGAGCACCTCCGATACTGTATCTCTAAAAAGGTACATCTTTCTCAAAGGCGTTACAGCACATAAAAGGATCTGATAGGGCAATTTTGTTGTTGTTTATAGTATAACTATTAAAAACTGTGGCATTTTATTTGGTAAATCCATGCATACTAATAGTTAGGGCTGTGAGGGAATCTGCTACATCAATTATAGTTGCACTTTCTAAATTGTGTTGGCTGTTTTTCTTCATAATAAGTTTAATACAAACCAGTAGGGCTGGGTAAAAAAATCTCATTTTTACGAACCGATATCGATTCTTAAATCTCAAGAATCGATTAGTCATCCTGTTTTCATTTGATGAATGAATGGAACATTGTTGCGCGCATCCCATCCAATAAATCACAATAATCTTTGTGCTTTGTTACTAATGATATGAAATAAAGTCTTAAATTTCAAATTAAGTCCATTTTCTTACGAAATCCAAAAACATAAACAGTTTTGGCGCTGTGGCGTGAGATCGCTCTGGCTCAGCTCAAGAGAAGCAGCAGCACATGATCTCTTCCGCCTTAATAATACCAGTTACAGCGCGAAATAAACATGAATGAGCGTCTGAAAGTGTGTACAACTTATCGAAATCCGTATCATGTCACATGGAATCGCTCAATCAGTGTTTCAACCGTGGAAAGACGTCAGTTAAACAGCTTGTAACATGTCATGTAACGTCACATTTGACCATAAACTCATTAGTCAGCTAGAAAAATGAACTCTAGAGAGGAGCATTTTGCTAAATATATGCACCATATTACATATTCATTATAATGTTCTTCAGTATTTAATGTTTGAATAAATCTGGCAAGTTTTTATGACAGCCACCATTTAAATGTTTATATTTCATATAACTTTCTTATTATACAAATAAATAAGTGTAATTTAAGTGTATAGCTACAAATCAGTTAATTTTTACCTTTAACATTATAGTAGGCTACAACTGACTCCCATAGTTAAGCGATTTGTTTTCCTGCCATGTATTGTACCTGATATCCAAAATAATCAATATTGAATCGAATCGAATTGCAAGCTTGTGAATCGAAATCGAATCGAATTGTGAAATTTGTGTCAATACCCAGCCCTACAAACCATAGTTACATACCCCCACTTAAACTATTGTTACTATGCAAAAACTATGGTTTTCAAATTTGCAAATTTCTCTTATTCTCAGTATAAGGTGCGGACGTTGCAGGATCTGGTCGGTCTGAAGGACTCTGACAGGAGAAACATGCTGAGATTCCTGGGGGATGAGAAGTATGATGAGGTCATGACAGTCCTCGCGAGCTTCCCCCATATCACCATGGAAACTAAACTTCAAGGTGTGTTTGTTAGTCAGCGTTTGTACACTCTTACGTTCAATAAAAACAATATGTGTGATTTAAAGACTTTAACTCTGTGTATGTTTCCTCGCTCTGCAGTGTTGGACGATGAAGATAGCAATAACATCACAGCTGGATCCATCGTCACAGTTACGGTTACCTTGACGAGGAAGAGAATGTCTGTAAGTAGTATATTTACAAGAATATCTCATGGGCCACCATTTCTCATCCAGATGTTTACTTGAAAAAGGGTAGTGCTGCTCAACTATAGTGGTTGATTGGTACACACATTGCAGTTGCAGCAGGCATCCACAAGAGGCCAATGCTGAGCTGGTTTTTGTTTTTTTGGTTGAGAATTAATTTCAGTAAGACAATCACATTTTACCAAAAAAAAGTCTTGATTATTTGAATTCTTTTCGCACAACAACATTGTAAATTTGTACACTAAGGGTCTCATTCATGAAACACGAGCAGAACGAATTTGTGTGTAAATCGTGTGTAAAGTGGTTCTGGCGTATATTTTCGGATTCATTAAAATGTTCGTATTTTCCAAATGTTAGTTGGTACGAAAGAAATCTACACCTGGTCCCAGCCACGCGTAAATAGTGCGTTTAACATCCGAACGTTTTGCTCATTAATAAGCTGCATTTTAATTCACCTTAATCGGATACATATTTACACAGCATTTTGAAAAAATATTATATATAGTAATTACATACGGTTTTTCTTTTTACTTTTATTACGAGAGCCAGTAATAGCATCTGCAAACGGAACAAGTCGCAAGTCTTTTTTTTTAAATCTTTTTTTTATTTATTTTTCTTTTATTTTTATATTCACGCTGTTTATTCATTTTTTTTTTTCAAGTCCGCAAGTCACAAGTGTTGCAGTCAAGCTTCATGTCCAACCATTTTCTTTTCACTTCTGGGACTGTTCGATTAACAGATGAAACTCCATTAACTGCATCTGTAATATGCTGCCAAGCATTTTTACCTAAAGCATTTAGGTAAAAGCATTATTACCTAAAAAATCCTTTTTTTTAGGACCTGATACGCCACTATGTACGCTTGAAAATAAAATGTGGCGTTTTGAATGAACTTCTGATAATAAAACTTCAATTTCTGCATCTGAGAAATTTCTCTTCTTCATTCGCTTTTGAGAAGACATGTTGAAATCCTTCGTTTCGTGTCATAATATGATGCATATAGTTGTCAGTCGGTTTTAATGGGCGGGATTTATGTTAATTGAGAGAATGAGCGTGCACGCGCGTCCCATTTACGACTGATTGGAATTCATTAACCCACACACACATTTCACTATCAAATCTGACGTTTACGAAGTATTTGTGAATCAGGAGAAGAGTTTTCGGGAATGTCTCTTTACGCGCAAATCACTCACATATTTACTTGTATATTTACGAATGTTTCATGAATGAGACCCTAAATTTGTATTTGTGTTTAGGAGATGTTCGAGAAAGAAGAGAATACACCCCTATCTACAGAGGAAGCGAATACAGAGGAGGTAGTAATGCTTTTAAGTTACACATTAATCAAACACAAAATTATAACGATTTAAAAATACACATTTGCATCTCGCTATTTTCTCATTATCATGTTTGAACGTTTTAAAATGATTAATTTGTCATTTGCAGCAAGGCGATGCCAAAAACAAAACAAAAGTTTGGCAAAATAAGAATAAAGGAGCTAAAAAAGCTGCCAAGTCCAAAAAGAAGAAACTGACTAAGAAGAAACCAGTCGCCCAACAGCAAGCGAAAGGAGACAAGGCCAAACAGGCCAATGGCAATGTGGCAGGAAATGTAAGGAACCTAGAACTTTCTATATATTCACTGGTACATTTTTTTATTTTTTTTTATTTTGATAAAAATAACCTTCAATTTTACCGTACAAAAGATTGAGGTTAGTACGTTTTTTTAATTATATTATTAATACTTTTATTAAGCAAGGATGCATTAAATTGATGCATGAAAGTGACAGTAAAACATTTATAGTGGTACAAAATATTTCTATTTTGACCAAATGCAGTTCATTCATCAAAGAATAATTT
Organism: Abramis brama; assembly: GCF_963993115.1. NCBI lineage: Eukaryota > Metazoa > Chordata > Actinopteri > Cypriniformes > Leuciscidae > Abramis > Abramis brama. The sequence continues at coordinate 4,749,518 of NC_139980.1, read as the reverse complement.
TAACATTAATAATAATAAACGCTTCTTGAGCACCAAATCAACATATTAGAATGATTTCTGAAGTACCATGTGACGCTGAAGACTAGAGTAACGTCTGCTTTGTCATTACAGAAATAAATTACATTTTAAAATGTAAAATTAAAATAGAAAACTGCTTTATTCCAATAATATTGCACAATCAAACAAATGCAGCCTTTGGTGAGCATAATAGACTTCTTTAAGACAGTTATCTTGCCATCCCCAAACTGTAGTGTAATCATTTTAGTCAGTTTTACTTTGATGCACATTTTCTGATATTGTTGACAGCAACCACAAATCTTTCATCCCATTGCTTATGTCTTTGTTCACAGGAAGTTGCTGCATCAAAAGAGGAAGAGGACGATCTCTCTGATAAAGGCAGTGAATCCGACGAAGCAGAGGGAAATAAGGACTCACCCAGCGAGAGAGATGAGGAGAGTGACAAGCAGAGTGACACGGAGTTGGACGAGATTGCCGGAGATGATGAGGAGGTGTGTGTCGAATCGCTTGGATGAGTGACTGCTGATGGTAGTGTTCCATAACCAGCACGTCTTTTTCCTATAGGAATGGGAGGCCCTACAACAGAGCATCCAGCGTCGTGAAAGGGCGCTATTGGAGACCAAGTCTAAGGTCACACACCCTGTCTACAGCTTGTACTTCCCTGAGGAGAAACAGGAGTGGTGGTGGCTCTACATCGCAGATAGGAAGGAACAGACACTGGTGTCTATGCCCAATCATGTGTGCACGCTCAAAGACACCGAGGAGGTGAGGCCACTACCACTTGTTTGTGCTCTATCACACCTTTCTGTTGAGGAAAGTTGAAAGAGGTAAAAGAAAGGATGACATTGTGTTGCTCATTGTTTTGGTGGTCTTGGAATTTGGCTGGGTAAAAAATATCGATTTCTCGATTCTCATTTTTACGATCCGATATCGATTCTTAAATCCCAAGAATCGATTAGTCATCCTGTGTTCAGTTGATGATTGAATGGAACATTGTTGCGCGCATCCCATCCAATAAATCACAATAATCTTTGTGCTTTGTTACTATTGATATGAAACAAAGTCTCAGATTTCAACGAAATTTTCTTACGAAATTTAAAAACATAAATACCGTTTTGGCAGCACATGACCTTCTCTTCCGCCTTAATAACACCAGTTACAGTGCGAAATAAACATGAATGAGCTTCTGAAAGTGTGTTAAAAGATAGAGTACAACTTATCGAAATCCGTATCATGTGACATGGAAGACGTCATTAAAACGGCTTGTAAACAACGTCATGTAACGTCACATTTACCTCAGAAAAACCATATCCAGTGACCATAAACTCGTCAGTCAGCTAGAAAAAGTAACTCTGGAGCATTTTGCTAAATATTTGCACCATAATACATATTCATAATAATTGTTAATATTCTTCAATATTTAATGCATGTTTGAATAAATCTAGCAAGTTTTTATGACAGCCACCATTTAAATGTTTACATTTCATATAACTGTATTACTCTAAAATTAAATAAGTGTAATTTAAGTTTTTATACAAATCAGTTAATTTTTACCTTCAATATTATAGTAGGCTAATGAAGCCTATAGGCTACCACTGACTCTCATAGTTTACAGCATTAATTAAGAGATTTGAAATTTGCCATGTATTGTACCTGATATCCAAAATAATCAATATCGAATCGAATCGAATTGCAAGCTTGTGAATCGAAATCGAATCAATTGTGAAATTTGTGTCAATACCCAGCCCTAATATCCAGGTTTTCCCTCTTTTTTTCAAGTCTTTCAATAGGAAAACAAAGGCATTTAGAACTGGAATAATAACAAAAACAAATCACAATATGGTGTTCCATTATAATATAGTTAAATGGAAGAATAATAGAATGAGTGAGTGTTTTGCTGTGTGTGTGTGTGTGTGTGTGTGTGCGCTGCAGTTTTCCCCATAGCCTGTTGCCAGGCAACCTCCACACTGCAGTCTCTGTCTGGTTACAGGACAGCCAGATGCCTGTCATAATTCTGTCTGACATGCTGAGTGCTTCCTCTCTGTGAGGAGCATGAGAATGCAAGGATGTAAACAAAAGGGTCATAAATCAGCCCATATTTCCCAATTACTCCTCCATATTGAGTTGTGCAAAGTGACCAATGATTATGTAAACTTCCTGTTTGCCTCAGGTTGAGCTGAAATTCCCCGCTCCATCCAAAACCGGAAACTATCAATATTCTGTGATTCTCAAATCAGATTCATTCATGGGATTAGATCTGGTCAAGCCACTCAAGGTCAGTTTACCTTTTTCACTCTCTCTTCTTTGGAAATGCTCTTTCTTATTTGTTAAATTATTTTTTATTAAATATTTGTTGAAATATTTTATGCAAAAATATACGCACACTGGGGTCGATTTAAATTTTGTACTTAAGTTTCATTTTTAATGTTTAAATTTTTTTTTTTAAAGAAGTCTCATCTCTTATCTTATCAAAAATACAGTAAAACAGTAATATTGCAAAAAATATTATTACAATTGAATAGAACTGTTTTCTATTTTAATATATTTTTAATGTAATTGTGTGATGGCAAAGCTGGATTTTCAGCAGCCGTTACTCCAGTTAATCAATATATTAACCAATTAATCTTTTTTTGTTTGGTTTTAGCTGGAGGTTCACGAGGCGAAGGCCATGTTGGATAACCACCCGCAGTGGGATATCCCAGAAACTGAGGAAGAAGAGGATGACCCAGAGGACAGTGATGGCATTGAGGAGTCTGAGGAAGACGAGGAAGACAACGACTAATCCAGTCATTTCATGCAAACTTGAGCACAGCTCATACACCCATGTGCCCACTCATGCGTGCACGCACACACACACACACACACACACACACACCCCCACACATGCTCCCACGCACCCACATAGCCCCAGACCATTGCCGTCTTCTGGGCCGCCACACACCGGAGGCAAACAGGAGACAAGGACGTTGACGCCCCCTCTTCCTGTTTAAAACCCTCATGAATCACAAATCTGTCTGAACCGTTTATTTTGCCAATCAAAACAAGACTTAAGGAACTGTTGGTTATCTTTCCCTGCGTTCATCCAGTCGTTATCAGTGGGATGTCACAGTGGTTGTGTGTGGGATCCAGCTGTGTTTCATATTCCTCTCCACTTGACGAAAAACATGTCTGACCAACCAATGCGTCAGAAAAAATAAAAACCAGAGTACCGCTGAAAAATCACACACCTCATGACTGTCATTTTTCAATGTCATGTCCGTTTATGCTTCAAGGGTGTTTTCTACCTTATCATTTTGTAGTTTTATGTAGTTTATTAGATTTCCCAGGTGTTTCCACTTTTCCGAGGCTGTGTGGAGTGTGATGTGGAGTGAGCACAAGGACTCGTTGCGAGAAGAAGCCGCACTGTGGGTTGCATCTCAGATTGTCTCCATTGTCCTGAAGTGTGGAAATTCAATACATTTCTAAATCTCACCTATCTTAACTTCTTCCAGCTTCGCATCACGAGCGCAGGTTGTCTCAGCCTCACTAAAATGACTGCAGACATTCCACAGCCAGGTCTACTGTTCAGTCCGGATTTAACTTTTAGTGTTGCTTTACCTATAACTATTGTTCCGCTGTTTCACAAATAGACAGGTAGACTGATTTCTTGCCACTGTGTATTAACATGGCCTATTTTTTTTTTTTTTTAACTCCTAGGACAATTCAAGTTTTGGAATATTGAAATGTGAATTTTTTCCCCTTATATATTTATCCCACTGACTTTTTGAACTGGAAACAGAAAATTCCCCACTGTTACTGACTGCAGTTGTTACAAAGAGTGCGTTTCTAGCGTGAATACACACAAGTACAGGTCTTTTCCCATCAATCTGTTGGCCATATAGGGCTTTGAAAGACAGGTGTGTGGAATTTAAACCAAAAAAATGATCAAATGACATATAGGACTTTTGGCTTCCCATATTCCTCAATTATTGATAGTTTAGCTTGATTTATTTTTTTAATATAATATATAATTGTTTTACATTCCACTCTCATCGAATATGAATGCCTTATTCAATGTATAAAATTTGTAGTGGCCACAAATATTGCAAATGGTTTCGGATGGAAAAACACCAGTGATGGGAATAATTGAGGGTCAGTGTTTATTTCTGTAAGGTTATCTTTTTTTTTTTTTTAAATGGCTTAAAATTAATGGGAGATTTTTTTGGATGTGATTTTCGTTCCATTTAAATGTTATTTTGCACCAGTGGAAGGTCTGACAGCGTATTGGAAGTGCTGATTTAGTGGTTGTGAAAATACTAGTCTGGTTTTTTTATTTATCAATCAGTGGGAGAGGTGAAGTGACTGATATGAAATTATTTGAAATGTAGAAATGCGAATGAAATGATAATCTTTCAATTTATTGTTAAAATTTTTTATCATGAATTTATGACAGGAAATTGGATTTTCTTGTTTGTTCCCAATAATGTATGTATTTTATAGTTACATTTGGAAAATTGCAAACATCCGTAGAAAATTATTTGACTTATTTCCCCTCGTGTTCATTAGCATAAACACAATGTAATCTTTATTGACATAGGGAAAGTGTCATGTTCTGGCTGCATGTAACTCACACATTCACAACCAATTTTATGAAATAATAAAGGTTTTACAGATAAATAGAAATTTTAGTATTATAGCTCCAAAAAAGATTGTAGCCTCAGAATTCATGCTGTGACAGAAGCGCACAGATTATGAGAAACGTCTCCGAACACACACAGAGAAACTCACCGGCCAGAGAAAGGGGAGAGTTGCCTAGTAAACAGTATCTGCCACTTTTGTTTACAAGAAACTGTCATTGTAAATGGAAAATATATATTATTTGTATTTAAATAATTTCAAATAAAATAACTTTTTAAATGATTTTCTTTTTGATTACACATGACTGAACACAGCTTTGAGATGTTCTCTGAATCTGCATCATTCTTTGATAAATACATGGTTTTATAGACTAAGAGTTTACTAAGCTTTATTTGTCTGAAGATATGTGGCCTTTTGGAGATTTTTTTTCTTAATTTTCCATGACATTTTCATAAACATTTTGAAGAAATATTTGTTAATGATTTGTTAAATATTATAAAAAGTTACTTTAAAGTGCTACAAATCCTGCTTTTTCTTCAGCCTATTGTTGGTGAGCTGAGAATGAGGTCCTGGTCTGTAAAGTCTATACATCAGCATCCCGTTTATTTTTCAAACACACAGTTTCTGAAACTTCTATATGAGGCTCATATATAATGGGTTTGGCTACACACACTGTCAAATCTGCTATTTTGGACTTTGAATTTATTGAATTAAACGAGAAACAAATGCATTTAAATGTCTAGATTTTAGACGTTAGATGTTTTTACATGTAAAAAGCAGCTAGCTATCACAATTTACAGTGTAATTTTTTTTTTTTAAATACTGAGAGTATATTCCTAAATAATTTATAGTAGGCTACTCATCGACATTTTTCGCCTTTCTATAAATATTTTTGCCGTTGTAAGGAATTGAATGTATTAAACCAATAAGTTAGTCAAGTCTGCAGCTTAAAGTCAAAACTTCACGCGCTGACACGTCAACATGTTATTATTAGGCTATTTATATATATATATATATATAAAACTAATGTGGACAATATTCGCTCTATAATAGATAGACAATAACTATATTCGTGCCATGCTTTAGATATTTAAACGGATTTCCGTGATAATATAGGCTCTGTGAGTAGCTATGCTCATAAATGTGCCGTATTTTCCTCATTTTTACCACATAACACTATGACTGCCATGCTTTCGGTGTATTTCTGCAGTGCGAAACCAACATCAGTTTTCGTCCCATGACCTTGAGTGGCTTCCCGAACAGGTTGCGATACATATTCAACACCCAAATCCAATATGATTTTTTTCTCCCCCCTCTTCTGAATAGCTTTGAGTAGGCTAAATGACCACAAAGAACAGTGACATGCATTTTCAAAAGAAAAAATAAATAAACAAATAAATAAAGACGAATATAGGCGAATCAACTCAATGCACGAAACAACAATAAATTAAACGCATTTTTTTTAAATTCTGTGCAAGAATAATAATAATAAATAAAAAACACCAAATAATTTGAGTTCTTAAACATAGGCCTACTATTAATGATTTTACATTAGCTGAATGCGGGCAGAAGGGGTTGTAAGACGACTGTTGGTAAATTGAGCTTACTGTAATATGAAATAAAATTTGCAGTGAACTTATTTTAAACAAGCTATTTATGTAAGCCTATTAAAAAAAAACACGAAACTGATACAATTTATTTATAGTGAGCTTGTGCAGTGGGCTTTTAGGACAGTTGATGCAACACATTTTTAATAAAATTACACCGATCCTGCTGTATTTTCTTCCTTATAAGTCAGTTGACAATATAAAATCAACTGTTAAAAAATCTAAAGTTCATAAACGTTGCTTTATTAGCGAAAATAACCGGATCGGAAACACTGTTTAAATTAGCTCACAATCCTCCACGGAATTTAACAAACAAGTTTCAAGTGAGTTCAAGTGGGTTTGTTCCAAAACCCAAGAACCGAAGAGAGATTTCCAGCTCCATCCACACACACACACACACACACACACACACATGCAGTATTTATGCAATAGATTTTGGGATACAGTCGGATATCCTGTGTGGGTGTTTTACTCTACATCGTTTTGCATACCTAGGCGAAATATATAAACGTTTCACCATACGCCCCCGTGCCTAGCCATTTAATTAGATCCCCGGGGTGCGGATCAGTTTGGCACCGTGTCTGCGCGCCAGCGAAACCGGCTGTTTTTTTGTTTTGTTTCTTGCTCCCGGAGCCCTGGCCGCGGTCCTCGCGCGAACTCACTCCAGCACCGGCGGCGCGGGGAGAAAATCGAGCCCGCAGTCCAGCTGCTGCTGCCGGGGTGAAGTGTTCTGCACGACTCGGACTCACGACCATCCAAGCGTTGCAGCCGCCGACAAGCAGAGGTAAATCATCTCGGCATTAGCTGCTTTTTCCAAGTGGATCTTTGCGGTTGTCAGAGTCATTCGAGACGCCAAGTTCATCGATGCAAATATGAAATGGTCACTGCGATGCCGTCCGACTGGTGATTAATTAACATTATAGACTGTATAATTACTGTTCATTGCATATCTGTCTGTTTATAAGAGTATCTTGAGATAAGATTGCACTTAATATTGATATCGCTGTATACAACACAGATTGTTCTAATGAGGTCTTTGAATGTTTGCAACTTTGAATCTGCAGCAAAGCTAATTTATTTCATTCTAATGATACTAAGAAATATAATATAAAATGTTACATATTATATTTTTTTTATCTGAAGATCAGTTTTAATTACACCCACAGGAAAGAAAAGTCAAAGATGAGGTGTTTATCCTATACAGCAATGAGATTAAATGGAGAAAAATGCTTAATTCTCCTGAAAATGACCCCAGCAATCTCACATGCAACCCCCCCCCCCCCCCCCCCCCCCCCCCCCCCCCCCCCCCCAGAGAAGTTTCAGAAGAGATCTCAGCAATGTCTCACACTGTGCTCGGAAACTGGCAAGATACCAAAACACTGCAATTAAAAGCCAGATATGTTGATTTCTCATCAAATTATCTGAGCCATGTATGAATCCTCATTAAATGTGTAATTAGGAAACTTCTGAGGCGAAGTTGATACCTTAATGAAACAACTTTCTAAGTCTCCTGAAAAAACATTTCCTCTGGGAAGGGTTGTTTATGTGTTTTACTCCGCTGGGACAATATCTGCCCCACCTGTGCTGGCTCTTGTTTTGCTGGCAATTTCCCTAAAGTACTAAAGGCCTGCATCTCAGCCTGGTGGGATTTGTGAATAAGAAAGCTGAATATGGTTTGCTTTATTGCATTCAGCTAAGTAAACTACATTTTGCCAGAAAAAAATTGGTTTAGTGTATTGTCAGAGAGCCATTTGTGGGCTATACTTTCTTATTCTTCTGGACTTTGATGGGATGAAACTTTGTAGTCATGATTTTTAGCAGTCATCATTTTGGGATAATTATTAATCCTCCAGTAATGTTTTTTTGGGGAAAAAACAGCAACTTCAGGGATTAAGCACGTCTGAAATGTCTTCTGTGGAAGGTCGCTCACCCACACACACACATAGACAATGCAGTGGTGTGTGTATTAACAGACCCTCAGGCACTGTGTCAGAGTGAATAAGTGGATACACACATTCTTTATTATTGAACCAAATAAGCCCCTAGAGATGGACTGTGTGAAAGTGTGTTTGGTTACAAGGTTAGAAAAACACGCTGGCGTCACAGAGAACTTCAGGGTCATGCAAAAACAGCCCTGCCCTTTTAGTTTATGGTATGTTCATGTGAGGAAATACCACTGCGTGATAGATAAATAATCTTTTGTTGACCCTGCGTTCAGGCATCAGAGATATCAGCAGGATATTGTACGGTACTTTAAAATTCACCCTGGTTCCTGATCTGAAAATGGACCTGAAATAAGACTTGATTGTGGAGTAATTGGCCCAAAAGTGGCTAATCTTTTTTTTTTTTTTGTGTGTGTGTGTGTGTGTGTGTGTGTGTGTCATAGACAGAGACATAGTACCTTTCCAAGTGCCGATATGAGCTTGGCAATCTTCTGAAGTGATTCTTGAGAGTATGATTACGATTGAGATTCAGCTGGGTGAAATTTTAGATCATCCTGAAGGTCATTTAGATGATCCTCACCACGAACTCCCCTATTGTTATGTGTTCCCCACATCACTTGACAATTCACTATTACCATTGTTTGACCCTCCCCGTTTCTGATTGCACTGTTACCTCTTTTATATGTGGCTTTCTTCTAAATCCTGCCTTTTGCCCCATGTCTCAACCTCCTAGTTTTAACTGAGATATTCAAATATGTCTCCTGTTCTGGAAACACATACATTAAAGCTGAAAGAAAGTGAGTATTTCTTACTGAATGTAGTCCAGAATGAAACTCAGTCTTCTTGTTTTGATGACTCAGCCTAGCAGAGTATCAATGACAGTCCGAGCTCCGCACTCCTCACGTCAGAAGGAAGGGTCAGTTCAGTTTTCTAAGGTTGTGTTTGGTGTGTGTTAAATTCATCATAAAATCTCACTGTATTTCAAATGGTTTTGAATGGTTTTGTTTGTTATGTTATGCATGTTGAGATTACCCAACCACTCAAAAGTAAGAGGGTTTAATGTTTTTGAAAGAAGTCTCTGGCCCACCAAGGCTGCATTTATTTGATCAAAAATACAGTAAAAACAGTAATATTGTGAAATATTATTACGATTTAGAATATTTTAAAATGTAATTTATTCCTGTGATGGCAAAGCTGAATTTTCAGCATCATTACTCCAGTCTTCAGTGTCACATGATCCTTCAGAAATCATTCTATGGCAAGCCGTTTTAACATTTAATCATTTAAACCGACTAGTCTCTATTTTCATGCTACTAGTACTTATTTTTTAGATACTAGTATCTATTCCATTAAGTACTAGTACTTATTCATTAGCTACTAGTGCTTATTCTTTAGGTACTAGTACTTATTCAATAGATACTAGTACTTATTCATTAGTTACTAGTACACTGTAAAAAATTTGCTGTAGTTTTGCAGCTGTTTGCCAGTAACTTACTGTAGATTTAAATCGATGTTATTTACTGGCAACAGTTTGTTCAAAGTTAAATGAACATTAAACATTAACAAGTCTTTGTCTTTACAGAATAAAACTATAAAATAACAACCTAATGCAAAGCATTCTGGGAACCAGAAATCTTCATCAACCTTTTTCTGTTTTTTTCCTTCAGATTTTGGTTCCCAGAATGCTTTGCATGAGGCTGTTATTTTAGTTTTATTCTGTAAAGATAAAGACTTGTTAATGTTTAATGTTCATTTAACTTTGAACAAACTGTTGCCAGTAAATAACATCAATTTAAATCTACAGTAAGTTACTGGCAAGCAGCTGCAAGTAATACTGTAATTTCTACAGATTTTTTTAACAGTGTACTTATTATTAGATACACATTTAGACACTTTAACATTTCAGAAGGATGTGTGTGTGTGTCTGTGTGTGTGTGTGTGGGGTGAATGTGAATCAAGAGTCACTATTTGTACTGGGCACAAGTGAATTTTAATGTTTAGATGCTGAATGTGTCTGTGTCTCTGATTCTGTCGGCTGCTGCTAAAGTAATTTCTCAAGGGGAGACTAAGCCTCTCTCAGCCTACAGAGCACAAGGGCAAATACGAATAAATATGATAAAATATGGATGAATGCTAATAAAGCACTGGCCAAATGTGGCCCTCACTAAAAGGATTATCTGGAAGGGCAGACATTATTACGGGGGCAGCTGACGGTCTGCCTTAAGACCAAAGCATGCAAACTTCTGCATCCAGATTACTCATCTCAGTTTTATTTATTATATAATGGCTAAAAGGGATGAGGGTTCAGGTTTGATTTAGCTTTAGTTTTTTGTGGTAGTGCAACCTAGCTCTCTTTTGCACTGATTTGTTGTGCTGAAGGCTAAGGAGGTATCAAATGTAATCTGACTCTCAGGGTGTTATATGACTGAGTTTCATTACTCTCATTAAACTGAACGGTTCATTTTTAGTGATTACTTCAGCCCCCTGGTAAACTCACTTACATCACACATCGGTCACTGTTTACAACCCTTTGTTACACTAGTGTTTCCCTGGAGTTAGCTCACTAACATAATATTCAAAGCCCAACCACATTGATTTGGCTGTTAAATTAAAATGAGGAATGGAGTGGCCAGAAAATGAAACAAATTGTAGGACTATTTTTCTGTGCACTCCATACACTGTTATGCACAATTTAAACATCCAACTACTTTAAACATACAATACAATGTACACAAAATGCTGGGTTGTTTTAACCCAACTTTGGGTCAAATATGGACAAACTCAAACATTGGGTTAAAAATGCAATTTAAAAATGTAACCCAACGGTTAGGTTTATCCATATTTGACTAGCATTTTTTAGAGTGTAATATTCTATCAAAGGCTGCAATCTGTGCCTTAACACCTTTCAAATTTAGCAGTGATTTTACTTTTTTTCCATTAAGATGCACACTCTAAATATCAAATGTTTCCCTTAGGAGAAAAATTTGGACAAGTGAAAATATGATTAAAACATTACGAGTTAGCTATGGAAAAGGGTAAATTAACCCAATACCGTTCGCAAATACATGTATCGATAAAGCCACCAAAGGTACTAACCAGTAAAATATGAATTTATGAAAACTAGGTTGGTGGTTGGTTCACTGTTTGACAGAAAAACCTTATGTGCCGTGAGTTTGAATGCTTTACGTTTCCTCTTAAGACTGTAAAGAAATGTCTCAAAGGATGCTTGAATTATAAATTAAAGGGGTGGTTGATTATGATTTCACTTTTCTAACTTTAGTTAGTGTGTAATGTTGCTGTTTGAGCATAAACATCATCTGCAAAGTTACAACGCTCAAAGTTCAAAGCAAAGGGAGATATTTGCTTTTAAAGAAATCGCTTTTTAAGGACTACAACAAACGGCTGGTAAAGACTACACAAGCTTCCTTCCGGGTTAGTGACATCACTAACCCTAAAATTTACATAAACCCCGCCCCCGGAACATGATTTATAGATTATCATGACAGAATATGCTGATCAATGACTAGAAGATAGCTACACATAAGCTACATAAATTCACCAACTAACCATTCAGAAATGTTGTCTACATGTTGCCACTTCTTCTTGAGGCTCTCCATCATTGTCTGACTCTGGTTTGAACATAAAAGGTTACAAGTTTTTGACATTTTCAGTGCATGTGTGTGTGAGGTAAAAGGACACGAGCTGTTGAAGCTCCGCCCCCTGTGCTGGGAGCAGCAGCTCATTTGCATTTAAAGGAACAGACACAAAAACTGTGCATTTTTGCTCACCCTCAATAAGTGACATGCTATATAAAAATATCTGTGGGGTATTTTGAGCTGAAACTTCACACACACACTCTGGGGACATCAGAGACTTATTTTACATCTTGTGAAAAGGGCATTGTACCACCCCTTTAAACGACAGGAAGAAGGAGAGGAAGGGACTTTTACTTTTTTTGTCTTGAGTGCTGAAAATTCATCTTCTCCTCCAGTCCAGTTTTTCCTAACAACAGCTCTACTGTTTGGTACAGTTGGCTAATTTGAATCTCATTTTTATTATGATTACTTTTCTTTTGGTCAGTAGAAGTCATTGCCTTTTTTTTTTTTTTTTTACCCAAATTCAACATCTGATTTTAATGATGCACATTTTGTTTTGATGCTGAGAGGGATGGAAATGGTTTACTTGTGGTTATAAGGACTGGAATCTGAGCACTGAAAGTAGTTTTTTAAGAAAAAAGTAATTCTGGTGGTGATTCTGATTAAAGGGATTTGTCCTCCAAAAAATGAAAATTCTGTCATCATTTAGGGTAGGGTAAACCCTACATTGTGAGGACCAAATGTTTTTGTTTTACTTTTTTTGGTCCCCATGAGAAAAACAGCTTATAAATCATACTAAGTGATGTTTTTTTTTTTTTTTTTTGAAAATGTAAAAATGCAGAAAGTTTTCTGTGAGGGTTGTGTTTAGAGGTAGGTTTAGGGTTAGGGAATAGAATATGCAGTTTGTACAGTATAAAAATCAATATGTCTATGGAAGGTGCCCATAAAGCATGGAAACCCAATGTGTGTGTGTGTGTGTGTGTGTGTTTGAGTGAGATGTCCTGACCACTTTGGGTCATCTTTACTTTGAAGATGTATTGCATCACCACTCTGTGGAATAACAAACATGCCCACCAGTGGGTGGGTCAGAAATGGCTGCCAAGATATATTCCTTTGCCAAAAAAAGCAATTGGTCTGATTTTTTTTTTTATTGCACTGAACTTCTAACACAATGACTCCTTCAATACCTTGTCAATGAAAACCTCCCTTGCACTTTAAGAGGTATTTAAATGTGCTTTTATGTGTGTAACTGGTATTCTGTAGTACCAAAGTCCAAGTGTGCCTCAGATATAGACTTTTGCTAGCCATTGTTAACTTCTATTCAGTAGCCTACACTATCCAACTCGCAGCTGTTTTTTCCATTTAATGTGTCTCTTGAAGCTTGATGTTGCCCAAAAGTTTCTTGGATCACCTTGATGCAAATGCTTTTTCTGCTTGTGTGCATTTTCTTCCGAGCTAATGAAGGTCTGTTTACTCCCACATCAAAACTGAAGAAGCACAACACTATATTCGTACCAAAAGCAAAGCGCAAAGGCTTAAATGTAAAATATAAATTCATACAATATATAACACACCCAAAAATGTTTGGGTAAAAAAGAAAAAAAAATCAATTTTCGATTATTTGTTTTTTTTTTAAATGTGGTTGATTTTCGATATCGATTCTCAAAAGCCACGAAATCGTATCAATCCCCAGCCCTAATATATAGTATGCATTTATAATTCCTTGTATAAATGCACATTAAACACTTTTACATTTAGTCAAGAATTACTTTGCTCTGCTTATTTTTCTCTTTTACCAAAATGTTTTTTTTGTTAATGATTTTTCGTTGCTCCACTGACAGCTGTCTATCCAGAAAACACTTTTTTGGGGAAAAAATAGTTAAATAAAATAAAAATGTATTATTTAGATTCCAAATATTCAAAGATTTGTGAATATAGACCTTTAAATTCCCAGTGTTAATATAATACATTTTATAATGGATGGTGAGAATGAGATGGTCTCCTCAGAGAGCGATGGAAGCTATTTAACATGTATTGGTCATTTTGTTCACATTAGATGTTAGGCTACTTGTTACCTTAAAAGAAACGGTAAAGATGTCGCTGAGAATGATTCGATGCACTCTAATGTCCTCAGTGGTGTGTGTTTGTGTCTCCCAGTGTAATGTTTTGGTCGCTGTGGGAATGAGACTGCGTGGCAGGGATTTGGAGGATTCCACTGTCTCCTGGATACCAAGTGTCCTGGGTGTGCAGAGCGTCAGGCTCCGCCTTCGCCTTGATCGCCGTGACGACAGGGGGAGGGGCCTTTGGCAACTGGTTGACCTGGGAGAGGAAGTGCAGAGTGGGCAGCGGATACGTGATAGGACACCTCCTACTTGTTCACAAAGTAAGACATTCATTCATGATAACTACAGTTCAAAAATATATAATCCATTGATCCTGAATTGCCAATGTGTTGTTTTTATAATGACAAGAACATTATGTGCATGGCTTGGAGTTATACTAGCATTCTTGTTAGTGTCGTTTCCTCACGTCCTGTTCATGAATGAAAAAGGTCAGTTCTTCATTGTATAAACAATGCTATATATATGCATACAGAGACCTGTTTGTGTAATACTCAGGGTTTTACCATCATTAATAGGGATTTAGATGGTTCGCCAGCTGGTGGAAAGGACCGCAAAGATATGAGAGAAGAATAATTAGGCACAAGAGGGAAAAATACAATATTAGAGAGGATAAGACTGGAAGAGCGAGAAGATCCTCCGTTCATTACATTGGACCCTGGGATTCTGCGCTGCTTGACTCCAGAAAGATTAATGCAGATTAATGTGTCATTCTTAATTATTGCAGTCCCTGTTCTCACGCTGTGTGAAGAAATGCTTTGTTGTTTTGTTTTTCAGGTAGAATACAGTATTACTTGTCTAACACATACACTAATTTTTTGTGTTATTTTCTTACATTTCGATCACATGGTCTTCAGTATCAGGTTTCCCTTGTCTGTTGCTATGGCAACTTGCCATGAATGAAGTAAATAACTTTTTGCCATTAGAGGGTAACACATTCATTTATTTTTTTTCTTTCTTCACAAAACCCCTCCTCTATGCTAGGCGTTGGCTGGAGGACTTGGCAAACAATGGTTGATTTTCTATTGTTATTAAGGTACAATAGAAGTTAGTAGGTGTGTGTGTGTGTGTGAGAGTGAGTGAGAACTGCATGTTTTGTGCATGTGTGTGTAATCAGTGGGAATGTTTTAGGTATGATTTCCAGTCAGTGGCTGCATGTGACTCTGAATCCAGACATTGATGATCGATCTCTCTTTGGTTCACCTAGAGCTTTTGTTCCAGTCAAAGCAGCAATTTGTTGACATTTTGTGAACATTATAAAATGCTGTGACAAAATAGTGTCAATAAAATAATATGAAAATAGTGATAATCATTTATTTCTAATGATCCTCTGGTTCATTTTTAGCATACTTCTCTGACATCATGCATGCCACATTTGTCATGGAGAATTAAAAAATTAAAATCCCAAACCTTTTAAACTGAGGTTATTGTACCATGCTTCAGGCTTTTGTCCAGCTTCCTCTCCTTCTCTTCCATTTACATAGACACATACATGAACACACTCACACGGTAGCAGTCCCTCATCTGCGGTGTTAATGGGTTTGAGATGATTGAGTTGCCACTAAAGATGAATCCATGACTTTAATTAACTTTTGATTTATTGGCTTCTGTATTCCAGGCATAATTAGAAATTAAATATAGTGATCCGCTGGATGGGTGAATGGCGCCCAGCTCTGCGTCAGGCTGTGAAATGTGTCTAAATGTATTTCACAGAGTGTCCAATGAGACAGCCGTGAATGTCCCCTTTCTGAGTTTTATATGTCACTGGTTTTCAATAGATGGGTTTCGGTAATATGGCAAATACTAATACAATATTTAAAGCTACACTGTGTAGGATTTTCTCCCATCTAGCGGTGAAATTGTTTATGATTACCAACTGAATATTACTTTCTAGCCCCTCCCATCCCGAGGGCATTTTAACTCCTACGGTGGCCGTATTATTTCAAATCTGCCGGCAGTCGCGAGTAATCTCCCCCTCGCATTCGTCACGGTGCCACTGAGTGTAAAACGCGAAAGGCGAAGCTTGAATTTCCAGGTATGTCCCTCTTTGGCTAATGTATTTTCAAGATGGAGGCGCAACATGGCTGCCGCCATTCGAGCGACTCGCTCGTATGTATTCTATGGCAGATTCTACGCTTACGAGAATACTTGATTAGTTGGTAGAAGTAATTACACATTAATGAGCACATATCATTTTGAATCAACTTAAAAAATCAACTTAAAAAATTACACAGTGTAGCTTTAAGGTGCGGCTTACACAACACTGTTATAAAACGGATTTGGAATTCTTTTTTTTTTATTAAGTTTTGGCCGTTCATGTACATGAAAACGGCATTTTGGGGGCCTGAAAATGTAAAGGTTTGAAAATGTGTTTCAAAGTGCAGGTTTTTGAAACCGATACCTTTATCATCTCTGTGAAAACCCCCCAAAAAAGTAACTTTGTGAAAACGGTGATGTCATGCGCATGCATCAGGTGCGTAGTGTTTCTTTACAAAGTGACATTGTCAACTACTGGGGCTGCTGTCACTTTAAGAGCGCATGCGCAGACTGAATATACTGACACACATCCAGTTTCTTTCTCAACTGTTCACTTATGACAGAGAATACTTGTCGAGATGGGTATTTTGACATCATTTTGTGTATGTGTCCGTTCAAGCGCAAGTAAACGCGAAAGAGGAATCAATTCGGTGCTCGAGCGCTGTCTGAAACGTGCCTCTCTCTCTCTCTCTCTCTCTCTCTCTCTCTCTCTCTCTCTCTCTCTCTCTCTCTCTCTCTCTCTCTGCATGCGCGCTCTTCAGGTGTACTAGGCTAACGGATAACCACGCATGAGTTTTCACCTCTTCTTCCGCGTTTAAAATTGTTTGAATGTGTAAATTTGCAAGACAAGCACGAACTTTCATTCTATGATGGTTAAACTTAGCAGTTGATCACTTAATCAGTGTTCCATTTATTTGTGCAGTGCTCACGTTTAGGGGATTTTTTTCCCTTTTAAGCAATTGGTTTTTATCTTTGGGCGAGGGCTTTTCCTTCATATTGTTTGTTTATGGTCCTAGGTATTCCGTTCAAAGGAAAAGGATTTTGGTTTTAATACATTTTTTATCAGGCACTGCAAAATTAGTAATCTGGAAAACAAGGAAAAATAAACTTCTAGGGCAGGATGCAATAAGTGTTGTTCCTATGTTTTTGGGTCTTGTGGCAGCTAGACTAAAAGTAGAGTTTGCCTACTATAAGTTGGTGGACTGTTTACCAAAGTTTGTAGAAATCTGGTGTGTTAATGAGGTATTGTGTACTTTATGTGAATAATTTAACATTAAATTGTTATAATAAAGGTTTATTTTATTTTATATTAAAATTCAATAAAAAAATTCTCCTCATCCCCCCTCTCTCTGTCTCTCTCTCTCTCTCTCCCTCCCCCTCTCTCTCTCTCTCCCCCCCTCTCTCCCCCCCCCTCTCTCTCTCTCACTCTCCCCCCTCTCTCTCTCTCTCTCTCTGCATGCGCGGTCTTCAGGTGTACTAGGCTAACAGATAACCATGCGTGAGTCCCAATTTTCACCTCTTTTTCTGCGTTTAAAATTGTTTGAATGTGTAAATTGGCAAGACAAGCACAATAAACTTTCACTCTATGATGGTTAAATCTGTTGATCCACGAATCACATGCGTGCCGAACCGTGAGGCCTGGTCCGTACGGTAGTTTTGATGCTATGTTGGGTCAGTCACCATTTGGTTCTAGTGTTAAATGGGTCCTAACTCAAAACTAGTTGAACCAGTGCTGGGATTTGTATAGAGGCTTTGGTTTTTCTGAATAATTTGTGTCAGACTAGCTTGGTTTCTAGCACAGTTTTCACGAGTTTGCTCATTGTTTTTAGTTTGCTTCCTCTTAGTGGCCAGTAAGACGGCTCCCCAGAAACCACTGTCTTTCAGCCATGAGCGGATGTGATTTCTGTGATAGCAGCTAGTGCTCTGACTGCCAGCAAGAGTCTTTACAAGTCCCTTTAAATAATCTGTCTTTCTTTCTTTCTTTCTTTCTTTCTTTCTTCGCTATTATCTTTGCATTGGCAAGTGCTGTTGTCATAGCAACCCACATAGGTTATTGATCTTGCTGATGACCCATTTGATTTTGTGTACATCTATTGTAGTTTGAACTTTGCTGGTGCTGCTGTTTCTGTTCACGGGTTTATCCATTTGTTGTGTACAAAGCATGCGGCTCTTTGTTGAAAAGGGCTTGTAAAAAAAAAAATATATATATATTTTTTTTTCATTCCACTGAAAATTATGACATGGTGATGCTGAACTTTAATCATTTTATTCCAGTTCAGTTTGTTGGTGTGTATGAAGACGTGTGTGTGTGTGTGTGTGTGTGTGGTGGGACTTGAAAGACAATTGGCTTGACCTTCTGTTGACCTGGAAGCAGTTTATCACATGCAAGTATCCAAGTGGGAGGTCAAGGACAGGTCTGTCTGATAGACGGCGTGTGAAGAAGTCCCAGTTGTGTGTTTGCTGTGTGTGTTTGTGTGATGGAAACAAGTGTACTTTCATAGTGCTTGTAGACTTACCGAAACAAAGTGCTGAGATAGAAGGGGCCAAAATGTAATTTATTGCCTCGCTGCCCAATGGTTTAACCTTTTCATATAAAGACTTTTCCTGAATCTTATTTCACTGTCCAGCTCACATAGTGCTTAATCTTTCGCCTGTGTATTTAACAGCATTCTCCTGCACAGAGCAAGTCAGCAGATACGTGACTACGCTGTCTGTACACTCGCCAGTATGTGATAGTGTGAGTGTGTGTGTGTGTGTGTGTGTGTGTGTGGTACATGAGCCAGACCCCCCCCCCACCTCCGACTTAGGGAGTGCTACACATTCCCAGCGTTCTTCCGAGGGGGGTCGGAAGGGAAGGAGGAGGCTTCGTCCAGCTCTGTACAGTGCCAGGACTCAGAGTGTTGAGATTATCCTGTAGCTCAGTTATCAGGCCAAGAATAGGGGGCTTTATCCAGCTGCGCCTCGTGAAATCATCTGCTTAGGTTTGTCTGGTCAGATGCATGGTTAATGAAGCTACCTTTTCATTGACCTATTGACAAGTGACTAGCACCATCACTGATGAGTGAATGTTACGGCGAGTATAAACTCATAAGTCTCATAAGGGCTGAGAGCTCAGAAGCGTTCTGTTATGTGCTGTTGGTTCATGTTTGTGTTGTTGATAAGGTGAATTTAGTCTTTCCTCTGGTTTGCCTTTAATATATTGTATGGGTTTTTGTGTTGTTTTTAATTTGCTCTTTTTTCTTGGAGTGTATTGTGCTGTTTGTGTTTTTGACACACTTATGCAACATTTGTGATTAATTTTCATAGTAGTCTAATTAAAAAATGCAACTTGGTCTTGATTCATAATAAAGTACCTGAATTTTTGTAAAAGAGGTTATCTAAAGTCCTCCAAGCTTTAATAAGGGTGTTTAAAACTATGCAGCTTGAATTCCTTTGTATAAGATTATTAATTAATCTGAAAGGGACTTGAACATTCAAGAGCTGGATTTTAATATACAGTACTGGTCAAAAGTTAGGAAACATTACTATTTTTAATGTTTTTAAAAGAAGTCTCGTATGCTCAGGCCTGCATTTATTTGATCGAAAATACAGATTAAAAAAAATAAATAATAATAATATTAATTCGTTTAAAATAATGGTTTTCTATTTGAATATACTTTAAGATATAATTTATTTCTGTGATGCAAAGCTGCATTTTCATCAACCATTACTCCAGTCTTCAGTGTCACATGATCCTTCAGAAATCATTCTAATATGCTGATTTGATACTCAGTTATTATCATTAATATTAGTAACAGATTGTAATGTTTCCAAACTTTTTACCGGTACTGTATATTTGTTTATTTATTGTTTGTTTACCCCTAAAATGCAAACAATTATTTTGCATCATGAGTTCATAACTGTCAATGTCAGTAAATAATATAATGCCACCCTATTTAAGCAATTAAAAATTGTCTGCAAAATGTAATAATAATAATAATAACAGAACAGGTTTAAATAAAAGATTAATTAGCCTACAAAATATAATTTCACCCATATATTGTATTTTTTTTTTTTTACATATTGCTTTGTTAAATATGATAAAATGTTCTCAATTAATAGCTAATTCATGCTTTTTACTTCTTTTTTTAACAGTATTTTAGATTAGTTGCATGTGTTTGTTTTATCTTTTTAAAATATTATATACTAGCCTACATATAAGGTAATCTACAGTTAACCAGTTAAATGTAGGCTAACATTTTTACATTTTCAATCTATTAAAACTACAAGTTCTTTGCTATGTCCGCATAATTGTTTATATTATTTAAGCATAGAGAAAAAAAAACCTTGAAATCAGTTTTCTGTCCAAATTATGTGAGAACGCATACATATATTTTTGAAGGGTTTTAAATGTTATATTAATCTCACTATACTTCCAATTTGTTCTAGTTTAGCCTGTAGATTTAAACCTACAGTGAGAATCTGCAAATTCAGTTTTACGCATTTAAAATTGCCCCAAATATTTAACTACTATTAAGGTTTTTTCGTGTTTTTGTTGTTGTTGTTGTTGTAAAACAACTCGCCCGCTCTTTAAAATCATAGTTATTTATTAATTATGTATTATATTAATTAGTAGCCTACGTGTGTAATGAATCTTTTTTTCTTTCTTTTTTTGTGTAAGCTGTAAGCTGGTTACATCATTAATATATATTTTTTAATCAGCTAACAAAATTCGGTCCATTAGCTCTTGGCAGTGGGGATTGCGTTTTGGGAGTCTTGGCTGTGGTGTAAATTATTCCGCAGGCTCCGCATCAGCATATGACTATGGCAAAGGGAGGATGTTAGGCGCCCAGTTGCCATGACGACGGAAATGGGACGAGGTAGCGACTGCGGAGCGCGCGGTGGTGTCGAGAGCGCGCGGGGGTTTCAGAAGCGGCCGGTCTGTCTGTGGAAGCGCGCTTGATACGCTATTCTTGACATTGCTGATAACGAATCCGCTCCAGAGCTGAGTGGTCGGTGAGTGTTCATACATTAAAAAATGCGTTTGCGGCTGATTTCGCGGTGAGATTAGGAAATAAGGAAGGAAGACCTCGCGCTATGCAACACGGCTCGTAAACATGAACACGCGCATGAGGAACGGTGCTCTATTTTTGACGCTCTATTTTTAATGGCGCGCGCGCTCTCTGCTTTCTGAACGGTTTGCTGTGCACCGGTTCATAAATTCATCGGAATTAGAATGGATTTATGCATCTGTAGGAAACCACAGTGCTCGAGAAATAGATTAATGTAATTACGCATGGCCTGGCTGATGCATGTGAGGAGAGAGAGAGAGAGAGCAGGTGAGCGGAAATAATCTGATGTTTAGAAAGTGGCTAGGAAAATAACTTTGAATCAGGGTCATCCCTATTTATCTTGTAGACAAATAATAGTTATTAAAATGACCCATTTCTTTATATTTCGGCATAATATGTCACATGACATGTTACCTGATGCTTTGGGCAAATAACTTATTCTTATAAAGTATTCACTATTCCTCATTTAGTCTTATGAATATTTATCTTGGATAAAGCAGATGCAGATTCATGTCTTTCTTATTATCTCTGCTTTAACAGCCGAGCTTCAAACTGTCTATTGTCTGTGCACACTATACAGCGAATGCACTTCACACATTGCAAAGCATATTTATTGCAAAAAAACCTGAATTTGAAAGTAGTGTGTTCTGTGGATTCGATTACAGAAGATTATAATGTAGTATGATGGAAATAAAATAAAGTAAAATTAACAATAATTGATTAACCTGTTTTTTTATTTTATTTTTATTATCATTATTTTAATTGTAGTTATGAGATAAAATGTGTCTTATTAGTTTCTTTTTCCAGGAAATCATAATTAAATCATAATAATTAATTTCACCTCGAAAGGTCCAGGTTCTACAGAGTTCCAGGGAATACTTAGTTAAAAAGGTTGGATGAGAGCAGGGGAAGCCGTCTGTCAGGGCTGATCTTGAGGCCAGGCGCCACAGCTGGAGGGGGAGGGGATGAGAGTGAATGAGGGCTGGGGGAGGGGGACCGACTGAGAGAGAGAGAGAGAGTTGGAAGAGCAGAGGATAGTGAAGATGCTTTTATGTGGCACAGTGTCTGTTTCTTCCACCCTCTGCACTGTGTAAGCCACCTCACAGCTTTTGTTCTTCATATATTTCCAGCCCAGTTTGCTGAGAATTTCATATCTGTATGGTTTGAGCATGTTTATCTATGGAAGTTTGTTTCTGCCACTGAATAATAAATAAATAATAATAATTGCGACTTTTTATCTCACAATTCTGACTTTTTTTTTGTCACAATTGCGATATATCAAGTCAGAATTATGACTTTTTTCTCAGAATTGCGAGATATGAAGTCAGAATTGTGAGAAATAAAGTCGCAATTCCGAGAAATAAAGTCGCAATTCCGAGATATAAAGTCGCAATTCTGAGAAATAAAGTCGCAATTGCGAGATATAAAGTTGCAATTCTGAGAAATAAAGTCGCAATTGCAAGATATAAAGTCGCAATTCTGAGAAATAAAGTCGCAATTCCGAGATATAAAGTCGCAATTCTGAGAAATAAAGTCGCAATTGCGAGATATAAAGTTGCAATTCCGAGATATAAAGTCGCAATTCTGAGAAATAAAGTCGCAATTGGGAGATATAAAGTCAGAATTGCATGATATAAAGTCGCAATTGCGTGTTATAAAGTCAGAATTGTGAGATATAAACTAGCCTATTCTGAGGTAAAAAAAAAAAAAAAAAGTCAGTCTTTTTTTTCCTTAGAATTGGACTTTATATCTCACAATTGTGAGTTTATATCTCACAATTCTGAGAAAAGATGTCAGAATTGCGAGATATAAACTCGCAATTATGTGATATAAAGTCAGAATTGCGTGATATAAAGTCGCAATTGCGAGAAAAAAAGTCAGAATTCTGACTTTATAAGACGCAATTGTGACCTTATTTCACACAATTCTGACTTTATATCTCGCAATTCTGAGAAATAAAGTCAGAATTGCGAGATGTAAACTCGCAATTGTGAGATAAGTCGCAATTATCTTTTAAAATGTTTTATTCTGTGGCGGAAACAAGCTTCCATATTTTTCCGCTATTTATCCAATGAATATAAAAGTTCCTTTGTGTAACCATGGTCAGAACGTGTGGTTTTTAAATTTTTTTTTTGAATATATTTATTTATACTAGTGATGTTTCCAAGAACAGCAGCTTTGCAGGTTGAACTACAAGTTGCAGTGTTTAGGCCGTGGTCATATGTTTGAGTTAAACTTCTAGTGTTGTTAGTTTTGCTTTCTCAAAATCAATGTGTTAAAGCATTGACTGTAATTTGAATGCAAACAAACTGTTTTGATTTTGGTTGGTTTGATGTTTATTTTCTGTGAATTAAGTTTAATGGAAATGGCAAGGTTCTCATGGTCATTGAAAACATGTAATATCGGGGAATCAGTTATTATAATAAGTATATAGCATGTACATGCGGAACAGGACTGTAAAATAAAATACTGCCATTTTCTTTTCTTTTACTATTTTTGATTTATTGATGTCTATTCTTTTCAAAAAATTTCATCAGCTAAAATTGCTATATTATATTATTATTTTTTTTTCTTTCAGATTACTAAAATTATCCAGTAATCACGAATGACTGACGAA
This sequence comes from Abramis brama, assembly GCF_963993115.1. Classification (NCBI taxonomy): domain Eukaryota; kingdom Metazoa; phylum Chordata; class Actinopteri; order Cypriniformes; family Leuciscidae; genus Abramis; species Abramis brama. Next base: position 4,725,912 of record NC_139980.1, on the reverse strand, counting down.
TGAAAAGTCATGGAAATTCATTGGTCAAAAGGTCTGGGAGCCCAAAATTTCTTACTGACTACACATATATTTGTGTGTGTGCTTGTTTGTAGTTGGTGAGTGAGTTGGAGAGTTACAAGATGAATTGATGGTTGGGAATTACAAAAGTTGTGGTTTGTGTCTTTGTTGCTGTTTATAACTTTGAATTATCCAATGAAACCCAATCCAGAAAGTTCACATAGAAGACATAGTATACAATTTAAAGTATTTTTAAAAGGAAAATCTCCATCACATTATGCAGTCGAAACAGTACACATATCAATATGTTTACATTCAATCAAGAAAAAATATTCAGCATACAGTATTAAAAATGATTAAATATCATTGTAAATGCAGTTCAGCATTCTGACATTGACACTGTGGTGTTCTCTCAGGTCTGATGAGTATTCCTGCTGCTGCATCAGTTCAGTCAGGAGGTGGAGAGATGCAATCACCTGGGGCCATTAGCCCTTCATTCCTCCCGCCCCCAAGTGGAAAAGTTCCAGGTCGCAAGAGGGGTCGCCCACCCCTGAAGAGGCACCCGGAATATCAGAGTCGCTACCCAGAGTCCCTCCCACCCATTAAAGTGCCTAAGAAAAGAGGAAGGAAGCCTGGCTTTAAGGTCAGTACACATCAGAGTGTTTGTGTGTTAATTTAAATATGAGTATGTATCTGTAGACCACAAAGATAAGGCCTTTCCATAGTTCAAAAGTGTCTGCCAATTGCATAAATGGTGCATTTAAATACATACTGGTGCGCGTGTAATGCTTATTGCATAATTATTTAGCTAGAGGAGCAGAGTAATGTCTTGTGTGTGTTTGTATATAGGTAGGCCCGTCTGATGTTGACTGTGAGAGAAGGAGGGGACAAGGTGGTTGTTCTTTGACTGATGTATCTGCAGTCTGCTGCTGCGGAGTTATTTTTAGCTGTGTGCCTGAGCACAGGCCTCATAATGTCTCTGCTGCTGATTTAAAGAGCTACACACTACCACAATGTGTGTGCAACTGTGCATGTTAGGAGATTTGCAGTAAACATCCTTGCAAGACTTTTAACTACCGGATGTACACTGATGAGCCAAAACATTATGACCACCTGCCTAATATGCTGTTGGTCTTCTGTGTGCGGCCAAAACACAGAGGCATGGACTTTGCAAGACCCCTGAAGTTGTCCTGTGGCAGGGCTGGACTGGGGCTAAAATTCGTCCCTGGACAAATCCAGCCCATCTGGTTCCCCCGGGAATGTTTTGCTGAATGAATACAATAAAACAGCACAGAAACAAATAATAATAGATATTATAGATTTATTATACAATGCAGTTAGCAAACATCTGGGAAAATGCTAACTTTAGCCTGATAGCACTAAAAGCGCACGTCCCACCCTCCCTGCAAATCGCCGTCCAAAGCCACGCCTCCTGAAAGCATGAACAGCCAAGAAGACCGGAAACAACGTTACTGTAATACCAATATCATGTGTCATTCACCGGTGAGAAAACTTTATAGTACAGTTAGTAACACTACAATACCAAACGTAAACAAATTCTTAAAAACAGAATATTTTCGTTTAGTTTAGCTAGCAAAACTTGTCAGTGTGTAATAATATTTCTTGCATGACAGGGTTTCCACAATGAGAGTCTGTTTGGCTCCGAGTAAGATAGATAGATCGTAGATCCTTTGCCAGTGCCACTTGTTGTCGGTTCAGAAGGAAAGTTAGGCTGTTGCTGCTTGCCTGCCATTCTCGCTCTATCTGCACAGCGTATGTGAACGCGCTGATGACTTATGTCTGCGTGAACAGCCTGCGCAGTGGTACGCAAACATATATATATATATATATATATATGTATGTATATATACAGTGCAATGCATAAGTGAATACACCCATGCTAAAGTTGACTAAAAAGAGGAATAAAAAATCATATTTTGGAAATTGAACTTAATGCCTTAATTAAAAAAATTAGGAAAAATCCAACCTTTAAGGACACCAATTTTCTTTGTGAATGAATAATGTATCGTAAATAAATAAATGTTCTTCCTTAAAATACATGGTGCATAAGTGAGTACACCCCTATGTTAAATTCCCATAGAGGCAGGCAGATTTTTATTTTTAAGTATTTAAAAAAAAAAAAATTTAGGATACTATGCATCCTGATAAAGTTCCCTTGGCCTTTGGAATTAAAATAGCCCCACATCATCACATAGCCTTCACCATACCTAGAGATTGGCATGGAGTACTTTCCATAAGATCATCTCTCAATGCAAATCAAACTAGCTTTTAGGCTAACTGAAATAAAACCATGCCAATCTCTAGGTATGGTGAAGGCTATGTGATGATGTGGGGCTATTTTAATTCCAAAGGCCAAGGGAACTTTATCAGGATGCATAGTATCCTAAAAATTAATTTTTAAAAAATACTTAAAAATAAAAATCTGCCTGCCTCTATGGGAATTTAACATAGGGGTGTACTCACTTATGCACCATGTATTTTAAGGAAGAACATTTATTTATTTACGATACATTATTCATTCACAAAGAAAATTGGTGTCCTTAAAGGTTGGATTTTTCCTAATTTTTTAAATTAAGGCATTAAGTTAAATTTCCAAAATATGATTTTTTTATTCCTCTTTTTAGTCAACTTTAGCATGGGTGTATTCACTTATGCATTGCACTGTATATATATATATATATATATATATATATATATATATATATATATATATATATATATATATATATATATATATATATATATATATAATTTTTTTTTTTTATTATTTTTTTTATATATATTTATTGAACATTTTCAACTTTAACAAAACACAACACAGATTCAAACCACGCTAAAAATAAATAAATAAATAAATAAATAATACCAAAAAAAAACAAAAAAAAACAGCATAAATGGTACCAAGCACATTTAACCTAGGCCCCCTAAAGAGTAAAAAAATAAGATGACATATATTTATAAAAATACATTTAGACCACTTAACAGAGTGATTGCTATCAGGATATGAGAAGACTTTCAACCAGCATAACAAAAAAATGTTACTGCAGATAATCACCTATGGCACCTTAATATTGCATTTTTGTCACAAAGAAATGCACTTGACAGTAAAGCATTGATTTTGAGCTGGGATGCAGGAGAGTAAATTTACTGCTATTAAATTCTGTCATCATTTGGCCCTCGTAAAAGTCGCGTAGATCTTCATTCCTGCCCATTTCTCCTGCATCCGATCCAACACATCGATTATTAGAACTGATTGTTTGCTTGCCATCTAATCTACCCAGACCTTAATAAGTGGACCTGTTAGGAGATGATCAACGATATTCACTTGTGACTGATCATAATGTTTTGGCTCATCAGTGTATATCAGATATAGTTTGTTATTGTAATTGTTAGTTTACTTGATTGTATTTTTAGTTGTAATAAAACATAATATAAAATATGACATGGCATATATATATTTTATAAATATCTTAATATATTTGTATTAATCAATTATATAATAATAATAATAATAATAATATATATATATTTTTTTTTCAGCTGAAGTCTCGCTTGATGACGCCCCTGGCTATCTCTCCTCCCAGCAGCACCCCAGAGCCAGACATGAGCTCAATCCCCCAGGACGCTGCTACTATCCCCCACTCAGCCACCCCGCAGGTCCTCACAGGTAACGGACACACACATCCGTAGACTACCAGTTTCACTATCTGTTGGGCCCTATAAAATCCGTTTTATTTTTTCCCAAATTCCGTTTTATTTTTTTCACAATTCCATTTTTTCCATTTTAATTTTTGCAAATTCCTTTTTTTCCGTTTTAATTTTTGGGAATTCAGTTTTTTTTTTTTTTTTTTACCCTTTACTGTTATTTTAGTCGTAAAAAGAGTGCTTTTAATGTTAATGATTAAAATGTACACAAATAAAATAGGAATGAACTTAAATTTATTGAGGTAACAACATCACATTTACTTTTCAGGACAAATACTGCATGATGCAACATAACACTGCACTCTATTACTTCAAGTAACAACAAAATATTAAAGGGACACTCCACCCATTTGCATTAAGCTTTGCATTGTTAGAAACCCAGTCATACTATTGAATGGTCGTGCAACACTCTCTCATTTTCCCCTGAGACGGGAGAAATCCGTTATTTACCTCTTACACTTCCTCCTACAATGACGCAAAAATCGTCATTTTGCGTCATTGTAGGAGGAAGTGTAAGAGGGGGGGATTTCTGTTGAGACTACAGACACTCGTTCCTCATCTTTCCCAGGGGGCGGGAACCGCTCACGCTACAGACCTATTACAGATCAGTGGGTGGGACTTTACTCTCTGAAACTGAAAGCAATATCCTCCATCTTGTTTGAAGCTAAGCTAACAGGCGCTGTGGAGACAGATGTAAAGTTATGACAATAGCGGAGGAGAGTGCTCAATGTGATATAGAAGAAGAGGATTTCGGATGTCTGATGCTTGAATCAGGTGTTTGTGGCTACCTTTACAAGCCGCATTATAGCGAAGAGCAGCCGAGGCAGAAGACCTGCCTGCCGCGGACGAGGAGCCCAGACTGGCTCGAGTTAGGGCGGACTGGTGGCGCCGGTGATCTCACTATGCAACTACGAACACAGAGATAGAGTCCGTCTGCGGCACAGAATTTAAACGATGACAATTTCTCCTGGACGAAATCTCTGAATCAGACGAGGACACGGACGTTTGTGTTGTGAACTATCCTAGTTTCGCACCGCATATGTTCTGACTGAACATCCAGGTACCATGCAATAATTCACCTTTTCGAAAGAAATACAAACGAGGAGTAATGCACTAATGAGTTCGCCAACTAACTAGACATTTTGTGTGAAATGAATTTCAAGCTCTGGTGGTAGCTAGCCTTGTAGACGGAAGAGTGATTTCTCTTATAGGCAGATATGCGCTGTTCTGGATTAGTGGGAGTGGCTTGCGGAGCTGTGCAATGTGGTGCATTGTGGGAGTTGTTGTCTTTCATACAAATGCGTCCTGAAGTTATTTTTTGTCTTTCCTCGGTCACGAAGGCACCAAATTCAAAATTTATTTTACATTTCGACTACATATATGACCCACTTTAAATAAAAAACAATGTTCAAATGGGTGGAATGCCCCTTTAATGGTTATGAGCTTTAAACTGTCAGTAAAAGTAAAAAAAAAAAAAAAAAAAAAAAAAACTCTTAAAAAAAATTCTGCTTTAACACTAGATTCCACGTTAATTTGCCAATTCCGCAATTCCAATTCCGTCCACGATTCCGTGATCGCAGAAATTATAGGGCCCTATATCTGCAGTCTGAAGTATTGCCATGCCAATCCCAGAAACTAGTACCCAGGTCTAACTATTAAGGGAATAATAAAATGTGAGCATTAGAGAATCACTCTCCTCAGAGGAGTCACATTATGACTCTCTGCCGTCTCATTCTGTTTTTAGTGGCCAGTAGGGACTGTAACTATGATAACTGTTATTTTTTTAATCAAAATGATATGATGGGATGTGCGTCTCAGGGGTGAGAGAAGACCACCAACACTGTCTTTATAACAAGACCAGATATTTTCCCTTATCTTATTTAAAGTTTTTCAAAAATGAAAATTCTGTCATCATTTACTCTCCATCAAGTTGTTCCAAACCTATATAAATGTATTTCTTCTGCTGAACACAAAAGATATTTTGAAGAATATGGTTAACAAACAGTTGATGGACCCCATTGACTTCCATAGTATGGAGAAAGAAACGTGGTCCATCAGCTGTTTGGTTTCCAACATTCTTCAAAATATTTTCTTTTGTGTTCAACAGAAGAAACTCATACATATTTGGGACAACTTGAGGGTGAGTAAATGATGACAGAACTATCTATTGACTAACTATTTTGGGGGAACTATCCAAATAGACAACATCTATTCCAATGGAAAATTATCAAAATGTTTTGCCTGTTTGGTTTCATTTGTACTCATTCTCCGTCCTTATCTTATCTTATAGAAAGTTCTTTAAAATTCAAAATTATTTATTGAAGAAATGTATTGCCATATTATACACTACCAGTCAAAAGTTTGAGATTGTAAGATGTTTTTAAGTGTTTGAAAGAAGCTACATTTATTAGATTCAAAACAATACAGTAATATTGTGAAATCTTATTACAAATTAAAATAATTGTTTTTTTTATTAATTAAACGTAAATAATAATACGTTTTATCATTAAACATATTTTAAAAATGTGATTTATTCCTGTGATGGCAGAGCTTAAAGGGATAGTTCACCCAAAAATGAAAATTAGCCCATGATTTACTCACCCTGAAGCCATCTTAGGTGTATATGACATTCTTCTTTCAGACGAATACAATCATTATTGTAATTATTGAGTCCTGGCACTTCAAAGCTTTATAATGGGAGTGAATGGGTTTATGTCTTTGGAAGTCTATCAAAGTACATCCATTCATATGGAAGCTTGTTTCCGCCACTGAATAATAAATAAATAATAATAATTGCGACTTTTTATCTCACAATTCGGACTTTTTTTTCTCACAATTGCGATATATCAAGTCAGAATTGTGACTTTTTTTTCAGAATTGCGAGATATGAAGTCAGAATTGTGAGAAATAAGTCGCAATTGCGAGATATAAAGTCGCAATTCTGAGAAGTAAAGTCGCAATTCTGAGAAATAAAGTCGCAATTGGGAGATATAAAGTCAGAATTGCATGATATAAAGTCGCAATTGCGTGTTATAAAGTCAGAATTGTGAGATATAAACTATTCTGAGGTAAAAAAATTGATAATTAAAAAATCCATCTTTTTTTGTCCATCTAAACTCGCAATTATGTGTTATAAAGTCAGAATTGCGAGATATAAAGTCACAATTGCGTGATATAAAGTCGCAATTGCTTTTGCAATTCTGACTTTATATCTCGCAATTCTGACTTTATAACACGCAATTGCGACTTTATTTCACGCAATTCTGACTTTATAACACCCAATTGCGACTTTATTTCACGCAATTCTGACTTTATATCTCGCAATTCTGTAAACTCAGTCGCAATTATCTTTTAAAATGTTTTATTCTGTGGCGGAAACAAGCTTCCATACATTCATGATAAAAGTGCTTGTGTAAAAAAAATATCCATATTTAAAACTTTATCAACTAATATAACTAGCTTCCGGCAGATGGCCATACACATCAATTTACGCCAAAAGAGTAACCCTTGAACTTGACGCACAACGTAATGACGGACGCGGTTGCCCAGCCCTGTTTGTTTGAACCACGAGAGGCGTCAAAGCTTACGCTACTCCTACATCCTACGTCATACATCGTCAAGTGTTACTCTTTTGGCGTAAGTCGACTTGCGTAGGCCGTCTGCCGGAAGCTAGTTATTTTAATCGATAAAGTTTTAAATATGGATCTTTTTCTTACAAGAACGCATGGCTTCACTTCAGAAGGCCTTTATTAACCGCCCTGGGCCGCGTGGAGCACTTTAATCAGGGATGGATGCGCTTTGATGGACTTCCAAAGACATAAACTCATTCACTCCCATTATAAAGCTTGGAAGAGCCAGGACAATTTTTAATATAACTCTGATTGTATTCGTCTGAAAGAAGAATGTCATATACACCTATGACTTCAGGGTGAGTAAATCATGGGCTAGTTTTCATTTTTGGGTGAACTATGCCTTTAATATGCTATGATTTGGTGCTCAAGAAACATTTCTTATCAGTATTAATGTTGAAAACAGCTGTTTAATATTTTTGTGAAAATTAATATTTTGTAACAATATTACTGTGCAAGTACAAATTAAGCATGCAAACATTGTTGTGTCATTTGTGATAAGACTTTAATAATAGATCTGTCAATCCTAAACTCAGTATGTGTGAATGTAGCCAGTAAAGATTTCATACGGCACAGACACACTTACTCTTTGGGGTCAGGACCCTTCAGTCCATACTGCTGCCCATCCAGTTCGGAAATAACATCCATGACTAGAAGGAAAGGGAACGGAGAGAAAAGAGTAGTTACATCTCTTATTTCAAAGGTTAATAGGTGTGAAAGTCTCAAGGGACATTATTGAGGAACCTGACTGCTCTAGCCTTAGAGGCACTATCATCCAATTTATCTCTTCATTACAATGGATAGATCAGTTCTGTTCTGCTATATTGCCTTTTTAATGCAATAAAAAAACCTTACTATTTTTAAAATATGAGCTTGGAATGAATTCACATCACAACTCTAGCATGTGTAATTTTCAATTATGCCATTCAAAATGAATGCAGACAGATCTCAATGCTGTTCAAGGTCTACTTTAAACATGAGAAGTTGTGACGTATGGCTGAACTCCGGCTTGAGTTCTCAAAGCTTAATCCGTTTGCTGTAGGGAGTAGTTGCTGAACAAGAGGCTTTTGTCTGCCCACCAGGTTTCTAGACTTTAATTCTTTTTGCAATGGAAAAGTCATGCTCTCTTTTGGTCCCTCTCCTATATTTCAACAACCATGTTCATTTTGTTCAGGTTCATGCCTTCATGACACCAGCATTTTGTCTTCAATTCTTTTAAGAAAGAAATTTGACAATGCATCTCGGCGCTCGCAAACCTGCGTTCCGATGTGAGGGTGTTACCGAGGGAGTTGTTGCCGAGGTCATGACCTTAATGACCTCAGGTCATTGTTAACAGCTTTGGTGTTTTGTTTTATTCGGAAAACGTGTTTGTATATGACTGCTTGCAATTAAATTATATTGGCTTTCCTGAGGGTGGTTCATTTTCACTGTCGTTAAGCCTACACGTCTGGCATGTCAGTAATCTTGCTATTGGTTATCTATTTTAAGACTTTGTGTGTTATCTCTTGCTGTTCATTGACTTTATCCTGTTACACATTCTCAAACATAGCACAGGCTACTTCTTGAGATTATTTTAGGTGTGTCTGTGTGTGTGTGTGTGTATGTGTGTGTGTGTGTGTGTGTGTGTGTCTGTGTCTGACTCCTGGTCATGGTGCTTCTAGATGACAGACGACGAAGGAAATCCCTAAGCATGGCAATCTGTCAGATTAAAGCATCCTCATGCTGCAGACGAGCGAGGGAAGTCAGTGGGGACAGATTGTGTGGAGGAAATGGGAGGGGGACGAGTGATTGGTGGATTCCCACACACACTCTCTCTCTCTCTCTCTCTCTCTCTCTCTCTCTCTCGCTCTCTCTCTCTCTCTCTCTCTCTCTCTCTCTCTCTCTCTCTCTCTCTCTCTCTCCATATTTATCATTGCCGGAACGTCCGATTTATTCTAGTGAATCAGTTCGTTATAAACGATTGCTGACAGGTCTGATTCCTCCTAGTGAAACGCTCCTCTCGCTCTCAAAATGTTGAATTGGACAAAACAATTCTTTCTAATAAAAAAAACTCTCATTCAGTGGAAAGTCGAATCATTCTAGTGAGTTCAGTTGGTTCATTTGGACGGTGCGTCCAAATGAAAAGATTCAGATTCATTGATTCTGTAGCTACATGTTATTTACGCCTTTTTATAAAATATTTAGTTTAGCAAAATGTATTTGACTTCGTTATAGCAACAAATTAGTGAGTATTTTAGTTATTCTAGTTAGTCTTCACAGTTTGCATTTGATGTTGCCGCCCTACTTGTGATTGTTCATTCATTCAAAACACTCATTGCTCCCACAGCACTGCATTTGTATAGGGATATTTACCCATAACAATTTACAAAAAGTTATAGTTATGCTTAAAAAAAATAAAAAAATAAAAAAATATATATATATATTTTTTAAATTTTATATATATATTTAATATATATTTAATATAAAATATTTATAATATTTATATCTCAACACCAATCAACTAGCAGAATATCTGTAGTATTCCCTTTCGATTTCAAAGTGATTAATCTTGTGTGGTACAAAAGGAGCTAGCCTAGCATATAGCCTCTAGATATCACATTATCACTCACTGTCTCTCTCTCTCTCTCTCTCTCTCTCTCTCTGTCATATTTCTGTTATGTACCTGTATTGTTTTTGTTGATATTAAACGCTCATGCTTGTGTTTTTCCTCGTTTGTAAGTCACTTGGGATAAATAAATGCATAGAAATGGAAATGTTTCCTATTAAAGGGTTGTTGTTTTTTAGGGTAATCAAAACATTATTGGCTCTGGATGGCTCATAAAACCGCAGATGCTTTTTAGGTGTGATTTACAGTATGTGATCTAGTTTAATGGTATTATTTTAAGAAGAGGAGCAGGTGTATATTTGTAATGTTCTTTGTATTTCTAAGTGCTTGAATTTGTCAGAGAATAAAACTAAAATGTAAAGACTATTTTTTTGGTACATGTTTATATCAGGTTTAATTTTGATAAATAATTACTTTGCAATTACTGAAATGCACAGTACATGGCACATGATTGAAGCTGTCACAAGCGCTGAGTTTTTATTTTATTTTTTATTTTTATGTCGTTTCTCCTTTGTTGCCCTCTCTTTCTTTTATTGCTCGTCTCTTGGGTCTCATGACGAAACGATCTATAAATGTGGCCTCAAATGTTTGAAGATTCCTTGACAAATACCACAAGCCATTTTGTAGTGTCAATAAGGAAGACGTGCAGTGTGTGCCAATGTGTGTGTGTGTGTTGTACAATTTCATGTAGGCATTGTCTTTATAGATCATGGATTCATTTTTTAAATACTGTGGTGATGCTGTTAGTGCTATTGATTTTGCTTTGCTTTGCTTTTAAAAATACTTATTAACTTAAAGGAATGGTTCACTTAAAAATGAAAATTCTGTCATAATTTACTCACCCTCAAGTTGTTTTAAACCTGAATGAATTTATTTCTTCTGCTGAACACTAAAGAAGATATTTTGAAGAATGTCGGTAACCAAACAGTTGATGGACCCCATTGACTTCCATAGTATTTCCAAACAGTATAAACGTATATTTTCAGTACATAATACAAAATAAATCTCCCAAGCAAGAGCCGAACAAAACCAACGAATTGCCCTCCATTAGCATTCCAAGACTTAGTCAGACCATAACATGAACTGAGAAAAAAAAGAAGCAAATCCAGCAGTTTCATATTGTGCTTATTCTGTTAAAAATGCATGCTGAAAGCAGATATTGCTAATTTTAAAATCTCTCTCTGTCCATTTTATTCCAGTGTGTATCTACGTGAATAAGCAGGTGAACACGGGGCCTAACCTGGACAGGCAGAAGGTGCTGCAGCTGCCGGATCACCTGGGTCCCGCCAGGCCCTCTGTGGTGCTGCAGCAGGCGGTCCAGGGCTGCATCGACAGCGCCTTTCAACAGAAAGCCGTCTTCACCCTGCTTACAGAGGGCTACGGAGGAGAAAAGATCTCAGGTTCATTTGCATAGCCACCCTAATGCGTGCCTCCATGTATATACATATATGCACTACTGTTGCACTACTACTGAGCAGCAAATCAGCATATTAGAATGATTTCTGAAAGATCATGTGACACTGAAGACCGGAGTAATGATGCTGAAAATTCATGGTTAATTGAATTAATTGTTTTATTTTAAATTTTAGTGTACAAAGTAATGATCTAGCACAAAGTTAGTGCTGGTTTATGGGACATTTTTAAATATACTGTAAAGGTACATGTATACACACACACACACACACACACACACACACACACACACACACACACATATATATATATATGTATATGTATGTGTATGTACACAAGTGAGCACTGAGTAATATTACGGAATTACATATACTTGCTGTATAATTATTTTGTGAATCTACTTGTAATTGTGCAATTTCAATTAATAGAAACATGTGATTGACAGATATCCTCCAGATCAGATTAATCAGTATTTGGCCATTTTGAGGTCATCGTCATCGGCCATTAACTATGCCCACTTGGCTGATTATCAGAAGTTACATTTTGTTTTTGTAACAGTAACATAATCTACAGGTACTGTCGTCTTTACCACATTTTCTGTTTTCATGTTTAAGTTTAAATTTAATTTCAGCAATTGTGGTGCGTATTATTTCAAATGTTTATATATATATTAGCATTATATCTGGCATCTGGTCCGTTTATAGACCGTTTATAGGAGCATGTAATGCGGATAACACGGACACTGCAAAATAAAGTCTTACGGTCCTTGCACATTGAGTCCGAAATTTTCGTATGCAGTTTTTCATATTCGTCATTCGGGCTCTGAATTGTCAAAACACCTCTCAAAAGGCTTGCTATGGATGCGAAAAACAAACCCGATCCGAATTTTTCATGACGGACGAAAGTTTCGGAGGCAGTGTGTAAACGTGATTGACACAACGTGAGGTCGTATTTATTTTTTAACGTGGGAAAATTTTGTTTTTTCGTATTTACTGTAACGGCATTTACAACAGTGTGCAATTTACTTGAATTTAAACACTCTTTCTTTCTCTTCATCAGCCACCTTTGATGGTAAGCAGCATCTGTTGAGTTTGCCAGTGGTCAACAGCGTAGGTTATGTTCTCCGCTTCCTCAAGAAGTTGTGCCGAAGCCTGATGTGCGAGAACCTCTTCAGTGACCAGCCCATCGCTTCTTCGTCGTCTCCCTCCTCCTCTTCCTCATTCCACGCTGAAAAGCACTCAGACGGACAGCCCAAGTCAAGTGCGTGCTCATCAAGCTCTGTTATTCTACCCTGTTTTAAATACTAGAGCTGTGTTTCCGTCTATATCTACACAGCCTGCAGTTGAAGTGAACTTTTCTATATTAGACAATTCTTGTTTTTGTCAATTTTTGGTTTGGATGTTTTGTAATTTGGCTGTTTGACTGGATCTGCACTCGTTTCTGTCTCTGTCCAATTTGCCCTTCTGAAAATCCAGAGGAGGCCTTTAGTGCAAGCTGAGCTGTTTAAGTGGCAGTGAAAGGTTGAGTGCCTCTGTGAGTGGCCTGTGGTTTGAGTGTTTGAGTTCTGCTGGCTCCACCTCTCTCTCTCCCCCCCCCCTCTCTCCCTCTCTCTCCCTCTCTCTCTCTCTCTCTCTATCTCTTTTCCCCCCGTGAATGTGGTTTGGGAGCTCTAGAGATTAGAGCATTAACTTCAGTATGACACAATATCACACCGCTCAGCTACATAGGCAAAGGTTGTGTTGTGACTTAATCCCATGTCAATGGTTAACGTGGTTAAGAGAGGAAAACCCACTCCAGGGGGAGCCTACGTTACTCGTCAGCACTGTATGTTTATCAGTGTTTCCTACAGACGGGTGTGTTTGCAATGTCTACCAGCTACCTATAATTCATTCTAACTACATTAATAAAACAAAACTATTTAATAATATAAATTTTAACTAATTTTTTTATGTTTTATTATTCAGGTTAAAAAAAAAAAGTTTTTAATTTATTTATATATATATATATATTTTTTTTTATTGAACAAACAGTCAGTATAATGAACAGTCTGTATAATCCACTAACATTTTGAGTCAGACATGACAAAGTATTCAGAGAGTTTATTCAGTGAAGAATTCATCAGACTAATTCAGTCTCATAACTACATTTGTGTAATTCATAACTACACTAGTCATTCTGTATGTTTGCTTTTTAATGCAGAAAAACATAGAAAGATGTGTTTGCTTATCATTTGCATATGTATATAATTTGGTTTGGATGAATCCATACACAATCTGCTCTCAAAAAAAGCAATAATTGTCCTGAGCCAAATGACATGCATGCTTAACATGCATTATTTTCCCTAAATTGCTTTTCTTTTTGTGCAGCAGACTCGATGGTGGATGATTACCATGGCGATTCAATGGACCCTAAGCGCTATTCTGTTGACCCCAGCGACTCTGCTTTTGGAGCGATGTCCTCACCGTACACGGCGAGTAAACCTGCATATGGTTTTCGTTCTGGCCCCGTCTACTCTGGAGGTGTGTGCAGGCAGGCAGCCAGTCCCAGCACATTCCAGGAAGGAAACAGAAGTGGTAAGAAAGAGGAAATTAACACTTAAACAATAAAGCAGCAAAAGAGTTTCTGCACTACTTTAAAACCATGTTAATCAAATGAGATGTATACGAGAAGATGCCAAGAGATAATCAAAAAACTGAAAACTAAATAGTATATATAAAGTAGGCTACCAATAGCTCTCAAGTAAGGGGGGTTGGAGCCCACTAGGAGGTCTCAAGATGACCTCAAATTATTTAAACAACAAAAAAACAGATATTTCTTATATATATATATATATATTAATTAGGGATGGGACGGTATGAAAATTTCATATCACGATAATAGTGACCAAAATTGTCGTGATTATCAATATTATCACGGTTTTGTTAAAACGAGATGAAAGTGTTCAAAAATAACTGATGCTCACACTGAAAACATTTCAACAAGTTTTTATTTGAAAATCAACAAACAACAAATAAAACCAGCAGCTCTATGCTCTTTTTTAAGCAATATTATATTCTGTGGCTTTTCCTTCCTTAAAATGACCATCGTCAATAACAACGCATTATAACACAGCGCACATGTATCGCAACGGACGCACACGCGCTCTCTCGTTTCATTCAAATACAACTTGCCATCTTGCGTCTCCGTTTTCGATTGTATTGAAAATGAAATCAGAGTTGATTTATTGTTTACTGAGTTTGATAATATTTTTGTGATCATGTAAGATTTAAAACATTAATCTGCCTTCCGCCATTCCTTCTCGAATAAAAAACAACAACATTGCGCGCTGCGCCTGCGTCAGCCTGTTATTAAGTGAGTTATTAAAATCTCGATAATCAAGCACGGTTTTAATGATAATTCAATTTTAAATGATAATACTAACCGTCAGTACATTTTATCGTGGCTTATAGTGAAACCGGTAATCGTCCCATCCCTAAAATTAAATATATGTATATATATATATATATATATATATATATATATATATATATATATATATATCCTTATTAGGAAATTCACTTATATAGTGAATCACAAACAACTGGAAAAGTCATGGAGCCTTCTAAAATGGTTGTGGTCAGTAAGTAACCACATTTACTGCAGATATGACATTTTGGGAACACTTCCTATGAAGCCTGTATTTATAATGCATTATAAGGGTATTCTTAATGCATTATAATACATGCATAATGCCTTACAAACAACTTGTGTATCATCTGATAAATAATCATAACAATAGTTACAATACATTAAAATACTTAGCTATTTGTGGTTATAACTTTTAAGAGTATAATACATAATAACACCAGATAAAGCCTGTATTTATAATGCATCAAACTGGTATTCTTAATGCATTATAAGGCCTATTGCCTTATAATGTGTTTTTACTCTTAAAATGTATAACATATTATAAGGTTGTTTGTAAGGCATTATGTATGTATTATAATGCATTAAGCATACCCTTAAAATGCATTGTAAATACAGGCGTTACTGATATTTCTAGTTTTAACCAAGAATGATAATCCTAGCCTTGTCTGAACCTGATTTCTCTGTCTAGCCTACAGTCCATCCCCAGATGGAGGGGAGGCGAAGCCCCCACCCAGTAAGGATCCCTCCAGGTGGAGCGTGGATGAGGTGGTGTGGTTTATCAAAGATGCAGATCCTCAAGCGCTGGGCCCGCACGTGGATCTCTTCAGAAAACATGTGAGTTTGACTGACACATTTATTTACAAGTGGCAAACAAACACCATGTGTTGAACATATTGTCAGATAACTAATCCCTGTGTAGGTAACATTAGTTCAGCTTCAAGTTAGAAAACCAGATCAATTCAAGGTCACATGATTGGTGATATAACCACCTGAGCTGAATGTTAAATGGAAAAGATTTCAAATCTTTGCACATTGCTTATTTGAAACAGAACAAAAAGCAAAGTACAATTTAACACCATCTAATGAAATTGAATTTTACTCTTCGCACAATTAAAGTGCAAAAAAGGCTGTGATTTAATTAATTATGGAAATGTGTCCAGTATGTGCTCTGAGTTTGCTGGTTTGTGTGGTTTATCATGCGAATTGTAATTGGAAAGCACTGCAGGTTCACTTTGGCTTCACATTATGTAATTCACCACATTTGCTACAAGTGAAGAAATAGAGGGGGAGATTATTATTATTATAATATAAATAGAGATTATTATAATATTTTCCAGGTAGAATGAGCAGTTCAAGTCAGAGTAAGTGGAGCAAAAGCATTACTATACCATTACCAATACCATTACTACTTCTGTGCAAAGTTCATCAATATTTTTGTATATTAACTCTGGACCGCTAACACTCTGTTAAATCTAATGTAGTTTTTGGGCCAGATTTTTGTGCATGTGTTTTTCCAACTCAGAATATTCTAATATCCTTAAACACTGTAAAACATTGTGTCATGTGTACAGTAAGCATTCTGTTGTGGACATTGTGATTACTTCTTCAGGAGATTGATGGGGATGCTCTTCTTCTCCTGAAGAGTGACATGATCATGAAGTACCTGGGACTCAAACTGGGCCCGGCTCTCAAGCTCTGCTACCACATTGACAAGCTAAAACAGAACAAGTTCTGACCGGTCTCTGCACCTTACACACACACACACACACACACACAAACACAGATGGATTCACTCACAGTATTTACTCTCACTCTCATTTGTTGTAGTACTGGACGTTTTTATCGCCCATTCTTTGGTCATTCAAGGACAAGCACCAGACCATTGTTTTTTACTTGTGTGGTTCGTCTGCCTGTATATTAGGACATTTCACTGACCAGAACATTTGCTTGTTCTAATTTTAAGCGTTTTATTGATTACTTGATATCTGAACACTGCTCTAATCAAAAGGCAAGTCATCTCAGCTGCTTTCTGGGATTTGTTTTTTGGTTTTTATCCTCAAGTGAGAGTGCAGATGAATTATAACTGTAAATCATCCTCCTTCAAATGGACGGAGTTGTAACAAACGTATTCGGTCACTGACAAACTCGCTCCCGTTTTTACAGAGCCATGGACTGTGACTAAAACCCTGTGAACTTCAGCCACCTGCTGGTGAAGTGGAGTCACTGCAACTCTGTGACACTTTAACCCCCCCCGTTCTAACCAGGAACCATTCAGCTTCTTATTTTGCGGAGAGCTACTTCGAAGGCCGATAACCTGGGAGATCCGTTACTAACAGAATTCAGCATTGTGCTTTTCGACTAAACAGGTACAGTGTGCACACAGTCTTGGCAGGGTACAACTATGAACACTTTGCAACCAGCAAATAACAGGCACAAATGCAACTCTATTCAGCAATGGACCACCAGTCATGTCTTTGGAAAGCGTCCCAGCCAACCAGAGTCAGAACTAAACAGGATGCACTACAAGGCAGTGACTGCTTCAGTAGAAATGGTGCATGACGAACATAGTAATGCACACCAGGTGCTGTTTCTCAACCAGCAGGACACGTTTAACTAAAAGCAACTATACTGGTATTATACATTTCATACTGTGGACCAAATACACTGAAATTCTCATCAGTCCCAAAATTTCTTTTCGGAGCAGAGGCGTCATATTAAAAAGCTGCTCTGATATTACACAAATGTCAACTTGTGATTTACTTACAAAATACGTAGCACTTTACAATAAGGTTCAATATATTCAATACATTGGGTATAATGAACTTTGATACTGATATCTAGAACTTTGATAATGATACTTGTATCTAGGTTAATAATAATTTCTACATATTGCTTTAATTTAAATTTTAAATTTAAATTTAAATTTTAAATCAGCATATTAGACTGATTTCTGAAAGATCATGTGACACTGAATACTGGAGTAATGATGCTGAATATTCAGCTTTGCCATCACATGAATAAATAACATTTTAAAATGTATTAAAATAGAAAACGGTTATTTTAAATTGTAATAATATTTCACAATATTACTGTTTTTACTGTTATTAAATAAATGCAACCTTGGTGAACATAGCATTAACCTAGATTAATAAATGCTGTAAATGTTTTGGTTTATTGTTAGTTCACGATACCTAATGCATTAACAAATCTAAACAAACTGAACTTTATTGTAGCGTTGTCACAAATTTTGTAGGCATGTTTCAACCCATTTTTTTAAGTTGTGTAAATTGTCTTTATTTCACTAACATTTCGACTGTGGATTAGACGTGGATTTTATTTCATAAATGTACAGTGTATACGTGCACGATGTACTTTAGAGGTACTTCTCTGATCTAATGTTATTTTAACAGTTACATTTGAGCTAGGTTTCAAACAATTACTGCAGTTTGCTTTCTTTTGTGAAAAATGTGTGAAAAGAGTCATTTTAGTCTCCTGAGGCATTTCAGGAAATTATTTTATTATTATTATTATTATTATCCTTTTTATTATTGTTATTTTCTTCTTTTTAATATATATATATATTATTTTTTTGCACAAATGGCATTCAGAATTACTGTATTGCTTTTCAGGTGAACCTAAAGGGATAGTTCATCAAAAATGAACATTCTGTCATATTTTATTTACCCTCATGTCGTTTCAGACATGTAAAGTCCACACGAGAAATAAAGTCATACAAATTTGGAATGATGAGTAAATGATGACAGAATTTTCATTTTTGTATGAACTATCCCTTTAAGTCTGCCCTGATGATGTCATACATCTCCCAAAGTGGATTACACCCAAGTGTACAACATTTCTGTATCTGCAACCATGTGTAAATATAATAATTTATGTAGTAGCCACAGATTAAATTTACAATTTCAAAAGTAAAAAGAGCAAATTATGTAAAACAGTTTAGATTCAATCATCCAATGAACACATAGAGCTTTAACATGTAACCAGCTTTGCTGTGCTAGACTTCATTGTTGTACGATCTGCCTCTTAAAGCGACTGCTATGCTAACTTGCTATGCTAGCATCTGTACAGAATCGTTGTCTATAATTTTGCATCAGGGAGGCTGTTTAAGTGGTCTGTTTTGTCCCCACTTTTTATCTTTTTTTTCCTGTAGCGCCAGTTGTCCTGGGTTTAATAGCTTTCTCAATGAAAAATGTGTAAGAGGAGAATCATAAAAACACCAGAAAAAAGGGAATTAATCTGCGAGCTCTTAAATCTGGTGAGGTCAGGGTTCTTTATAAGTGAATTTACTGATTTGAAAAGAAGCGTATTCATTTTTTTTCTTTTTTTTCATGAACCGTCTCTTCTGATTGGTTGGAAAAAGTTCAAAGGTATAAACACAAGATTATAGAAATATATTACCCATGTCTGATGTTCAAACTCTTGTATTAGCTTTAAAAGCAGACTTTTTTTATTTCCACTCATGTACTCAAACAATGGGAATATCTTGTTGGTTTTAAAAGCCCTTTAACTGAGTAATAGCAGCACTGAGCTTTTAAATATGTTTGCAAGCATTATTTTTTATGGCTGCACTTAACTAAAATCCTACTAAGCTTTGACACTTTCATAACAATTTTTAAAAATGTTTTGGACTGTTTATGACCTCGCACAGATATTCTGCTGACATTGACCGGCTCCGATGTTCCCGTCAAGATATTACCAATGTTTGTGTCAGGAATATGAGTGGGCTTTTATGGATGATCTATTCTTCAGTTCAGTTCTGGATCGTTTTGTGTGCATTCATATGTCAGGTTTGCGTTTGCCTCCGCACCATGTCATTCATTGTCATTTTTGATATATAACGGAAAATGTAAGTACATTTATGAATGCTGCTCTCGATGATAGTCCCATGTAAGACTTTAAATTTGTCAGCTCACAAAAGAGTTTTCATGGAAAACGGGGGACTTCAACACGGACCATTCATGTTGGTGCTATAATATGACTGTGTATTTAACGAATAATGATTTTATGCATATGATTTTCTGGTTGGTTTGCTTTATTTCTTCAGATAGGCTTCAGTGTTGTGAACTCTCGTGACTGACGACAGGCTCTGCATTGCGTGTCTGTTTGTGAGGTTAATATAGAGCATTATGAAAGAGTTAGAATAAAGCATTATGAGCACCCTATATACTGAACTCCATTTGTAAATCTATACGTGGCTATAGAGTGGTGCAGGGAGGATTTTGAATTATCACAAAAAATAACAAAAGTTTATGATAGGCCTTGTCCATCAAGATCATTTTCACAAATGAACACAACTTTAATGAATTTTGAAGCCTAAATACAACCATCAGAAATAAAAATCTAACCTTAGGCTATAAACAAACTATCAACGTCACCACAATCAAGCTTCCGAACAACTCTTTCAGCCTTAATTAAAAATAATTTTTGTAACGATACCATAGAAGAACCATTTTGGGTTCACTAAAGAACCTTTCAGTAAATGGATCTTAAAATAACCATTTTTTTTTCCTGTGAAGAACATTTTAATAATCTAAAAGAACCATTTTTTCACTTTAAAGAACCTTTAGTGCAATGGAAAGGTTCCAGGGAAATAGTTTCTTCATGGAACCACAGATGCCCATAAAGAAC
Organism: Abramis brama; assembly: GCF_963993115.1. Lineage (NCBI taxonomy): Eukaryota > Metazoa > Chordata > Actinopteri > Cypriniformes > Leuciscidae > Abramis > Abramis brama. Next base: position 4,705,488 of record NC_139980.1, on the reverse strand, counting down.
CTTTATTATTAAGAGTGTATAAGAGTGTTCCTGTATCCCTAGCACTGCTCTTGTGTAGACAGACACAACTCGGTATAGCCAGAACATGCATATAAATGTTGCTCCATGCTCAAGGCCAGAGACTTCAGAGCATGCTGAATAACACTTCCCCAACTCCATACATCTTCATCCACAATATAGCCATTCTATTGTGGCACTTTTCCAAATTCAAGGTAATGACACTGTCAGTTCTTTTACAGGTTTCATTGTACAAAACAATTTTCTTATATACTGTCCAGATTTACAGTGTGTATTGAAGGAAAGGCTGATCATCTCAGCCATCTAAGCTTGCCATCAACTGAGGCAAAGAAAAATGTGATATTTGTGATGTGTGTTCATGATAAAAAGAAAGGAAGGTATGAAGGTTGATACTTAAAAACAAGCTAATCTTAACCCTATATTAGGGAATAAATGTGCAATTGATTAAAAACATTTAAAGTGAATTATAAAGCCATTTTGAAGTGGACAAATAAACATAATTAAAAAATATTTATTAAATGTTTAAAAATGTAGTTAAATGTAACAGGAAAATAAACTAATAATGCCAGTTTGCATAAATAGTTGTTTAAAACGGTTTATTTTGAAACGTTTTATACATACATATACACACTTAAATGTTTTATTTAATTTTAATTAATACATCAGTGGCAATCCTAGTCCTCCATATAACTGTTACACATTGAAAAATATTGCCTGTTATTATAACCTGTCCTGTTGTGATGTGCTGACTATCTTCTACATATAGGTGGCACTATTGTGTCTTAAATGTGCTGTGTGTAAAAACAGCTGTAACAAAACATGGGCTAATATATCATACTTTACTCCCTCGCCTCACACTCCAATGGTGTGTTTTGGAATACTTATTTCTGGAGAAAAAAAAGAAAAAAAAAAGACCACCACAATGATTAATAAGTGTCATAATCTGAATATATGCAATCAGATTTTGTGCAATTATTTTGCATAGAATTTAAATCCATCCATACCTGAAGATAATTAAATAGCTTTTCAGCTATGGTTATTTTTTTATTTACTTTTTTTTTTTTCTGCTGTTTGCCTGACCTCTCTCTCTCTCTGGCAGGACAGAGTATAATAGATACGAGTTGATATTCACCACATGTTTTCATGGAAGGGAGGTTTTAACCTGAGTGCTACATAAAGAATGCACATCATGAGTGTACATGTTGTTATTTTTTCACATTTTTTTTTATTATTATTTGTTTATTTTGAGGCTGTTTTTTTGATGGCATCAAAGAGCACCCAAGCACAAGAAAAATATTACAAGAATCAGAGAGGGCAGGTCAGGCTCGCTCTAATCTTTTTGAAACTGGAGCGTCCATAGAATACAGATGCATCTGAAATGAATGTGTATCATGCTGAAGGGGAAGCACTCAAAAGCTTCTCAACATGCAACAGTGGAACAACAAACAACACTACTTCCCCACCAAATAAAACCCAATGTGCCTTTGGCCAAGTGTGTCTGAACGGAAAACCAAATATAGAGTCTAGAGATTCTGGAGAAGCTCTTAAATTAATGTTGAAAGGATAAAATGTGCACCCTAAAGGCATGAAGAATTTTTTTTATAGAATATTGCACAAAGAGTATATGTAAGGGATAATCCACGGCTAGTTGTGCATTAAATTATTTTAATACACGACGTGGAGGCAAAGAACCGCCCAACGCGAAGTGCGTTAAAATCGTTTAATGCACAACTAGCCGTGCATTATCCCGCGTATACCATGGTCACTTGCCAGCATTGACAACTTTAAGCTGTTATTGATGTTTGCAGCGTAATATTTGACCGGAATGGTAAAATGTAGGCTACTGTTATTTTCGTCAGTTATGGCTTGTTAGATCTAGTATTCTGTCCGCTTTGAATCAGACACAGAGATGAAGTAGTGCGTTAGATTACATTAATTTGAATGAATGAATTATAGCATTTATTTGAATTAATTATCGAGAGCGAGAGAGATGAGAGAAAATAAATACGACCTCACGTTATGTCAATCATGCTTGCACACTGCCTCCGAAACTTTCGTCCGTCAAAAAAAAAACTTCGGATCAGGTTCAATTTTCTGCGCTTTTCGCATCCATAGCAAGCATTTTGAATGGTGTTTTGACAATTTAGAGCCACCGAATCACGTATATTCACGAATACGAAAAAACGCATGCGAAAATTTCAGACTCAGTGTGCAAGGATCTTAAGGAACACTTTTTTTACCTTAAAATAATGTTTCCAAAATCGTATCAGTGGTTCATCAAGTCGTAACAGGGTGAAAGGCACTTCTGGATTGGCTTTTTACAGCCGTATATCTGCTATAACCACACCATGCAAGTTTGCCAAACCGGGTCGCGTTTCTGTAGTTCGAATGAGACATAAGAAAACTACAAATTTGACTTGCTTTACGTCAAGTGTTACAATAGTCATTATTTTGTTTTTCTTCGTTTCTGATGTCGCAATACATCATTCTTTCATGAAATCATGCAACATACTCTACCTTGTCAGTGGACATCGTTCATTCCAAAGCCGGTGCTAGATTAACAGCGAGCGTGCGTGCGACAGTCGGCTGAGGGCGGCGAAATGATTTACAACAGCGGTAATGGACAATTCCGCTTCCATTCCTGTAGGGCGACCGAAGAGGAAAAGTTCCTTAGTGTTGCTTTAATATAGAACGGTGATAAAACAGACTGTGCATAAAATGGTTTTATTGCACACCTTCCAGCCAATCAGAATAGAGTATTCAGACAGACCATGGTATACTATAGAATATTCCCTTTCCCACCATTGGAAATGTAAACATAACCTCACATAGAATGAAGTGCTATATATGTGAAAATCTGGAAATATATATTTCCAGTTTGTGTGCTTGATGAGAAAATATTACAAAGAGTGTGAGTGTGTGTTAAAGCTTTATTATGTGAAAGCTATCACCTATTGAACACCTATCTATCTATCTATCTATCTATCTATCTATCTATCTATCTATCTATCTATCTATCTATCTATCTATCTATCTATCTATCTATCTATCTATCTATCTATCTGTCTATCCATCTATCTATCCATCTGTCTATCTATATCTATCTGTCTGTGTCTACAAACTTTGCTTTATAGTTAGAAACTATAGTTTTATTTATTTGAGCATCAATTTATGTTAATTTTACTTCCTTACATTCAAATTTGTACTTTGTTCTGTTTCCTGTTTGGTGTCTCAATTCAAATTCAGGAACTGAACTGGAATTTTAAAAAGTGATCTCAATTCAACTGAACGGCACTCAACATGTTCAGTCTAAACCCTAGACTGTGACATCGATACATCTTTATTATTATTATTATTATTATTAATAATAATATTTTAATTTTAGTCTTTTTGTCTGTCATATGAAAGTGTAGACTTTTTTCTTTCCATAAATTTTTTTTTTTAGCAAATTATATCGTCAGCATAATAATTGTGAAAGTCGAACAGAAAAATTAAAAAAAAAATTTAATCCAGATATTCAATGTAGTTTCCGACTTTTGAACCTGAGTGTCTATCGTAACACATGAAAGAAAAAGCTTTAGGGAAACATGCCCACAGCAGTGCAGGCTTCTTGTAGAAGAGTTATCTGTCGACTCATCATCTCAGTGATCATGGAAGAGTGTCAGCAGACCAACTGAAGACAAGCCTCTCCTGTACATACAGCTTATCTCTCTAGGACGAGAGAGATAAGCTTTACTTTGGCACAAATATGTCACAAAGATATTGAAACATTGTGCAGTGTGCCTCGAATACCACAGCAAGCTCTCATCTCCCCCTACACCATCCGTTTGGAGATGTTTTTAAATGGGGGGACAGCAGCAGATGAGAAAAAAGGAAGTAGCTTATTGGATTTGACAGACGGAGAGTGGGATATGTCATGCCCTCCCTGTGGGTTCCTCTAAATCCTGTTTGAGTAATCATTTTATTCTGAAATAGTTTGTGAGACAACTCTTTTGCCTCAGGAAATTAAGATAGATCACTTTTATTTGCTGCTGCTTCATCATGTCTCTTTCTTTGTCTCTGATTTACTCTCTCTCGCGACAATTGGAGTAGGGCTTGCAACATTGCTTTGTTATCAGGTCTTGTATGTATGCATTTATTTATGCACACGTGTTTTACCAGAGCCTGGCTTTTTGTTTTGATGCACATGCACCAAGGAACAAATGATGGAAACATAACTAAATCAAGACATGATTACAGAGAAGATGACAGGCGAAGTTAGTGAGAAGGGGGCAGGGGAGCTTCTGTGAGTCTGTTCCTTCAGATTTGGCGTGAAACTGCGCCGTCTGTCGGGCTGAAATTATGATGTTACCAGGGTTTGACTGGCAGACTGACGGATGCACAGTTTGCATCTTGAACATTATTACAGCTGCTCCAGGCCTGATAGATGCATCTACTTTTTCTGCACTCCCACACATTCACATGTCTCGTCGGGTTGAGCAGGAGAGCAAATTCTCTCTCTCCGAAACGCAAAGGAATTGGAATCACATGGACTAAAGATACTTATGGTAACTTGAAAAGGTATGTAAAGGCCTGTTTACACCAATATAACTATATTAGCATCCACACCAGCGGATGAAATTGTTCTATTTATTCTAAGCCTTCTTCTATTCTGCTTGTCTGCCGCTTTAAATGCTTGAGTTTGTTACAGCAGGATGGATTCTGATTGGCTTTCTGATTGTTATTTCTGATTGTTTTTCATTGTTCATCAGCTGGATAATATCGTTCTGAAAGGGATTCCAATATCGTTTGTTTGTGCCGTTATCATTATAGTTGTGGTGTGAACTCTGCTATTCTTTAAAGGGGTGGTATAATGCCCTTTTCACAAGTTATAAAATAAATCTATGATGTCCCCAGAGTGTCGATGTGAAGTTTTAGCTCAAAATACCCCACAGATATTTTAATATAGCATGTTAAAATTGTCACTTTTTGAGGGTGAGCAAAAACACACCGGTTTTGTGTCTGTCCCTTTAAATGCAAATGAGCTGCTGCTCCCGGCACAGAGGGCGGAGCTTCAACAGCTTGTGTACTTTTACCTCACACAGACATGCACTGAAAATGTCAAAAACTTTTAGCCTTTGATGTTCAAACTGGAGTCAGACAAAGTTGGAGAGACTCAAGAAGAAACTACACATGTAGACAACATTTCTGAATGGTTAGTCGATGAATTTATGTAGCTTAGGTTTAGCTATCTTCTAGTCATTGATTAGCATATTCTGTCTTGATAATCTATAAATCGTGTTCCGGGGGCGGGGTTTATGTAAATTTTAGGGTTAGTCACTAACCCAGTCCCTACAAGCCATTTGTTGTAGTCTTTAAAAAAACAAACAATTTCTTTAAAATAAAATATCTCCCTTTGCTTTGAACTTTGAGCTTTGTAACTTTGCAGATGATGTTTATGCTCAAACAGCAACATTACACTCTAACTAAAGTTAGAAAAGTGAAATCATAATCAACCACCCCTATAATATTGAAAACGATTTTTAGAACTTCATGGCTACTGTGAATTCGGACATACTTTTGTAACATACTGTTTTTCGCCTATATAGCAGGAAAGTATGCGATTTCGGCTGCAGCCCATCTCTGGAAAATTTGCTCCAGCTACTTTGACTGAGGAGAGTCTGCTGACAAAAAAAAAAAAAGACAATGCGACTGAGCTCGTAATAAAACGAGAATCAACTTTGGCTTGGCTTTTTGGAGATGGCAAGAACTGTATTTGAAAAAGGGACACGGAGATGGTGTTTCTATTACTCAACAGGTGAGTAAGGTATTTTAATGAACAGATAAATTGCCATATGTAGCTCAACAGAGTTCATCGTAAAGCATTATCTATCTTTTATTATGGTTGCTGTGGCTTTATGCTGGAATATATTTTCAGTGAAGTACTGGGTCTATTAATGGGTATAGCTACAGTAACATCTTCAGCTAGTCAGCTTGAGATCCTGTTTTCCATGTAAACTGATTATATCTCTTAAGCCTAGTAGTGAATGATTTATGAGCAGTAGAATAACCATATTCATCCACACGGTCACAAAGCACAATTAAAACAATTTTCTTCTGCAAAATGCATGTAATTTTGTTTTTTAACTGCTAGTGGGCCAAAAGTTACATGGTATACCTTGAAAGAGTAGGACTTGCATTATTATAATGTGTCTTTGGTATTTAAATTGTATTTAAATGTTCATGTAAATTTAATGATAGCATCACTTGTGCAGTTTTTTTCAAATGCATGTCCTTGTTTGCACAAGAATGTTTGAAATGTATTTGTGTACAGAAGACATTGACTACATTATGTTATGAAAATAATAGCACGGTGTTTCACTTTAGTCTCACTAGCTAAAGGGAATAAAGCCACATTTATCAGTGCAACGGGTATTAAAATATGATGTTTCATCAAACAGATATGACATTTTAATAATATCTCTATAGAGGGGAAAGATTCAGCTGTAGGTTGTCATTATCTATATGCTGTGACTGTAAGCCACAGAGCAGCAGTTCAATAATGAAGTCTGCGAGGAATGTCCTGCTACTGAGCGAGAGTGTTGAAATCCTCCCGGAGACCAAGCAACGATCACACCGACAGCTTAGGTGAGATTCCCCATCTCCAGCTTAATTGAAATGCCAAAAAGAGCCTGTCCTACATGTGTGAGAATGACAGGTACAATTTTTCAGCCCCCAATTTTTGCCTTTGCGCCTGTGGGAGCGATGGCTGAGGTAGGCCTCGCTTTATTCCCAACAGCCGATCCCTGGGCTGGGAGTTTGGGATCTATGGATGAAATAACCCCTATGAATTTCCAAGTCAAAGAATTAGCATTCTTGTTCTGTGTTCTGGGAGTTACTTAAAGGAAATTTAGATTTGAGCTTAAAACACTGTGTTAGCTGTCAGCTTTTCAGCTTTAAATTTACATATGAAAAAGAGGACATGATCAGAAAGGATAGTGTGCACTGTTGGGAAATTATGTTAGTTGTGCGGTGCAGGGTAGTTTTCTGAAAGGTTGAAGCCTGTCAGATTTTTGGGAAAAGTTGTGAAGTTAATTCTAAAAGTTGTTAAGTCATTCTAAGGATGTTACTATATTTTTTAAGGAAAACGAGGCTAATGATTACAGTGCTAATGAAGGCTTCTGTAATTAACTTGTTTGATTGTATTATTGTAATTCCTGGCAATTTTCAACGAATGATGAAATGATTAAATTATTAAAAGGGATGTTCCACCATTAAAGTTAAATATCAGTCTTTGACATATATCTCAAGTACTTTGCCAGCTATTTAATCTTAATCAGAGTTACAAGAAATATAGCCCCATTGTCCAAACGAAATCCATTTCATTTTATGCATAAAAAAACTTGCAAACAAAAAAGTGCAGTTTAGCCAATAACAGCCCTATTTTTCAGTTCAGGGAGTAAATGGTTTCTTAAAGTTCTAGCACTTTAATGCCAAGAGACTTAATACTTGTGTAACTTTATTCCATTTGTCAATAAGAAGTGGAGATTTAAGATATGCAGCAATATATAGATCGTACAGAGATTACAACAGTAAAGAGATTGTTATAAGGTGTAAAATAAGTTAGCATGGGAGAAATAAAGTTATACTGCTGTCAGGGAACCAAATAATTTATCTTTAATTTTCATTAGTATAATTTATGTTTGTAACCTTAAACACTCTCTTGAGTTGATAACCATTGGCTGAGACGGATATTGTATTGCAATCCGGAGCCAAAAGAAAGTGTACACCAGAACATACCCATGCTTGTTGAATTTCATATCCATGGGCATGAAGAGGAAAGTTGGTCCTCCATTTGCTGTTATAACAGCTTCCAGTGTCACTTGGCATTTACTTCTTTTCAGACACAAAAGTATCACTGAGGTCAGGCATTGATGTTCGTTGATGGGGTCAGGCTCACAGTTGACTGCTCCAGTTCATTGCAAAGGTGTTCAGTGAGGTTTAGATGTGGTCGTCCACACCATACCCATAACCATTTCTGTTTCTGAGACCCTGTTTCATTCACAGAAGAATAAAAAAGTTCCCCATTCTACTATAAATGTTTTTTTTTGCACTTGTTAAAGCTTAAATAGCCAAAGCCATTAATTAGAATGGGGTGTTCACATACCTTTGGCCATGTTGTGTATCTCAGATTTTCTAAAGTGCCTTTTTTTCTCCATTTTTTGTGTGATGCAGATTGTGTGTGTGTGTGTGTGTGTGTGTGTGTGTGCATTGTGCAGCCAAGTCTGTGAACTGCGGCAATGTCTTGCCATGGCCCATTCACTCCAGACTCACGAATGCCTGCCAAGTGTCTCTCTGGAGCACCATTGCCCTTTACATATGACCCTGCTAAATATCTTCACCTCCTCTCACAAATCTTTTGCAAAAAGACATGAAACCCAATTTCTTGCGAGTGTGTGCACATACACCTGAGAGGATCGGAGTAATCCATGATACCAAATAGGCATTTGTTGAGAAAATGTCTGGAGGAAGGAAGAATGCAGGTATATTTGGCTGCTCATGAAGTCTGCGCCTTTGTGTGCTTGAGAGAGAGGCCAACAGGGCTTGTTTAAATCGCTTTTAGCACACTGGACGGTATCAAACTGAGGTTAGAATTCAGCCTTTCTGCAGATTTGTGCTGCTGGATAGAAAAAGTGCTCTGACAGCTTTAAAGGCCCTTGATACGCAAGCTGTGAAAAATGTGCTATGCTGGCATATAGCGGCTAGTAATGTGTGCTGTCTAGGTTGAGCACTCGCCATAACATAACACCTTTCCCACTGCAGTAAGTCTAATCCTAAAGCTATAATCAGAAGGATAGTGGCATCAATTGTGAGAGCAAATGTGGAAGACAGAAGCATTAAGAACAGACTCATCTGTCTATAAGCAGTTTATTTTGAAATTCCAGCCTTGAAACAGTTAATATATAATTTTATACCATACCATTTAAAAAAAATGTCTTATGCTCATCAAGGCTGCAATAATTTGATCAAAAATAGAGTAAAACAGTAATATTAAAAAATATGATTACAATTTTTAAAATTTCTCTTTGACTGTATTTTAAAATGTCATTTCCTGTGATAACAAAGCAGCATTTTCAGCAGCCATGCTCCAGTCTAGTGTCATATGATCACATGATTTTTTAAATGATGATTTGGTGCTCAAGAAACATTTCTTATTTTTATCACAACTGAAAACAGTTGTCCTAATATTGTGTGGAAGCCATGATGCATATTTTTCAGGATCTGATGATACATAGAAAGGTTAAAAGAACAGCATTTATTTGAAATAGACTGTGTAACAAAGTCTTTACTCTCATTTTGGATCAGTTTAGTGCATCCTGAAGTGAAGTATTAAAAAAACTGACTCCTAACTCCTAATATATGGAAAGAGGGAGAGAGAGAGAGAGACCATAAAAGGTCAGCCTTCTGTTTTCTTCTATTCGATGGTTGGACTTTCCTATTGTTTTATAATTAAAAAGTTTGTCTTCATTTGTAATCTTTAAATCTTGATAAAGGTGTGTGTGCCAAAACACATCGAACTGGTTTAAATATAATTCCCCCATCAACAAGTGTTGATCGATTTACTTTCTTCAGTAGTTTCATAGCGTTTCCATGCACACCTGACTAGTTCTCGGTCCTGTTTCACAGTCCATATTGCCCTTTGCCAGGCCTTCCTCTATCTTCAAACTCTGTCTGTTTGAGTCATGTCAGCCCACCCAACCCATTACCGATCGGCAATCGGCTTGAAACAACTGCACTTCATCTCAGCAACCATCAAACATTCTCTATCAACTGCCTAAAACCCATCCTGCTCAGCCACCTCTTGTAGACACTCATTCATCAACATCGTGTCTGTCAGCCACATCTTATGAACACCAGTTAGCTCTCATCGCCCTCCCCAAATGGCCTATCTAACAGCGTCTCAGCTGTTAGACCCTCCAAACTGTGCAACTGCATTCTCATATCGCATCTCTCCACACACACCCACACATACACACAGTCTGTGTAATGGGCTTGAAGAAACATACTGGGAACACTATCAGTGTGTTTGGAGACAAAGAGAGATGACAGCTCTGATAGTGAAAGAGAGAGAAGGACATGATGATGTAGAGCGAGGGAAACGGATGCGGAGAGCCAGAAAACAGCATGGAAAATTCAAATTAAGAGAGGTGGCGTGCTGTAGTGGAGAGATGGATGGCAACAAAGTGGTTGGGGAGGAACGATATGGAAAATGATAAATACAATTTCACAAAAGAGAGAGGGAGAAAACGGCATGAGTCCCAGGCTAAGCAGCATGCCAGCAGTGAGGTATTTCTCAGATTGATTATCATGGGACACGCAGAGCTCTCACACTGCGAAATGGCTGATTGGGCGTAATTGGAAGGGATTCAGGGTTAACAAAAAAACTAGCCTCAAATTGTGCTATACTGCCTCCCCAAAACATTTAATGTGGCAAAAAGGGACTTGGCGTGGAGTGGGAGCCAGGCTAATCAGACTCATGAAGCTTTGTGAGCCATGAATGTTTAAAGGGCCAAATAAGCAGAGGTGGACAAAGTACACAACTTCCTTACTTGAGTGAAAGTACAGATACTACTGGTCAAATATTACTCCGTTACAAGTAAAAGTTGTAAAGACCGATTTTTACTTAAGTAAAAGTACAGAAGTACTCGTTTTTAAAAGTACTTAAGTATCAAAAGTAAATATCAATGCATTGTTTTATTATTGTTGCATTGTTGTGTGTAATACTTACAGTACCTTATGCCTCTGAGTCTATGCCTGCCCTCATATCAATATCACATTTATTTCTAGAACACAGTTCCAGTAGTGGGATTGAATGTGAGATTGAATAAGTCACTCAATAACGTCCACAATGGTTTCAGACACCCAAATGGCTGTTCCTTAAATAGTGCCCTATTTAAAGTTTTTTGGCTTTTAGTATGAATATGTTAGCCTTACTGTTATCTATAAGCTAGTGTGCACCAAAACAATGACAAAATTTGCATTTAGAAGACCAAACCCAACGCTGAAAATGAAAATCAGGCTGATGTCAGAATCCAACGCTGGATTGACATTAATCTCCAACGCTGGACGGTGTATTGTGGTTGAAAATGAAAAACGGGTTGACGTCAGAAACCAACATCAGTCGGGTTCTGACGTCAATCTGACTTTCATTTCCAACCAAAATGCAACCCCAGCAACCAAAATCATCCCCTGACTGACATTACTACTTTCTACTCAAGGACCTTGACAGATTTGTAGCGGAGTAAAAAGTACGATATTTGTCTTTCAAATGTAGTGAAGTTAAAGTAAAAAGTTTCCAGAAAAAATAATACTCAAGTAAAGTACAGATACTCAAAAAGTGTACTTATTATGTACTTGTTACTGTCCACCTCTGCAAATAACTCTCACTCTCTGTGAAAATCAGGGAGTTTTTTTAACTTCACCCTCTTGGACAATCAGGCCTCAGTTAGAAACATATGCTCCATTCATGTCCAAAACAGCCATCACTCTTGTTTTTTTAGATAAAGCTTTGATTTTGGGGTCCTAATAAGCACTCTAGCCTAAGCAGGCATTAGAATAATAATAGTTTTCTAATAATAGTTTACATTTATTTTTATGAGTAATTAAATGATCAAACAAATTCTCTGTGTCTGGAACTTTAATTAAGAGAGGCTGGGGCGAAAGTGCATAAGCAACCAAATAAAGATCCCATGAGAGGAAGACTACGAGTGCCGATCCTACACTTCTGGGGGCCCTAAGCAAAACTTTGTGAAGGGACCACCATCGAAATCTATTCAGAGCAGTTTCACTGTCAACAAACAGTATGCGAGTTGAATGTCAATAAACATTAGTACTAATGAATATGGTATCGTATGAAAAAAGTATATAAATATGTAAAGAAAAACCCTTTAAAACATTAAACTGCCAGTTAGAACAATTTAAATTAAATCCAAATTTCCATTGACCGCTAAATAAATGCTTTATGAAAGTGCGGGAAGTGCTTTATGAACATCTAGCTGTCAGATATCACACAGCTGAAATGATTTTCCAAATACGTGATTCAATAATTCTCTAAATGTACTAACTTTAGACTCCTTTTTTAGACATTTTTTTTTAAAGCACTTGGCAGGATTCACAGGACAGCTTGCACGACTGCACAGGAATGTGTTTATTTCTTATACATTAAACCATGCACAAGAACGTTTTGATTATTGATGTTTACTGACACAAACTGAAAATTACATTTCATCATGGGACATTTCTAAAGAAACACAGTTTACTAATATTCAACCCAGAGATCTGGACTCTGTTTTTATGACTTTATTGGTTTGTCAAGACTAAATAAGTAAATGTTATAAAAATACATTACTACTTCATTCTGGGCACATTGTCTTCCTTTCTTTTTTTTCTCTGCTTCGGACAATAGCTTCGTTGGGAAGCCAGCAATTTGTCTGCCGCACTGCATGATGTCCGAGTCCAGACAAATATCCTGTCCTGTTTCACAGACAAGGCTTAAGCTTATTCCAGACTAAAATGCATTGAGCTGTTTCAACTGAAAGAAACTTGCACTAACACATCTTAAAATATGTCACTGCCATTGTTTTGTCTCAAGATGCAAACCAGTAATGTTTTTTTCGGTAACACTTTATTTTACACTGTCATTGTTACATATGTTTACACACATAATTACTGTAGTAATAACTATAAATTATGCATAATTACATGCAATTAACCCTAAACCAAACCCTCATCCTAATGCTAACCCTATAGTAAGTACATGTAGTTAATTATTATTACTCAGTACTTAAATGTATAATTACACTGTAATACTGACAGCTTAAAATAAAGTGTAACAATTTTTTCTAAGGCACATTTATAAAAGCACTTGAATGCCCTAATTGAACTAAAGCCTATTCCTGGCTTAGTCTAAGCCCTGTCTGTGAAACCGGGCCATTATGTTTTATTTAGCAGTCATGTATTCACTTAGATCATAGATGGTAAAGACTATTTGCAGCTAATACAGGCAGTTTACCAAGGAAATGCATGGTACATTTTTTTTTTTTTTTTTTTTTTTTTTTTTATAATTATTGAAAACCAGACTCCAGAGAATCCAGTTTTGGTTCTGACCGGGCAAAAAGTCTACAGGACTAGTTCGCAAAAGTCCCTGGAAATGTTAACAATTACAGTAAGGTTTCAGTGCTACGCACTTGAACCCCTAATAAACCAGTATTGGAAAAAGGACATTTCCACATGACTCCATTAAAGTTGAATCTGCATTTAAATTAGCATGTTATAAAAACGATGTTTATATTATATAGTGGTATGCCACTTAAATAATCTTTGAGAGCAAGAAGCCTACGCACAGGTAGTTTGTGTATAGGGAGAACTGGTACTACGTCCTCTGAGGGGCGATTGATTTCAGGTCTTTATTGGAGCAGGAGCAGATACTAAATCACTGCTAATTAATATGCTAAAACTTTCCCTCTAGCACTTATCTCTCACCACAGAAGCCTGGGCTTAATTATTTAATTACTGAAAGGAAAAACCCACCCTGACGGGCAGCTTCGAAAGCAAGACAAAATAACCTTTTTAAAGCAGTGCGGGCTTTATATATTATATATCATTTAACTAATATAGCCATCACAATAAAACATTATTAATACATTTAATTAGATTAATATAAAAAATGTCATTTTACTAATATTTAGAGTGGGAACTGATATTTATATGCATTTTTATATAGGCAACCTGTGCTTTTATTATTAAAATCACATTGATTCAATTTCTCGCTATGACAATTCTCACTACCATAATATTATTTTATTCATAATAGTTTTCATAATATTTAATATATATGCATTTCAGTTATTATATACAGTGTATATATATATATATATATTACCTGATTTCATTCTTTGTTGTCATTTAAACTCAAAAAGTAGATTTTTATTTTTCTGACTATACTTTCATAAAGATGATGTGAAATACTTTCTCACATTCCAGGTTGATTTAATAAGTTTAAATCAATGGCAGTCAGGGGGACTATTCAGAAAACCTGTTTAAAAAAAGAAGTAATTACTTTAGTCATTACTTGTTTGGTAAGTGGTGTCATTAGACATTTCACCTGTACAGCTTCTTTGAATAAAATTATGATGCAATATGTTGGATTTGAGGTAATGTTTAGGTTTTTCTACAGGTCTTGCTCTTTATCGACAACTCACACATTCATGCATTTCAAATGAATGCCCATATTCAACAGAATGAAAGGATCTGTCAGGAGGACCAACCTTCCATGCCATGCCAATCGCCTTATCTAACCGCAGCAGTCAGCAAAATCTACAACTCAACCTTCGAACATCTAATCATCTCAGAACATCAGGCCTCTCTCCTCATCCCGTACCCGAGTAAGTCCAAATAAATAAATAAATAAATATAGCAGTCCCTGAACATGCCTGTTTGTCTGTCAATGTCATTTGCACTTCAAAGTGTGAGGAATGTAACCGGAGAGCGAGCGTCTCGTTGTCAAACATGTTTGGGTGAATCGTTTGTTTGCCCCGCGGTTGTCTCTCTTTGGTTTGTGTCTGGCTGTGGTTAAACCTAGCATTGATGCCGGCTTATCTCTGCCACTCAGAGACTCTGCTGTCTCTCTCTATCTCTGTCTCTCTCTCTCTCCAGAGATTGCCCTGGAGAAGGATGTACGAGAGAGGGAAGAAAAAGAATAAAAGTAACATAGAAATATTGGAAAAATATTGTAAAGGTCACTGAGATCACATCTGTGATAGTAGTGTGTGTTAAGTCTGAGGTATAAGTTAACCCATGCGGTACTTATAATGAGTACATGTACATACAGTACTGTGCAAAAGTCTTAGGCATGTTAATACCCCCCCCCCCCCCCCCCCCCCAAATGTTTTTAAGTCAGTAATTTATATCTTTTGCTGTAGTGTGTCAGTAGGAAATATCAGTTTACATTTCCAGACATTCTTTTTGCCATTAACTGTAATAATCCAGTGAGATTTGTGTATGCACAAGGAGTCTGACAACAGCCGGTATGATCTGATCTCACCATCATCGAGTCCGTCTGTGATTACATGAAGAAACAGAAGAAACTGAGACAGACTAAATCCAGAAGAACTGCGGGAACGTCTCCAAGATGCTTGAAGAAACCTTCAATATTAACATGCCTAATACTTTTGCACAGTACTGTATGTACTTATTATAGTTATTACAATAACTGTGTAATAACTCGGCACTTACCCTGAACCTACTCCTAAACCTACACTTAACCAATGTAGTTACCTTATATTAACCATACTTTCTTAGGTAAGTACATAAGTGCCAGTCTTAATCAAAACTTGTATGACTTTATTTTTTCCCCCTGCAGAACATATGAATTTCATATGAATTCATGTGAATTGTGCAAAAACATAAGATGTAAAAAAAAAAAAAAAAAAAAAGTAATCATGAAATTCCTCCCCTAAACATAACTGTAACTGGGGTGTAAGCAGATAATACGAAATGCACAAATTCATACAAATTACGCACCAGTTCGCCAAAACATAAAATTGCAATGAGAAAAGAGTGAATGGAACAATTCTTCGAAATGTCTCCTTTTGTTTTGCACAAAAAAAAAAAAAAACGTTTATGGGTTTCAAATGACACAAGAGTAAAGTACATAATAATAAAATGGGTTAATTTTCCCTTTATTTGGAAATCTTTCTAGATTAGCCTTGTTTTGTAGTTTGCCATTAGTAATGTGCGTCCTGTCCCTTTACTTCACCTCGTCCTTTGCTCCACTTCTGCATCATCTCCTGTCACATTCCCCCTTTTCCTCTCCGTCTTCACTCGACTTGTGCCGTGTTGCCACAATCCCAGTTGGTGCTGGCATTCCCTTTTGAAACGCATCCAAATCAATTAGCAAACTCCTTCCCTCTTCCATCAGCTCCACTCTTTCCTTTTCTTGGTCTGTCTCTTCTTGTTTCTTGTCTCCCGCTATCAGTGTGAAATTTGCGAGGAAATACACAGCACATATACAAGAATTGTAATACTATAAACCTTATGTAGCTCCGCCCCTTTTCAGCGCTGCGCTCGTTGTCTTTTGACTTCCGGTCTGTATTTTCACAGCGATCTTGCGTATTTATGAATGAACGGCTCGTTTTAAAATCTTCCCGTTCTACTGACATTTGTTAAGACATCTGTTTTAAACATTACAATCCTCATGATAACTTTCGTTAACTTTACATTAATTAAATCCACTTCAAAAGCTAATTACTCCTGACCAGCAATACCATAGAAATATACAGAGCGACTGCAAAAAACGGAAGTTCAAAGACAATATTCTAAAGATGGCGGCGCCCTCGTTTCTCTGGCGCATAAGGTCTATAAGTCAGAACATGTAAAACAGTGTTATTGTCAAAATAAATAAATGAATTCATGCTGCAATAGGCTTGTCAGTGGACAGCTGCACATCCTCTCACACACACTGAAACACTGAAAGATTCTCTCCTTCTTGTCGACGGTGAGAAACATGGGCTAGTAGACCTCTGATGGTCTTCTTGTATTTGAGAAGATAAAGAAAGAAATGTGTATGCCGTTAGTATATAGAAAATATTTTTTTTAAATTTCAGGGTTTCAGGGTGTAATACCTTTATGAGTTAGGAGCCATGGGTTAATCCCTTAAAATGTCCATTTAAACAGAGCTTGAGGGGAAAAATCTGTAAATAAATGCTTTTTTTATATTAAAAGAACGGTCCTATCGACCTTCAACTCAATGGACGGATCAAACTTGAATTACTGTAATTGAATGAAAGTAGAAATAAAAGTATTTTTCTCCAAAATGCCGCTAGGTCAGTGTTGTTTTAATTAAATGAATCTAGAAATCTATAGTGTCTCTTTTCAAAAGGAAAAAAAACAAAGAAAATGAAGGGAAAGTGTAATATGAGAGGAAAGAAAAAAGATGGCTCATTTGATCAATATCTCCCTGCCTCGAATTCAATCAGCGGGGATAAAAAGCAATTCTCCAATCGCCCAAAATAATACATCTCCATTACTCCGCACGAACTCCCATCATATCTGACCCTTCGTTCTATCCACACCTCACACACTCACATCTTTTTAATCTGCGCAGAGATACAGGAGAAGAGCGGTGGAGTTGATGGTTGATTGAGTCATGATAAATCAATCATCCCAAAATAACCCATGCTTTTGGCACCTGTCATTTCATTTTCCTGACCCCAGAGCTTTATGAGGGGAATATCGTGTTTGATAACATTGCTTCAGATTTACAAGAATGTCAGCTGTAAAATATGCAGAAAAGGATGTGCATCCAAACATGTGCGTGGTGGTTCAGTACATGTCTGTGTTATTGTTTCACAAATGGAAGTTGTAGCAGCTGTCCATCACTCAAAGGCATAATCAAGAAACCAACAGCAATAACAGCGTGACACATTCAGTATTCCCCGAGAGCATGTCTGGAAAAGTACAGTCTCAAAATACTGATTCATGTTACAGAGGCTGGTAGAAAATAACTGCGGGATATGAAAGCCCTGTGGGGAAGGCTTTGCTTATCTCTGCCTGTTTATAATTCATTCCACTCCAACACACCTTATCTGTTTCCTATACCTTTAGAGGCTTTTTATTATGCTTTAAATTTAGAGTATCTCTGCACACTGGTTGGCGTTAGAGGGCAACAGTACATGTAGATTAAACATTGCATAATGGCTCACCTTTGCCAAATAAATAATAATAAGGGAATAATGTTTCTTAAATAGGGACCAAAGACTATAAGTAAATGCCAAAGTTGTTTTACATTTAAGGAGTGGTGGGGACCCTTACAAAAAATAACTTTATTCTATAAGTGCTATAAGTGTGCTATTAGTATACTTCTTATAAACTAAAAATAAGTAGCTTCTCAGAAATATACAAAAAATTACACCTAAGTATACTTGACTTATACTGTCAGACAAGTCTAAGTATTTTTAGCCTCTATTTGTACTCAATATTTTGATCGAGATCTACTTAAAATGATGATTAAGTATTCTAAGTATACGCCTTTTAAACACTTTTTTCACATAGTTTTACTTGCATACATTGTTTGAAAATATTGATTTATAAAGAAAACACTGCTGTGACGTGTGGTTCTGCAGTTAAGCATTGCTTACGCATGTATACGCTAACACGATCATTAAACATTAAACAGCATATAAATAAAACTGCCTAACGTTACTGAATGAAATGAAGAGGAAACGACTGTGAAGCTTTAGGGGTGTTGATGGACTCGATCTACTCCATCTGTGCTTTGATCATCGTTCTGAATCCCATACAGATTTAGTCTTGTACAAAAACATGATTTTCTCCACTTCTTGCTCAAAATGTTGCTTTTTTTTAAATGAAACTTAACCACATTCTCGATAATGTTGATGAAAAAGAATGCATGAAGCTAGAATTTGTTTTGTTGTCTTTTTAACCAAAAGGCTCTATTCTTTCTTTTGATATAGGTATGAGATATTCATACAACAAAATATTCTGGGGGTCATGAAAGTTTTGTGAAAATGATTTTTAAAATATGCAGGTATAAAATGAATAGCCTACTTAAATAGGAACATATTCAAAGTGCAAAAAAATAATAAAAATAATACATATAGTAAACTATAAGTATGATGTTAAGATCACTTAAATGTGATGTTAAGTTCACTTAAAGAAAACTTAAAAGTATGCTTGCAATATAAAACTACAATCGTAAACTAAAAAATGTGCTATATTTAACTAGTAAACGATCAGTATCTATAGGCTACACTGAAAAAAATGATTAGTTGAATTTAATCAATTTTTTTATCGTATGTGGTTGCACACAATTGATTTGACCTACATTTAAACAAATGCATTAAGTTGAACTAAAATTGATTAAGTTCAACTTAATGCATTTGTTTAAATGTAGGTAAAATCAATTGTGTACAACCACACATGATAAAAAAATTGATTAAATTCAATGAATAATTTTTTTCAGTGTAAGTTCACTTGTAGTATAGTTGCAGCAGTACAAATGAAAAACACAGTTATAAACTAGTCGTGTACTCAAACTGTAACACTTAAAGTACACTTAAAAGTATACTTTTATACCCTAAAAAGTGGGCCAATTTAGTCCCTAATATTGAAATAGTACACTTACAAGTAGGCCTATACCTCTTGTATTGATATTAGTACTTGATACAGTACTTCCACTTAAAAATATGCTTGAACTTTACTTAAGTATACTTATAAAATACTAATAAAATGATTTTTTTGAAAAGGGAGTAATTTAACTACATAGTGTGTGTGACACATGGCTCAGCTGCTTTTCCAGAACAAGCTACTTTTTTTGAGCTATGTTTTTTTCAGAGTGTTTTGAATGATACGTTGTAGCGACTTGACTTACAGAGAAGTAATTAAAAATCTCTCTCTCTCTCTCTCTCTCTCTCTCTCTCTCTCTCTCTCTCTCTCCATATTTATCATTGCCGGAACGTCCGATTTATTCTAGTGAATCAGTTCGTTATAAACGATTGCTGACAGGTCTGATTCCTCCTAGTGAAACGCTCCTCTCGCTCTCAAAATGTTGAATTGGACAAAAAATTTTTTCTAATAAAAAAAACTCTCATTCAGTGGAAAGTCGAATCATTCTAGTGAGTTCAGTTGGTTCATTTGGACGGTGCGACTAAATGAAAAGATTCAGATTCATTGATTCTGTAGCTACATGTTATTTACGCCTTTTTATAAAATATTTAGTTTAGCAAAATGTATTTGACTTCGTTGACTTCGACCTCATATATATATATATATATATATATATATATATATATATATATATATATATATATATATATATATATATATACTGTATATAGATATAGATATAGATATATAGATATTTAATATAAAATACTTATATAATATTTATATCTCGGCACCAATCAACTAGCAGAATATCTGTAGTATTCCCTTTCAATTTCAAAGTGATTAATCTTGTGTGGTACAAAAGGAGCTAGCCTAGCATATAGCCTCTAGATATCACATTTATCACTCACTGACAGATGAGGCTCTGGGATGTTGCAGAACAGCATTTTTCCCCCCTTACAGATTCTTTTTCATTTATCATGTTTATCTCCGCATATTGTGAATATTAGCTATAAGAAACAAAGTAGTTCAGACCACCTTAGAAGCTTTTATGAAGCATTGTGATTTAACATTTTAATGAAACCAAACCAAAACAACGCATTGTTTGCTTGTCAAAGCTTATTAAAATGATAGCCTGTATTATAAAAGACTTTTTGTCAATGTATGACTGAACTTGAAATGATTCATTTTCAGATGTAGGCCTACTCCGCTTGAAAACAATTCCATCCCATGATACAGACGATGGCTCTCCATCTCCCGCCAGCGCTATGAACATAGTGGTGTGAGTCAAACCCTTTTAATTAGATTCCCAACCTCAGTCCTCCAATTTTTAGCCGGAGACATGGAAAACAGACCATAATCTGACAGGCGTCTGGAGGCAGATGGAAAACTCCAGTCTTCCCTTTAGAGAAGCAGTGAAATGTGGTGCATTTCCCCTCTCTTCACACCCTATTACCCCTCCATCTCGTCCCAATCTCCCTGATGAGAATGCAGCGGGATCCAGGAAGGAATGGGATGTGTGGCTACACAGAGGCGCAGTCCTTGTGGTCCACGAGCACCAAGGCAAAACCGCAGTGTGCCGAGAAGGTTCTAATTCAACGGGCAGGAGACGGGCTGAAACACATTCCTCCCGTCCACCTCGCGAGGAAATGGCACATTTGGAATTCAATATAAACTCACATAACACTAACATCTATACTTATTAATAAAACATATAAATATATCCAGTTGGGGCTGGCCTGTCGGAGGAACTTTTTAAGGCACTTTGTCTGGGGGGTTGATAGGCTGTGCTTGAGGGGGTTCCTGACATCTGGTGCTTGGGTGTGTGAGCAATTGCTATAATGCACTCACTCCATTACCTTGCCACAGTGGACAAACGGGTAATGGGTTTCTTAAAGGTAAACCCTTCCTTCTCTCCGCCTTACCTGCAAAGCTAAATCGAAAACGTTAGTGACTCTGACATTAGTAAATCAGATGCAGACCAGTACTATTTAGAAGGGACCCGTCCATGTTAATGTGACTTATGCTGCATTGCATTTGAAATGCTAAATGTTATTTATTTCTCTTATTTTTAAGAATAAACCTCACTTAATAGTGTATTGTTAATTGCTGTTCATGCTTAAAATAAGAAAAAAGTTCACAAAAATTCAATAATTCTATAAATATTATTTGAGGGGGAAAAAAAGCAAATCATGCAATTTTACTTTTTTTAAAAAAAAGATGTTCAATTTTTTTTTTTACTGGAAATAAAGGCAAAAATAATTTTTTTACATTTTTTTTTGTGTGACAATAAAATCTCTGAAATTGAGCCTTTATGTTTAAATACAAAACCATTTCCAAGTGTCTTGCTTTCAAGCATCTTTGGTGACTGAATCTCTTGGATTTTTCTGTGACTGGAAGGCTTTCAAAAGGATATCAAAAGTAGGAACACCAGCACCATTATAGCTTTGTTCAAAAACTTTTTTCTATATGCCAACATGGAATTCATTAATCCTTATCCAGTCTGACTAGACATTCTGGCTTTTTATATTCTTCCTCTGAATGTCTTTATTATAAAGAAAACAAAATCACCGATAACTCCTATAAAGTTATATTTCTTCTTTTTATATTTCTTCTTTAAAATGCTCTACACTGACAGCAGAATTAATACCTCAATTAAAAAGCAAAGTATAGCAATTACCATGCATTTACATTTATTTTGCATAAATCAAAGGATTGCGCTTGTTTTTAAGTTTTTCTAAAACTAAAATTTATTACCCTTTAAACTCACGGTGAACAATTTAAATAAACTCCCTGAGAGTAGAACACTGCGATAACAGTGCAGAATCTTTTTGCAGAAATAATAAAGAATATATTACTGAGTATAATGGATGAAATTAGAGTGTCAAACAACAAAATGGCAGCCACTGTAACAATCAAAATTCAAAATGCGAACAATATTACAAGCTATAAAAAATAGTGGCATGTTAAACAGAGCAGAATTATTGTAGCAGGCAAAATAGTAGTGCAGAGCGCACATTTGACTTTAACCTGCCTATAGCAAATATGAATCTTGACTAAGCCTAACATATAGTAACATAATATTTTGGGTGGAATCAGGTCATGTGATGTTTTTGCAGTCATGTCTCAAGTCTTAACCTTGAAAACCTATTAATAAAAATGAATAATTTTTTTTTTTTTTTTTTACTTTATAAAGTACTTTGGTCCACAAACAATTTGTTTCTCAAAGGTCAACCCAGTATGAGGTAAAGTATGGAGCAGTTTCCAGGATTGGATGTTGAATGGCACTGGAAAGCCCACACTAGGGCAAATGGGAACAAACAAAAACACTAATATTAGCTTGCGCAGTGGAAAGTCATCTTTTATGACAGCAAGTGTAAAGGGTTATGATGCACTGAGACAGGGTGTTATTCTCTTATCATCCTTGACAAGCATATTTTAAACCTTGTTGGCTATTGAGTGTATTATTATTTTAACTGTGAGGTTTGCTTAAGATCAAAAGGAACATATTTATTATATTCTTACTGATAGGTTTATCTGTGATTCAGTCTTTATGTTAATATTTTATGCTTTTTGTTATATTGAGCTAAACAAATGCTAATCAAATTTGTAAACAGCTGTATACAGATACATTACTACTGCATAACCCAGCAATATTTTTAACAAGAAAAGCATGCAGGTGGCAGGTTTTTCCACTATTACTGTAAATAGATCTCTGCTTGAATTCAGAGAAAAACAGTTTAATGCATGTTGACAACAAAAGGTCACATCTCATTTCTCATCAGGTGCGTGTTTTGTTTGCAGCAACAGGTACTTTGATATTGCAATCAATTTGCTAAAAGTCAGATATCAGGCTTGACACCAAAAGTATCTTTTAATAGTCATTTAGTCAGCTATCGTATAATCAACCGATGGACTGGGTTTCTAACCTATACCGTTAATAGTATTTTATCATTTCATTTCATTTTATTTATTTTTAATTTCATTTAATTTCATTAAAAAATGGTCCTTGAAAGGTTCATAAGGCTGAATAATCAAAACCGAATCTTATGAGCTGTTTCATTTTCTATTCGTTTTATATGGTTTAAATTAAAACAACCATTACCAAAATTGTTACGTGGCTAAATACACTTTGTGAAATAAACATGAAAAATGTTATAATATTATGTATATTTTACATTTATAAAATAAAATAAATAAGGGCTGCAAATTTGTATATATGTATATGTATGTATGTGTGTGTGTATATAGATGGTATATATATACATGTATATATAGCCTACCTGCATACCTGTTGTCCTATATATATATATAGCAGTATCTGGGAAACTGTGACCTCTGCTGGCGACAGTAGAAACTGCAGGCAGTGATGTGACTAATTCTGAAAAAAAAAAAAAAAAAAAACAAATTCTTTGTGGTTCTTGTTGATATAAGAGGTACTCAAAGAATAAATTGACTGTTGTTATTCATAGAATTTGTATTGTTCCACTTGGATAGATAAGATGAATTAATAGATAGAGGAGCAATTCCAGCACAAAACAACAGATGCATCAAACATAAAGTAAAACAAACCCCACAATGCATACAAGACAAAACAGTGTACACTGCAAAATACAAATGCGTTTGCTTTACACTTTAATGCGAAATGCGAGTGAATTATCTGGTGATGCCATTGTGCCCTGAAATGAGAACAACTGTCGGTGCGGTGCCATGTTGTCACTCCTCATGGGGGTTACTGTCAAGTGTAATGTGTGGCCGAGGACTGTGGGGAGAGGAGGAGACAGTGTTGTATTGTTTGATAGGCAGGATCACCTGTGGTGCTTCTTACAGCATCATGGTAGAATAAGCTGATGGCTAAAGGTGTTCCCAGATTATTACAGTGCTCATTATAGAGAGGATGTGCAGACTTGTTCATTATGGACTCCACTGTTGCTGCCTCTGCCTCCAGTGGATTCATGGGTCATGCTAACTGAGTAATGGTAACTGAGCATTCTTAGATACTTGAAATCTCCGCATCTGATATTGCAATAGTAAAGAGAAACAAACTGGACACTGTTACATGGTGAAACACTCGAGTCATTTCAGAAGATTCAACTCCCTTTAATGGCATACCTGTTGTCCTCCACTTCAGTGAGTTTGGAATAAATGTATATATGTAGCAGAGCAATAGCACATCTGAACATAAAATATTGCAATCCACATTCCACACAACATAATGGGAGACATATCAGAATTCAAAAGAGGACACATTTTTAGTGTGCGTCTTACTGGCTCATCTGTGACCGGGACAGCAAGTCTGTGTGGTGTGTCGATATTTATGGCATCCAGAGTAATGTCAGCATACCACCACGTAGGACAGGAGTAACTGATGACGCAAGAGGAAGCTGTCTGAAAGGGATGTCCAGGTACTAACCCGGATTGTATCCAAAACAGAAACATAAAACCACAGCAACCCAACTCACTGCAGAATTAAATGCAACCTAAAAAAAACCTTGACTATCCTGTTCAACGAAACTGTTCGTCGAGAGCTCAATATTCATGGTCGTGCTGCTATAGGTTTCATTTGTTCCAACAGTGCAAATCTTGGGCTGTGGACAATGTGAAACATTCTTTGAGTTCACCTTCACTGGTGTGGAGAAGCCCCAAAGAGGTTTAACCCCCGGACTGTTGCTGGCCAGAGTGAAGCACGGTGGTGGATCAGTGATGGTTTGGGCTGTATTGCCAATATACTGTATATATATATATATATATATATATATATATATATATATATATATATATATATATATATTGTGCTTGATGGGCCAAAGACTACCGAACCATGGAGGACCATGAGCACCTAATACATCTCCCATGGCATGGACAGCCACCATATCTAAAGGGTTTGAACATGGAGATGGCAATACCAACAAATCACACATCTTCCCACATTACTCCCATCTTACGCAGTCTACATTGGTTACCCATCCGCTATCGCATTCAGTACAAGATACTCCTTATTACATTCAAAGCACTCCATGGTCTTGCCCCAAACTATATCTCTGAGCTCATCCACACATACACACCTGTCCGCACACTTAGATCATCTGATACCGGTCTGTTGAAAATCCCACGACACAAACTATCATCATTTGGTGGAAGGGCTTTTTGCACCGCTGCGCCAACAAATCTGCAATCTCTCATCACTACAAGATTTCAAAACCCGCATCAAAACACATCTTTTTGTCACTTGTTTCCCTGACCCCTGAATGTTCTGATTCTATATGTACTATACCTCTACTATGTTATCCTTCACAGTTTATATGTATCGTCTCTATGTCATGTTTCTATGTTATGTGTATTTGTAATTATTGTAAAGCGACCTTGAGTCCTCAGAAAGGCGCTATATAAAATAAACATATTATTATTATTATACTGGGAAAATATATAGCTTGAAAATACATCACTGGATAAAAGCATCTGCTTTTATAAAAGTAAGTAAATGTCAATGTAGTGATTCCCAAGAAACACTGGGTGTACTGATAAAATGTATATAATGAACTGTAAATTGCTTCTGAGCAATTTGAGTCAAATGAATAATGTAAAGGTAAACATTACAGACATCTTATCTAGTTTAAAATGAGAGTGATAAGGTGAAGACTCAATTGCCTGCCAATGAGTTGAACAGATGAGGTCAAAGACAAGGCAATCAATGAGCCAACATTGAGATCAGTGACAAGATCATCTCTGAGGTAACTGATGAAGTCATTACTGAGAGTCACATGGCTCCTGTGATATGTTAATCAACAGTGCGTTATGTACCTTTACAATACTGAGTGTTCTGAGACATGTTTAAGATGCTTGAGAAAGAAAACCAGTATACTACTGTAAAGGGGGAACACCAGGAGTCCTCAATGGGCCCATTATTCTCCTCTGCCCTTTGCTCTCTCGGCTGAATTGAGTCTCTCAGCTCACACCATCTCTATTTGTAGGGGTCACATTTCTGCGGGTAATCCCCGGCTTATAAAGTCATAATGCAATGGTCCAAACATGCTCTGTATTTCAAAACTTGCATATCTGATGGATAGATATGAAAATGGTAAGATATGGTAATGGTAAAAAAGATTAAATAAATAAATAATTTCCATTTGATAAATTCTTCTAAGGTCTCTGGGTGATGTTCGGCATGTGCTTCTATTTTCACTTATCTTCAGGACGAATATAGACCAATTAGAATTGGTTTCGTTCATTTACTGTGGAACATGGATGGATTTTCTATCTCTGTGTCATGAATTAAAAGGATTATGTTGTTTGTCTGATCACATGCTAACCTTGAAGTATCACAGTGTCTCTATGGTTTTAAAAGGATATTCTGCTAATGTGTGTGTATAAAATTGAAAAACTGTTTACAAGGGACATTTTTTTCAAGTGTCACATTGATTGCTAAATATTCTGTGTGAGACATATTTCTTTGTAAAAATGTCTGTTATCTTGCTATTTTATGACAGTAGAAATAATCCATTTAAATGTGTATATTCCCTTTTTTTGCCCCTATTCTTATTGTTGTGTGCTTTGTGCCTAATTTTTCTCTTTTAGATGCATGCTTGAATGATATTTTGTGGTCTTTGCAGAGAAAAAGCAAGACAATTTTACCCTTTTAAACCATGGGGAGGAATTGAACAGATGAGTTATTGAAGCTAAATATTACTGTAAAAGGGCAGATCACAGAATAAAAATTAAACCGCCTTCTTACTTTTGAATAGGTCAGTGGTTGAATGATGTGAAAGGAATCACTTCCACAACACCTGTTATACGCAGATTGTTTCTATTATATATTATATATATTGAACATTAATAAAATATCTTTGCATTTGCATTCATTATTGTGGTATTCATATTTATTCATAGAATTTACTTCCACTGTTCCCTAAGTTCAAACAAATGGCAGATCCACAACTTCTGATGGCAGAAAGTAGATATTAGATATTATTATATATTGTATATAAATAATACAAAATGTGCTAGTACAATAACCAAATGTCTAAAATGTGTGTTTTTCATATTTTTGAAGGGTCTATGGCATTCCCATTAAATAAGCAGTTCAAATAGTGAATGAATTTATGAGAACATTTTCAAAAAATCTTTTAAAGATTTTAAGATTCTTTAAAAAAAATCTACTTTTCCAAAAAGAATTGCTACATTTAAAAAAAGAATCGCTACTTTTCCAAAAAGAATCGCTACTTTAAAAAAAAGAATTGCTACATTTAAAAAAAGAGTCGCTACTTTTCAAAAAAAGAATCGCTACATTTAAAAAAGAATCGCTACATTTAAAAAAGAATCGCTACATTTAAAAAAGAATCGCTACATTTAAAAAAGAATCGCTACATTTAAAAAAAAAGAATCGCTACATTTAAAAAAAGAATACTAAAAAAGCTACTAAAGCTTTGTTGCCATTTAGTTATTACTCTCCAGCATACTCTCCAGTATGTGCATGGTAGTAAATGCATACATAAACCTACCCCAACATTTAAACCAGCTGAGATAGTCTGTGATGTTGCCGCATCAAAATATTGAATCTAGAGCACAGTAGCCACCGCCTTTCAAGTGTCTTTGGTCAGCCAGGCGCACAAACTCAATTTAGAGGTAATGATTACTTTATTGACAAGCCTGTGGCTTGCTCACTGTGGTATTGGAAACCAAGCCTCTCTGCAGCTCCAGCTATGAAAGGAGAAGTTAAAGACGGACAGAGATGAGCAGAAAGTGGAACATAAATCATAGCTCTCTCAGATGACGAGCTGTATGGTGAATCTAGCCAAAGCATTTATCAGACATTTCTACAAAAAAGCAATTGCTTTTCTACAGAGACAAATATGGACATCCTGTTTAGATGTGAGAACACACATTAAATATACATAGCTACATCATGATTTATCAATGAGAGTAAGGTTATGTATGAAAATTTATACACATTTTTTACAGCAATATATTTGGTGTAATTTTGCAATAAAACAAACTGTACATTTGATTGAAATAATAGTACACTCTAAAAAATGCTGGGTTGTTTCAACCCATGTTTGTGTCAAATATGAACAAACACAACCTTTGGTTTAAATGAAATTACATTTTAAGTAAACAACTTTCATAAACCTCTTTTTCAAGTACTGTATTAGTCTAAAATATAACAATGGCAATGTCTTTAAATAAACTATGAGGTGTTTGTATTTGTCATGCTTATGTGTGCACTGTGAAAAAAATTGTCACCATTCACACTAAAATCACATCTAAAGTGTGTCAAGTTGAAATTAGACCGTGATCTATAAGTGTTTTCCTTTTTTTTTGAGCATGCAGAAGTGATTGTTGAGTTGCTGTGCTCTTAAGTCTCCACTATTCATCCTCTCATGAAAATTAAATTGCTGACTACTGTTATGACATTCCACACATTAATCTCATTTTAATTCCTTATGCTTATTCTCACTCCCTTCTTCTCTTTTCTTTTGTCTTTGGACCGCTTTAACAGATCACTTTCTCCAGCAAAGGGACAAAGAAGACGATTACTAATTCTTTAGTCTCAAGTGTAAGGGCCGCCCCAAACGACAGTTTCCGATAAGTGGGTGAAGGTTTCACGTTCGGTCTTTTCAGTGTGGCAAAGTAGTTTAATTCCAATTAAACTTTTATCTGACTCCATTTCATCACAACCTCGAATTTAGGTTAGAATGCATTGGATTATTTTTTTAAACTCTTTATTAGGCTCTCCCCTGTGAAGGCCTCATCAACATCCTCAACAAACCTGTCTCCATAACAGGTTTTCTCCATGGCTGTCTCCATGAAGACTCCAATCTTTAACCAGATGGAACTGGATAAATATTCTAAATGTTCCGATCCAATCTGATTTCTGACCTGTAATGCCTGAATCATAATCATACACTTTTCGTTCGTTTGCCAGAGGAGAACTGGCCCCCCGAGGGGTTTCTCCCAAGAAGTTTCTCCATTCTGTTACCTGATGGATTTTTGGTTCCTTGCCACCGTCGCCTTTGGCTTTTGGCTTGCAGTTAGGGATACTTAACATTCTACAATATTTGTTGATGTGCATGCATTGACACTATTAAATGAGAACTGAACTGACCTGGACGCAGACATCACTGTTTTCTCCATAGTGGCTGTATAGATGAATTAACTAAATGAATAACTTTTTAACAACAAAAATGAACCATCACTGAACTTACTTAAGCTGGACAATGACAATTTTCTTCTAGATCTGCTGTACAGCCGAAACAAACTTTATTTACAAGCATTATTTTCCTGTTATCACTGTAAAACTGCTTTGAAACAATCTGTATTGTAAAAAGCAACATATAAATAAAGGTGACTTGACTTGACTTTATTGAAATTACACCCGTTCATCCAGATTCCTATAACACTTTGAGTCTCGCACCGGCCGGTAATCTCATTATCACAAACTCGTCAGTCTTGGTCATTAGACAGAGGCGATTGACTAATAATCTGGACAGCCATACTCTACTTGCTCATTCTAGAATATATTATTTAGTCCCCACAGATCTGAACACACTGAATTAACAACACACTGTTGCTCTAAACGTAAAACCAAGTATTAGCCTCTACTATCTAAGTATACATGACTAATACCAATGTGTCAGTCGGACACAAGCCAAATGTAACAATTTATTATTAGTCAGGTAAATGTATCATGCCAATTACATAATCAGTCCAAAGATAATCAATACATAACATCAAATGCTCTGAGTGTCTGCATTACGGGCTGACGGGCTTTCACCGAACCTCTTGAAACATTTCTTTTAAATACTCGGATCAAGACAGAAACCTGAGCTAACAATGGGAATTTGCATTAATCAAGGTCCCAGACTTGGGTAGTTTACACCTTACTGAGGACAGAAGGTACAGTAATATGCATTATCCACCCACTACATAAGCAAAATATCTTTAAACTCTTAAAACCTTTATTACCTTTTGGTTTACTTCTGTGGGGATGAGACCATTGTACCAGTCGCACTGAGACATTTCAAATGATATCAAACATGTATAGTGTTGTATGATAATTGTTCACATTAAACCACATAGATTTTTGGGTGAATTTTTGATTCATCCAAAGAGAGAGAGAGAGGAGATGGGGGAAGAGAGGGGGGAAGGAAAGAAATGTAAATTAAGACAATACTGAGGTGATTTACTAAATAGTTTATGGTGAATTTTGCAAGAGAGAGTTAAAATGTTAATTTCCAGAATGGTCCTTTTTTTCCTCAGAGAGTATGCAGACTGCATTACTTTTTAAGTATTGCTGCTTTTGTTTGACGCCTTAGCAGCTGTAAATCCTAGATTGGTTTGAAAACAACAACAACAACAACAACAAAAAACTATTTACACCAAGGTCTTAGGAGAACAATATCTAAGCCTTACCAGAGTGTGTGAAAACATTAAC
This sequence comes from Abramis brama, assembly GCF_963993115.1. Classification (NCBI taxonomy): domain Eukaryota; kingdom Metazoa; phylum Chordata; class Actinopteri; order Cypriniformes; family Leuciscidae; genus Abramis; species Abramis brama. The sequence goes on along the minus strand of NC_139980.1, from coordinate 4,674,875 downwards.
TTGATGCAATTTTGGACTTTTTTGGAAAGTCTTATAGGTTTGGAACGACATACGGGTGAGCAATATATGACAGAATTTTCATTTTTGGGTGAACTATCCCTTTAAAGGTATAGCCTAGTTCACCCTAACTATTGGTTGGACCTCAACATTCTTCAAAATATCTTCTTTTGTGTTCTGCAGAAGATTAATCCCCTCTAAAACCATAAAAACTCACCAGACTGACCTGCATGGCAAGACCACAATAGGCTGGTTTAAGTCGTTTAGAAGTACTTCAGAAGGCTAATAGAAAACAACCCAAAATGTATAATTTGTCTTGATAATCAATTTATATTTGACAAATATCAATGAACATATTGAGGTGAATGATTTTATATGGCTGCCAAACAATCACTTTAACATCTTTTGAAGGGCAAAGGACCCTTTCTCGCTCAGCAGCCACATTATCTCAGCATGCCAAAGCAACATGCTAATACTAATCAAGAAAAGCAGTGGGATCGATCCTGTCACAATGAATCTTAAATGAAAGAAGGATGAAAAAAGGCATAGAGGGAGGAAAGGGGAAGGTAACTGATGTTATGTTCCTTCTTGAATATTTGCTAGCATCTGTTTGTTGCGTTCAAATATGCTGTAGCTTTTGTTCTCCTAGTCTAATCAGTATTGTAGGCATCACAGGAAGGTAATTGTGATTGAGAGAGTCTGAGTGGGTTTGTGTCACTATGCTGCTCAGAGCTACATGGGCTGCTCACATCTGATTTGCATAACTGTGTTTTAATCAAGTTTATAATTGGCAGCTGCTTTTGCCCCCTGAACTGTAAAATAAATGCAATCTTTTGGAAAGTGATGGAGGGAGATTTTTGGGGAGGGGAGGGAAATGGAGGGTAATGCGTGTTTATATATTTGTCTACATTTACTACACATTGTTTTGCACCGCAGGTACTGCAGGCAGCACACCTGTGTAAATGGAATAATAAATTGCACATGATTGTGTGCTAAAGGCAGCCACAGCTCCCACAAGGCCAGTAACAGGGAGGAGAAGATGACTGATGGCAACCATGGTGGAGTTCTGCCTGCATTTTAACTGTCTTAGTTAAGGATTAGAACACCACCCAAGGGTTGTCACAACCTGATTAAGCTGGCAGGAAACAAAATAATCTTAAAATAGCTTGGTGAGAACATGCAACAAGATTTAGCTTTAGTGTATTCGTCTGTTTTTTTTGCAAGAGAAAATCGAGAGGGGTCAGTTGAGGTGGCTCGGGCATCTTTTCCGGATGCCTCCTGGACGCCTTCCCGGGAAGGCGTTCTGGGCATGTCCCACCGGGAGGAGACCCCGGGGAAGACCTAGGACACGCTGGAGAGACTATGTCTCCCGGCTGGCCTGGGAACGCCTCGGTGTCCCCCCGGAAGAGCTGGAGGAAGTGTCTAAGGAGAGGGAAGTCTGGGCATCCCTGCTTAGACTGCTGCCCCTGCGACCCGGCCCCGGATAAGCGGTTGAAGATGGATGGGTCTGTTTTTTTCCAGTCCTAGGTTGCGTTGAAGAATAAACTCCTCGGCCTTAATGTGTGTGTGAGTTTATTTAAAGAGATAAAGTACCTCATCCAAAATCATCAGCCGTTCATATTATAACATTTTATTTTTTATAGGGCTCAGAAAAGAAATAAAATTTGCGCCTTCAAAAGTCAAAAGTTTTAGAAATCATGCTCAAAAAAAGTTCTGTATTCAGAAAAATACAGTAAAAACAGTAATTCCTAAACATTGAATGATACATGTATCCTTTTTGTAGTTTGAACATTTAAAGGAACTGTATGTAAGATTGTGGCCAAAACTGGTACTGCAATCACTTTCAAATTACTGTAGAGCGGTGTATCTCCCCTGACTCGAGGTTGCCAGATAGGCTGCAGGATCCAGCAGGAACATAGGCTGCTACAAGGAGCTTCCAATGGCAAGTGACGAGTCCTACACAGTAAGTTTTTTTTCTGACTTTGTCATGACGTATTTCGTATTTCCTAATAGGTTAGACAAACTTAGTCTCGCTCACGTTGGAAGTTACAGAGCTGGGGACTATTTTCAGGTGCTGCGTCATATCATTATGCCTGCTGGACTCATGGTACGGCAGCAAAGTTTCTTGATTATTACGCAGGAATGAGAGTATAGTTCCTAGCCATATCAGCCTAGAAAATCGCAACTTTACATTTTCCGTCGGTCTTAGTACACGATGTAACTACAGAAGAGTCAAGTTTTAAACAGGAAAAATATCGAAACTCTTTGGTCATTTTTTTGGAGAGAGATGCTAATGGTCCTGTCCGATTCAATGATCTATGCTAAGCTATGCTAAAAGTGGTACCGCCAGACCTGGAGATCGGCTGAATGGATTCGAAAACGGTAAAACTGTTTAACTCTGGGTGAGTTGTAAAATGAGCCTATTTCCAAAAAAAGTGGAGTATCCCTTTAATACAATATTCAACATCCGTGTATTCCATGGAAGCAATGAAACAAGGATGAGTGAATAATGACAGAATTACAGTTTTTGAGTGAACTATCCCTTTAAGAGAACTGTCTAGAGAAATGCTCTATACAATGACAGTTGGCTTCAGGAATGGTCAAATCCCACAAACATGACAAGTGTGCGTATGTGTAGATGCTGATGATAAATTCAGGTCCATTTCCTGAAGAATTCACCGAGCAGGCTCTCTGTGATAGAATAAGTACCCCACAGCTTAAACCCTGACCTTGTGATAACACAGACAATATATCTCCTTCCTCCTGTGTCTCCCTCCATTCATCTGTGTCTCCCAACATTTGTCATTAGCTCTCTGCCTTTTTATATCATTCCCTGTCTCTTTCTCACTCTGTTTTTCTATCTTTCATGCTGTGTGCATGCTGTTTCTCCTCTCTTTTCCATGTGACCTCGAAGCTAAGGCCTTGGTCAGACCTCTGTGCGCAGCTATCTCTCTCCAACTGAACACATTATACGCTCTACAACCTCTCTAAGCTACTTTTTCATTCTCCAGCCCAGCTACAATTTAACTCACGTATGATATTAGCTATGAAGACCTAAGGACATGCAGTTTTTATAATCATTGTGGGACATTGTTTTGCAGTGAAACCTACAATGTTTTGCCAGTGGGGGTCAAAACTATTTTAAGTGGAACAGACTACAGTGAACTTTTTAACAGAATGTTTGAGCTGAATTTTAATCAGTATCATCCCATTGAAGGGCAGAGAACAATATAAGGTAACACTTTAAAATACTGTTCTATCATTAATGAATAAGTACACAGGAACCAATGAGTAACAATATATTAACATTCTAGAAACTGCTATTAACAAGAAACTCAGATTAACAAATTAGTAAGAAATAGCGCTCAGTTGAGGTAGTTCACTATTAGTTAATCAATTCTAATGTGACGATCACTAATGACTCAAGTATTACCAGAGTATTACTAATTATTTGGAACAGTATTCTAAAGTGAAAAGCATGTTAACTCCCTAGTAATGACTGAAGTCACTGTACGCTTTTTAGGTTTTTGTAAGGCTTTTTTGTAAGGTATAGTTTCTTGTTAGTTATACTAGAATGTTAATATTGCATTACTGATTTGCACCTGTGTAGTTATATATTAATTATGGAACCATATTCTCTAAAGTGTTACCCAATACAGAGTCTTCACCGTCCTAAGTCCGGTGCACAAAGTACAGTTTTTCAGTCCTTTAAAATAGTTGCTTTTCAGATATGTACAATGAGCCTGGGGAAAAGTTTGAGCAGGAGCCAAAGCAAGACTGTACCATATTCATTTTATGTCAGATTGTACGATATACACCTTTGTAGAGACGTTAGTCATGATTGGTAGTGTTGACTGGGCATTTTCCATCATCATTTGCGTTACTTTATGACACGCAACATTGAAGTAGTGCCGCACAAACGCCCTTTGTCAGAGGTATTTATCACAAGGCAATTAAGTGTCACTGTTGATTTTGCCCTAAAATGAAATCTTTTACAATTCCAGGAAAAATTACTCATATGCAGTGGAAGCGCTATGAAATGTGTTTGAAATATCTCCAATCAATGTAGGTCAAAAAAATAATTTAAGTAAACTATAAAAATTATGTGACGCTCTTATTTTGAGTCACAATTTAGAATGAGCCGTTAATAAAGAAACACAATTTTAAGCAACTGTCTTGTGCTATTTTTAATTGTTTTATTTTAATTTTATAAAACAAAGTCTCAGGTTTCAAATTAAAGTCACCATGAAATCAAAAAAATTTTTACGGAATACTTTATATTTATTATAAATGATTTATCAGTGCACATCTTTTTTGTTTTCATGTGCCCTCATATTCTTTAATCAAAATAACTTCCCCTCCTTCTTCCAGCCTCTTCTCTTCTCTTCTCTTCTCTTCTCTTCTCTTCTCTTCTCTTCTCTTCTCTTCTCTTCTCTTCTCTTCTCTTCTCTTCTCTTCTCTTCTCTTCTCTTCTCTTCTCTTCTCTTCTCTTCTCTTCTCTTCTCTTCTCTTCTCTTCTCTTCTCTTCTCTTCTCTTCTCTTCTCTTCTCTTCTCTTCTCTTCTCTTCTCTTCTCTGATATTTACCGGCACGAGGGCGGGAAAATCTGTCACTCACAATGACATCACAGCAATAGCAAACCACAATGATCCAATTGATTCTCGTTAGACAAAATCATGTCCCGCCATTTCCAGTTCGAGAAGCAGTTTCTCTCAAATATATATCATAATAGGAAAGAAAAGGCAATCGCTACTTCCATTTCATACCGACTTTAAGTGTTTTTTATTACAGAATTAAAAAAATAACTCTCACTTTGACACTCTTAAATTTATGTACGATTTACTAAAAGTGTCCATCTCTCATTCAATGTCTGTATAGCTCATTATTTAGTGAGAAAAAAATACTTCAGAGAAGAGCATATATCTAAAATTGTTAAATATATACACTATATTATAAATGTCAATTGCAAAACCTATATTAGGTTTCACAGATGAGGCTTAAAATAATCCCAGACTAAAATGTTTAAACTGTTTTAACTGAAAACAACTTGCCATTGTTTTTTTCCTCAAGATGAACACCAGTAATGAACTATGGCCTAATCCTGGCTTAATCTAAGCCCCGTCTGTGAAATGTACATGTATGTCATAATAAAGCTCTAAATTCAGAAATGTCTGAACATTGTTTAAAATCTTGTCAGTAAATAATTCCTCTATGCATGATTTTGATGATTAAGTGCATCATTAATAAGTGACAAAGTTGTAATGTGTTTTTTCTATTTTGTCTAACTTTCAGAGAACAAAGACAGTGAGAGTATTCTCAAAGAGAACTCAAACAACTGTTTAACGTCTCCAAGCACCAGATATAGAGAAACAGTCAATGGAATGAAAACAGGCAGGCCAATGACATTTCAGAGCATGACGAGGCGCAGAATGTGCCCAAAGCACAAATAACAGATGTCACGTCACTGGCCAAGAAATATGCAACAAAGCCATACATATGCAAGCACAATCTGGCAATATAGTAGATGAGACATCCCTCCCTATGTAGACCTGAGACACAGGATGATAAGGCCCATCTCTTTTCATTAAGATTTAGTTTTTAGCTTCATAAATTGCATTAGGCACTGCATCTCTCAGTACAGTGCGTTGCTCTTATTAATGACTCAAGCCAAGAGCAGGGACGCTGTCTTCTGATTCGCTGTCTCCTCGAGGCACGACGCCCAAAGAGCAGGCGAAGCAAATTAATTGGATGAGCAGAAATGCAGACAGTGGAAAATTGGAGCTCTAGATCTCGTAATGCATTCATCATTTCTTTTTCTTGTTTTTGTGCCACTGTTGGATGCTCACTAGTTCTTAAAAGTACGCTCACTGCAGTCAGCTCACAACTGCATTTCAATTTGTCTTCATTTGGACGTTGTTGCTTTTACATTCAAGGTTGTCTTTAAACTATTGATGACAAAAGCACTCCATGGATATAAAACGGACAGCGCTCATTTTCAAGGATTCAAAAATGTGTCATATTATATACATATACAAATACATACAAAATGCATGTTTGAGCTGTCTTAACTGAAGGCAACTTGCACTGAAATATATAAAAAGTGTATGTGTGTGTGTGTGTGTGTGTGTGTATATATACACATACAGATTATGTTTTTGTGTAAATGCTCCCAAAAAGTAAAAGATGAGCAAAGCATATCAAAGATTATCATAAAAATATATAATAATAATAATGAAAAATACATTTAGTAATGTAGTGATAGTAAGTTGTGTCATATATGCACCTGTGTGAAGGCATCAAACAGAGCCTCTGGTGTGCTATAAGTCTTCAGGTGCTTTAAGATCCTTAGGTATTTGTCCCAGCTGATTGTGTGCAATAACAACAGCCTGACTGGGGCAAATTCTGTTTGGCTTTTCAAGCTCACCTCTGGCATTTAAGTTGCTCTTTCAAGCTCTGCTACAGATGTGGGACATCTGTATCCAGCATGAGAACATACAATATTTAAAGCACACTCTTGCCTGAGCATAATGACACAAAGACAAATAAGACTATGGAAGTATTCATGGTCTGCAGAAAGGATTTTGATTAGGTCCATGAGAAGTAATGTGTGATTCCGCAGGCGTCTTGCAGCCATTGCAGATTTCTTTTTCGGTGGAAAAACAGAGATTTGCAATTATGCTTTGTTTGAAGTGCAAACACACACAATGAATTGTAGGCATGTTTTTCTTTCCAAAAATCCCCCACTGGAAAATTATCTTTATTATTCTCATTAAAATTAATTGGGAACTTTGGTAACTTGAATTGGTAACACTTCAGTTTAGGGTCCAATTCTCACTATTAAGTTGGTTATTTATTAGCATGCATTTTACCAAAATATTGGCTGTTTATTAGTACTTATTACATATTACTTGCATATTAATGCCTTATTCTGCATGACCATATTCTACATCCCTTAATCCTAAACTTAACAACTTTACTAACTATTAATAAGCAGTAATTAGAAGTTTATTGAGGCAAAAGTAATAGTTACGAGTTAGTTAATAGTGACAATTGGACCCTAAACTAAAGTGTGAATTGTTTATCCCTACACTAAACCACACATATCTGTCATACATGCTTAAAATAAAAGTCCTCAAGTGTTAGTAAATTGTCATGTCAACTAATGTTATCGCAGAAGATTAATGATGCTCTACAGTAGCATTGCATTGGTCATGATCTCTTTTTTTTTAATCTTGCAAGACGCATTTATCATGGCTGAAAACATTAACTATTACAACGGGTCGCTCTCAGCAACAGTCTCTGTATAGGCTACTTCAATGTAATCATATAACCACTATTGAATATCATGTTTGACAGATACTGTATAGCCTAACAAACTAAACTTGCTTTGACTGATGGAGAACACAACAGTGAAAAAACAGAAATACTAATTTATTTCTCAATGAAAATAAAGGGAATCTGCTAAATGAAATCAATAATGGGGAAGCGATATGATCAGTATCAAGGGTAAACAAAGGGGACGTGAATGCGCCATAATGGTCTGAATACGAACAAGAGACAGATTGTGCCTCTATTTGAGTTGTTGTCAGGATAATTACAAACTTCCTTTTGCCCACTGAAGCTTAGCACAAGTCCTCCTGATGTGCATTTCTCTCTTCCCGTGTCTCTTCATGACAGAGCGAGCACTCTCATCTCTCGTTCTGCTTTCATTCTGCCTGCATCCTTTTTCATCAGCAACATCAATTTATCATCAGATAAACAAAAACAGTCATTACATTACGATCCAGTATCTGTTGTTGGGATGATTGTTCAATTGAAAGTTTAAATATTATTATAATGGCAATTCCATGAGGGATTACAATACAATCAGAATCATTTTTAGGAGAGAAGCAAAATTATTGTATTTATACACATCCTTTCTTCTTAAAGCAAACCACACAACAGAGAGGGAAACGCTGTTTTTCACACACATGCACACACACAAAATTACACACTATGACAATGTTGGCAAGCTAACAACAGAAATTTCTTACTGCTTGAAAAGGCTCATCATCGTATTAATGGTAACAGATAAAATATGCCATATAATTCAGCTGGGGCCCAAATTCCCAACGCGGAGTATTCAAACACAGAGAGAAATATGACAAAAAGAAAATCTCAGTTTTTCATTACATGTTTTTTTTTTTCTGATTCTTTTAAAATTCACTATTCATTCCTTTCCTCTCCTGACACACAGTATTATATACGAGGCAAGTGCTGAATATAAATCAAGTTTTTCTTCTGTGAAATATGATAATCTGTAAATTAGTAATAATTGGAAACTGAGAAAATGTGGGCTGCTAAATGACTTGTCTAAACCATATGTGCATTAATACAAAGAAGCACACTGACTTCACCTTAACTCCACATTGACGCACACACACTCACAAACACACAATGTGCCCATCTGTACCACAGGGTATTAAAAATATAATGAACATCTGACAGAATATTTCATTTAAGTATTGCCAGCATGCCTTAAAATGAAGGAGATCCTATATCTCTCCCACTCTTGACATTAATGTTGCTAGATGCTTGCATTACTGTAACTATCTTACATTTTGATGCACTTGGCACACTTTTGCATGTGAGAGATTTCCATGGGCAAAATTCTAAGAATTCTAACCAGAATAGGCAGTTCTCTCGCTCGCTCGCTCGCTCACACACACACACACACACACACACACACACACACACACACACACACACACACACACAATCTTGGTGATGGAAATCAGCACTTGCCATGTTAATAGCCATTTATCAGGAAACTGTGCCATTTGTGCCTGAAATCTTCAGGATTTTTAAATCATTTCATATGAAAAGATTACTGCTGAACTTCCAAGCAATCATATTTTCCCACAGGACCATAGCCAGCATATATACAGTACACTGTCAGAAAATAAATACGTGTAAAATTTGTACTTTTTTCTAGGAGTACAACAGCTTGTCACCCTTAAAGGTAAAAAGATGTCCCTTATCTACCCCGAATTTGCATATATGTACTTCAGAGTAGTAAATATGGACCCTTAAGGTAATGCTATCAATAAATTTACTGCAGGAGTAAACAAGGTACAAAGTTGTTCCTTAAAAGGTACTGCCTCAGCGATAAGCTGTTATATCACCCCTAAAGGTAACATTTTTGCACATAATTTTCGAGTGTATATTGAGGAACCATCAAAGTTTCACTCAGACAGTTTATATAAAATAAATAAATATGATTCACTCATTTATACTTCATGTGTTTTTAATGTCAACCCTTTAAATGAAACAGGGTGAGGGTTGAATGTTGAGGGACTGAGGGCAGTTCAAAATAAAAATAAATAAATAAAGGCTTATTAGCAAATATCATCACAATACACAACATTATCTAGTCAATATTCTTGGCCAGGCCAATATGACAAGTTACTTCTAGTCAGTAATGTCTGTTGGGGAGCATCATAAAGTGTTAGAAGATATTAAGCAGACAGTAATAATCTAATGACTGCTGTTGACATGTCGTGGTAAAGTTACTCATAGTCAGTAGAATGTCTAAAGTGTATGATGTCAGAAAGATCAAACAATTTCTATAGTGGAACATGTAACAACAGATTATTCAGATGAATTTCAGAATTGTATAAAATCCATTAAAATGTATTAGTGATGAATGAGGACATGCTGACAGCTCAAATCAAATTATCGCTTTATTTTAACATTTCTTTAACCTTTCACACTTAATCTAACAGCTAAGAGTTAAATATATCCAAGAATGTGACTAAGTTCACTAGCATCATTTCTGGAGAATAAACCAAATCATACGTGTTGGAAATGTCGCTAGAATGTTTACTTGTATCTTACATTATAAAATAAAAATTAGCTGATGTTGAGGTGGTAATGATTATGTAAAAAAAAAAAAAAAAAAAAGTAACAGTTGTCCATGCAAGTATTTTTTATACATATTTACTATATTTACATATTATTTAACATTATATTCACCTGTCCAAGGTATTCAGTGCCTTCAGGCTTGGTGGGACAGGCTCCAGCCCTCCCCATGACCCTAAAGAGGATAAAGCAGGTATAGAAGATGGATAGCTGGATATATTATATTTTGCTCACGCAAATACTAGTGTAATGCATATCTCACGCTCACTGAGTGGAAGCTAAACAAATGTTTAAATAAAGCTTTATGAGCAGTAAAATGCAATACTTTACACATAATACAGCAGAAATGTATTATCAAGCATCAACTCAATATGAATTTTTGTTGCCAACATATAATTTAATATCAGTTCATTCAAAGCAATATTGCACTCATGTAATCTAAAAAGGATCAAATATGAGTTTCCATCGAAATGAAACTGGGAGCTAATCTAACTAAACTGTAATCGTAGATTCATTCTGAAAAAATGGAAGGCAGCTTTTGGATAATTTTTTGACAGGCATCTTTTTACCCAAACAGAAGTGGAAATATTCTTTGAAAAGGCCTGATTAAATGTCAGCAATTTGAGTTAGCCATTTAACCGCACTGCTTTGTCCCAGTTAATCTCGTTTTCCATCCTAGAATGCACCACTAGCCTGCTTTATTAGATATGCTTATGAATATCTAATAAAAAGAATGGAAAAGGAAGAGGAAAATATTGAAATGAAAATGGCAATGGCATGCTATTGAGGGTTCAACAGGGCTAAATCCAAACAAAGATCTTCTAATTATAACGTTTTAATCTGTTATTATTTTTCATGTCCCATCTCACAATGACTGCGCAGTGCTTCAGTGCACTGTAAAAAATTAAACCGTGATTTTTACGGTAAAAAAACGGCAGCTGTGATTGCCAGTACTTTACCGTCAAAAATACGGTAGCAACGTTATTGGTTTTACAGACTTAACTTAAAATTTACAGTAATAAACCGTAATTCATTATCTGATATAATGTGAATTTAACATCCTATTGAAGTATTAATATCTGTTTTGTATCATTGTAATACACTGATAACCACCAATCACAGCAGTGATGAGAGTCACATGATCAATCAAAGCTCATCACAAGCGGCTCTTCCACAAGAAATGTAATACTAATATAATAGAAGCTGCACACAGTGTCATTCACACAAACATTAAACACCATCATGGTAACACTACACACATGAAATTAAAAAAATGTTACAACATTAAATGTAACATAAAACCCTAATGTACATAACTGATTAGAACAAACTAAGAAAACTATAAAGAAACATAGTTATTTTAACAAAAATAGATCAAATGTGAAGTGTCACTCAGGGAATTGTGGGAATGTCAATTTACGGTTTTTCACTGTAAATTATACAATGAGTTGTTCTTTTTCACTTTCAAAAACTGTACATTTAACGGTATTTTACAGTAAAATTACATTAAATGTACCATTAGATCTATCACAGTTAATTAACAGTTTTTACTGTAGTCTTTTACCGTTAAAATCACGATAATTTTTTACAGTGTGAATTAACGGTTTATAAATATGTGATTGTTGTTTTTAAGAAGATGTAGGAGGAGGATACTGGAGGAAAGTAAAGGTATTTGTTAATTGTGTGTAATACGTGCAAGGCACACTTAACATGTCTTTAGTGCTGGCACACTGGATTAAGACTTAAAACTGAAGCTTGATTTCACTCTGTGCAGTTTTCTTAATTAGAACAGCATGTCATTGAACTAAAAAAAAAAAAAAAAAAATCATAAACTGCAACACTCTAATTTGTGTTACAGAGATTGATCTAGTGATTTAGATTGTTCTGCATCACACATTAAATCAATAAAAGGATGCTGAATGTTATCACATTTGGCATTCGAGTCAATATGTTTTCTCTTTAGTCATGTTTTAAAATATGATAACAGTAATTTAATTCACATTCAACGACAACTGTTTTGACATCAATTGTTGTAACAAAAGATGTATTTTACAGATGCACTCTAGGTGTCCCCCGGTGGTGAACGTGATTTCACCAAGTACAACATGTTCCTGGATCAACATCTTTGTTGGAACAACATTGCACATTGCAATCAACCAATCAGATTAAAGGGACAGTTTAACTCAACGCTTACAACCAAGTGCTTCTACATCAGTGTTATTCACCGATCATTTCCCTCTAATTTTAGGGATCAATTATGGGTATAGGGTTAAGTTTAGGGGGTAGGGTTAGCGATAGGACAATTTTCAGACAGGAATGTTGATCCACAAAATATGTTGATCCAGGAACATGCCTTACTTGGCAAAATCACAGTGAGCGTGAGCTACTGAGAACAACTTTGTGTGGAGGTGAGAAATTAATTTATTTTCAGTTGTTCCAAAAGTCATAAAGCCTGAATCTACATGTAGGCATGTCTTTTAATATTCACAGTGAGAGTGAGAGAGAGTGTGTGAGAAAAAGAAAGGTGTAAACAGACATACTGAAATACACATGCAACCTAATTTCATTGTCAAATTTTTCTTTAGAAATCAGAATATCAGCAATATCAAGTTGAACTGAAATTAAAAATAATAATAATAAAAAACATTTAGTTTGGCTTTGCTTCATTGACAACAGCATGTAAAGATGGTCCACTGAAGGTAATTTACAAAACGCAGTTTATTTACAAAATGGAATCAAACATAAAACAAAGGCATGAACTCGAACTCAAACCATAATCATAAACATGGACTTAGACATAACGCTTACCAACAGAGGTTACAGGAAACAATACTTGACCAGGACACATTCTTCTTCTGATTTTTAATGGCGTTTGGAAAAACAACTTTTTAAAGTGCATTAACGGCTCCTTCTGAAATCATCCTTTCCTGCTTGTACCTAGGACACTTAATAATTACACTTTCTAATGACTCAATACTATTACACTGCTCACACACAGCCCAGTTTCATGTTTCCCTATTATTTTAAGCTTACTATTTAATCCAGTATGTCCAAATCTCATTCTCGAAATACTGTCCTCTTCTTTTTAATTTCTATTATTTTCTCTCATTCCTCCTACCTTCTTCTGGATACTGTAGAACATTCTTGCTTTTGTTTCCATATTCCACTCCTCCTGCCACTTCTTTTTCATTTCTCCTTTGATTATACTTTTAACTTCAGCCTCACTATAATTTACTGTAATATTTACCTCTTTTTTTATTGCACTTTTTGCATATTTGTCTGCCAATTCATTTCCGACTACTCCTATATGGGCAGGAATCCAGATAAATTTCACTATTACTCCTGCTTTATTGATTCTGTAAACAGTTTGGGCTATTTCCAACATAATGTCCTGTCTTGCTTCTGACTCCATGTTTTTGAAACTGGTTCGTGCACTACTTGAATCTGACCCTATTAACACTTTACTTGGCTTATTATTTTCTACCCATTCAAGGGCTGACCAGGACACATGGCAAACATGAGGGCTTAAATACACAAGGACTAATGACTAGACAAGCGACACCTGTGAACAATGAAACAATGAACCAATGACAACATGACACATCAGACAAGGGAACACATGGCAGGATCACATGACTAAGACATGAAACATGACATGACCAAAACAAGATGTGACACAGCACTCAAGCACTATGAACTCAAATATTTGCTGAACATCACAAGGTAATTTATTTGATTAGTGACCTAGAAATACCACAGAATCTGAAATATTTCTTATTCATTTCATGTCATTCTTTGTTTTAACTTTTTTTTTTTTATCCAAAAAACAACCCTTCATGTTGTGATTTGTGGACCTTGCTGTATCTCTTCTCAATGTTTCTGTTCATTAATCAACATTATTTTTACACTTATAAATCACAATGAGAAAAAAAATATATACAGAAACACTATTATTCCACGTCATATATGAATGAATACCACATTAAAGGTACATTAAAGGTGCTCTAAGCGATGTTGGGTGACGTCACTTCTTGTTGGTGTTGAAAGTATTGTCAAACAAAACGGAGGCTAGCTCGACTAACCCCCCAACCCCCACCCCCACCCCCAAATCATTCTTGTCGGTTATTGGCTGGAACACTGTTTGTTATGTTTCATGGTGCAGGCTGGGCCAGTTTGTTTTTGTTGCCGTTTGTGGAGCCTGGGCTGTCTACAGAGACCACATTTTTTTACAGTGTGTTCAGGGGACAGGCAGCTAGCGGATAGTGAGGAGATGTTTGCTGTATGTGACAAAAAAATGTTCAGCCTAAAATGTTCTGCTGAGTATATATTGTATGCTGCCAGCTGCCATACAGTACATGCAGCTCAAACTCTCTCCAACATACAAAGACCCTCATTCCCCTCCAACACACGTTTACTAGAAATTAAACCATTAATTTGCCGGCTCCATGGGAGGAAAAAAGCTGATTTCCTTTTCCAGTCCTGAACTTGCAGGATAGCACGGCGACAAGCAGAATATGTTATGAGCCAACTTTAATAGGGAATATGGGGTTACGGCGCTGTGAAATTGCGTGAGCTTCCAGTTTATAAAAATGGTCTGCGTCTGATAAACCCTGCCAGCATTCCAAATAGCATATTGGACATTAACTGCTTTTAGAGGTTGTAGACATTTTGACACATTATCCACTCTGGCGATAGCGGAAAAAAGCAGCATGACTAGATCAGATGTTTAAATTCATGTCTTGCCTAACGTTGCTCATGAAGAGGCAGTACTTGTTGTCTCTTTCCAGGCACAGATAGCAATGCGAACCAGTGAAAGCCTGGAGGTGAACCATTGGTTCAGTTTGTCTAATCTAATTTCCTGTCACACCAGAACAGCATGTAAAGAGAAACATGGCAAGCAATAAATTATGGAGATAGTAGCACTATCCTTGCAGTGTTATGATACTTTGCATGTAGATAACGTAGGGCAGTAGTATTGCTATGCAGTTAGCAAATCCATAAACTAAAAACAAGATTTTTTATTTTTTTTTAGTCTGAAATTCCACATTCTGAGAAATAAGGATGGAAAATCCTGTTATGAAGATACGCTACTGTTAAAATGCCAGCACGTTTTTTTTTTTTTTTTCCTGTTCTGAGTGTTTGGTAGAGCAGTTATCTTACACCTACGGAATAGTGCATATGTTCACATTTTTTTTCCAACTTTCCAGATTTTTTCTTGAGTTTGATGTGCAGGGCTTACAATGTAAACCCGTAGTCCTACGTGTGATCCGTTTGCAAAGCTTCACCACAACCCACTTTAACTCTTCCATAAGTTTAATATAGTTTAACATTACATGCAATGTGTGCAAGAAATAATCGATCACACAGAAAACATTCAGAGTTTTATACAAGATCATGACAGCTGCTATATATACCAAGGTACTTTTTTTGAGCCTGCAAATTTTATTTGTACAGGTCTAACACAGTTTACATTCCCCTGGATCCCAGACAGTGTGACAACAATGTCAAATATGAACAGGAGCAAGTATCTTTGGTTGGAGGGAGTGTCAAAGCACCTAAAAATATATCAAACTTCCTTCCTTATGGTAAGTAATACCTTGAGTGTTCAAATCTGGAAAACAGCACATAACTTCTTGTTGTTGAAGACAATTCCAACATTCAATCCTTACTGTAAAAATAAAATAAAAAAATACAGTTTTTAAGGAATTTCAACTTAAATTACATTAAACTGACTTAAAAAAAATGTTGAATCTTGTATAACATGAAGGTTAAAATTGCTTAATTTATTTCGATGAGTTAATGCAATGTTAAAACATATGTTGTCATAACTTATTGATTTTTTTACAGTGTTGTTTTGACCACTTTTGGGACTTTTATTAGTAAGTTATTTTATTAGTTAGTTTATTGGTTTGTAACTATTACAGACCAGAAGTAAACAAAATACCTGGCAAAACAGTTGCTTGAAATGTCAACATTGATTGCCATTGCCTCAGTCTCTACTTCACACTCATGAAGCATGACAGCAGATTAGCAGGATATTGATTATGCTTTAGCTATTTGCTTACTCGTGGTTTATCTAAATGCCCTGAAGCAACACTGTAAAAGGTCACAGAGGGTCGTGAGTTGTGTTTTTACAGGTGTTTACACATTATTTTTAACACTGCATCCTATCTTCCTTTTCTTCCTGAAACGCAATTTCTCAGGCTGTTTTTCCTTTTTCTCGTTTTTGTCCCCAATTCTTAGACTTTTCATTTTTTCATTCAACTCAAATGGTGTAATAACAACAAGGTTTGCAAACGGATCATGTTTAAATTATCAGAGCAGGAAAAAATCTTTCAGCACTAAGCCGAGGCATGGAGGTGGATGAAAATGTACTCCGTGTTTCTACTTTATATCATATTTTGTCTTAATCGATGGTCCCTGAAGAGGGATTGCTATCTTTTCTGGAGAGATCTTGGCAGCCATGCTTGCAAACCCATTTGAGGATTTTAAAGGTGTAAGCGGAGGGCCATTAGTGGTAATGCAGCAACAATTGCTTAACAACTAAAATGCTCTCCCGTCTATGTGGACTGTTTGTGTGTTTTCAAACGCAGAACTTTTTTGCCTGTAATTGATAAACGCTAATGGAGCCATTGTGTACTGTACCTGAGGACACGCCGCATGAGCTGTGATCTGTGCGTATAATATCTGACTTGTTTGGCTCTTTAATATAGGACTTGAATCATTTTTCATTTATTTTGACATCGTCAGGCACTATCTGACAAAGAACAGACAAGTGTTTTATCCTCAGAGGTGAGCGATTCAAAAAAAGAAATGGTGTTTTCCTTCAGAAACTCCTTTTTCCTTCTCTGTTCCTGTGTCAGCACTTAGCCAGTAGAGAAGCAAAGGGTCTCCTACGGCACTTTCATTAAATTATGAAAAAGTCAAATTATTGGGGCGGGATTAGCTTTAAATAAATAATTGGATTCTCAATTTGCAGAAGATGATGTTCACATTTAAATGGAAAGATTCCCTATTCCCGTAGGGAGGGTATGGAATTCATTTGACATTTTTTTCGCTGACACGGAGAGACAGAAGCACTCTGTCCACACTGCTGGTACGACTCTTCTTCAGTGTGTTTAATGTGCTCAAACAGCCTTACGGGGACACTGAATTAAAGGAACAGTTGACAGGTAAAGGACAATTCTGGCATTATTTAGCCAACCACATGCCATTCCAAACCCACATGTTGTTATTTTTTTCCATGAAACACAAAAGAGGGACTATTAAAAGAATTTTAACAGAAATTTTCCATAGTAGAATGGATCACAGACTGACAAGCTCCAAAAAGGTCAAAAATAATATAAAATCAGTTCATATGACTCATATTGCAAGTCTTCTGAAGCAGACGGATATCTCTGCGCAGAGATTCTGATCGATGTAGTGCAAACCTAACCAAAATCAACACTTCTTTCAGGTTTGAAATCAACGTCCTTGTAGCAATTTATTATATTTAAATATTAATACAATTAAAAGTTGAATCAAAGATTGAATCAGCTTGCATTATGACAAGGCTGCACAAAAGAGCTGAAAAAAGAGCACAAATGAATGTGCTGATGGTAAGATAGCTGCCAGAGACTGAGAGCTGAGGACAACCAACATGACACTCTCTCCGATTCAGCTTTAGTCATGTGGAAAATTAAACAAAGAAATGGCGCTAGGGGATATTTCAACTTTAAAGGAGGCAGAATCAAATTCTCATTTACTGCAGATTTTCGAGCTTATTCCTCCGTTCACTTTTTCATATTTGATCTGGTTTATCATTTACCCTCACTTTTATTCTTCATAAATTTAGAAAAGAAAAATGTATTAGCTATGTTTATGTTACCAGTACATTTTCCATACCCAAATAAAATAGTCCATTGCAACATATACAAATCAGAATAGCAACAAGACGAACACTGTGACAATATTATTAAGTCGTAAGTCCTCCGAGGACTTAGGTTTTCACTAGAATCGCTAAATTCTTTACTTACTATAATAATATTTGATAATACTTAAATAATTGTGTTTAACTGTGTGAGAAACTATATGATCTCCACCAATCAGATAATCAAAATCCCACTAAAATAATACTTTGTGCTAAAGCCCACCTTGCAATAAATGTAAAATAACATTGCTATATACGTTTATAAAATCAACATCATTTAAATCATTAGTTTTATATTTATCCATTATATTTATTTTTGATTATGTTGTTTGCAATGCTTCATGAGATTGTAGTTCATTAAAGTCTTGTAACTTTCTCTTTTTATCTGTTTTTCCAATACTTTGCTTCAAATCAAAGTTTGTAATGTTGTGATTCACAGCTGGATGGTTTGGCTCATGGTGTATACTCTTAAACAAAGACTTTTAAAATCAGTTTAAAGAATAAATAAATAAAAAAGAATGGAAAAAATACTTTCGGAACCAAAGCTGCTGAAAAAGTGGACAGACAATGTTGCACATCAATTTCAATAAACTATTTATATTGCATTGTAGAATGCACATTCTAACTATATTAAATAGTTTGAATGTGAATACCAATGATATGGGACACAGTCCTAAACTTGGACTTTTGAAGGCTGTCTGAAGTTATGAAAATCTAGGACAAGTATTCCAGGAGCGCAGAGGGATGACCCCAGATAGGAAGTGTCTCTGCGCACATATAATTATATACTTGAGGGGACAGATGAGTATTATATCTTTATCAAAGCTTCAAAGTGTCAAGCTATCCGTTTCCTTTTGTCTAAAATGTTCTCTCTGGTGCGATTAAGTGAAAGCCTATAAAGTATGGATGCTGAGTGGGAGCTGATGGGTTTGTGTAATGATGCTGTACTCATGTGCGTGGGTTTGTGAGCGATCGTACACTGTGTCTGCAAGCGAGAGTCGGTGTCAAATTTGTAGTAGTTGTTTGGATGCTCGTTGTTGTGCCTTTTTTCCTGTCAGTGTGTTTGCGTGCATGTGTGTAATGATGCTTCTCTTTAAATGGTCTTTTATGAGGCGAAGTGAAGGCTGCGCTGCCCTGCTGCTCGGCGTTCTGCGTAAATGAGGGGTTAAGGCCGGTAATGGTGGGGACACTCAGCATGGAGGATGATGCTTTGATGGCAATCCTCCTCCTGTTTTTAATCTCCTCTTTCTCTTTATTTTCGTCATCCTTGGATAACAGTCTTTGTTGTTGACTGCGTCTCACTCTACAAAACATGGTTAAACAAGTGTATTTATACATTTTATACTGACAACAGAATTCAAGCATGACTTGTTAGAGACATAATTGCTTTGCGTATGTGAATGTGTTTAGCTAAATCTATATAAAAACAGTAGATGTATATGCACGTAGCATGCATAGTATGTTTGTGCAATATTAAAGGGTTTGAAATTATACATTTAAAGTGGCCATTTGAAGGCCATTGACTTGTTTTACTGCCCAAATGCAATCACCAATACCAACCCAATACCGCCATTACTAACACGAGTATGCGCGCACACACACACACACACACACACACACACACACACACACACACACACACACACACACACACCTCAACAGCAGCTAAAAGACAAACTCATTTCCCCACTGAACTGGGGCTGAGCGAAGTGCTAACTCTGCAAAACACAGTGAAGTGTAGATATAGAGGCTATAAATTAAACCTTAGGCATGGAAATCTCGTTTAAAACCAAATGGCTTTTCAACCACAGACATGCACATTCACATTCACACCTGCGCATACTATCACACAAATCTCAGAGTCTGTTGTACTTGTGCATTACCTATACAGTATTCATCCAATCTCTGGTCACCAGTTTTGATGAAAGGCTCTGGCCCACATGAGACACACAATCCTAGCTAACTGAATTAAAACGTCAAATTCCATTAACTTCTTTTTAAATCAAATTATAATTATAATTACTACACATTAACCCACATTAATAGCTGTTTGGCTTTAGGTGAGAAACAAATGAGCGTATATAAACTACCATTCAAAAGTTTTGGGTCAGATTTTTTTTCCATAAGACTTTTATTCATAAAGGATGCATTAAATTGATCAAAACGGACAGTAAAGATCTTTTGAACTTTGTATTCATCAAAGAAAAATAGATCATGGTTTAAACTAAAATATTAAGCAGCACAACCGTTTTCAAGATTGATAATAATAAGAAATGTTACTTGAGCAGCAAATCAGCATATTATAATGATTTCTGAAGGATCATGTGACACTGAAGTAACGGCTGTTAAAAATTCAGCTTTGCCATCATGGGAATACATTACATTCTAAAATACATTAAAACAGAAAACAGTTATTTTAAATGGCATATTTCACAATATTACTGTTTTACTTTTTGATCATCAATAAATGGAGCCTTTGTGATCTTAAGAGACTTCTTTTAAAAACATAATTTTGAAACAGAGCAATAATGCCAGCTCAACAAGACATCAAAGATGTTTGCCTTTACAGTAGCCTGAGGATACACTGAAGACATTATAAATGATTTCATGATGGCACTTAACATTTGCAATCATTTACGTAAGATGTGTACCGTACCAGCATACATTAAGAACTGTAATTTCCTTTCATAACATGGTTTTATTTTTTATCAAAAGCATTTGTTGTTATTCAGAAAGCTTTAGAACATTTGTTTTCTATATATACAGTAGAGTGAATGCCTTACTATTCTCTAAGAAAGATAAAACAATCCATCAACAATTGATTTTCACCCTTTACAATACAGTTTAAAAAGCTTTATAAGTAAAGCTATACTAAGCTGCATTACATTACAGCCTGTTATTAAGGCAGAGACCGAAGAAATTGGCCTCTCTAGGTAAACACACCATTTTTTTCATCCATATATCCATCTATCCCTCCATCTGTTCGCCTATATACATCCAGATCCCATCAATCCATCAAATGCTAGCACATGTGATTTCTGTCAGCAGACCTTAGATTACAAAACTCTCCCTCTTTTCACCCCTTGCTCCTTTCTTCTCTTTCTACAGCACACAGTAATTTATGTCATTGAAAATGCATTGGGTGAAGCAGAATCTGTTTCTGCATGTCTGCAGTCGGCTCAAGGAACGTGTGTTGCTTAGAGAAAGGATAGACCTGCACAAACACATGCACACGTACACATAGTGGAAGAAGGATATTTGATTTTGTAATCATATGTGTAAGAGACTCAAAAACAGGAAGTTGCCGTCATAATGCTCGCAGTAAATAGCTGGAATAGGACAACAGCATGAGGGCATGTCTGGTGTCAGCCTTCATGCTCTTATGAAAAGGCAGAGCACATGCCTTTATTTAGGTCTTGTAAAGGTTGAACTTTTGTACTCAATGTACTGAATCACACAGCATAAAGCTAGTGGCGATTTGGTCATCTGCACACATCTCAGGGTTGAAAGCGCATGCACTGGGAAAGCCATTTAATCATCAAGACTTGATTTACTAGCATCAAAACATTAGTATCAGTAAGCTTAAGTACAGAAGATTGGAATGCAACAAATCTTTTATTTTCATTTTATTCATACAGAAATCTGTTTTGCCCCATAATGATTTTTTTTTTTTTTTTTCACAAATGAAACTATTTTATATTATTTTATTTAAATGATTCCTTTATTAAAATATTTTTTTAAACAAATTTTTTTCATATTTTTTTTCTTCTTTTTTTTCTTAGTGTCAAACCGACAGCATCATAAAGCGATGCGCATGATATTCTTCTTCACAAAAATACAAACAGACATTAAGATTTTGTTCCAATATGTTCATTTTGGTTGATTAATGCAAAAACATTTCACATATGTGTTTCCACATGGAGTTTGGGAAAAACTTTAGGCATCCAAGATACATTTGGCACTCATTTGGAGCTTGACGAGTATTCATTTTGGCATTTCTACTTTGTCACAAATTGATCATTTCAATGGCTATAACAGCCAGATACTCAATGCCAAATTCAGCAGTGAAAGAAGACCTTGCTACATTGCATCACATTGCAGGTTATAATAGTACAAGTGCAAAAATATTTGTCCTCTGAACAGTTCTCTCCTGATGCATGCCACTTTTAGGGTTGTTTCAAAAACGTGTGCACGGTGTTCAGTGTAAGAAAACAAAACTGTCAGTCATTGAAACAACAGTTTGATCCCCATATTTTTACACCTTGCATTCTTCTTTCAAGACAAAGGTTCAAGACTAAACAAATTTGGACAATTTCCCTATCCATGCAAATAAAAATGAAATATTTTGATTGTACCTTTCCCTTTTACATAGCACTCTATGCATGTTCATTTTTCTGGACATCCGTTCACAAAGACTGCCCCACCATTATTTAAATGACTTATTTGATTGTGTTATCATCTATTTCACATATAACCACCCCTGTAACACACACTGTAAAAACACTTTACATGGTCTTTTCTCATCCAAATAGGGTGGTTCTTGGCAATCTGGAGTCTGGCTAGGAGAGGAGACCAAGACTTTGGTCAGCACCGGAAACTGCTGTCAGCCCAAAGTGATCCAGTCACACAGGGACACATCATGTGTTTGAAGCTCGGCAGCCATTCAGTATGCCGAGCGGCTCTCTATCCATCCAAACCTAGTAATGTGTTATGACTGAAAAATAACTTCCTCTTCCCTTTTGAGGGGAAGAGAAAGCAAGAGAGAGAGAGAGAGAAGGGGTACAACACTAGCTTGGGGCAAATGAGATGTTGAGACGTTTCATGGCTAATTAAATCATTCTAATAAAATACCTCTGGACACAACACAAGAGAAGAGGCATTATTAAATCATAGCCCATGGTGTCAGCACGGAAACTTAAAAAGCACTGTCCTGCGGATGGGATGAAGTTAGATTTCCAATGTAACTAATATGAAAAATTAATTATGGCTTCAGTGTTATTGGTATCTCCTATTAAAAAGTGAGCGTTGTCTTAAAAAAGGGAAGCTCAAAGGAACCTTATCATAGCCCGGCCTCACAGACAGCGTGATCAGTCTATTTTAAAAGCAGTGTTAATCATTACAAACCAGTTGTAGGCCTCCAGCAGAGTAAAAGGTCGGTAGGGCAAAGGGACACATATGCAATGCTAATGATAAAACTTCAAACCAAGTCAAACTTTTTTTGCCCCTTTCAGCTTAACTACTTTTGTGCATGATGTTAGATAAATTGGATGTGTGCATCAATACATGGCTTTATTCCTAATGCTTTTCATATTATGAAGCTTTAAATAAATAGATTAACAGTTTTGTTGTGGCTATCACAGCCTGAAATTAATTATGAGTAGGCTATGTGATTTGCATCTGAATACTGGGGGGACGCACATTGGTACCATATTGGTCGATATTAGAGATGCATTGTTTGTATTTGTATTAAATTTGTTAATTGAAATAAAATAAAAGTTTTACTAATTTTATTATTATATAAATATTAAATGAGGAACTAAAAAAAATAACAAAAAATAGAAATGTTGGTTTGGAAATAGACTGAAATAAATAAGCTGATGTTGAAGTACTAAAATGATAAAAAGGTAATTTAATTAAAAAAATATATATTTTTTAAAAACAAAAGGACACAAGAAAATTACTGAAGCTCAAATTGAAATATTAATAAATACTATAATATATATAAATACCACTGATTTAATGCTGCATGCTCAGTTTCTCGGTTACATATACTGTAGATTACCTTTGCAGTCATCTAACCCTCACTAAAGTTAATCTTGAAAATTGCTAATCATTTAATGACTATTTCTAATCTCTAATGACTAATCTCTAGCAAAAACATTTTCATACTGTACATTATTATAATGTTGTGATGCCTAGTGATTTATATAGACTGAAATTGAGGGATATTTTTGTCTAATATTTTGAAAAGCACATTTTTTGAATATCACCATGAAGAGAGGAATATTCCAGTCACGAGAGACCTATTTTTCATTGTAGATCTGTAAGTTCTTGACTTCAAGGACAGCCCGGTGTTTATAATAGCTTGTCGATGGGAGCCTCAGTTTAGAATTATGTGCTCACAAAGTCCTTCTGCAGAGAAGCATTGCACCATCAGCAGTGATTTTCCCCACAATCTTATACAGCTCTGACCTCCCTTCCACACAAGGACAGAAAAAAATCACTATACAATGACTATGTTTGACATCCACCTTAATGTAAACTCTCTGCCCTTGCAATGCCCCTGTACAATGGAGATTTCTTTCTTTGTTTTACAGCTGTCTTTAATTATTTTGTCTCTTTGCGTCAAAGCAAATTCAGCGTGAAGTGTGACCGTACAGTGGGCAGAGAGCGAGAGTGAGAGAACATGAAGTCCTCAGATTCCCTTTCAACTTCAGCCTTCAGCACACAGCTAGTGACAGACTCGACAAAGCAAAGGCTTGGAATGTGAAAATAAACCAGAGTCACTCTACGATGTCCCCGAGAACAACGAGACGGGAGGGGAGAGGAAAGGTGAGTGAGTGCAGAGCTGAGGAGGTGAGCAGTGAGCGCTCGAGAAAGAGGGTACTACACTTACAAGAATTCAGCCCTGCACGCTTAATGGCTTTTCACTGTTGAGGTACAAAAACAAATGTTGCTTCCCTTCCCCTGAAAATACAGCAACACTAAAACGTTGGACCCGCGATAATTAGCACAACAAAAATCACACCAGGATGCTGCTAATGGAAAACCCTTCATATGATCCTTCATATATCAGACAGTAATTAAAACCGCTCTGTGTTCATAATTATGTGGGGCGCTGAGATGGTACTGTATTGATCTGGGATTAAACATAATGCATGTCCTAAACACCCACATTACTGTCATCAGTGCTATGATAGCTCATTAATATACTATATATATATCCGTTCGTCTGATAGGTGTGAGGTTGTATGTATATTAGAGGGGGAGAGAGAGAGAGAGACTAAAAACTCCACACAGCCATTAATGCAGAGCAATGGCAAAAGACATTTCATATTCCAGGTGAATAATTTCCATATGTTTCCTCATTTTATGTCTTACTCATAGTGCATGAGTAAATTGTGCTGCACGTAGAAGGTACGCAAAGATCACAACGTTTTTGGATGTATTTGGAAACTTAAAACCAGGTTACTAGTTTCTGTTGTCAGCAAACCTGGACACAAAATAATTCACAAGCAGAGAATGTTTTTGATTGGCTAATTTTTGTATTATTTAAATACTATTATAGTATTTATATATATTTTGAATTATTTTTTTGGTTTATTTCAGGTTTTATTTCAGTTTTAGTCATTTTAGTGCTTCAACTTAAACATCTTTATTTCAATTAGTTGCCAATGCAGCATTTCTCATTTTTAAGTTTAATTTTTTTTTCTGTTATTTTTTTTTAATGTTATTTCAGCTTTATTTCAATTAACGAAAACAATTTTGAGTTTTAGTCAACAATAAAAACACTGTAGATGATCATTTAAAATTAGACATGCATTCTGACAAAACCACATTTTTATATTTATGAATGCCAAAATTTCATTATATTATAATAGATTATGTACTAACACACACACACACACACACACACACACACGTCATCTAACCCTAATAAATATTGTTTTATATTACAAATGACAGCATCATTACGCATCTATTAGGATTAAGTCTTTTATTTGCCCATATTTTTGCTTCATCAAGATCATAAGGAGTGTTTAATGTGAGTCCCATCACATTTCAAACAAGGACAGTTACATCAGCATGCGTGCAACATCACCATAACTACGCTATTACAACAAAATGATCAATGCTAATTGGTCTCTTTGGAAGGCGTTACATTCAAAAATGAGATGCGAGTCACCACAGAGCAGTAATGAAGAATTCATGCTGCGTCTTTGTGGCAAAAGGTCAGCCGCTAACGTTTGCGGCCACTCTCGCTCGCCTCCATTACCTCTGCCTGGACCGAAGCTAGTTTTTCCTCCATCTCTCATAAATACTTAACCTGCCCCCTCCCTGGATAGCTCAATGGAGGACAGAGGCCTCGGATGGATGATGCCCATAAAGCCAGGAGGACTTGGGATCTGAATCTAAAATGGCTCTAGACACTGGAGACAGTGTATATTTTAGTGTTAATTCACCTACTGTGTCATCCAAGACATCTGCACTGCAGCACTAGCGCAAAGATAGCATTGCTAGGTCACTTAGCTTCAACCCCAGCCATCTTAAAGTGAAATTAATGTACTATTTCTGCTTTCAAGTCAACAAGAACAAGGCCACTTATTTTGGATGCATCTTTAAAGGACAGAGTATGCCACTTGCCACAGAAAGCATTCAGGAGAAGCAATGACTCATACGCTACACATTAATACCCCAAATTGTTATAGCGATAAAAGTGTTTTGGGACAAAAAAAAAAAAAAAGCACTTATAAGAGACTTGCACAAAGAGAGTAGTAAGAATAACTCATCTCTCCCCTAGAGACAAATGGATTTGCATGAGTGAACTCCCTTTGGAGATGGGAATGAAAATAGCAGACCTTGAGTGTTTTAAGACCTTGAACCTTATGTGAAGTAGGGTTGAAAAGCGTAAAAAAGAGGCACTCTGAGGGGTTATTTGCAAAACCAAATATTAATATTTATATATTTTTAAAAAAAGGTTATACTTTTTTATATTAAAAATGATAAAATATTAACATTCAACATACAATGTATATTTAAAAGTATACATTAGTTAAAATAATTGTATAATATATGAAATATACATTTAAAATTATAATTGAAATAAGTTTATTACATTTAATTTAACATTTATATTTACAATTATATATAAATGTATAGCTATTTATTTATCATTCATATTTTATTTTATTTTTTACTATTTTATATTTTAATATCAACATTTTATTTATTATGTTGCAAAACTGTACTTTAAAACATTACATTGCACACCAGAATATTAAAGAAACTCCATCTCTCTCAAACAATTCATGCAGTGTTGGCCATTAATCAAAGAAACAGTATGCAATATTATTAAACAATCACTATTTTACAGATAATTGAGAAGGGGGTTTTAAACCAAACAATGGAGAATATAGAAGTGTTTTAAAATATACATTTTCACAAGACCCCTAAACCCTCTCACCAGAGTAAACAAACACGCGAGAAACAAACTAGAGCTGAATAATGAATAATGCAAGGAAAGAAGAGTGTGGTTTCATTCATTCAAGATTTAGTTGGCTTTTCTGTATGCTCAAGATAAAGAAAGACAACTTTGAGCTCAAAAAATCATTTAACTTTGAATGTAGCTCCAGTAAGACCAAACCATGTTTGGACAAACAGAGGGTAACACATCTACAGTAGTTATTTGCATTCATGAAGATATTTTGTACTTCAGGACACAATCAGTCACAGACATTTATAGATGATACTTGTACCAGCTGCCTCACACTCTCAGCTTCCAGCTCAATCATGTTCAAAAAGGTCATGAAAAGTATGAGGTAAAGTGAAATACTATAATATATAACGGGAAGCTGAAGTACACAGTGTTGTGCTCAGGGATCCTAAGTGTACTGCGAGTGCTTTTTGAGGACATCAGTCTGTTCCTTTGTAATTATTTGTTGAAAAAATATCAAATGAAGTAACATTCCATTTCTCCAACAAAACACATTTGGGAATAACCTGAAACAACAGCCTCTGGATGCTTGCATTATGTGCTCTGAATTTGTTTATTTGGAACATGATTGCGTCAAGAGTTGTTATTCATTCAATTTAATTTGATTTAGAGATACAGTCAAGGGATTTTTTTCTGAACATGTGTTCAAAAATGTGTTCATTGATGTGAGATTTCTAATTTCAGGAAACTTATAAGCTAGGCGCTCGAGAGAGAGAGAGAGAGAGAGAGAGAGAGAGAGAGAGAGAGAGAGAGAGAGTAGATTATCTACTAACCCTCCTGAGAAGTTCTCGGACATACCGCTGCTCTCTATAAATCTCTTTCCCTCTTTCCTTTCCATCATTCTCCTTCTGTGAGCCTCTGTTTCTGCCTCTTCATCTGCGAGTAATGAGTGAACACTCTTCCACACTACACCTCACTCATAATTAGTGCTAATAGGCTCTCTCTGGCCACATGAATAACCTCTTTCTCTGATTTAGAGTGGTAAAGTGGAAAAACGAAAACCAGTAAGACTGGAAATTGCAGGGCTTTGTGATGATTTTAGGATTTTTGAAGGGAGAAAGGGCTAATTTGCATAGAGAGGTTAAAAAGTGGCTTATTAAAAAGAAAACCACTCCAAATTTTCACCCTAGAATTTGATTGGATGCACAACCTTTGACGTCAATAACAAAATGTATGGGAAGTGTTTTCTCCTCACTTTAAAAGTTAATAAGCCTTTTACTTTACAGTATGCATGATTATAGAGGTGCATTTTACTGTATACCATAAATATAGTGGCCATAAAGTGATGTCTGGAGGGGATATTTGTGTTTAATGGTTTGATTTGACAGATTTGATTAAACCATTTTCTATTGTATATATTCTTTAGTATATTTTAAAGTTTCATTTATTCCTGTGATGGCAAAGTTGGAGAAAGTTAGGTTCAGAAGTTGAAACAATGGTATGGGAAGAGAAAAGTGGAAAGAAGGTTGAGTTTTCCAATCCGAATCACCAACATACCACACTAGCACATGGTAACACTGTGCTTTAATCACATGACACATTTCCTGTCAACGCAGAACATTGGATTGAAATGGATTACTAGAATACTTGCAAATCCCTTCAGCATTTGACAAGAACTCTCGCTCCTAGATCCATGAGAAGAGGCGACTGAGAGGTGGTGATGGTGGTGATGGTGGTGGTGGCGGTGGTGGTGGGGGGGGGGGTATGTTTGAAGTGTTTAAAGCCTATTTTTCATCCCTGATCCTTCATTATACCTCTCCCATATATATTGCCTCTGACTGAATCTATTTACATTTCAAAATGGCGAGATAGACTATCAAATGCTGCTTCAACATTGACGACAACACCTTCACGGCATCACACGCAAGCTCCAAAAATCCTACGGCGCCAAGCAGAATGTGCTGTCAATTATTTGATAGAGGAAATAAATAAATAAATATCATGGCACAAAGCTGCGTGTTGCAGAGCGTGATTGAATAAGGCTGCTTTTGATACAAGCAAATGGATTCGTCTCGTTTTGTTCCTAAACCTTGCTAACTGAGGGAGAGTTCTGAGAGAGAAGCAGAAGCACAGAGAAATATCTACATGCTCCAGATGCAACGTTCATGCAGACCTTTTGCAAGCCTTCAGACTGACGTTAAAAGCTTCAGAAACTGTTCCAAACTTTGCCTTCAGCTTCCACACGCAGACACACACTTCTGTGAGTCCTCTCCGTCTCATGCTTCTCTCGCTCGGAGACTAGAAAATAAATAAATTAAACCATTTCAGAGACAGAGATAGTCATTTCGCCTCAGTGGATCATCTGTAATTGTCACAAATGACAGAATCATTCAGACTTTTTTTTTTTGCATGCATGAACAACTCGAAAATGAAAAAGAGAAGGGGAAATGGATACTGGTAATTGGCTGTAATTGTCTTGTTTTTGAGATGGGGAACGGTGCTTTTGCAGGTCAGATGGATTTAAATGCAAATGTGCACTGTTTTTCGCTTCACTCTAACTTTAAACCTGCCTTGTATAGCCACAGCCCATTGGTCTGGACAGGGAAGATTATTTCTCATTTCCTCTCTCTCTCTCTCTCTCTCTCTCTCGGAAGACAACTTGTGTGCCCAAGGTATCTATGATTCTCATTTGTCATGGGATATTTCACAGGCCATTTTTAATTTCAGCACCCTGCACACATATGCATGCATGAATGAATTAACGATCTCTCTCACATGAACACATACGTTTTCAATCCATTCTTGTTGTTTCATAGCCACTGTCAGGTTTAGGATAGACAAATAGACCGAACAATATCCTTCAATATGTCAAACTCCTGAAGACTTCACAAGCAGCCACTTTTAATTTGCTGTATTATTTTATTAATCTTTGTCATCTTCATTTTTTTCTTAGCCTCTTTATTTTCCTTTAAATGTAATATTATTGAATTCTAAAAAGTCTCAGCCTCAAATGGCATGTAAGAACATCACCCAAAGTAAATTCAATGATCATATGATGCATATTGTGCACAAAACGAGCAAACACTATATTAAATTAAAAAGTTCCAGTCTGATTGGTTGAGTTCTGTGCAATTTCCACCATAAACCCATTCCTAAATGGCAGGAACCAGCAACAACAAATGTTCTGATTAAGATGTCGATCAGACAGACCATCATGCCATTCACACAGGACACGTTTTACGTTCAAAAGCAGCAATACACAGCACAGCAGAATGGAAATAGCTGTAATTTTTTAGCTATACACCCGATATAGTCTGGCTATGAGTAACCCACTTCTAGCCAAAATAACCTTTAATTTGGTTACATGTCGTTTTTACCAAATAACTTGCGAGATGTATGATATTCCATCAAGCAAAGTCAAAAGTGATTACAAAGTGTTTGGTTTCAATTCTTTGACATGTTATCTAGTAGCCTGGGAAAACCCAGACAACTTCCGGCAAATTCAGATTTGCTCGAGAAGTAGTCTGGCAAAGAGCTCATTCAAGCCCATTTCCATGCCGTCGAAATCGCGGCACCAATCAGAAACGTTGAGGCGGGCTTTACACAATGACGATCGCTCTGATTGGTTTTAGGTCTATCCAATTGCGCCCAGAGGCATTTGAGCGACGTCCGTTCAACTTTTAAATGCATTATTATATTCAAATTGCAAACACATGAGGACAGTCTCCATGAAAGACCCACTGGCAGATGAACGTGCTACTACATTTCTCTCCGAAACGGTAGGAAATTAAATTAGATTTAATAGAGGATTTTAACTGTGACACGATGATTGACAGGGCAGTTTAAGTGACAGGATGCACGCGACAGATCCGTCCGATAAAGATGACGAAGTAGTATGTCCTAAAGCTTGCCTAATTTTTTGCTACACATTCAAAAGTAAATATCTTTTCTTCACAAAAAGAGTACATACTTTTATGGCGTAGTGTAACTTAGGCAAATTGGGACGCAGCATATGGCTTTACACGATGCCGATCGCTCTGATTGGTTTTAGGTCTATCCAACTGCGCCCAGAGGCATTTGAGCGACGTCCGTTGGTGACACCCCTTTGGAAATGATTTGTCTATGGAGCTTTGCCAGACCATAACTCAGTTACTACTGAGAATGGTCTGGTTTTAACCAGGCTAGTTATCTAGTTGATGGCTAGTCTATTTTTGGGCTATGGTTAGATGTCTATTACATTTTCACTGACAGCTCAAATTTTGCCTCGTTTTAGCCTAGACGTCAGGGCTGAGTTTGGATGGTCTTTTAAATGCACAATTGCTTGCTGGGTTTTAACATGGCATTTAAAAAAATGTGCCGCTCACACATAAGACATGTTGCAATGGTCAAAGACGTCTACCACAAATGTACACAGAAAAACAGTTAAAAGGCAGAGCAGTGGAACATAAACATTTCTTCATTTCAAACTGTAAAAAGCAGCATTGAGGAATAGTAAAAACAACAACAACACTGTTTTATGAAAGTCTGGAAATAACACAAACAGCTGAAAAATTATGCACAGTTGCTACTGTAAAAACACTGCGGATGCTTTTTTACAGTTTTCCTTGTGGAACTTGAGGGATTTGCCAAATAGCATTTGACATTAAACTGTCACAATCTCTTTCTACTCATCCGTGTTTGATGTGTAATATACATGAAGAGCAGTGCTTCTATCCAATGAGATTTCATTGTGGGTGGGGCAACTTGTCTTGAAGCTGTGTAGTTCTTAATCAGAATAAGACTAGATTCAGAATGGATGAGCAAATTTGAATATGCTTTGTATGAAACTGTCCATCCAATCAGTAGCTGCATATTGCTATTAACCAAACAATACAGACTTAATATGTGCTAAATCCTTATTTAGCAAAATCAAATTCAGAATACACAACTTCAATGTGTTCATATGTGGATTTAATTTAAGAGTTCCAGAACCTGCTTTTTGTCTTTGTTCTTTTGAATGTGCTTAAAGGGATAGTTCAGCCAAAAATGATATTAAACCCATGATTTACTCACCCTCAAGCCGTTCGAGATGCATATGTCAATCATTTTTCAGACGAACACATTTTCAGTTATTTTAGAAAATGTCTTAGATCTTTCAGTGGTTATAATGTCAAGTTATGGGGTCCACCTCCTTCAAGTCCCAAAAATGTGCAACTATCCCTTTAAGTTAAACTTTTCCAACTGTGAGCGTACACTTCTGCCTAAAGGACCATTTTTCACCTTTTACTGCAAAGTGTCTCATTTCACATTTCTTCCACCATATTTTTACTAATTAAAATGAGAGAGATATGAGAAGAGAGGAGAGAGGTATATACACTGAGACAGCAAGAGCAAGGCAAGTTAGAAAATGTTTGACAGTTCTGCTTTGTGATTCAAAGCATGCCGATATCTCCAGAATATTGACTGCAAATGTCAGAGTGGATAAAGGGGGTTGTAAGCAGGTAAAACCCAGTGTGCTGTCGTGCAGGTGGGCATGTGTTGTATGTGCGTGTATGTATAAAAAGTTTTACTGTGGGAAGTTGGCCCAAGGGCTTCTTAAAGACACACATTACAGAACACTCGCTGTGAGGTACAAACTTCAACAAACACTTTTAAACCGTAATGACACATCAAGGTCAGAGCACTAAATGCGTCAACATGCCATTTCGCCCAACACTCACTCCACAAACTGAATTAAGGCCAATCCACTAAATGTCACAATGTGGCATTAAATCCAAAAGCCCATGCTTCTAGTCACCTCTGTTGTGTTGGTCATGAATCTTGCCCTGGTCTAATTCAAAACCTTAAATAAAAGCTTAAGATTTCTCAGAACTTGACTTTCCCATAGACCTTTCACTCTCACTGCACTCTCGGTGGAGGACTTTTAGGGTGAGTGCTCACTTTTATAAGAGTGTTGCCAGGGGAAATCACTACGATTGTCATGCATTGAGAGCTGCTCTGGCATTTAAACGGAGCTCCTGAGACCGGCGACAGTAACTTGGAATTTTCAATCAGTTTCTGAAATAAACTCTCCTCATGGCAACAAAGTCAAGAACTCAGCTTTCACCCTGTGCCGACCTCACACTTGCACGCACACACTCAGAATCTCACCCTCCAGTTCTCCAGAGGAAAGACAATCAGGGCCGGATTTACCTCATATTGTGACATAGGCAAAAGCAAATTTTGGGCCACCCCACGATGTATGAACAAACCACCACTTTTAATGGAAATGAAAAAAAAAAAAAAAAACTTTTAAAAATATTTTAACACAGTGATGTCAAATTTTATATTGTGGCTTTATATGTGATCATATACTTGCATGTGTCATTATATTATTAACACTTTACCAAAATCAAGCTCAAATGAATTTAGGACGTTTTTGTCCAGTGAATGTCCTGTTTTTCTGTAATTAGAATGGCTGCATCTTAGGGCAGTCGATCATCACATCTCGTTTTCATCATCTTAAAGGTTATGAAGATTATTGAAGCTATGTGGGCGCTCGTTTTTTTTTTTGTCATTTGGCCAAAATCTCACATTATATAATGAAGCGCTAAGCACAGTCTATTTTTGCTGTGACTCGATGACAAACAAAAGACGCTCTTCACCGCTCCTCAGTGTTTCTTAAGTAAAGAAAATGCTGTACTTATTCAAAGAAACAGTTCTTTATTCACCCTTGCATCGTAAATAAGCAGAGACGCTCCAAACTGCTTGTGGCATTTCTTTCACAATAGAGATCTGGACCTGGAGTCCATAAATTGATCACCCAACCCATTTTTGCTATGGGTTAAAAAAATTATATTTCATCCATGCAACTTGGATGTTTAAGTTACTTCAACTTAAATTACATTAAACTGACTTTAAAAAAATGGGTTGAATCTTGTATAACAAAAATAACATGGCATATGCCAAAAGATTTTTTAAATCTGTCCAAACACAGGGGCTGAATACTTATGCCATGCTATTTTGAATAAATAGATTTCTTAAAATAAAGTCAAATTAAAACAGTTAACCTTGAACTTCAGAGCACTGAACCAAAATCCCAGAGAACAAAAGGTCAACATTCTGTAGGACCGGCAGTTGGTAGTAAGGGTCTGAAAACTTTCACAAGAAACCGCAGGCTATTTCTTTGTTGGTGCATCTTAAACTTTCAAACACTGAAAAGTTTAGAAAATGCCTAATATCTATTAGTAAGCAGCACAGAAAGCCTCGTTCTCTGAGGTCAGACTTTCACAGTGGGTCTATAGAGCCAACAATCATCACCATCATAATGTAATATCCACCCTAGTACATCAGCAGAGCTAGGGAGTCTCATTCTAGTAAATGAATAGCTTACTTTTCCATCTTGGTGTCCTCAGATGATTCCTTTAAATAACAGGGGGGTTTCTCTATGACTCTAGCACCCTGCTGACACCATAATACTCCACAGTGGTGCTCTGCCCCATCCATGACCCCTCTACATCACCTCAAGGCCTGACATTACCCTTTGAGAACACATGGGGGACAGAAAGGAAACAATGGAAATAAACTATTAGACTGCATCAATACCCAGATACACAACTACTGTACACCATATATGGAGAATGACAGAGATTGCTAACACATTTGTTAAACTGATAGTTCACCAAAAACGAAAACTGTCTTTCTT
This sequence comes from Abramis brama, assembly GCF_963993115.1. Taxonomy (NCBI): domain Eukaryota; kingdom Metazoa; phylum Chordata; class Actinopteri; order Cypriniformes; family Leuciscidae; genus Abramis; species Abramis brama. The sequence goes on along the minus strand of NC_139980.1, from coordinate 4,640,253 downwards.
TGTTGTTGTGTGACTTGTTATTCTAGTCCATTTTTCACACAAAGCTACTGTATGATACAAATTCCAAAGACTTCTCTACTTCTTTCTCCACATTTCTATGGTATACTGGAAAACAACGATAAGCATTTCATACGTTTTAAAGGCTTTTAGTGCCAAAAATCAATATTTACATTGTTGACCGTTCTTCTTCATAACCTTTGCAGCTTCTGGGCCAAATCCTGACTGATGGTGATCCATTATTTTCTTATTATGCTCACAATTTGCCTTTTGATGATTGACCACAGATTCTCTATGGGATTAAGATCTGGGGAGTTGCCTGGCCACGGATAAAAAAATGTCAATGTAATGATCTCCGAGCCACTTCATTATCACTTTTACCTTGTGACATGGTGCTCCATCATGCTGGAAAATGCACAGATCATCACCAAATTGCTTCTGGATCATTGGAAGAAGTTGCTCTTGCAGGATGTGTTGATATCATTCTTATTCATGGCAGTGTTTTGGGGCAGAATTGGGAGAGAGTCACCACTCCCTGATGAAAAGCAACACCACACATGGATGGTCTCAGAATGCTTCACTGTTGGCACGACAGGACTCACGGTAGCGTTCGCCTTTTCTTCTCCGGAGAATAGTTTGTCCCAAACAGTCGGAAGGGGGCTTCATCAGAGAAAATAACTTTGCACCAGTCTTCTGCTGTCTAATCCTTGTACATCAAATTTCAGTCTGTCTTTGATGGTTTTCTTGGAGAGAAGTCTTGGCCTCACTGCACTCGCATCCCCCTGATGCCAATACTGAGCAAGCTCTGTGCTGGTGGCGACACGAGCTGATTCCTCAGTAGGAGATTGTCCTGGCACTTTCTGGACACTCTGGGACATCTTGAAGTCTTATTCACTGCAGTTGAAAATTCTTGGTGATCCGGTAAATGGTTCTTTCAGGTGCAGTATTCTTAGCAACCATTGTTAACACAAGAACACATTGATTGGAAGCACACGGTAAAAAAAAAAGTTGCTGCCTTTAAAAAAATAAAAAAATAAATCAACTTGGAGGTTTAAGTTACTTCAACTTAAATTACATTAAACTGACTTTAAAAAAATGAGTTGAATCTTGTATAACAAAAAACCCTGAAAACTTATTTTGATGAGTTAAAGCAATGTAAAAACATATGTTGTCATAACTTATTAATCATATCATTTTCCCTCCGTTTATAGCAAACAGTCTGCATTTATAATCCAATCGGAATAATTACTGAATGATAATGAATGGTCAGTTAAACTTTTTGCAATTATTTAAAATGCATCTGATCACTCTGCCAAATAATCTAGAAACAATGTGAATCAACACCACAACTGAAGCAGCAAACTTTGAGGAACAAAATTTATGTTACAGCCAAAACTTTTGGCCATGACTGTAGTGTACGAGTCACATGGATCATTATGATGCTTTTGTGTCCTACATGTAATACAGGTTTGGAACAACATGAGTAATAGCACAAATAATGAAAGAATTTACATTTTTGGTTGAACTATTCCTTTAAGGAATCATTTCAGATTTTACCTCAAAAAAAGCACATGGACGGCCATGCATGACCACCTCTCAGCCCAATGTGGCAGAAACGGGAGAAGTTGCTGATTAGATCAGAGAGTTACTCACTCCAGAATGAGTCATTCAGACCACATGGCAAGACTGCCAACACGTCACATGCCTTTCACTCTCCACTGCCCCTAATCAAGAGCCCTGTTCAGCAGATGGGTGGAGGCAGGGTGCTTCCCACGAATAGAGAAGGGGAATCGCTTAAACGAGATAAGCAACAGCATGGAGGCCCTCTGCATCACTCTCTAATGAGGGAGAATTGAGTCCTGCAGACTTTATGCGAAAACAGCTTGAGGAAGACTGAACAGAGAGCTTTTTCCAAGAACGTTCTTAATGAATTGAGGGGGAAATACTAAAGGTGAATTAGCTTTAAAACCTTAGTTTCAAAAATAACAGCTATATATTCCAAAAGCGTGTTTAAAACTATAAAGAATAATGTTTTCAAAATTGTGATTATTGTAACAAAAAATACAACACAACTCTTACAGAATGATAAGTAAGTAATGATTATTTACAATATCCCAAGCAAACCTGATCAGGTCTCTCTCAAAACGTGGAAAAAAAGCATCTGACTGCGGGACGATGCAATTGACCAATCAGAATCGAGTATTTGTAAAGATCCAATTATACTGTAAGTGAAAACTTTAAGCATTAAGATTTAACTTGTGACAGCTTGGTAAGGAGCACTTTTAGGTGACAACAGCTTTTAAAAAGTTCTGAACACTGCAAAGAACAACACTTTTGGAGCAGAAATATCAGCTTAATTAAAATCTGCCAAGAAATGTCGCTAAAAAGCAAATCAGAAACACTTTTCTCTGTTTCAGTAATACATTATTTATGCCCTACATAAGTTTTACTCGCTTTAAGTTACCAATGGATTAAAAAATGTATGAATAATATTTAGAATAGAGATATATTTATAAAATAAGCTAAAATTGTTTTGTTTTTTTAAATCATGCATTCAACCAGCTGTGTTAGCAAAACTGTAATGAGGATTTATATATATATATATAATGTATTCAGTATCACTGTGCCAACTCCAAAATGAACTGACATGATTGTCTGAAAGCTTTAGTTCCCAATTCATCATAGCCGCAGAGACATAGGCCTGTTTACAGAAAATGCAGACACTATTGCAGATTGCAAAGAAATGCAACGATAAAGAATAAATCAACTAAGAAGTGATTCCTTAAAACACATTTATTGTTGCATCTAGACTTGTATTTAGCAGTCAAGAGGGATTCTACTCATTTATATGTATGGCTGGTACACTTCTGTTCATGGTTAGCTATTTTGAATATCAGCTTTCTTACTCTTCATATCCACACACGTCTTTACTATAAATCTGAGTGAGCTGATTCGGTTTACTTGTAGATTATTTTTGTCATGCACTTCCCAAGAGTACTTCAAGCATGGAGCTTCTAAGAGCAAGCCTGGGGCAAAAAACGCATTAGGAGATTTTTTGGAGGGTCAAAATACACTGTTTTCCCCCCAATAAGACTTCAGCAATCACAGCAACAACCTAAGATATAATCACCACTCTAAATTTCAAAATATATGGTAAGAAGCACAGACTGCTGTTGTAGTCTTCACAGTCACAGTGCAATGCATCTGCATTTATGACAAATCAGCCACAAGTATTTTCCAAAGCATGCTTAATTAACCACCTGTGCAGGATATTGACAAAAAAGAGAATACATCATAAAGAGTTATAAATCATTGACTTTAAACATATGGTACCTTTAATTGCATTCCGTTGTAATTATGGTGCAGATTATTTTTCATTAGGCATCACTCCCATCACAGATGGAACAAGCACATATTTGGAGCATTATGAAGCTATCTCACCAAAAATGACTCGGGGAAAAGGATTTGCCGTCTTTGCAAATGGAATTACAAAGATCTAAAGTTAAAAACTACTCATAAAACATGGACTTATGGAATTTTAGTTTCAACCATATTTTAGGCCTGGAGGTTTTTACAATGTTTAAATAATTTTTTTTTTTAAATATGTTGTTCAGCTGTCTCAAGCGTATACTGCAAGAAACCATGGATGTGCCATAGCTTTTTTTCTGTGGTTTTATGGCTAATTGGCAATAGCAAATGCTGGCTGCTATGAATTCAGAGTCACAGCGTGATACCTACTTTCCTGCTTGAGGTTTGAGCCAATGTTCCTAGAGCACAGTCCTCTGCCTGCATGACTGACCTCTACATGACCCCAGTTCCTTTCTAAGCATGTTTTCTCCCCCTTTGTTAAAATGAACCAGACTGGTTCCAAAGCTGGTGATCACTATGCAGAGATAGATAGATAGATAGATAGATAGATAGATAGATAGATAGATAGATAGATAGATAGATAGATAGATAGATAGATAGATAGATAGATAGATAGATAGATAGATAGATAGATAGATAGATAGATAGATAGATATGCAACAGACCTTGAGAAATACTCAGGAACATCCTGTTAATAGAATGATAACAATGTAGAATTTATGTGGAAAATCACCAAGGATGATTCACATCTCAAGGATAAATTTTATTGGCAGTCAAAAAGTTTCAAAACATCACATCTGAATGACATTTTTTTTCCGCCATGTCTTGGTGGATTAGACATGCTGTTAACAGATCTCCTAGGCCCTCATCAAAGAAATGGCCTACACATAATGAGATCCCTTAGGTACTGCATACACATTTATGAGGGTCTAGAGGGTGTTGGAAGCCCCAGAAGATACAACAATGATACATGACTTGTTGTAGGTATCTATGACCTAATTTATACATAGACACTCTTCCAATTAAACATAATCATCCCACGGTCAAATTGTTCTTGGCACCATTTTTTGCTGTCAAACAGCAAAACCATGAACAAACCTCAAGGTGCTGACGTTAGACTGAATGCACAACTCAGGCAGTCTTTTGTTTAACAGACACAAGTTAAGCATTAATTTTGAGGAACATGAGAACGATGTTACAAACAAACCCGGAATAACAAAGAATCACATTCAACAGCATTTAATAGTTAACTTTGCTAGTCTCTAAGCATGTCACAAGGCTGACACTTTAACACACACTAACTGCTTTCCCTCCAGAGAGAACAGCACAGACGCTCTCTGATCTTAGAACAGGGGATCAGCGCATCTGTCAGGGGTTGTGGAAGAATAAACAACAGGAGCAAACTGGTTTTGAATGAGGAAGGGTGGGGGGGCAAGGGCTGTTAAGTTGTCAGAGGAAATGGAATGTGCCGATCTGCCAGCGTTTCCTCCTGCACGTTCAGCTGACAACAACATATCACCCTAGTCTGGGAAAAGTCATGGTGCTCATTTTAAACACACAGATAAAAGTGTGGAAGAACTTGGCCCCTTCTTGCCTTTTCTGAGATAAGGAACTGTTGAATCATGAGGTGAGGCCACTCCCCACATGTTGAATTAGAATTAGAATTGGACAGGATGAGGAACTGACTGAATAGTAATTCAAAGAAATTGAATACCAATAATGCATTCTGGGAAATAATTGTTTTCCCATCCTGGTCCAGAAAAGTTAATCAATTAAAAATAATGAAATTTATAAACTAGCATCCTGTTTGCTACCTCAATTCAAATTCCATTGCAGTTCAAAGAATTTAAATCTTGCACAACCCTGCAAGATTTATGGAAGAAGAGGCTGTTTCACGATCCACCTCGACCAGAACTCGCAGGTCAGCATGTTAAAAATTCAGACAGGTGTCAGAGAAAAACTCAGTATAGCGATTGAAGGTAAACAAGTGCATTGACCAACAACTGGCAATATAATTATTTCTGAAAAGCCAAACAGAAAACGCCAATTACCAGTTTCTGTCGGTGCTTAGTCAAGTTGTTCACTCTTCAACATCCAAAAAGCCACAGCTCAGCTGGATCGCTTAAAAATGCCATCTTGCTGTTTTTCCTCAAGACAGTTTCCATTTGGCAGATGACATGAAAATGTATTTAATCATCGGACCGGCCTAAACCTGAAGCTTATAATTTAGCAGCCTCTCTTAGTCTGCCGTACTTTCTCAGAAGAAAACGTCCATCTGCTATAAACCTCCTTGCACCACCTCAGCCTCTGCATTAACCCTTCTGTCTGACAACTAGTTATTAGCTCATTTTCTCCGAGTGACCAGACATTTTGAACTGTTGTTTTTCATTAGTTCCTCGCCAGGCTTTCTAATGGGTCTGGTGGCAGATAAGCACACATCACTGGGTTAAAAGCACAGGAGGACAGGATATGACAGTGGCTCCGGCCCTATAAAGTTTCAGTGATGTTAAGAAAAAAAAATCTCATATGAAATGCCACAGAAGGCAGCTGGCCCATAACAGGAAACCGGTCCTGATAATAGTTATTTTTGCAGTGATAGGGCGTGGGGCTGAGAATGCACTCCTCTCAGATAAAGGTTCAGGGAGCACGGCCTACTAATAGTATCGAAGTGTGGAAAAAAAGAGGGGGTGAGTAAGGATGGCAGCGCTGAAAGCAGAGAAGAGGAAAATGAACTGTCAGTGAGCTGCTCCATCAATAGCACATTGTGGTGGGAGTTCTACAAAAGGGCCATAAGGGAAATGTGTGAAAGAATTGTCAATACCCTCTCTCCACCCAATGAGGGAACACAATCTATAGTGCCATCTCAGAAGCATAACTCTTTCTTGCGGGTCTAAAAAAGTATCTGTGGTGTCCTGTGAGAGTGAGGATTAAATTGTCATTTTGGCATGGAAGCTGAACTCGCTCTATGGTCTAAAGCAGGGTCAAGGCCTTTAAGACAGGAACGCTCACCCTCTGCACTCGGAACCTGTGACTCACTCGACTGAAAGAGACTGGCTGGGAGCGTTATTGTTGTGTGTGACAGCGAATTTAAGAGCAGGGGATATTTTCAGATCAAGCCAGATAAATCAGATAGTCCTTTCCAGATAGTAACACCATTCCTCGTAGAATCCTAATTAATATTTCCTCTTGAGAGCTTTAGTGAAACCACTTGAAGTAGGACTGTAAAAAAATACCTGTGATAGTCACTGAGCTGAGGACACGATGATGAAAGAGTGCTTTTTTGAACATGGAAAATGGGTTTTTGGCAGGATGGGATGTATTGTTTGGAATTCCCAATCCTCTGCAGTCATATTGAAGATAATTTTTCTTTGAATTGCTATAGTGGGATCCAAAAGTCTAGAATCATTGGCAAAGCATTCATTTTCCTAATTTAATATACTGTAAAATAATTTATTTTTCATAGAGTTTAACAAGAAAAAAAAAATGACTTTCTACATCAAAATTTCAAGTTTCTTTATTCTAATTATTGTGAAATTTGCTAGAAATTTCTGAGTGTAAATTGTTTTAAAGTAAATCATTTTATTACAATTTTGAGTAAAAAGTAAAAATTGTGGTTCGGAACAAAGTTGGTGATTGTTGGTGCACTTCCAAACAAAACATCCCATAATGATCATGTGTCAGGGCAGGGGTCATTCACACAGAATGTGTTTTTGCATTTAAAAATGGAATTTAAAAACCATTAAGGTATAGCAACTCATTTTATAAAGTTGAATGAACTTTGAACTAAAATAACCAACTCATAAGAATAGTTTTTTTGTGAATCAGGCCACACTTAGCAGAAAAAAAAAAAAAAAAAAAAAAACTATAGGAGAGACATTTCTTGACATTATTTCACATTACACTGTTATTGCTTTACATTCGATACAGACCGCAAACTCACATTTACAGCCCAGGTGAAACATGAGTTCTTTTGGCCTTGAAGATGAATGCTGTACAGGAAACACTGGTAGGCCTGTGTCTGTTTTAATTGTTGCAATGACAGCACTTGTCTTGAACTCTGAGTTCAATGAAATGGAAGGAATACATCTGATCATCTGTACAGTCATATGATCATTGTCACAAATGTGAGTATTTGACCTAGAAATAATATAGAATTCTAAATATTTTTTTTTTTTTTGCATAACCTTTCTTTGTTTTAACTTTGTTTTTTAGTTTTTTATTTCCAAGCTTAAATGAAAAACAAAATCCCAGATTTTCAATATAGTCTCAAGCTTTTGGACCCCACTGTATATATTACTATGTTTGCACGAATAATAACAACAAAAGAAGCTCTTTTAGGTAAAAACTCTATACCTACTAGAGCAGAAGATAGATTTAAGCGTGTTTATCTGTATTCATGCAAAAGGGGTTCACAACACCAACTCAACATTATAGAGGGAATGATTAGTTATCCTGGCAGCGTTTTATATGAAGCCCATAAAACTGCTTTCTCAAAGCCTAAGCCTTCAGCTGGATATATTGAATGCAAGACTGCCACATGGTCATTGTTACCAAAAGCCATTTTTCTCCTGGTTTCCATTCCTCCACTCCTCTCATCCCTCTTTCCTCCTCTCCTTTGTTTGTGCCTGACTTGTTTTCCCTGGTGTTCTTATGATTACAGCGTGCTTGTTTACTGCAAATACGGCGCATCTCTATATTTCGCAGAAAAGTGCAGAACCCTGTGGATATTGTGTGCTGTCCCTTTATTTCCCTCATATCCTTCTCTTCTATTTCTTTTCTGTCACTCTCTCGCACATGCACCGCAAGTATTCACACACTTGACACCTAGGTAAGTCTCCTGACGTACACTGTGAAAGTGTGTATGTATATGTTTGCGTGTGTGCCAAAGCATCAGGATTCTTTTAAGGGTCCTCTGCATCTGCCTTTCAAATAGATTATGTTTCTCTTTCTCTCTGTCACACACATAAGTATAGAGCACTACTGAGACACAAAGGCTATCCATTTCATAGGTGCATAATTGGATCTGTCTTTGCAGAATAATTATAATCTAAATCATTCCAACTTCAAGCCTGCCACTGGAGTGCCTTGTTTGTGTGGAAATTTGTGTGTGGCATATGGCCTATTATGGTAGTCAGAATGGCTTGTGTGTAAATACTGTGAATGTGCGTGTGCATAAGGGCTGAAATTTCATTTCAGCACACCCTTGATTATGAATGGCTGGAAGATGCCGCAAGGAATTACTCAGTCACTTGACTGTCCGAGTCTCTTGACAGCTAGTGTGTGTGTGTGTGTGTTATATATGTCCCTGTGTGTGAAGGAGTGAAATGGAGGATTCAGAGGTCCACACCAGATCTGGCAGGAAAACAGCATATATCTATCCTATCATATAGATTGAAGTCATCAATACTTGTACATCAGTTCAGCTGACAGCAATTGTGGCATAATGCTGATTACCATAAAAATAATTTTCGATTTGTCCCTCCTTTTATTTAAAAATAGCAAAAGTCTGGGTTACAGTGAGGCACTTATAATAGAGGTGAATGGGGTCAATTTGTGAATGGCTAACATAAGGTTCAATTTGTTAACATTGGATAACTACATTAGTTAAACTATCAATGAAAAATACTTTCAAAGCATGTATTAATCTTATTCAGTTAGCTAACTTATTAACTTAGTTAATGCAATAACTAACATTGAGAGACCTTATTGTAAAGTGTTACTCATAAATGCATAAAAAATGTTACTAACATTTTCTGTGTATGGTTATACCTAATTTTACAGAAATGAGAGACCACTTAAAATTATTTTTTGTGGTGATTAACTTTATGCCAACATTATGTACCTGAAACCCAAATTCTGCTTTAATAAAGTGTTCTCCCAGCAAACATAAGCTGTAACTTGTTTTGACAGAGCTAATCAACCATTCAGAAACCAAATGTCCTCATAATGAATCTCTAACCTTTCGTAGCTCAATTTCAAGCCTATTTACTATTGATATATTTGACAAATCTGCCAAGCCGTTTCGTTATTGAAGGCTGTGAACAACACAAACATCTGTAATATAAGACTCTGAGCAAAGGTTTAAGTTTTTCATGAGGGCTCTGAACCAATCGCCATCAGGAGGGCAGGTTTTGCTGGTCGGGGCGGAGTTTTCTAGACTATTTAAAGTGCGGCGGTGCAAAGTGTTGAAGAAGCCAGTGTACCTTGGAGGACACGAAAGGGGGAGGTGACGCGTTTGTTTTGGAGACCTTGCGGGATACACACAGCACCAGCACCGATGGAGAGAAAGGACCATTAGCCATAGTCCTGGGGAAATACGCAGGTATGCGTCCGTTCGAGGTGTTGTGTTGTGAACTTCTTAACACAAGCCTCGTGAGCAGTTCAACACTGACTCGCCCTTTTCCTCTTTGTGCCGCGCTCCGCGCGACTGGCTTGTTTACGCACCCAGGTGCGCGTGGTGGTTTATTGTGTAGTGAGGTGACTACTATGGCTCTGTACCTAGACAGCATTTCGGGCGCGTCAGAATAATTCTAGTACGCCTCTCCAGTATGACACTCACATAACCCTTTTGTATTTCAGAAGCAGTATTCCATGTCTCTCCTCTGCCCTGTTATTGATGGGAAACCAACTGGACCGGATCACCCACCTGAACTACAGCGAGCTACCCACCGGGGATCCATCGGGCATCGAGAAGGACGAGTTACGTGTTGGTGTGGCGTATTTCTTTTCCGATGAGGAGGAAGAGCTGGACGATCGATCGCAGTCGGACAGCTTTAAAGACAACAACAGCCCGAGCAAAGACGGTCCGATTGCACTTAACGAGATCGAGTACTCGGCGTTCTGCTGCCAGGAATGTATATACTCCAAACTGCGAGAGAACGAGGACCTGAATGTTTATTCTGTGAAAACTTTATTGACCATGTGCAAACCCGGGGATCTACTGGAGTTAGTGGCCAACGCACAACCCCCGCACTGGGCGATCTTTGAAGGGGAGGACCAGGTTATTCACCTCTACAAGGGGGAGATCCGCAAGGACAGCTTGTTTGAGATCAGCTGCGGTCGACAGGGCAGGATAGTGAACAATCGGTACCGCTACCGGCCGCTGCCCGCTGATTTGGTGATGCAGAACGCGAGCGGGCACGTGGGGCTCAGCAGTGGCGAGATTTGCTGGACGAACTCGGAAAGTTTCGCAGCCTGGTGCCGTTTCGGCAAGCGGGAGTTTAAAGCGGGCGGGGAGGCGCACTCGGTCGAGCAGCGCTACTTTCTGAAGGTGCACCTGTCCGAGAGCACCGCGCACACGCTCATGTTCCGCAGCCTGGAGGAGATGATACGCGAGAGACGGCGAGTGGACGCCAGTGGCATTCTGAAGGAGCTGTCGCTGGTGACCGGGAAGGAATGAGCGCATTGGGACTCTCTGCATGCCTTGAGCAAGGGCTGCTTACCTTTATTTCAGGACTTTGGGAGGGTTGTGCTTATTTGTGTAAACATGTTTTGGCAAAGACAACGCCCCTTTTGGTTGTGCTGTGAGAACCGATGGCCCCACTAAAATCACCCTGTACCTTTAAAAAGGAAAAAGATAAAACATAAGGTGAGCCCTCATCATCACAGTTCGCCCATGACAGTCCCTTCAAATTCGCACCCGAGCTCTGCTGCGGCAGATGGTGACCACGATGCGTTCACATGCCTGTGGCAAGCCGTTTTGACATTTTATTCCTTAAGACTAACTAGTAGGCTAATTGTTTTGGGTTCTAACATTCATTATTCACCAGTAACTATTAAAATAGTTACAAGTATCTTTTCTCTTTGTCCTAGCAGCATGTGAATAAATACTAGTAAGCTAGTGTGTATTCCAATTGTTACTAGAGTTGAAATCAACACCAATAGCTACTATTATCTAATTAGTAGCTAAAACGGGTACTAGTGCCTAAGGAATGTCTATACTGGAAGTGAAGAGTTCATATCTGATCCACCTAGAATTAAATTGCAATATGTATCATGGGATAGTTGCTTGTCATTATCAGAATAGTGACTTCAAGACAAGTACTATTGGAAGGAATAATTAGGCTATTGGACTACTTGCTGCTAATTAAAAATATGTACTGGTAACCTTAAATCAAATAGGTAGTTTAAAGGAATACTTGTTATACAGCTTGCCACATTGTCTCTTATTTGACTGAACTCTAGCTTTACCATGAAACATGGAGCTCGGTTATTGCGCATCTGTGCAGCTGCATTAGTTCTTCTAACCCCCTACAGGCGACAACACACGAGCCTTTGTTTTCATTCTCTTACCAACAAATGCAGCGAACATTCTTCTGTTTTTGGAGTCCATATTTTTGTATTTCAGTTAGTACGTTTAAAGAAAACTGTTTTTATTCAAATAAACGTAGATTGCCCTATGAAAATTGCGTTGGTCTCTAGCTCTTTTTCATACTATTTTGCCTGCATACTAATGCAATAAGCGAGCACGTGCTGGGCTGAGGCAGCCTCACGCGAGTGCCTAACCGATGCACTATAATTCATACATGGACCTTCTGTATTGTTCACAGTATCGACTATTTTTCTCATTTGGTTTTGGGGGATTTATTTCCGTTAGCAGGGCAGTCGTTTGTTACCATTGCTGCATCAGTATGCCTTATAGGCAGCTGTTGATACATGGAGACACTGTCCTTTTGTTCCTGGCTTGTTACTGTTGATGATCATTAGCGTGTTTCTGACCTTGACTCTGAGACATTGAGTGAAAAAAAGTCCTTTAAAAACCCTACAGCCACTGAAGCATTTCATTCTGTTACTTGTCTATTCTACTTTAATTATACATGCCAAGTTTATGGCCGCACTGCTTGTGGTCCAGAAACCATACATCCAAATTAACTGCAGTCTCCATTTTTTATTTTATTTTTGGCTGCAAGGTTTGCAGTAAGTAATGGGAGAGCTGTGTATAAGTGTGTCTGCACATAGACACTCTCAAGCACCAGTAAATATGGTCATGCTCTGTTTGTTTTCCTATTAGAGGCTGTAGGCTGCAGCTGGGATCATTTATGCTTTATGTTCAGTTGGGCTTGATTGGCCCGCAGGTCTGTGTGGCTGGACCCTTTACAGAGCTTGTGCTGCTGGCCAACACTAACAAGTCATTCTGAAAATCAGTTTCCCTGAAGCAAGGCTGAAGTCCATTCTTTGCAGGTTTACCTTTGTGCTGCAGGTTATGAGTTTATATCAAGCACAACATAACTGTTTGAGCTGTGTTTATGGATTTATACATTGAAGACACATTTCTAAAATTCCTGTCCTGTTATTTATCTAGTTGAAATATTTTCTAGATGCGTGTTCACTGTTAAACATTTGTATCCATTTCACTCACACCCATTGCCAGTTATTGTCTTTGTGTGTCTATTCCAGGTCATAATAGAAATTACGAGTCATCGTCATGCACAACATGTTATGACAGGTAGGCCTATGTCAGGTGTGCCAGTTTTAGCCGTTAATATGGAAAGCGGTGGATTGTACAAATGAATGAAGACAAGTGGGACAGGTTTCTAAAGGCTTGGGAAAGGTTGCTCACCAACTGTCAAATGAGTTCATCGTAAATGTTACAGATTAATTCACTGAATGTCTGCAGCACTTTTTAAATCTTACAAACCTTCCACAATCAAGTTTAACCAGGCATTTAATGTGTTGCATTGTGAGTATTTCAATTAATTATCATTCTTTCTATTGCAAATATGCCTCTTTTCTGTCTAAATTGGGCACATTGTTATTTGCTTGCCACAATAAATTATAATCTGCTTTTACCACCCATGGAAAGCAGGCACTGAACGATTTTAAACTAGATTTGTGTACATATTCTCTTGACTATGGTAAAAGTTATTCATCAGATTACAGAGAAAAACATTTTAACCAGGCACACTCATATTGGTGGAATGATGCTGTACAATCATATGTCCGATCTTGGAGGCATCTTCCACCATTTAAAAGTTAGAACTGAACCTTGTAGTGTATACTCTGACATTGTACTGACAAGTATTAACACACACACTAATTTTATTTGGCCCAGAGTGTGTCATCACCATTGTCTCTTTAGTGTTGTCTCTACCACATTGTTGTTCACCTATCCCAGTAGCCCCAGTAACCCACTTTTTCACGATATGATTTAAGGGATCCCCTACCTTGACATTATCCCACCCCCACCTCATTTCCCCTTTCTCTAGGCCTGACAATCTGTCACCTGTACCGATTCCTTTTTTTTTTTTACTGAAGCTGGAAATTAAGGATAGTGGGGCAGCGGGCTATATGTGGAGAATGAGGACAGGAGTGAAGGCGCAATGGGCTGAGGGAAAAGATGTTGCCAACATGAGCTGAACAGAATATCTTTAGCCTGAAACAAAGTCTGCCTCTCAGTGATATGCCATATGTGTGCCGTCCTGTTTGTGTGTGTATATGTGTGTCTGTCACACTTCGTAACCTGTTACTGGGGAAACCTCAGCCAGTCGTTTGAATATTGAATATCGCTTGCGTCTACTGAATATTGTTTTACTTGAAAGCTGGAGAACGGATGAATGCATATCCAGCCTCTTTAACGGAAAGCTTGTTGTTTTTGCGTTGATTAAAGAACTAACGATAATGCATTTGCTTCTGCTGAGGGAGAATTATGCATAGCATCTGAGCTCCACAGAAATCCTGCCTCCCTTTCAGACTCGATCGGATATTCATTTAAACCAGCAGGCTAGCTGGTAATCTGGCCTCAGGAGGAGAGGAGGAATTCAGGAACTCAGTCTCATTTGTTATCTTTTTGTCAATTACATCTCACAGCAATTTGAAAGAATTTGTCTATCATCTTAATTTGGCGCACTAAGAAAAAACTACCATGGTGTTTTGGACATGATATACAAATATTTTTTTCAAAGTGGTGAATAAAACAGATTGAAGTATGTTTTACAAGAAAAGTTAGTTTTTCTACTTCAAAATTTCAGGTATAATTCAAAGTTACTTGCAGTTTCTTTGTAAGTATTTGTGAAATTGTTTGCAATTTCTGAGTGAAAGTAATTTCTACGCCATTTTTTCTTCAGTGTATCGTTATATCACAATTTTCAGGTCCCTATACTGAGATAAAAAATAAAATTACAAAAAATGGTGCAAGATTCTTATAGTTCCGTTTGCCTGCATCATTTCGCTACTTTACATCCGGTGGTGAACAGTATGGTTAGTTTTTTTTAGCGAGTGTTGGAAACTTTTCCTTCGTCAAAGCAGAGACCAGGAGACGTTGGGATATCGTTTCCAGCAGAAGTTACTCTTTATTGAGAACTCTCTGTGCGTTGCTGTAGTCATCAAGTCTAACTAAGGAACATTGCCTTGCAATTTATATACATTTAGGGGGAGGGATTTACATTGAGGTTGAACAAAGCATGTAAATGAAGTATACAGGTTAAGGAACCCGCCCTAGACTCTAGAGTGTTACCAATCCTAATCCAGTCAGCATAACTATTCAAACGCCTAGATGCTAATCCAATCAGCCTAACTATTCAACGACTGGGGCTGGGGCTCGGGCTCCAGGAGCCATTAAAGACAAAAGGTGAGAGTCTCAGTAATCTGACTCATTTAACTTACAATAGAGAAAACAGGTCTGGCAGGAATCTCTTGCTGGAAATTCGGTAATCATCATTTAGCCTATACCTCAAATGCTAAAATCAGTCTACTAAACTTTCTCAGTTTATATACTATTGTATTGGAACCTAAATTAAACATTTAATAAATTTGTAATACAACACGAGAAGGCACATTATTCTAAGCCACATCACCATGTTTCTACTGCATATGTAAAAAGATAATCACAATCATTTATTAATCTCTATGGCGTAATGATTCTGTACTGCTATAGGTTCGTTGAAATGGACTCAATGTAACATGACATACTGAACTGGTCAGAGGAACAGTGTAGGGAATCCTTAGAGAGTAGATTAGACTCTACTGTAGCTCATATCATATTATAGGCTCTTTTTATAATGCTACAGCATAATGCGCCACATTGCAGAATTCAGCAAATTCTGTTTCACGCTTATGAACTAGAGACCGCTGCTGGCTGTGAAAGAGTGCTGTCTGATAAAAATTCAAGCAGAGTTCCAGAAAGCATCTACAACGACTCAACAAAATCAACATATGCGAGTCGAGCAGCCAGCTTGCATTTTAAAATGCAGAAAACATTATTTTTCTCTATCGATCATCACATCAGAGTGTGTGCAGACCTGTGTAGAATGAACAGAACCAGCGGCTGGACGCTGTTGGAGATGTTGTGGCACCTGTAGAACAATGAGGTAGATTGTTTACGCAACCCCTGACAGTCACATTATGTTAATGCTTTGTGTTCTTGTGCGAGTCCCTGCGGACCCAGACGGTCTCCCTTGCTCCCCTCCTCTCTATGTTTACTCTGCTCCTACTAGGCTCACATCAGCTTACGCTGGGCCACACCAAAGTTCTTGGTCTGTACCCAATTACTGCAGAAGTGTTTGCTCCTCATACTGTCTCCCTCTGAACCGTGCTATGAACATGGCAGGGGAAAAACAACCTGCCTCATGAAAAATGACAGCTCTCCTTTAAAAAAAAGAAGCAATTTCTCTAAAGTGTGGATCAGAGGAGGCCCGTTTCTTTTGTGAGGTGACGTGAGACAAGGGGTTCATGTGAGACACTGGAGCATTGTAGATTCTCGTCCAATAGGAAATAAACATCACAAATTAGATCTCTTTAACATCTTAATTGTTTCTTCTAGGCAGTAATGAGATTGAATGAAGAGCAAATGGAGACTTTTGCTCATGCTTCTCTTTTTTTTTTTTTTTTTGGACCCCATTCACTTTTTATTGTACTGAAGAAAAAAAAAAAAACATTTTCCTTTGTGTTTCACAGAAGAAAGAAAGTCATAAAGGTTTGGAATGACATTTCTGATGTACTTAACTACTTCTGTTAACTTAACTAGCTGGTTCTAGTTAAGTTAAAAAAAACACAAAAAACAGTTGTCCCTATCTTAATTTCCAGGGCGGTCAGAAGTATTTCATGTAGGCTATTTAGTGGATGAGCACAGCCAATATGAACTTAATTTATCATCTGATTTATCATTAGATTAACTAAATTATCTGAGCTGTGCCATCCAAATAAATTATTATAACTCTATTGCATTTCATTTTGTTCTCTTTTAATTAGGAGACATGTTTCCATTTGGATGTCTCCTAAAGGATTCTAGGAGAAACATCTGGGACAAAGTTGATACTTCAAGGGACAGTTCACCAAAATTTTAAATAATAATAATGTACCCCCCCTTTGTCCCTATCTTGTACGACTTACTTTCTTCTGTGGAACAGAAAGGGTGATTTTTTTATTATTTTATTTTTTAAAGAATAGCTTGGCCGCTCTTTCAATATACAGTATGAAATTTCAATACAATAAAAAGTGAACGTGGACTGGAGCTGACAATCTCCAAAATGACAAAAGAAAAAATTCAAAAGACTTCACATGAACCACTTTTATGATATTTTAATGGTGCTTTTTTGTCATTTTATCAGCTTCAGGCTATTCACTTTGATTAAAAGGAAAATAATAGGATTCCAATCGCGATGTCAAGCTAATTTCGGATGACATAAGATATGAGTAATGACAATTAAGTAATGACAGTTTCCTTGTTTGGATTAGCCATCTCTCCATTTAAATCTCCAAGGTCTGACTGCTTACATTCTTCTCTAGTGTATCTGTGTTTATTTACATCTACATATTGAGCATAGCACTGCTGCTAATATAATACAGTTTTAATTGGTGGTGTCACACTAAAAATGTGGGCAAAACAAATCAAGAGGAAACTTAATTTAGCAGTTGGAGCACCAGCACTCGCAGACACACGCAGTCATGCCCATTACTTTCCATTCCTCCTCTCATATTTCACCTGCTTTATCTGTCTCTGAGTTAATGAGAGAGTCGGAGATACAGGATTAGATGCACTCTCTTTGCTGGACCGAGCACAATTCCATACCTTTGTTTCTCCTCTTCTATCTCACACACTGACACATATTTATTCTGCAATTATTAGCACTGCTGTCTTTAAATATATGGATATTTGCCCCCCTCCCATTTCACGTCTTGTATTTCTCCATGCTTAGGCTTGTTTGCCCTTTCTGCCAAAGCCAATCACACACGCGTTACTGCCGCAGCTGTGATATAACACGTCTCATACCTGCCATCTAATGCTTGCACAAACACTCATAGCGAACATCAGTTTGCCTTTCTCTTGTTCTCTTTTTCCCTGTTTTTCCTCTCACGTGCTCAGCTCAACCTTTCTCTCCTCGTTCAGTCTCGCTTCATCGTCCTCCTCCTCCTTGGTTAAGCACTGCATGTACTTCTCAGCTTGAACGTTCTTTGACCGGGACAACTTTCCCCCTTACATTTTATCAGTTGCTCCTCCATAACAGCAATCACACACCCCACAGGTGTCCACTGCACACCCTGCCTCCATTTTTCTCTCAGCACTAAATCACCAAAGTCACAGAGACAATGTCACGAGGATGACAGAGCCTGATTGCAGATGGACACAGCAAGGGAGAGAAAGATAGAGAGAGAAATGAGTGCATTCACAAATTAGAGGCAAATGAGTTTTTTTTTGCCTGTTAAATCACACTATATCTACAGGTGGACTTATGATTGGCCACGTAATTAATCATTTTGGCTCATTAATTTGTGTATAGCATTGACAAATGACGTTCAGTTCTGTAAACAGTTCTCGCATGACAAACAGTGCAAAATAGATTCTCGCACAAATGACTTGTATTAGACGGTTCATTTTAGTGAATCAGACTAATACAGCGCAACCTGTTCAATCCAATTCCTGAATAAATGACTCTAATGAGTTGGTTTCAGTGAATCAAACAAATACAGCGCAACCAATGTAGATTGATTCCTGAAATTGCATTGGAATTGTCTTGAATGTATTTATTACTGAAATAGTCAAATAATGTGATAAGTATATTTCTTTTTTCCAAATATCTATTTTGTAAAAATTTAAGAATCGTTAATGAATGGGAAACGTTATGAGGAACTTTACACTTTCCAGGAATACTTAGGAAGCATTTGTTATTATTATAAAGGCTGCATAAGTTATAATATTTTTGACAGGGCACATGACAGGGGACATGATTAATTGCATTCCTTTTTTAATGTGGTTATTTTTGTTATTCATTCACAATACATTAATACATTTAATTGATAGCCTCAGTTACTATATGTTTTTAATTTAGTTGATTAAAAATCTGTGGCTATGATTTTCATTATTAAAGTTCTGGCCTACTTTGCAGAGTTATGGATTGATTATGACCCCACTGTATTTATGGGCTTAGGATGAACTCTGACAGAAAACAAATGGTTCATTAAACAAGATTTTACATCAAGGTATAGTGCATGAACCAGGTAGGAAGCTATGATCACTTGGGGAAAAAGTCAGACTAGGACTCTGTGTTTGCAAATGCAGTGTGTCATAAAGCAATAACACCATTTGAAACTAAATTGCCATTTTGCAGAGTGGACAAAAGAGGTGTAACATCAGTGAAGATCTTCAGGACCCTTACTTTGTGACGAGGCGGAGTTCAAATTGCCTCTGTTATGGTGGTGTTCTCAATTACCATGGGCTGAACGGTTGGATGCCTCCCACTTTGAGCAACAAGTGTGATCCCGTCTGGCACTAAGTAATAAGTGTATGGACTGTGCTACGGTTGGTTATCAAAGGAAGCTGTAGGGAGTTTGATTGCAGAGGTTTGAGATGAATGTATCTAGTGATCTAACCCAAGAGCCTGGCTTTGAATTATACATGACTGTAAGACTGAAACCTTCACAAGAGAAGACTGTAGACAGTCACACAAACAGACTCAGAACACAGATGCACAGCAAGCCTGTTTAACAGTACTCTGGCCATCTATCTATCTATCTATCTATCTATCTATCTATCTATCTATCTATCTATCTATCTATCTATCTATCTATCTATCTATCTATCTATCTATCTATCTATCTATCTATCTATCTATCTATCTGTCTGTCTGTCTGTCTATCTATCTATCTGATAGTCTATCTATCTATCTATCTATCTATCTATCTATCTATCTATCTATCTGTCTATCTGTCTATCTGTCTATCTATCTATCTATCTATCTGTCTATCTGTCTGTCTGTCTGTCTATCTATCTATCTGATAGTCTATCTATCTATTTATCTATCTATCTATCTATCTATCTA
Source organism: Abramis brama (assembly GCF_963993115.1). Taxonomy (NCBI): domain Eukaryota; kingdom Metazoa; phylum Chordata; class Actinopteri; order Cypriniformes; family Leuciscidae; genus Abramis; species Abramis brama. Next base: position 4,620,634 of record NC_139980.1, on the reverse strand, counting down.
TCTATCTATCTATCTATCTGTCTATCTGTCTATCTGTCTGTCTGTCTGTCTGTCTGTCTATCTATCTATCTGATAGTCTATCTATCTATTTATCTATCTATCTATCTATCTATCTATCTATCTATCTATCTATCTGTCTATCTGTCTATCTGTCTATCTATCTATCTATCTATCTATCTATCTATCTATCTATCTATCTATCTATCTATCTGCAACGGTTTAGAAAATGGTTTACAGAACTGAAACCCCTCAGACAACAACCCTGGTTGTCAAGAAGGTTTTATAGGAGACATGCCGCAACAGTGTTCTTGAAAAAAGAGAGTGACTTGCAGCATGCTTTGCCACAAATCCAAAGAGAGAGTGAAATATTCATGCAGCAACAAAATGAATCTAAAATAGAGCCCTCATACTTCTGTAAGCAATGGACTGCATGGTGAGACAACACAGCTAAATCAAAATCAGGCTCTCAGGCTCTCAGGCCCTCTGCTCTGTAGTCATGGCGTCATGTATGTTTCCCACATTATGCCACAGTTCAATATTTCTCTCAAACAGTCTGCTGCTGAATATTATAATAGTTGAATTTCAGGCAGCCTGATGCATATGTGAACTGAATGCCAAACCAAATGTTGACCATGTGATGCATGAATTATCCAATCACCTGCGGTATAAACTGTGGCAGCAAAACTGTATCAGCATGCTAGGTTTCTCTTAAGATATTTTCTATGAATTAAACTAAAAACATACACACCTGATAACCAATGTTTCCAGATTGCTATGCATCTTATCATAGGCATAATTAGTCCAACAAAGCTGTGAATGGCATGCTGTTTTTGTTTTCTGGTTCTTACAAGCAAATATCGCATACAGTGTTGTCTTTGACTATGTACTAAGCTTTCATCACTGCCTTCTACATGCAGTATGAAAGCTTCCCTATACACAAAAACACACTCTCACGGCCGCTCTCGCACACACGTCCAAACGCACAGACACGTTACACCAAGCATATTGAATTTCCTACGATGAAGACAAGAGCATCACCATGGCAACGTCACAGTACCTCTCCCTTCCACTGCCTGTTTTAAAAGATGAGAGGATGGAAGACAACAAGAGATGAATAGAGTTTAAAGGGATGAGGGTGGTCAGAGGGTGATAACTGCTGCCTGGAGGCTTCTGTGGATTAGGAGTAAAGGTAGATCTCACGTACATGAAACCTACTCAAATATGTGCTACTCTCTGAAGCACAGCAAGCCTGAAGCATTTTGAATGCAATCACAAGCATATAGAGTTTAAAGGGATAGCTTACCCCCCAAAATAAATACAAAATCTGTCATCATTTATTCTGTCATCTGTCATGTTGTTCCAAACCACAATGCCACAGCTTGAACAGTCTGCCTAACATACTTTTGTGTTCCAGAAGAAAGAAAGTCATACAGGCTTGGAACAACATTAGGGTGAGTAAACAGAATTGGCATTTTTGGGTCAACTGTCCTTGCTAACATAAATCAACAGACTACATCCACCTTAAAAGTTTAATGTAACAATGTGAAAAATATTTAAACATGCATAAATGTGTACACAGAGGCTGTATTTGAATGCATAATGATGGCTGGACTGAGGGCAGCAGACATTGAAAGTGGTAGAGAAATAAAGCTCTCGAGGCAAAAGTCTGCATGCATGCAAATGTCTGGAATTTTATCCCACTCAATAACAGACAATAAACATTCCAATGCACAGTAAGAGCAGGAACGTGTCAAATAGATGCAAAAACCTGTGAGACTGGAACGACACGAGTAACATAATTTTCATTTTAGCCAAACTACACCTTTGACAAATTAACATCAGTGCTTTAAAGAGACTTTTTCTGCAGTTTACATAATTATGCCAGTAGGTGGCGACAAATGACTGTCTTTATGAATTAATCATTGAATCCTACATTGAACTGATTTTTTTAACAACAAATTTGGGAAAGAAACAAATGACTGTCTTTTTGCGTGAATCATTGGATCATTCACCCAACTTATTTGTTAAACATTGATTCATTCATCAACTAACTAAAATTTCTCAGAAAGTTAATATTAATTCATGTTTATCGAACTGCTGCATAAAAACAATATCACACTTCAAATCATACTCAATATCTACACGACTGTGAACAACTATGTTGTTGTGTTTATGGTTTTCGAAACAACAACACCCCTGCTGGTGTGATGTTGCTGAATAATAAAACATCACTCCTATAACTAACTATTATAAAACAACATGGCAATCTAAATCTTCTTAAACGCAAGCGCTCTCTGAATTACCAGTATGTGTGTGAAACAGCAGCCTACCATTTAACTGTTTCATTGAAGATTTATTTAACACAGCATAACAGACTTTAAATGTGTGTGTGTGTGTGTGTGTTTGTGTGTGTGTGTGTGTGTGTGTGTGTGTGTATGAGAGAGAGAGAGAGAGAGAGAGAGAGAGAGAGAGAGAGAGAGAGAGAGAGCACAATGGCTGCCCATAGACTGTGAAATCTTTTGGCTTTGCGTATTGCACCTTCTGTCTCTCTCTGCACACAAACAGCTCACTTAAGCATTGATTACATCTCATTCTGCCTCTTTAAAGCAACTCCTTTACAAACATAATTAACACTCTCAAAGGGGGACACTGGGATAAAACATCTGCTCTATACAAGGCCAGAAGAGTGAACGACCAATTCATCTTCTCCATGCTGTCAGCCTGTCAGAAACATCACCTAAACACAGCCACTCAATGGATATAATAATCACCAAACTATCAGTATCTGTTGAGTTTAAGACAGACCCCAGAGATCTCACAGAGGAATTATGACTTCAATATCTCTGTGCACTGCAGGGTTGTTGCATATACACGTTTCTGCAAGCTTTTCTGCCTTATGCATCCCCACAGCCCCATCAGTAAGGCTCTCCATCAACAACAAACCAGAAATGTGTTCCTTTTCACACTGTTATCATGAATATTATTTAAAAAATATGCATTTAAACAAAAAACAATATACTATAGGTGAAAAACAGACTCCTTTCAGACTTCATTTCCCTTCCTTTTATTAAGACACCTGAGAAGGTTTGTCTCTCACAAGGTTTGAGGACAACTGTATTTGATATTATATTGGTGTGAAAAGGAGAGGCAAAATAAACCTGGACAAACTGATCAGGACTCTGTGTGGTGTGGCCGTCAACATGCTTGTAAGTGCTTAAAAAAATCTCAATTTAAATTCAATTAAGCCATTATGTTTGCACACACACACACTTGGGTTTTCATGTTATATGGGGACTATCGTTTTTATACTGTACAAACTAAATTCTATCCCCTAACCCTACCCATCACAGAAAACTTTCTGCAATTTTACATTTTCAAAAAACATAATTCTGTATGATTTATAAGCTGTTTTCCTCATTGGGACCAAACATGTCCCCACAAGGACAATGATTATGGATATTATTACCATCTTTATGGAGACATTTTGTTCCAATAATGTTGGGCATACCTGAACCCCACACACACACACACACACACACACACACGGATGGACTGATGAATAATGGATAGAGAATGATGATAAGAGAAATAGAGAGGAAGAAATGTTCACTTGTTTGTATGCTTACATCACACATGACTCACTGCCATCCTCACACAGACTGCAATGCTGCATTGGAGCTGAAATGGATTACGAAGAATTAAGATACACCAGGAGAAAACCATCTGTGGAAATATGAAAACATTGTAAATCATGTCAGTCTCATTGAATTATGTAGTATAGAGAAAATGTCTTTTTAACATAGTGGAATAAAGGCCAGGAGTGAAATACTGAAGTCAAACAAAGAGCAAAAGGAGGACATTTTTTTCTGTGATGGAAGTATACAGGAAGTGAGAGAAAATGAAAGGAGAGACCCCTTATCTGCCCTGACCTTGAGTAATTGTGTATTCGGGTAAATAGGGCGTCCGGGACTAATCAGTGTGTAATTTTGTTTGCGTGTGTATTAGGCTGCTGTGTGTGGAACGCTGGAAGGTGTCCATGTCACTGTTTCCATTAGCAACCTGTCACTGAAGGTCCCTCATTGTGTGTTGTTGCTGCTTCCAATGGGCAAGATGTAGAGAGTGTCTGGGTCGCTATAGCTACGCCGTCTGGCGCTGAATCCTCAACCTCTCCCCTGCTGGAACCAATTTGCATACAGAACTGCCAACCTTCACTTTTTCCACAGCAATCAGGAATATCCACGAGTGCAATAATCCCATCATTCGGCATGACTCTGACTGCTCCCAGCATCAAACAACATTCTGCACTATTTTGTCCCGGCGAGTCAATATAGCCAACAAAATGATGCAAAGACGGCTCAGTAACACATCTAGAGGGGGAGATTTGAGGGAAAGAACATATTTGTAAACGTTAAAAGCCACAGTTTCCAGAAAATGAAGTTAAACAAGACACCAGTCTAATCTTATATATTGAGAAAACGCAGTACATTGACAAATTTAACAGCAGATTTAACAGCACAGCAAGCGGCGCATGGACATTTCAAAACCCATTAATAAATAATAAAACTTTAATTAATAAAAACCTTTAATTAGTCTGACCTCTACCCTCACAGACAGGATAAGAAAAAGTGAGGAAGAGGAGATACCACGAAAGAGAAAGTGGGAGTATTCATCAGTTAAAAAAGGAACAAGGACAGGAATGTTCTTACTAAAATATCTGAACTGATTTTGTCATGAATGACCTGATGGAGAGAATGAGGGATGAGTGCATGTACATTTATGTCTTGTGTGTGTTTAATGAGGGATATGATTCTCCACGGCTGTGATCTACTCCACCAGAGGTGCGTCTAGCCTTTCATCAGCACTGGGGCAGTTTTCCATTTAAGTAATAAAGTGTACTCTTATTTTCTTGGAAGTTCTGGGAAGATTTTTGCAAAAATGGCAAAACTTGATTTTGGGAGCAGCATGGCTGGCTTAGTCCATTTATAAATCCCACACGTTATGATAATTATACAGTAATAAAGTGCTTACAAATCATGTGCAAACAGTCATATTAAGTGTTCCTTAAAATGTTTACAAATACATTAAGCGTGCACACAAACACACATTGGGTTTCCATGTTTTATGGGGACTTTCCATAGACATTATGATTTTTATACTGTACAAACTGTATATTCTATCCCATAATCCTAACTTTTTTTTTCATCAATGTGATCTTTTTTATCAAGTATTTATATGTATGTTTTCAATTTTTTTCTGTATGTATACTTTTCTACCATGTACATTTACTTGCATTTGCATAACCACAGAAACAGACAGCATTATGATATTTATTTTATTTTTTAATTTTTTAAAAGTAATCATGTTTAGCTTTGGGGATAAGGTTAAGGGATCATATATACATATGCTTAATGTATTTGAAATGCAATTAATGTCCAATAAAGGTCAGTTTAAAGCACTTAATTAATTCTTAACACCCGAGTTCAAGTCCCGGCTTGAGGTCCCCTCCTGATCCTGTTCCTCTCTCCTCCTCTGAAATAAAGGCAACATTTATATATATATATATATATATATATATATATATATATATATATATATATATATATATATATATATATATATATATATATATATATATATATATATATATATATATATATATATATATATATATATATATATATACATACATACAGTGAGGAAAATAAGTATTTGAACACCCTGCTATTTTGCAAGTTCTCCCACTTGGAAATCATGGAGGGGTCTGAAATTGTCATCGTAGGTGCATGTCCACTGTGAGAGACATAATCTAAAAAAAAAAATCCAGAAATCACAATATATGATTTTTTAACTATTTATTTGTATGATACAGCTGCAAATAAGTATTTGAACACCTGTCTATCAGCTAGAATTCTGACCCTCAAAGACCTGTTAGTCTGCCTTTAAAATGTCCACCTCCACTCCATTTATTATCCTAAATTAGATGCACCTGTTTGAGGTCGTTAGCTGCATAAAGACACCTGTCCACCCCATACAATCAGTAAGAATCCAACTACTAACATGGCCAAGACCAAAGAGCTGTCCAAAGACACTAGAGACAAAATTGTACACCTCCACAAGGCTGGAAAGGGCTACAGGGAAATTGCCAAGCAGCTTGGTGAAAAAAGGTCCACTGTTGGAGCAATCATTAGAAAATGGAAGAAGCTAAACATGACTGTCAATCTCCCTCGGACTGGGGCTCCATGCAAGCAATCACCTCGTGGGGTCTCAATGATCCTAAGAAAGGTGAGAAATCAGCCCAGAACTACAAGGAAGGAGCTGGTCAATGACCTGAAAAGATCTGGGACCACCGTTTCCAAGGTTACTGTTGGTAATACACTAACACGTCATGGTTTGAAATCATGCATGGCACGGAAGGTTCCCCTGCTTAAACCAGCACATGTCAAGGCCCGTCTTAAGTTTGCCAATGACCATTTGGATGATCCAGAGGAGTCATGAGAGAAAGTCATGTGGTCAGATGAGACCAAAATAGAACTTTTTGGTCATAATTCCACTAAACGTGTTTGGAGGAAGAAGAATGATGAGTACCATCCCAAGAACACCATCCCTACTGTGAAGCATGGGGGTGGTAGCATCATGCTTTGGGGGTGTTTTTCTACACATGGGACAGGGCGACTGCACTGTATTAAGGAGAGGATGACCGGGGCCATGTATTGCGAGATTTTGGGGAACAACCTCCTTCCCTCAGTTAGAGCATTGAAGATGGGTCGAGGCTGGGTCTTCCAACATGACAATGACCCGAAGCACACAGCCAGGATAACCAAGGAGTGGCTCTGTAAGAAGCATATCAAGGTTCTTGCGTGGCCTAGTCAGTCTCCAGACCTAAACCCAATAGAGAATCTTTGGAGGGAGCTCAAACTCCGTGTTTCTCAGCGACAGCCCAGAAACCTGACTGATCTAGAGAAGATCTGTGTGGAGGAGTGGGCCAAAATCCCTCCTGCAGTGTGTGCAAACCTGATGAAAAACTACAGGAAACGTTTGACCTCTGTAATAGCAAACAAAGGCTACTGTACCAAATATTAACATTGATTTTCTCAGGTGTTCAAATACTTATTTGCAGCTGTATCATACAAATAAATAGTTTAAAAATCATACATTGTGATTTCTGGATTTTTTTTTGTTGATTATGTCTCTCACAGTGGACATGCACCTACGATGACAATTTCAGACCCCTCCATGATTTCTAAGTGGGAGAATTTGCAAAATAGCAGGGTGTTCAAATACTTATTTTCCTCACTGTATATATACACACACACAATTTATTTGACAGGAAAACAATGGGATATAATGCAAAACTGATTGGTTTACAGTTTTCAACATTATTTATGCTTTTATGACTATGTCCTAGTTGGTGATCATCAAATACAATGAATAAAGCCCTGTTCACACCACCAGAGACACACAGCAACAAAGCAACATTATCCTCTTCATTTCAATGGAGAGCTGGCGACTTCCGGTGACACGAGCAACAGTTACCGTTGGTGACAGGATGTGTGTGTGTCCAGTGACGTCAGTAAAAAATTGAGAAATGTTTAAAGGGATACTCCACCTCTGGAAAGATGAATGTGTATTTAAAATGGGTCATTTATGTAGTAGAAATGTGAAATTATTTTTGAATTTGGAGCCTTCTAGACTGAGAAAAGCCAGAAAATGTATTTTTGGCTCATGTGGATGAAAGACAACAACTCCCAGAATGCACTTGCTTCGCTGCCCTACAAAGCCACTCCCAAGCCACGCCTACCGGTAAGAGCGCGCAGTTAAACAACTAGGCCAGGCTACTAGTTGACTCAAAACTTAAAAGATGCCGTTTTATCGTGAGTCTCCGTGATTTTGAGATCGCCCAAAATGTCCAGATGATTCGGCTTTTGCGTTCTACAGTCACCATTCATTATGTTTACTGTGGTGAGCAGGACGAGGCTGAGGGGCGCGGGAGAACGGCGCGAGGCCGGTGGAGTGATTACTGATGAGCGACACCTGTGAGACGCACCGGTCTCGTAGGCCATCTCTCACGGAGGAGCGGGAATTTTCTTAGCAATGCTAAAACGCAAATCAACCGATCACTTGTTTAGCATTCATGTAAACACTGCATTCAGATTCACCAATCGGAATTAATTCAGTTAGATTGAAACAAAAGATGTGCATGTAAACAATGAATGGCGACTGTAGAAAGCAAAAGCCGAATCCCGGACATTTTGGACGATCTCGACGGCCGGACATGTCCGGGAAAAAGAGGATGGTAACCCCTACTACTCAGCTTTCTCCACAGAACAAGAGCCTGTTAGCTCAGCTTCCAAAAAAAGATGGCTGACACTATTTGTAAATTCTGTGAGTGAGATCCCACCCTCTATGGGCGGGTTGAACACATGCGGAACGAGCTCCTACTACTGGCTGTAGTCTCTCGCCTCTGGACAAAAAATCCTCCGATGATGCAAAATGACGATTTTTGCGTCATCGGAGGATTTTTTCCAGACAAAAAAATACATAAATCTCTTGTCTCAGGGGGATATGAGGGAGGGAAGCACGGTAATTCGAAAATACTACAGGTTTTCTACTAATACAAAGCTTAATGCTAAATGCTGAAGTATCCCTTTAAGTATGCAAATGAGGCGGTGCGGGCGGTCAGAGTACAGGCATACCGGCCCACTTCGAGCATTTCTTATCACATAATGATTTATCAGTAAAATGTTACTAGGGCACAGCAGAACTTTACTGGGGCAAAAAAAGTCTAGCCCACTATTCTTCACTTCAGTTTCTTGGCTGACTAACGGAAGATATATGCTGTTTAAGGTTCATATCTCCATAGTTTATCTCTATTTAACTATCTGAGAACAGCAATCACACACACAAAACATGCAAACCATCTACCGGCGGGCTCTATAATTTAATCAATTGCCTCTCTTGGTCCTCAGATTCGAGTGTCGTCGTTGGTGATAAAGTCACATAGGTGATTTCAAGGTGGAATAGACCTACCTGTTGAGTATTATAGTTAAAGCCTGTTACCAAGGTTAATACTATCAAGTTCCCCACAACACACACCTGGAGTGACGCCAAGTGTGAAGTGTATGAACTAGGCTATATACTGATACTGGGCAAGGGTTCAATTATCCACTTGAAGCAAGGATTCAATCGGGCTCTTGAAAAGGGAAACAATCCAAGCCTCAAATCTTCGTCTTTCTCCGTCTCCCCCGAGGCCAATCCATTGGCAAGGATTAAAACCCCTGCTTGTCTCTTTCCACTGGTGTGGACATCTGAGCGGTTTCTTGCCAGGATGTGACTGAATGTTAAGCTACCGAGATTAAGTCTCTCACAGCACTTGTTCGAGGAGGTTTGTAGGGACTGTTTTGCCATCTTGTACGAGCAGCTTGCCGAAACAGCTACTTTACACTAGGGGTGAAGTCAGAGTCACCACAATCCAGTTTAACCCCTGGGCTAATTTCACTTCATTAGCTCAGTAAGTGTTTTCAGTGGCAGATCTCTGGCAGAAGTTCGAGAATCCAATGTATAAGCGTACTCCAAAGCATACGAGGACAGCTGGATGCTTCTTTTTCAACAATTACTCGACTGGAGTCACTAATTAAAAGTAAACATGCAATTGCATTAGCTAAACTGAATCGCCACATCTAATTATTGCCACGTTACAGAATGAGGCACAGGGTTCATGCATGCTAAAAAGGCATGATGCCAAATCAATATAGCTGGAAAATGTCATGGCTTTGTCACCATTCTTTACGGTAATATAATGGCGGTGATTTGCTCATCATCACTCAAAAATTACTTAATGTGTAATTAGACAGAAATGTCACAGGTCTCTTGGCGCCTTTCTGCCATTATGTGTGTAATGCATGCTTTGATTAGATGCTTCCAGGCATGATTTCTACAATCCTCAACAGGTCTTTACCAGAAGGTCAACTCACAGCCAGCGTCCACAGCCCGAACAATGGCTTTCTGCGAGAGCAGAGAATCACGCAGCCCCAATGTTTACATGCCCTCAGAAGTATAAGGCAAGATAATGTTTGTACGGCACTGTAGTGCTCAATTTGCATGTTTCCTGGATTTGAAGAGCATTCAAGGTCTTGTTCAACTCAATCGAGGGGCTTTTTTTTTTTTTTTTTTTTTTTGCTGCTTTACATTTCAGATGTGGATAATTATCTACTCAGAGATTTTTCCTGGTGCAATTTATTAAAAAGCTAATTTGACCCAGAACACAGGCACTCTGCATTAAATCTGGATCGGAGCTTTTATATTTAGTCTGTTAGTTTCCATACCAGCAAAATCCCCGCAGCCAAGGCACGCCTAATTCCGAGATAAATATTGTCTCACGTAACATTAATGAAAGCAAACACGCGAAAAAAGGACGTTTCTCGCAAACAAACACACAAAAAGTGTTCGCCAGCGCGTATCTGTTAGAAGCCAAGTGCTTTTACCTCATCGAGTGAGAAGTGGCTGCTCTCTGCCTGATAAGAATTTAATTAATTCAATTTGTGAGGCCACTCTGAGTCAGCGCGAATCTCAGAATAACTTCTGAATGACAATAAAAACGCATGAATGGAGATTGAACGCTCTAATTTGTGTTTGTTTATGAAAGCTTTCAATGCAAGAGGGGAGTGCAATATCTTGGGTTCGACTTGGATTTGAAAGCTGATAAGAAAAGAAAACATTACATTAGGGTCAGCTTTACACTGTAATGTCATACAAGTTTGTTTAAACTTTAATTGCATGCATTATGGACACGATGTAAAAGAAACTGAATAAAAATGACATTTTCTTGACTTCCATAAAATGGAACTCTCAAAAAAGATTACAATATGATTTTGCAGGTATGCAAATTAGCAGGATGGAATAAAATGTGCTGAAAAAAGAAATTAATTAAAGTCTTTGCTGTCAAAAACTGACTGCTACATGACAGATACTAATATAATTGGCCCCATGTTAAGATTGTTTACATTTTAATTAAATGTTAAATACATACAAAAAGGTAGATATTTAGCAACTGAGAATACAGAAATCTATGAAGAAAAACAGTTACTTTTTGACTGAATGTTAGGTAAATACTAAAAAGGTAGATATTTAATAATGGAAAATAGAAATACATCTGTGGTGGCTTCGTCATATTTTTGAAAAATAAAGAAAAAAGAACTTCATAATTAATTATATTACCATTCTGTGTTTGAAAAGTAAAGAAAATCTGTTTTTCTTATGGCAACAGCATGTAGTTGAGATTTAAAAAAAGAAAAATAATGTTATTGAAGTAAAGGCAGTCTAGAAATACTTCAGATAATTAAGCAATATCACACAAGCAAGTATGCTGTAGTACTTGAAGAATAACAAATTTTAAGAATCTATTTCAAATATGTTTTAGATCTGCTTATCCTATTTCCTTACATAACATCACATAAAAAACTAAGGTGAACTATACTGTATTGGGCATTCAAGGTGAACATGAGGGCATCCATTTACTGATTAGATTTTTCCTTTGAAGGGGTTTTGTTAGTCTTTGATCTCTCTACTAAGAGTTGAACTATGTGTGAATGTTTACCTAGTCTTAGTTCTCGTGACCATGTGTTGTTTAGTATGCTGTAGTACTAAATATCAGTATGACTGTAGGCACAAGGCTGAAAATGCATGGTTGTGCATCTAAAACACCTGGCTTGTTTTTAAAGAGCTGTTTTCCTGTCCTCAGGATAGAGGGATAGAGAGAGAGGGATAGAGAGAGAGAGAGAGAGAGAGAGAGAGAGAGAGAGAGAGAGAGAGAGAGAGAGAGAGAGAGAGAGAGAGAGAGAGAGAGAGAGAGAGAGAGAGAGAGAGAGAGAGAGACTGGGTTGACTGGAGTGTGAAATCAGCTTCTAACTTTTTTTAGGATTCATGGGTTTAGCAGTTAATTAGTGTAAGAACACAAACACTCAGACTCTCACCAATCCACACACCCCGAATACTGCAATTATTCCACACATTTTCTACCACATCTAAACTCTGAACTACACAAACACCCTTTCTCAGTCCATCTCATACACACTTACAGTAATACAGTAATTACTTCAGTTCTTGCCTGATTTGTCTTGGAAAACTCTTTTGTTCTTGTTCTTTCTTTCTCAACTCATTTAATGGTGCCATATCGTATCGAAGCAAATACCAAAGAAAACTTTCACCTCTGATCAGTGTTAAGCACGTTACATACTGCATTTCTCACCATTGTTCGTAACTCTTGATCAGAATCCATTTTATTCTGCATCTGCTTCACACTCTGCAACCATAGACACCATTACAATACACATCACAACGTAGGATATAGAAGAGCAATATCGAGTATGCAAAGTGTATGTTGGTCATGTTCAGGGTGGAAGGGATATTCAATAGTCTTTGTATCCTGGTTCACTGCCTTAGACGAGATCATCTCAGCAAGGGACAGAAGCTTGCAGCCAATTACTTTTTCAGCACACTTGATAATGCGCCGTAGCGGTTTCATTAGCACAGCCACATCAGACGATGACAGAAGACGTGATTACACTTTCGCTTTCGATTAAACTTTTGATTAATCGCCTGTGTTTGTATTGTTCCTTGGATAAAAGCATCCGGGAAAATTAATAAATATAAATGCAAAATGTAAATGTGCTCAGTTGTGATGCTATAAACAAGTGAATCTCATTCCTTCCAGTCTACCGCCTATTACCATTTTCTGACGCTATATTCATCTACCCACAAATCCCTGGGAGTGACGGTACGGCAGAAAGTGCTGTAACTGAACGAGCTCACCCCAGGGTCACTCACTTACACATTCAGAGATCCCATCACACTCTTTCATGTCTCTTCCTCTCTCTCTCTCACAGATACTTTAATTACCCTTCCACACTCATGTCTCATTTCAAAACTTAGCTTACAGACATACAGGAACCCAAATCACTCTGAACTGCCTAAATATATATTGTATGTGCTTTCAGCTAAGATTATGTTTTTGTACTTTTATTATATAAATACATTTACACATGCGCTGTTGGCAGATGCTTTAATACACAGTGATTTGCATAGCATTTAAGGTATACATTTTATCAGTTCATGCATTTCCTGGGAATCGACCAAACCTGATTACGGATCCACTGTTTCTTCAACTTGCTCTACTGTTTGAGCTAGATGAATTCTGCCATGATAACAATCATAATAGTAACAATTATAATATTAACAACGTTAAATGGATAGTTTATTTACTCCCCCTCATGTTGTTCCAAACCTGTATGAATTTCTTTCCTCTGTTGAACACAAAGGAAGATATTTTGAGGAATATGGGAAACTAAACAGTTTCTGGTCCCCACTGACCTCCATTGCTTACCGCCATTCTTCAAAATATCTTTTGTGTTCAACAGAAGAAAAGAAACTCATACAGGTTTGGAACAACATGAGGGTGAGTAAATGATAACAGAATTTTCATTTTTGGGTGAACTATCCCTTTAACAATCGAAAAATGAACAAGGCATCCTAAATTTTCCAGGAACAAATTTTTGAGAAGCGTTTGTTTGAAGTTGTGAGAGGTGCTAAATATGGATCATATCTCTTCTTCATATCTATTTCTTTGTGCTTTCTTTCTATTGGTCACATGGTGTTAGTCTAATTTATATCTTGTACCATTAAAGGGCATATGGTGCAGCTTGTGTGATAGCAGACGCTTCTTTAAATTCTGACAAGTGGATTTGGATCTCTCAGTGTTCCTCACAGTCTCTGGGTCATCAGGGAGATAGTCGAGCTGCAGTAACAAGGTAGCAAGATGACACATGTGTTACCTGCCATAGACACAAACCATAATGCATACACTCATGCTCATGCATTTATATACCACAAGTCCAACTGGTCTCTCTAATGGCAGCACTGGGAATCACTTCACACATCTCTCAAACCAGTACTTGCAGGGGGAAAAATAGTGTAGCCATGGCAACTGATCAGAGATTCAGTTGTGGCTGAGTACCTGGACAGCTAGGAGAGTATTATGAGGAAAAAAGTCTCTCTCATGAAGAAACACACATGCAGCGCTGGGCTGAGAACAGGTCACAGGCTTACTGACATAACAGGCCCTCTTGGGCCACTGCTGTGAATAAGACCCATATATTCTATACGTCCCCATATAGCCTCTCTGTATACAACTTAAAGCACATTTTAGCTCTGCTTTTCACTACATGTAGGCTAATACAAATGCAGATAGACTGAAGGATACAATGAATGACACACAGACAGAAGAAAAAAAAAATACTGCACGTCTGAATTTTGCAAAGGAGCATCTGTTCCTCATTGCTACTGGCAAAATATTCTATGCATGGACAGAAAAGTGTAAAGTTGAGGTGTTTGGGAGTAAAAAAAACAACAACCAAAAACTAAATGTGAAGAGAAAAACACAGAGCATACCAACATCTAAACCTCTGAAAGTGTCCAGGGTCTGGGCAGCTTGCAGTCATTGGTGAAAAACAGTTAATTCCCAAGTACTTAATCATGACAGGTCTGAGAATTGAAGGCAAGCATTGTTGGTTGGCATAATGACCCACAGAACAGAAGTAAATCAACAACAGAACTGCTTTAACAGAAGAAAATCTGTTCTGACCCCAACCTGATTGATGCTTTAGCATGACCTCAAGAAAGTGATCCACTGCAGACAACTCAAGAACGATGCTGAAGTGATCAGAGGAATAGTCCAGAATAGCCCCTGTTTATTTTGTAGATATGATCTGAAATGACAAGAAACACTTGTGCTACCAAAGTCATTAAATTCAAGGGTTCACACTTTTTCCACCCTGCACTTGAATCTCCAGCAGAGTCAGAATGGACACAAAGCACATAATTATAATAATGGTCCACAGAAGGCAAGTTTGTAGAGAACCCAAGTGCAGTTTATTTACAAAACGTGATCAAACATAAAACAAAGGCATGGTATGAACTCAAAACATAACTGTGGACATGACGCTTACCAACAGAGGTTACAGGAAACAATACTTGACCAGGACACATGGCAAACATGAGGGCTTAAATACACAAGGACTAATGACTAGACAAGCGACACCTGTGAACAATGAAACAATGAACCAATGACAACATGACACATCAGACAAGGGAACACATGGCAGGATCACATGACTAACAGGGAATCACATGACAAAGACACGAAACATGACTGACATGAAACAAAACCAAAATAAGACGTTACATATCCCCCCTCTATGGGTGGCTCCAGACACCCAGCATGAAACAAAACATGATAAAGTCCAGGAGGGTGGTCTTGGAGGAGGGAAGGGGAACAGGGCTAGAACTGTGGCGGCGGCCATGGGCCGTGGGCGGACCTGGCAGTGTCCTGGCACCCAATTTTCTTGGGTGGAGGCTCTGGTGTGGCGGCGGCCATGACGTGGAGAGGCTCTGTCGTGGCGGCGGCCATCTTGGCCGAGGGCTCACAGGCTGGAGCCGATGTGTGTGCTGCCCACACACTAAAAATAGCCATGGCGACTATGAGGAGTGCTGTGTCTTCCGGAGCTGACTCAGGCGCGGCGGCCATCTTGTCCGAAGACACAGGCTCGGCAG
The DNA here is from genome assembly GCF_963993115.1 of Abramis brama. Classification (NCBI taxonomy): domain Eukaryota; kingdom Metazoa; phylum Chordata; class Actinopteri; order Cypriniformes; family Leuciscidae; genus Abramis; species Abramis brama. Next base: position 4,605,031 of record NC_139980.1, on the reverse strand, counting down.
GCATGACGTGGTCAAACATAAAACAAAGGCATGGCATGGCATGAACTCAAAACATAACCGTGGACATGACGCTTACCAACAGTGGTAACAAGGAAACAATACTTGACCAGGGCTGCGTTCAGCCCCGACAAAACGTTGCACAACGTTTTTTAAACAGAAACGGTGATGCGTTGAACACACTGTTCTGATGACGCAAGAGTTGCAACTATGGCAGCTGAGAAGGCCATTCTTTGTGTTCTTTGTGAAGAATTTTCGGAGCCTGATGAAGTCGGTATAAATATGTGTTTATTAATACTACAAAATATGCCCGATGTTACAGTTACTGCACTTGGAAGCACACATCTTACCTAAATCAGACTAAAACACATCTATTTAGCCTCACATACTGACTTTATTTGTAGTTCATACTGTTTTAATACCCTGTATTTTCTTTCTCATTTTTAGGAAAAACACTAAATTACCATTGTTTATTTCTATACTTGCAATGAAGCTAAAAATATAAACAACTACATCATTATGTTGATATCCTATATTTTTTTACAATAAAACTTTCGACAAACATGTCTTCTAATATCCTCAGTTGTTGTGTATACCGAGCTGCACATAGACAGTGGAGCTGCATCAAACAAATTTGTAAATTACTTTCCTTGAACCCATTTTGCGAGTTCACTTTAATACCACGTGCTTTATATACATGTTGCTGCTGATTGGACTTTAGTTCTGACACACCCACCAAACAAGAGAAAACGTATCTCAAACCCCATTGCACACCGGTGCACGCCGTTTCCAGGAAACATGACGTTCAACCCGGAAACCGTAGCAAAACGTTGCGCACCGTTTTGAACTTGAACATGCCCCAGGACACATGGCAAACATGAGGGCTTAAATAGGCAAGGAGTAATGACTAGACAAGGGACACCTGTGAACAATGAACCAATGACAACATGACACATCAGGCAAGGGAACACATGGCAGGATCACATGACTCACAGGGAATCACATGACAAAGACATGTAAACATGACTGACATGAAACAAAACAAGACAAGATGTTACAATAATGTATTTTTTTTGTCTCTCTCAATAGCAAAAACAGAACTGAAAGAGAGTATGATTTATTTTTACACCTGACTCAAATAAATTGATTATTTTCCATCACAGTCCATCTGCTGGACCATAATTCCTGTGAGTCATACTGATTGATAAATATTTAAATATTCTGTATGCCACATTTGCGATCACGGTAAACAATGATTAAGCACTTGAAGCCTAGAGGATGCATTTCTTGAAACATTCTTTCCTGCCAAGGTTGCAGTTTTGTCAATACAGCTACATAACTTATTAGAATCTCTGCTAAAAGGGAATAATCTCTGTAAATAAACTATACTGAATCTCGTGCTTGTGTACATTTCTGTGAAATGTGTGTAGCCTATCTGTATATTAGCTTCTGCAGGGGCCGGTTTCACAAAGCTATTTTAGACCGGTCTATAGTGTTAGACAAGTCTAAAATTTGCTCATAGACTAGTCTAATGCAAGTTAGACTGTTTCACAAAAATAAAGACTGACTTAATTTAGACCAAAAAAATTAGACACTTACCCCCAGGCTAACTTAGGTCTAAGACTCTGTTACCTTGGCAAGCAGCAGTAACAATCAGTTACATTACAAACAGCCAAAAGAAAAGGGAAAATGGCTCCTAACTTAAACATTTCTTCTTGTTACTACATTCTCCGCTAAATTTCCCAAGTAAAATGTCCTTGTAACTGTTATACTCCTCCAACAAACACATATTATCCGCTGGGGTAAACTGCACTGAGCGGTTGAATGCGCTTACTCGATCCGCCATGTTTTTTTGTTTTGAAAAGTGTCTTATTTTACCCAGAATGCATTGCAGTTGTAAGGCCCGTGAAATTGGCCCAATATGCCGGTCCGCCAATACACAGGGAAGGTTATCACGTGTTCTGTCCTTACTCGTGCAAAGTATTGGTTGGTTAAATTTACAATACATTTAGTTATGTATTCTCTCGTTAATTCATCTGACTCCATAAATGAAAGGTTTAATAATATCTGTGCCTCACTAAAAGTGAGCGAATGTTCGACTATTCTTTTTAACCATTAAATGAACAATGTCAAGATCAATTAGAATAATCACATGTAACAATTTATTATGTCAGGTAAATGTATCATGCCAATTTCATAATCAATTCAAAGATAATGGATACAAAACATCAAATTCTCTGGAATAAAGAAAAGAGATGCATACCCAACATTAAGCAATACATGAGGCTGAGAGCTTTCACTCTCAACCTCACGGACCAATCTGAAATACAGAAAAGGCCCCGATCTCCCTGCTGCACTTCCTTAAATAGACAAACCTTTTCACCTGGAACCATGTGCTAACAATAGAAATTTGCATTCAGAGGTACACTGTAGCACCTCTTGGGGATGCGTGTCCATTTGCTTGAGAGACCAACCCCTCCTTGTATGCTAGTTATCCATAAACCTTCAAAAACCTTATTACCTTGTGTTTTACTTATTCTGGAAATAAGACATTTGTACCAGTCGCACTGTGACATTTTAAATGATACCAAACATGAAAATACTCTGTGATAATCATTTACATTAAGCTATACATTTTCTTGGGAGAAACCAGGTGATCATCTGAGTATGAGAGAGGGGGGTGAGGGGAGAGGGAAGGAGATGTAGATTAGGTTGACTCGGAGGTGAGACTTTCGTCTCAATGGTGCACGAGGGCCAATTCAAATGGTAATCTCCAGAGAGGTCCTTTTGTCCTCTCGGGGCCTGGCCACCCCCAAAACAGACTGTCTAGAATTTCCTAATTTATCAATTCTTACACAGTGTAGTCCTACTTAAGATAGTCAGAGTCTTAAGTGCTTTGTGCAGCGGTCTGATTTAGATGTCTCTGAAGTCTGACTATCTACTACTGTATATCTAAGCCATAGTCAAAGTCTATCTTTGTGAAACCGGCCCCTGGGACCTATACCATGAAGCCGGTGTAGGTGGCTAGCCCGATATGTTTCAGTGTAGTTTGCGCCAACCCTGGGCTTTAGGCACCATGAAAGTGGTTTGGCTTTTAGCAGTGTTCATCGCCATAGTAACTTACGCTCCACGGCTAACCTGGCCCGGGTCAGGTGATGTTCCAGGTAAGAGGATGCAAACCGAACTTGGACCAATCAGCTGTGAGCAAAGTGACACATGTCTGATGCGATAAAGTCACTCCACCTGTTTCTTCTTCAAATTAAAAGATCACTACATAGAAAATGATTTTTAAAGACAAAATCGTCAGGCCTTTAGTAATGCTTATTTAGAATAATAATTTTGTATGATTTAGATATTATTTATGTAATTATTATACCCTTAATCGACCACACATGTACAATTTTAGTTCATCAATTATTATTACGCAGAGTTTAAATGAATAATATAAATACGCTTTAGAATCATTAGATAAAGCTATAAAATGACTACATGTGAGCTTAAATGTTCATTTCTCTCTATACCTTTATCTTCACAACTTTTACTTGCACTGATATACAGTAGCAAGACCTTTTCTTTTAGTTGTCCTCTTTCATAGACAGCTATTTTCTTCTTGCTGTGTAAATTTGTTTAAATTCTTAATATGTTAATACTTTTATTAAATAAGTGAATCGCGCTGCTTCTCTCACAAGAAATGAATCGCAGTTTCACTCTTTCTCAGCATGTGATTGGCTGTTGGCTGCTGACGTCACACCTAAACTCCTAAACTCAGGATCAAAGCCTGAGTTGACAGAGAAAGTTGATGATCAGCATCATGGTACCAACAAAGCCCGGTTGAATTGGTTTGGTTTTGTCAACTCGAAACTAATCCTGTAACCCTGAGTTTGTTCAACTAGCATCATGGTACAGGCCCCAGCTGTGCTCTCTCTCAGCCTCTCTAATCTCCACTGTTTCATGTCTTGTCAAGTGGTTTCCCTCTCATCCCATGAGCCCTTTCTCACTCTCTCACCCTTATCTTGGTCTCTCTCATCTCTCTTCTCCTGTACTCGAGTGCAACAATGTCTCTCATCCTTTCATTCTCTCTCTTTGTCTCTGGAGGGGGTCAACAGTCTGACAGCAAATTTGTGTGTAGAAAGGAATTTATACAAACCCTTGCAGAAAAAGACGTAGCTACCCCCACAGAGAACACGAGGGCATCCGTGTAAACTAACACGATTTTCCAGTATCCACCAGCTTTTCGAGGAATTTTCTTGTTTCAGTCAGAGTAGCCTAATGATGTCAATGAAATTACCAACATTTTTTTTATTTTATTTTTATGTATGCATTCAATGATTTGATCTGTTGTTTAACAAACATTTTCTTCTCCGTTTTATCCAGCTGTTCCAGTGCATTTGTTTTCAGAGACCCTTTCTGCACTGTAAAAAAAGGAAAGTTGACTTAACTTAAAATTATAAGGCAACTTTCTGCACTGATTTTTTTAGTTGACTCAACTAAAACATCTCTATAGTTGAGTTGACTCAACTATAACATCTCTAGTTGATTAAACTCTATTAGTTGAGTCAACTCAAAAAATCTATGCAGCAAGTTGCCTTATAATTTTAAGTTAAGTCAACTTTTCTTTTTTTACAGTGTGTAGGTTACGTTATGCCAGTAGGTAGTGACAAAAGATTGTTTTTATGAGTCTTTGAATCACTGACTCTTTCAAAAATGTTGATTCATTTAGCAACAACTAAGACTAAATCATTCGCTCAAATGATTCGTTCAACAACACTGTGCTTGGAAACGCGCGCGGGTGTATAATTTTAAAATATTGTTTTAAAAACTATTATATAAAAGCAGTCACGTAGGCTTACATAAAATTTTATCAATAGGGTATTTCACCATGAATAGGCTAATTATCACGGCTCTGAATACTTGGAACCCTATACACGATTCAGTCGGATTAAATGGACAAAAATGAATAGGCCCTGGCTATCACAAGACAAAATATTGATTAAATGAATGGCATTTTCGTCAATAGTAAAACAAAGCTATCAAATTAATGCTATTCAGTCACAACACTTTTTTTTTCCAGTCCATGTACCCTTCTGTTTATTTCCACTCTCACCCTGGTTTCCCTTGTTAAATGCACAGCGGCCCTGTACAGAGGAGTTAAATGGTTTGAGAGACAATGATAACCTTACAACAGACCCGTTATTAGTAGCATTCTTAGCTCCTCTCTAGTTCTTCTCATCCGACTCTGACTCAAGCTGAAAACCTCCATTTATTCCCCTGGCTCACCTCTGACATGACAATTAAACCATTTTGTGTTCCCTCCGAACCCTGACGCTGGCTTCTGAGTGAATAATTTGACTAAGAAAGCAATTGTAAAATAATTCTTGAGTAGATGGAATGGAGATAGAGGCAATTCTAAAGATAAGCTAATCTTGCTGTCAAAGCCCACTCTGTGCAATAGCCTACTCCACAGGTTAAGCCTGCACGAACATTCTCGTTTCAAGCTGGTATAATAAAATGCGGAAGAATGAACCTGAAAAGGCCTCCTCCTCAAAATTCAGTATGAAAGAGAGAATCTGACACATTTAAAGATCAAAAGTAGAACGCATCTAAAGTTAAAGGATTGTTCCGGGTTCAAAACAAGTTAAAGGAACACTTCACCCATTTGAATTAAGCTTTGTATCATTAGAAACCCAGTCATATTTTTGAATGATTGTGCATTATTCCCTCATTTTCCCCTGAGACGGGAGAAATACGGATTTCAGTGTTGCAGTATTGCAGTAGACCTATTACAGATCAGTGGATGGGACTTCACTTGCAGAAACTAAAAGCAATATCGAGCAATAGTTACTTTCTGTCTTTCCTCGGTCAAGAAGGCACCAAATTCGAAATTTATGTTACATTTTGACTGCATATATGACCCACTTTCAATAAAGATTAATGTTCCCACGGGTGAAATGCTGCTTTAAACTATCTACAGAATCTGTGGCGTGCTGTTGATTAGAACAGACAATTATTACATCCCTCAGTTTGTAAATTGTAAGACTACAGGGAAGTACTTTAAAAGCAGACACGTGAAAGTGTTTATCTTCTATATTACATTTTTTTTTTTTTTGTGATAGAGACGCTGTGGGAGTTGCTGTGGGTGGAGTTACACTTTATTTTCGACTTAAATGTGCAAGGCTTCTAGTGTTAGCCACTTCAGTTATTTTAGCTGTACAAAGACAGCCTGTTATGCTGGTTGATATTGCAAACTCAAACACACTGGCAAATAGTTTTCAGTTTACTGCACTTCATATTCTTCTAGTTATTTACCTATAGTGGCGAATGCATCAGAAATCTTGCACATTCACGTGAAATAGCTTACTTCCGCAATGAAAAATAAGGTGGACAGTCTGTGACACTGTCTACAGTGGATATGGTGCAACTGACAGTAAACTGTTCTTGCGGTATTGACAAAGGATGGCTTTGGAAAGTACACTACGCTTTGACGTGTCCAGTTTAGACAGCCTCAAGCTGTTGTCGTATTACCTTTGGATGGTGAATCTCTGTGGGTGAAATGTGGGTCATCTCAATGAACTTTGAACATAATTTGCCTCTTGTATAAATATAAAGCTGTTTAGTTTGGAAGTAACCTTTTAATAAGTGGTACTTTAATGCATCGCTACACTATTAATAATAGATGATAAACCTTATTATCCGAAGTTTGCTAATGTGACGATTCCTTAAAGGTGCAGTAAACGCTTTCTTAGAATCATTGCTGAACACTCTTGAAATCAACTTAAACACACCCATCCCTTCATTGCTCCACCCCTAAAATGAACGAACACGCGACGCAAGAGTGGATATCTCTTTATCATAGCAGAAGCGAAGCAAAATATAGCTTTGCGAAAAATAAAGTGAAGATGATGAACGAATGACAAGAAAGAACAAAAAATAAACATACAGTACATGAGTAAATACAGCAGCTCCAGACATGACACTTATAACCAACGTTACTCGCGTGTGGAGCAGAAACAACGCAACCTCATCGTCCGTTTTCAGGCCTTCCCGCTTAGGTCTCTCCAGCGCTGGAAAGCTTTTCTAATATTAATGCGTGTCCTAAAGCTCTTGCCTGATCACAATCCTTATTTGATATTCAGTCCGATTCACTTTCAACAGCGTTATTCAGAAATCGCTAACTGCACCTTTAATCATTTCTTCACAAACTGAGGGAGAAGTCGAAATAGTTTGCCGTGGTTATCGGCAGCATGCCATAGACATTTTGTGTAGCTTACAAAAAAGGCGGACACATAAGTCATCCTTAATTCCTTCTGAATCTTCTAACACTTCCACAGGCACGCTAATATCGATTGAGCCATATTACACTTACAGTCAGTTAAAAGGATTAAAAGCAGCTTACCTCTCTGGATTGCTGCAACAGATACATCACACTTCAGAACTGATGGCAGGTAGTCTTTAACTGCAAGAAAAAACTCCTCCTGAAATATGTGGCTAAGTTAAAAAACTGGCAGTTGTGGTTATAATTCTCTTCGCTAACCCTAATGAGGTTCACAAACAAATAGTGGTTGTTTCCAGTGAGCTAATGCTTTCGATTGCAGCCCATTATTCATTCAGCTCTGTTGGGACTGTAAGTCACAAGCAATGTCATATTTATGCAAAACATGGATGTCAGCCTCATCGTCTCATAGGCTGTTATTATCATTATGCGCGCCGTAAGTGTGCCAAATTAATGAACGCTGCCTCTCGCGGTCTAGAACGTTGACAGCCACCTAATGATGAGGTGCTGTCTACCTGTAAGCTATGGTGTAATTATTATCTCCAACAGAGCACACTCTCCCGCTCACACACTGTGGAGAATGATGGTGTAGAAACCTCTTTGCAAAAACACAATCACACAGCTTCTGTTCCCCTTCTCTGGTTTTATTTGCTGATGTGTAATAAGGTCCACAGGGCAACTCTGAGTTTTATTCACAGTGGAGCAGAGTTCAGAAGTTCAGAGAAACGGGGACTATTCGGGATTAGGTTTGCAAATACTGTACTAAACTCCTCAAACAGGATTTAGGTGTGTATTTTGCAGTCTTGGCAGTTTCTCGGATGCGCTTTGCCGTAGTAGTGGAGCATTATTTGAATTTTTTATAGATACTTACAATTAACGCAACGTCCTAGACCTAGATGTCTTAGAAACACCGTAATGAATGCTTGCTGTATAAAACAGTTGCAGGTAATGCAGACAATGTTCTTTGGGTTTAAAAGATACCCATTGCTAATTGTTTCCCACTTAAACCTCTGAATACATTCAGCCAACGCCGTCTCACGCCATCACATGCATTTGGTACAGGCAATTAATCTGTGTAATAACTCAAACAGTGGTGGAAACAACATCAGTTACAATTAACAGCCATGATAAGGAGACATAATGACTTTGCGGGTGTTTATGCTGCAATATATTTGCTAATCATAACATGCGTTATGTATCTTTCTCCCTTGACAAAGACTCTCTTGGGGGGTGAGATTCCAATTTACAGCCAGCAAATAAAGCTGAGCTCCGACAGGACCGCAGCAGCAGCCCTTTGGATTCGGCGTAGAACTAGATTTCTACACTAAATCAATGTCAATTTAGACAATGCTTTCTGAAGAAAATTTTAGTAGTGCTGGCCTGTGTAAAAGCAAATGCGCTTTCAAGGAAAGTTAGCTAACTCGGCAGCCATATTTGCAATGATCATATTTGCAAGATCAGCTTCTATCTAATTGAATGGGGAAATAGTGCAATCTCAAAAACCACAAGCCAAACTCACTTTGAAATGACATATTTCATATCAGCGACAAAATACTGTCCCATAAATGCTCAAGTAACCAAAAAAAAAATATATTTTTTTTTTCAGGTTTGTCCAGCCAATGCGCATGTGCAGTCCTAAGTGCGCATCTCAAGACACTGCGTTTCTATCGCAGAAGCTTCTAACAGTGACTGTATGACTTTACCAGTAGAGTGGTGCAGGTATGACATCACTTTGTAGGCCAAAACGTGGAAATGAGTTAGCATTTTAGCACTTCCGGTTCCATCGTCCCGAAGTCCATGGGTTTTTAGTTAAATGGCTGAAATCAGGTCGGTGGTGAAGTTCAAGACACTTTCACGTTTTATTCCACGACATAAAATAAATCGATATTACTCCACTTGTGATTTTTTGACAGCGAAGCTGTTACACGTCTTGAAAAGGCGGTTGCTAAAAATTGGCTTAATGGGTCGTTAATGGGTCAATTGGTGTTGAAGTCGTCCGACAATGGTGTAGTTCATTTTGCCAGGATGTTGCTAAAAATGTGGGGTTTAGCATGTAAAAATAACAGTTAAAGTAATCTCTTTTTAACAAGCCGCACAGATTCAGGTCTGATGAAGAGTATTTACTCTTGTATTTATTCACTTAGCAGACACCACAATTAGCAGAATGCATTTAGCAAAAACACCACCACCACCACACAAATAATGTTTTCTCTTGAGTAAGTCTGTATTTGGTATTCTTACATGACTGGCACGATTTGAGGTACCAATTCATGTTTGTTGGACAAACGGTGCGGGTCAAGTCGGGTACCAGAGTTCAGTACTTTATTAGGGTTAGGAGTTTGGTCAAATGATCATGATAAACAGTATCAGTTATACTTGCCTTAGCAAGCACCGCTAATAATAATAGAACAAATGTTTTCTTTCTTCAATTATAGCACATTTGCACACTCAGGGTATCAGGTGAGATATTACAGCCAAGTACAATAATATATTAAAAACGGATGCTGTACTATTTGTATTAAACATTCACATCACATTTATCTTAAGAATCTTTTCTTACCGTTGGGCCTAATACTTCATTGCCCAAAATGTGCAGTACACCAAACTTGTTATATAAAAAAAACAGGTTTTGTGAGATAAAGCAAAATGCTTTTTTATTGAGCACTGCTGATACAATTTTATTAAAATCCACATATTTTCCAACACATGTTGTAGTACGTTCCTGTGTGCGCGTTAAAACAATCACAGGCGAGTGAGCCTGAAGGCCTAATCTGTTTTCTTCAAAAATAATTAATAACCCTACAAAAGAAAAGAGCAAAAAGTTGTGTGTGGAAACTATCAACCGTGAAGCCGCACATACATACACGTGCAGAACACTCTCTCAGCACACATGCGACGTTTTCAATTCAGACTCCGGCTGTAATGATTATTAGCGCAGGCTAGCGTGACCAAACAGCCAAAGTAATGTAATTACACCCGTGTCACAGAGCTTCACTCAGGAGAGAGAAACCGACAGCGAGAGAGAGAGAGAGAGAGAGAGAGAGAGAGAAATGGGAAGATGATTTGAGTCTTTTGCCAACGGGAAGAAATCCTAAACAAACAGTGTCTGAATAGGCTAATTACAACTGATATTTGTGGTGCCAATGTCCCTTTAATATTCCATTTTATTCAGCTGAGATTGACTTCTTTCATTTGTTGACTGATTTGTCTCCAAAACACAGACGGACACACATGACCCCTCCGTGTCAGTCTGTACCCACACGTACTCCTCAAAGCCATTTTCTAATGACAGCGAGGGCGCTATTGAAGGTCAGCTGTCCTGGGTGTGATCCTCGGTAGGACAGGAGCAAGGACCCGGCCTGAGCACTGTGGCCGGCCTGGTGGAGGTCACGAGCGGCCTTCTCCACATCCCAAACCCCCTGAGCCAGCATGTGAGAGACCAGAGAAGAATACAGAGCTGTGTCCACACAACTGATCAACATCCCAGCATTCAACAGCAAAGACAGGAGCTCAGAGTCACACACCTCCTCAGTCACCTACAGAAATATAAGAGAAAGAGATAGAAAGAGCAGAGAGAGAAACAAGCCAGGAGAGGGAGGAAAAAAATCAATTTCAATAAACACTTTAGTGCGACAAACAATCTGTGTGCGAGCAAACCTCCCACTTCACACAAACACCACACAAAATATTGTATTTCCACCATATATAAACAAGTAATTGTTATACTTTACTTTTACCAAGTGTTAATATGGACATTTTCCCAACACAACAAAAGTCCTGTTACTTTATTACTGTTACTTTGTTTTCACCCGTTTTTACAACTTCCTTGTATATGTGTATATGTATGTGTGTATATATATATATATATATATATAATATATATAATATTACATTGTTACAAAAATGCAGTTCTTTTGAACTTTAAACTTTAGTCATTCATCAAAGAATCATAAAAAAATGCTTTACGGTTTCCACAAAAAATATCAGTTTGGATTCCACTAAATCAGCATATTAAAATGATTTCTAAAGGATCATGTGACACTGAAGACAGGAATAAATTACAATTTAAAATATACTGAAGCAGAGAACAGTTATTTTAAGCTGTAATAATATTTCACAATATTACTAGTTTTTCTGTATTTTTGATCAAATAAATGCAGCCTTAGTGAGCACAAAATTCTTCTTTCAAAAATATCACACAATCTAATCGACTGGGTCAACCCTGTTACTAGATATTTTACCAATCTATGTCAAACTATTCTATGAAATCTTAAAATGTCAACCATGTAACCACAATTTATTGATGATTCAAATGTGAATAATTGTAGAAATAGGAGCATTACATTCTTTTTGTATTAAAATAGAATTTGAGCACGAAGCTTGCAATGTCCAATTAAACTGTAAAACTCTTTACAGTTTGAGTTCTATAAAAGCATCATATTCCAATGTATATACAAATATTCCCTATTATTAATGAATTAACCCTACTCTATTATGTACACATCTGAGACAATATTACAAAAAACACCAATAACCCTTGTAAAGTTGTTTGACATAACAATAGCTGGGAACACTACTGTATATTCTCTTTATCTGTGTTATCTAGTGGCCATGTTGCACTTGCAAGTCTGAAGGGGGTCACATGCGATATAAATGAGCTCCGAGAGAGATGTCCCAACCCTTCTGCGACCCCCAGCCCGCTCAGAGAGACCAGGAGACCCTCTCTCGTCTTTTCAGCATAAATTATTCAACCGCCGGCTTCAGAGGTGGAGAACAGAGGAGCGGTACTGTAAGAGTCAGCACACTGGAAAATCAATTATGTGCTAAATTTGATTAAAGGCAAGCGCAAGCCAAGAGATATGATGCCCTTTGACTGCGTGTGTGCACGCGTACTCATATTAAACGTGACGTGACGTTAATAGTGGATATAAAATACTCAAATGCAGTTTATATGTACTGTTCTGACCTCACACAAAGACTTCTAATGCCTATGGAAAGAGTTCAGGTTGACATGTACATACATACACAGACAGTAAGGATGTAACTACATTTATGTCACAAAAATGTTCCTTCTAATGTTGTCATTTAGGTCTATAAATGAAAGGGAAGAGTAGAGTAACCGAGAGAGGTAATCAGAGCTGTTGGAGGGATATGGACACTAAAATTACACACAATATCAATGATCTAAGCCACTTTTATCCACTCACGCCTGGTTATCACCTGTGTGTGTTTCTGTGATAAACCAGTCCACTTTCATTATTAACTCTGGGATACATGACGCACATTACACTGGTCAGATCTTTAAAAGCTGCTTTTAATCATTCATGTGTGATGGATGATTCATGAGGCATGGGTGATTGACCCTGATCAAACTGATCCACAGCCGTCCTCGTGTCACTCCAGTGTTGGAGCCGAGTCCAGTCAATTCGAGTCTGAGTGAGTCAGAGTCCACAAGCTCCCAATTCCAAGACAAGACCAACACCACGAAAACACAATTTCCATGGTTATAGTCTTGACCCTCTTCTGGCCTCTTTCTACGCTCATAATGAAATCATTTCAAATCAAATCAATGTTTCAGGTCTCTTTATTTATTTACTGGCTTTGCTGTTGGGTTTTAATTTTTGACAACGACTGATTATTCATTATCCCTCACCTATATTTTATAGCATTAGAAAGATGTGTGACTCCCTCATGAACACAATTTTCGGAAAAACTATTCAGAATGGATATAGTAATATTTTGAAGTAAAACGCACGTTTTAATAGAGACTGTACATCTGAAAGTGAAACCGCTTTGAGGGCCAAACTTGAGCTATTATAAGCGGCCGTTTTATTAGCACAAGTAAATGAGTTTGAAATGAGCATCATATGGAGAGAGTGAATTACACAGACATGGTTAACGTTGCTAAGCAAGCTTCTCGAAACAGTCCGTGAGACTTCTGCCACACAGAGGATCTGCACTGGTTTAAACAACAATCAATAGAGCTGCAAGACAACTCATACGGCTCACTTTATTCAGACTCAAAGCTGAGTGCAACATGTGGAGACCACAGCAATCAAAAGAACCTTCAAATGCATAATCAGCTAGAGTATGTCAATTTATCATTTTTGACATATTTAGTCTTATTTTGACTCCTTTTTCTTGTGTATGTGAGGGTGAATTTCTCCTCCACCCCCTCAAAGCCTCATGCAGTTTTTCACTCTTATTTCTTCTTTCCAGCCATGATGTCTGTGGAGAGCCGTCAGAGACAGCACAGACGGAGCTAAAAGGTCGAAGAACAGCAAGTGCAGTGTGTGTGTGAGAGAGAGTGAAAAACAGAGAGAAAGACTGTGTTGGAGAAATTGAGAGAGGATGATAGAAGGAGGGAGGGGAGGAAAATAAGAGGATGAAAGAAAAGGAAGAAGAGCATGGAGAGAGTCGGAGCTAAAATGTCGAGCGCTGAACTGTGAAGAAAGATCGGCCAGCTGTAGAAACCACTTCATAAAGAGGGAGAGAAACAAAGAGAAAAAGAAAAACAGCATGACGAGGGAGAGAGAGAGAGAGAGAGAGAGAGAGAGAGAGAGAGAGAGAGAGAGAGAGAGAGAGAGAGAGAGAGCTGGCACAGGGAACACTATAATGTTTCAAATGCATGCTGATGATAAAAATGATGTGGCTTGTGACAAATCATTTGAATTTTTCATCATTCGAAAGGAATGAACATGTGAATATGAGAGAGCAGTAATGTGCTGTTAAGATATTCTACTCATCACCCCCTTCCAACAGATAGACGAGAGCAATCCCTCGTTCTCCTTGATTGGAACTCCATTTCTGATCATTGCAAGGTGAAAAATGAGAGAGAGAGAGAGAGAGAGAGAGAGAGAGAGAGAGAGAGAAGAAAAGCTTCGCAAATAGCAATCACTTATAAAGTCTCATATACCGTATTTTCAATATATGTCAATTCCATTGGGAGAAAAACAAAACAAAAAACAGATAGTTGTAAAATACTGGTAAATAAAACAAAACGTTTACAAACATTCTAAGCGCTATACACGTATTTTAGTTGCTCTCACTACACAAATTCATTTAAAATGAATCATATAGAGAACAAGAATGAAACAAGCCTAAACGAATTTTAAGTGCTGTAAATGTGCTGTATAAATAAAGTTGATGTGCCTCAGTTAGCAGAAAAAGCACATTGTTTTAAAATTAAATGTGAGGAGGGATAAAACCTGAAACACACAAGATAAATCATTAATGTACGAACACACAGACCAGTAATGAGTCATTTTCCAATGTTGACCAATATTTACCATCGTTACCAAATCCATAAACAAAGATAATTAATGATTTCTGTTGTTTTAACAAGTAAAAAAAAGTGACGAAGGAATAAATGAAGTAAAGAAGGAAGTAAGGAAAGAAAGAAGGAAGTAATAAGGGATGTATGGATGAATGTATGGATGACAGAACACAGGCCGGTCAGGAGTGCGTGTCAGAAAGAGAGAATGAAGAAGACAGCAGATCTGTGAGATTCCTCTCCTCAGGACAGACGAGCACAGAGAGAGAGAAACGAACAGAACGAGGAGACGACATACAGATGGCATCAAAGCGTTTACTATACTCAGCTACAGGTGTGAGAGCAGACATGTATCTCCACCTTCTTTCATGGCAATTCTTCAAAAATTTGGTGTTGCATTATTAATATATATTTCATGAGCAGTGCTTATTGAACCACTACATCTGGCAACAATACAGCATTATATAGTAGACTAGTTTTAATACAGCATTATATAGTAGACTAGTTTTAATACAGCATTATATAGTAGACTAGTTTTAATACAGCATTATATAGTAGACTAGTTTTAATACAGCATTAAATAGTACACTAGTTTTAATACAGCATTATATAGTACACTAGTTTGCAACAGTGTGGATTTCCTCAGGAGACCCTTCTCTTTGTGCTATAGTAATAAATAATAATAATAATAATAATAATAATAATAATAATAATAATAATAATTATTATTATTATTATTATTATTATTATTATTATTATTATATCTAATACATCTCCTTAATAATAATTATTATTTATTTTATAATAATAATAATAATAAAATATTCATATTAATAATAATAATAATAATAATAATAATAATAATTATTATTATTATTATTATTATTATTATATCTAATACAAATTCATTAAAGAATGAAGAGTAACTGAATAATTATCATCATCTCCTTAATCATCATCTCCTTAATAATAATTATTTATTTTAGAATATATTTTATCTTACATTTTTATTGAGGAATGACAAATAACTGAAATTATATATATAATTATATATATAATAATAATAATAATAATAATAATAATAATAATAATAATAATAATGTGTATTTTATTTAATACAATTTCATTGAAGAATGAAGAAAAATGTAATGATATAATTAATCATCATCATTTTAATAATAATAATAATAATAATAATAATAATAATAATAATAATACTTTTATTTTAGAATATATTTTTATCTAACAATTTATATTATTAATAAATAAATATTATATATTTTTTTAAATAGTGTTATTATTCTATTCTTCATTCTTCAATAAAATAGAAAATACCTCTGCCTTTGAAAATGCCAAAAGTGAACTTGTCAAGTTGAACGAACAGTATTTGATTGAGGCTGAATATATTTGCTGCACAACAATCAGAGGAACGAAACATCAATTGCTGCCAACAAATGAAAATAAAATGGTTTGATTTTTGTTATGGGGAAATGTCCTTTAAAGGCCCCAGCGGTGGGGTTAATGAAGTGACTTTGATCACACTGGAAGTCAGAAACACACGCGCGCGCGCACAGACACACACACACACAGCCATAAATATTTCAGACCATAATCGTATATAAAATCCCAGATAAAGGTAAACCCATCGATCCAGAAAAAAATGCCTGTGCTCTCAAGGGGTGTCTGTCGTTTACATCCAAGTGTGTGTGTGTGTGTGTGTAAGTCTGGTTTCATGTTTGTTAGTGACACTGTATCTGAGCGAGATGAACTGAATAAAACCATACATGTGCACACAAACACAAACACAAACATGTTTGTTTTTTCTATCATACTACTGTTTTTATTTTGCTCAAATGATATTCTCCATCCACTAACCCAACGCTCTTTTCATTAAGACATTATTTATTTAGTTGTTCATTAAGGCATTTGTTGTGGGGGCCGTTGGTAAGTGATTTCAGTTTTGTTTGGACATTTGGTTAAAAAAGCACATTAGCAGAGTCTATTTACAAATCCACATAATGTTCAGTAATATCTGCTAATGCACACATGGAGTGCGGGAAGAGCTTGTTGAAAATGAATGTTTTTGTGCTGGTTCTCAGTTGCAGTGCGGTTTTAATTTGAACAACGGAGGGTCTTTTCCATCTCATAAATGATGCATGCTTGGCTTTTCTTTTATCATTTAAATCATAAAGCTGGTTTGCATCAGGACAGAGTGGGACGAGGAGCGGGCCCAAAACCCCGCTGGATCTCTGCAGTCCTCCTGAATACGCCACGCAGTTTGATTTTTACAGAGGAGGAGGTGGATGACAGATATACAACCACACACTATTACACACATATTGGAGCTCAGCAACAATCTAATTAGTTATAAATCAGAAAAGATAAGAGGTATCATCTGGTAGAGATAGAAATCAAGTTTATTTTGAGTTCACCTGCAGATTTGCGCTACAAATAATCTCTCACTTCGAAGGACAACTTTTACATTTTTCTGTCATGTGCTATTTTTATCTGTCAGTAAAATACTGTAACGCTTGATGTTTTAATTTGACATGAATCTAACATGAACATATGTAGCAAAAGCTTTTTTTAGTCCTACCAAGTTGCAGCTTCTTGGACTTATTTTATTTTGCTCTCTGTGAATTACCAAGGATCAATCACTTTACAGCATTTATTAATCTAGAATGTTTATTTCTACATACGCTAATACCATTTGTTAGCATCTCTTAATGTATTATGAACAAACATGAATTAACAATGCACAACTGTTTCATGAATATAATGAAAAAGGTTTTGTTTATTGTTAATGATAACTAATGCATTAACTAATTTTTAAAAATTGCAATTAATTATTTCTTATTTACTTCTAATTCCTATTAAAATCTCTTTACAATGGTAATGTTGCTTAAGTAAATATACTACCATTCAAAATGTTGGGGTCTGTACATTTTTTGAATGTTTTTGAAAGTCTCATATGCTTTCCAAGGCTGCATGTATTTGATCAAAAATACAGTAAGAACTGTAATATTGTGAAATATTAATAGAATAATTCTTTTTTTCCATTGCATTTTAAAATATAATTTATTCCCGTGAAGGCAAAGCTGAATTTTCAGCATCATTACTCAATACTTCAGTGTCACATGACCCTTCAGAAATCATTCTGATATGCTGATTTAGTGCTCAACTTTTATTATTATCATAGTTGAAAACAGTTGTGCTGCTTTGTATATTTGTGGAAACCGTGATGCGTTTTTTTTTTCTAATTATTTGATGAAACCATGATACATTTTTTATATTCTTTGATGAACAGAATGTTGAAAAGAACAGCATTTATTTGAAACAGAAATCTTTCATAATAATATAAGTCTTTACTGTCACTTTTTGTGCAGTAATTTATTTCAGCTTGCGGAATAAAAATTATAATTTCTTTAAAAAAAAAAATCGTACTGACCACGCATTTTCGAACGGTTGTGTATATACCTTAAAAGATAAATCTTCATTTTTAAATGGATTCTTTATATTTTATCTGTCAAATATGGTAAATCCTGTAAAAGACAGAAAAATGTATGGTCCAGGCAACTTCTGAATAGATAGATACCACAAGAGATCACAATAATAGGCTACCCTTACACCTGTGCTGGGCCGACAGAATTTTCCTAAATCAATAATGACAAAAACATTGTTTTTGAAGTCAGAAATTGTTCTAAAGTAAGGTAATGGACTGAAAACTAAAGATATATATAAAGGTGCAAGTGTTGCAGTGCCTAGAGTTTTCCAGTGAAATAGCTGCTGGGAGATTGTTGAATGTCGGAAAAAAATGACCGTGTAAAAAACACCGCCTATACCAAAGTCATTCAGCAGAACTGTGGACTACTGTCCCTTTCTTTCACGTCCTCTTATTTCACATTACAGGCCCATTCATTCACATTTCCTGAACTGTGATTTCTTGAAAAGAACAGGTCTATCCACACAATGGAGCGAGCCAATTCCTGCAGAGAAGAAAATGAAGGAGTGATTGTCTTAATAGTGGACTCCTTACAGCTCTGGGGTCAAACCTTCACAGTCTGACCAATCCTGACATCCGCACTGTTGACGCTGGAGCCGTGCTAATCCACACGCATTCTCACAACAATCCGCTTTCAACAGTCTAGTTAGGGGCCAGCACTTTATTTGATAGTATTCTTCTGCTTCTTATTCCTTTTTTTCCTCCTCCTTCCGTTCGAGTCTATGGATGTAGAGCCACTTGCGGGAAAATGATGCGGTTTGGCACACAGATCGAGAACAGTCTGAACATTAACCACAGCAAATTTGGAGTCTCTAACTCATTCTCTCTATGCTAATAACTTTTAGCATAGAGAGCCATCATGAAAATTTCTTTTACTTTTTCAAACTCTTCCTAGACGGTAAGTCCTATTCTCACCAAAATTGGCTCAGATCATCTGAAGACCGTGCTGGCAAATTAGTTATTAAAAGCTTTTTGATAAACCCAACCATTTTCAAATTATGCCGGAACGGATTTGACAAAGAGCATGCACCATCTTGGTACGTCATCACAAGCATGACCTAAAACTCAGGTACTCAGATATGAAAAAATTATTATCGATGTTAAAACTTATTCAGTGCAGCATACCAAGTCAAATTATTTCAGATTTTCTCATGTCGACCATTTTGGCCATTGGACATTTAGAATTTTGTCATAGAATCCATTAGCGTATCGTCACGAAACTTGGTATGTGCAGAGAATGTCTAATAAGGGGAGAACTTCCATTCTCAGTAATCTTCCGGCTTCTGAACTGGTTCCACTCTGGTTCCATATGAGGGCGCTCACAGGACGAGTGCAGAATGAATGGAGGTCTATGGCGCTATACCCCTCAAAATCCACTTTTCTCAGGATATAATTTTTTGTCTAGTAATTTGAATGTTGTATTCGAAAGGAGATGCAAAGAAATGACACATTGCTGGGTGTTAGATTTTTTAGAGTCACTTATTTGCTTTAAAAAGTCTTTTAAAATGTAAATGACGTCATACACATCGTACGACCAGAGATACTGCTTTACGGCAATCCTTCAGTCACTTTGGTGCTTTCGCGCTCTGCACTTTCTTTTCTCTCGAGGCATCGACAACACAGCTGACACAGGTAAACACACGTGCTAGACGAGCTTTTGTTTTGTTGTTTTAAAAGACCACGCCGAAAATACACACACACACACACACACACACGATGCCATCAAGCACAAGCGGTATCTCTGGTCGTAATCAGTCCTTCACTGACCAATCAGCGTTCATTAGCAGAATGCTAGCGTGTTATGGGCAACAACAACTCAACCTGTAAGAAATCGAAAGGACATAAGTACTCGTTCATTCAACTTTCGACATATAACCCATGTTGAACTTGCAAAACCTACAATCAAATCTGAGATTTCTCAACGGCAATCGGGTGAAAGAGACAAATTTAGCCGTCTAGCCCCATAGACTCCCATTCATTTTGCACTCATGGGCGATCGCCCCCAGTGGAACTCTGGTGGAACTACAACCAAAATTCGGTACAATAGGACTTAATAGGGAGTGGCCAGGCTCTCCATAGACGGGCTCTGGTATGTGTCATCAGCACCATGCCCTGAAGGTACTCAGTGCCACCTTGTGGTCAAAGATTATAATGAAACTTTTAAAAAGACTAATAGCCAATCATACCATACTTGGTCGAAATTGCTGTCCTCCATTTTGAATTTCTTTGAAAACGTTTTTTTTTTTTTTTACTCCTTTGAGACCGCTAGTCCAATTGTTATTTTTTATACCAAAATCAGCTCAGATCGTATTCTGACTATGTTGGCAAAAACCACAAATTTATTAAAAGATTGTTGATCGCACAAACCGTCCTCGAGTAACGCATCAATGAAATTGATGGCATGATGCCAAGCCGATTCTGAGGCTATATCTCTGCAACGCTTTGGCATATTGAGACCAAACTTTGTACGTGTCATTGCCACCTCACACTGACCTCATGACATCAATATGGCAACAGCGCAACCTACTGGTCAAAGGTCAAAAGCAATTAAATCATATTACAAGTGATTCTATTTAAGATTTTCACCCATTTTGACTAAAATGTTCTACATTTTTTTTAATTATTTATTGTTGCAGTTGGTCTAATGCTCCCAGCCAAGCTTGCATAACTCATGCCTTTTTTGTGCTTTGTGCCCCCTTAATTGCTACTTGCAGCAATATTTGAAGCTTTTGTTTTGTCAGTTAAACAGCGGTGTCTGAGCGAATGCTTTACAAGATTATTTCAATAACAATCAATAACAAGGAAAAAAATATATAATAAAAGTACACAATAACCTACATAATCACTTCATAATTTCCCCCTTATTTTTGACTGTTGTTCTTAATTAAACAAAATAATCTCCATGAAAAACAACCTCATCACAGAGAATAATAAAAGCCATGCTTATTCAACATGATTTATATTCTGGAGCAATAAGTCCATTATAAAACACAAGCTTACTATGAGCGGGAACAATGCACATCAGATCGTCCAATACAAACAAAGACAGAGCGGGCGGTATGTAATCGCTCTCGGTACAGAAAGCCAATTGAATGGCACTGATGAGTCTATTCAGAAATAATTGGTGAGGAAAAAGGAATAACCGGTGGTGAGGTGTGCCCAAAGACGCCTGGAGAAGACGGAGCTGGAGGAGTCAAAGCTGAATGATACTTGATTACTTCTGTGAAGATGACACATGCTGCCACTCGTTCCTGTGTATTGACATCACTGGCTGGAGGTACTCGCAACGCAACACCAGCAGGAAAGGGTTGAAAAGAATTAAGATTTTGTTAGAAATGAATTATTCAGCGAAGTTAATGTGGTTGAACATCGGCGGTGGTTTTAAGCTTGCCAGAGGAGAGCGTAAATGAATTCAGGCAAAAACAATAATAAAAAAATCTAACATAACGGCACCTGGAACTGATCTTCAGAGAATGTAGCAAAATGTCAAGCATTCATAAGCAACAGTTTGGAAGGGGAAACGAGGACACAGTGTGTGTCCACGTGTGTGTGTGTGGAGGTTGGAGTATGGCAGAAGGGTTACTAAATAAATCAATGTCTTGAGCGTTCAGAGGGGACGGCCCATGTGAAGCAAACTCTCTCTACTCCAGATTCTGTTGATAGATTACAACATGATACACTTACTGGTTAAAATACAGAAACAAGAAATACAAATGAGATTTAGTTTGATGAATTAATTATCATACAAATAAATGTGATTCATGGTACATTAAATCAAATATTATACAAAAATGATTTATAGTATTCTAAAAAATATTTAATATAAAGATTTGCAAACTAATAATGCACAGAAATAGAATGATAAACAATATTTAATATAAAAACACTTAAGTCCTAATACTATTTTAAATAATAAGTAATATTTTAATTCTTTACATACATATTTGTAATATTTCTTTTGGAGGTCCACTTTGGTCTTAGTAATACTTTAAGTAATATTTTATATATTTACAAATATTTTAAATATTTTTATTGGGAGTCTGCTTTAGAATTATCAATATTTAAAATAATAAGTCATATTTTAAATATTTACAAAATGCTTAAAATATTTCTATGGGGTCCACTTTAATCTTAGTCTTTCCATTCATACTAATGTTGTTTGGGAACCAGAAAACCTGAATATTATATTATAGTAAAATATCATTGTCGTAAAAAATGATGTACTGGTAATATATATCTGTCCCAAATTCTTCACTCTGGTGCATTATTTAAAGGCAGTCCATTCTATAACTGTCAAATAATACTAAATTGTTTATAAAAAATGGTAAATAATGGTAAAAAAAAAAAAAAAAAGTGAAACCTTGAGTGCTATCGATTACTCTATAATGCACCACTGCACTGTAAAGAGACATAAAAATGTTAATTTCATTGCATTTGCAACTTTTTTTTTTTTTAATTCCTTAGAATATAACTGCACATTAATCATGATCAGGCACAATAATTGTGACAGACCAACCACAATTGATATAATTGACATGCACGTGCACGTTGGGTGCGCATGCATGCTTTATGGGGACTTATCATAGACGACAATTCTTATACTGTATAAACGGCATATTGGATCCCCTTATATTATTTATATAATATATATTATTTTGTCCCCATAATGTAGGGTTTACCAGGCCACACACACACACACACACACACACACACACACACACACACACACACACACACACACACACACACACACACACACACACACACACACACACACACACACACACACACACACACACACACACACACACACACACACACACAAAAACATCTTGTTGCCAATAAAAAAAGCCAACAACATACCCAAATTCACCTATTCCTTTCCTTCTGGCTTTTCTCCATCTCTCTGCCAGGTTTGGAGATGAAAGAACATCACCCTTGCCCCGAGAGAAGGAGATTACCCTCATTTTAAGTGAGCTTCTCTCAGTTTCATGGCTTTATCTGATCTAGAGTCAGTGAGAATGTGAGCTCTAATTGATCCTTCTGAGACCCAGCTTATCCAGTCAGTTCCCTAGTCAGTTTTTGGATTCTGATGAATTTTTAGGTGAACCCTAACAGCATCGCGGTGAGCTGTGGTGGTAGCGTAGCAGCTCAAGCTGTGCTCTATGATCAGGCTATAAGGGACCTTGTTAAAAACAAACTTCGTCACTCATTCTGAACAGTGAGATCCTTCCGAGAGATATGCACAAGTTTTGGCAGAATTTCCCATATTTTCGGTACGTTCCATTCATTTCCTATGGGAGGTCATTTTTGACCATGAAGAGTGTGACCATTTAGTCCATTTTCTTTAGACAATTTTTGTGTTCGCAAAGCCAGTGCCACAAAAGTCAACAACAAATTTCATACCATTCCAATGAAGTTATAATTTTTAAATAATCAAAATGTAATGTAATTTTTTTTCTGTCAAAAGTGACCAAAGAGCACCAGAGGGTTAAATGCAATAGTAACTGACCTGGCTTGGTCCTCATTGTTTCACAGTGACTTGATGTGTAAATGAAGGCTATCCTTTTAAGCTCAGAAACACTGTTTTTGCATCACAATTCTAATAAATGTCATTTTTGGTAAAATTTGATTTCTCATAAATAATTTGATTTACCCAGAAAAGGTTAACAAAATGCATTATTTTTTATAATGGTTTCAGTTTAAGAGTGTAGTACTCCCAGCACTTTTACCATATATAACTTAGCAGATTTTCCTTATAATCACGGGAAAAAAGAAAAGTATGCAGATTCATTGTTGAGACTTACTTCCCACCATTGTGCAGCTGAGCAAAGCATTTAACCCTTGGCTGATACCAGGGAATTGCAGAAATTAGTGTGGAGTAAATTGCTTTAGATTAAAAGCATGTACAAAATGCAAATTAATCAAATCATGTTTCCGAAGGTCTTTGGAAAGAGTATACGTGTTTGGTTTTAATGTGTAGCCATTGCTTATCTGGCCCTCTAGCAGACCTGAGAGGATAAATTAAGTAATGGTGCGGTGAGGCTTGGCTTTTATCTGACCTGCAGTCAGTGAGAGATAGAGGTTACGGTCAGATGCAAGTTTGCTCTGAACGCTCCTATCTGATTCACAGTCACTTCTGGTGTCAACAGTCAGTTTAGTTTAATTGAATCCACATTACTAGTGACAGCGGTGGCTGGCTGACAAGAATACACCCTTGACCGTTAGATTCGTCCTGCAACGGGTCACGAATGATCTCCTTTTTTCATTATTGCTATTAACACAGGAATATTTAAATCATTTAACCTGGGGGTCACCTTTAGAAAATGCAGGGTGACCACGGGCCAATGAATTAAAACGGTCTGGTCAGACTTTAAAAGACTCTCCAATCTGTGAACTTCTCAACTATGTTCACGTCACTAAAACCTTTTATAATTAAATCTGATTAATGTATTGATTCCTTCTATTTAAAATAGATTTACACCACACTGCAAGTGAAAAAAGCTACATCGCTCTCATTATAATCAATACAACAGTGTTATTGTTAATTGAAACTAAAAAAATAAATGTTGTTATGGCAACAACCTGAAATAATTTAAGATGAAGTACTAAAATTACACACAAAAAAAAAACGGTTACATAGTTATATATATATACACACACACACACAGGTATTTAAAGCAAGCTGTTTTCTCATTAGATGTATTTGAATTGGACTGCTATTAGTCCATTAAGTGTGATCGCAGGTTTGATTGAGGTGAATTGTTGTGTATTATATAACTGAATGAGTTTTTGAGGTTAGTCGAGGCTGCCAGAATGTGCGCTGATGATCGGAGAGCCGTTCCGTATCCGGATCAATAGACAGAAACAGCGAATATAAACTGGCTGATTAAGCATTGTGCCAATGTTAAATATATTTAAAATTTCCAAGAAGTTTTTAGCTGTATAAAGCTCGAGAAGTTAAGATTTTTGCTTTCAGGATCCCTTAAAACTTTTCAGAAGACCTGGGAACCTGTCCTAGACTACATAAAAGGTTTACTGTGTTCTCCTGACACTAATGCTAATACACAATAATTGACTGTTACTGGAAAGAGGAAAGACCAATACTAGAGAGAGGAATGTTTATTTTAATCTATTTATTTTCAATTATTTGGTTATGATTATTTATTTTTCCTTTTTTTTTAGGGGGGGAGGGTTCTGGAAGGGTTTAAATTGAGACAGTCTGTAATTTCTTACTTTTAATTGAATGCATCATTATGTGTTGTCTTGTTAAATACCAAAAAATAAAAATAATAATAATAATAATAATATTATATATATATATATATATATATATATATATATATATATATTTATATAAAATTCATAAAGTGACAAACTTAAACTAAACTAATATATAAAAATAAAAGCTCATTCAAAATATAAGTACTATAACAGCCTCAGTTGATAAAAACAGGGTTCTGTTTTAACTGGTTAGAGTGTGGAAGTCACAACACCATGGTTTAGATGGGAAAATATATGAAGCTATTCTATCGAATTCTCAAAAAAAGTCCACATTGTGGTTCCTGGGTTATCTGCAATATTGAGGGCCTACGAGAGAGAACACAGTCAGAATGAGACTTACATCAGTGATGTTTTTGATCTGATCCTGGGTAAGTTTGCGCAGATGCTCATCCTCGCTCTCTGTCATCAACTTCAGAGCGGGCAGCTTTAGACCGGCGTCCAACAACAAAGAGCAAATGATCCCAATGCACTAAAAGAGAATGGAAGTGAAGTGTGAATGTCACGCCTCAACACAGCACAGCCAAACTCACTAAACTACCTAACACAAAGCACATGCCATCAGTGTTTGACACCCACAGTCTTACCTGTGGGTTAAGTTTGTGTTTGGTCGGGTAAAGAGAGCGGCACATGGTTAGAACCTCATTCCCGATGTTGATTTGGGAAAAGCTGGAGGAGTGTGTAAGCAGGGCGGATGTGAGACACACCCAGGGGTTCTGCTCTGTCTCAAGCCTGTGTAGAGAGAGACAAATGTGTTTAAATGTGTTCAGAAGACCACACACACACACACACACACACACACACACCAAGTGCTAAACATGCAATGACATGGAATCATGAAAGTTCATGTGGTACCGTGAAACTTTTAATAGAAAAGGATCTGTATAATGAAAAAGAAATCCAATCATAATTATCATGGCATATTACATGCGTGCAGCTATAAAACAGCGCATATGCTTATCTCCTGATTTCTGATGAGAGATGAGAGGAGCTTTCTAACAAACTCCACTGCCGACTGAGATAAACACACATAATCATAATCAATCGCACACACTCAATTTCATCTCATAATTGAAGTTGGCCTTTCATACGCAGAATGTTTTCCACAGTTATTGTAGATAATAACAAAATCCACAGTTACAGTGACAATGAGGAACCTGGAAACCTAAATTACATTCATTACAGTAGTTAATGGATACATGGATTGGTCATGAAAACTTCCTTAAATGGACATTTCATTAAAAAATGCAAAATTTTCTCATTATGTCCATCTTTCCCCGAGTAACACAAAAGGAGAATTTTGAAGAATCCTCACATAGATCTTCTCTATAAAACGACGATTTTAACTATAAAAGCACAATAAAAGGTGCCATAAAATGGTCTATATAACTCATGCAGTGTATTCCAAGCCTTCTGAAGCCATAAACCGAAATTTAAGTTGAGCTGCCAAAGCTCTCAAATCTCACATGGCACTGGCGGATGTCGTGTTTGGTTACGAGAAATGCAAAAAGCCAATTATGTTTGATATTAGTGACATCCAATCTGTGTCATTACCATATTTATAAATATCGTATGACTTCAGAAGATCATATGAGTCATTTTTTTGTCTTTTTTTTTTTTTTGGAACTCAACAGCTCGTGGTCACTGTAAAAAAAGAAATGAGTGATTTGACAAAATTCTTTTATATTTCATGGAAAAACAGCATTTAAGTAAGGAACGATATTAGTGTGAGTGAATAATGACATAATTTTCAGTCTTATCTATGGATACTACATGAATATAGATGCAATCACAACTTCAATTTCAGTTCTTGTTAAGAGAATAATTAAATGAAAAAAATATTAATGTATGAAGTTTTCATTTAGAATTTGTATTTTTTGGTGAACTATCCCTTTAAGACTTTGCAAGCAAAGGTTCAGAGGGGAAAAACTCTTAAACATTAGAGATACTTTAAAACGATCATGGTGTGGCCAGTATCGTGTATCCTCTTAGAAAGAGCTGCCACACAGAGCTCTGTGGTGTGTCGATTTAAATAGATTTCCATTAGGATGGCCTTTTCTGGGACTTACTAAAGCAAGACAGAATGAGGAGCGACAACACAGGTGTTCAGGAGACAGCAAATGTGCAAATCTTAAGTGAAGATACACACCCGGTACACTGTGTGATCACATGTGAATGTCTGTGAACCCTGAACAAATGAATGTATATAGTCAAACTCTCCTTTATCCCCTCTACATTTGGCCTTTATCCAACTCACATTTTGTTTAAATGCCAAAGAGCATAATGACAAACACACACAAACTCACACGGACACATTGACACACACACAAACGCTCTGTATTCTTCTCTGAGAATGTTAATTCAAAACTCTTCATGAAAACAAAAAGCCTCAAGCTATTTGAAAGCGTGGCACAATGCATAATCAGCCAGCTTATATTTGCTGTTTCAGTCTATTGATCCGGATACGGAACGGCTCTCCGATCATCAGCGCACATTCTGGCAGCCTCGACTAACCTCAAAAACTCATTCAGTTATATAATACACAACAATTCACCTCAATCAAACCTGCGATCACACTTAATGGACTAATAGCAGTCCAATTCAAAGACATCTAATGAGAACTATATATATATATTGAAGGGATTTTTGTGTACAGGTCTCTTTAAAATACTTGTTTCTGATTGGTCAATCATGGCATTCTGTGGTCAGACATTTAATATCATAGCCGCGTTTCCACTGTCGGGCCAGGGTCGGGCCATGCTAGAGCGTGCCAGGGCCAGTCGCGTTTCCACTGTCACTTCCGGGGCTTGATCGGGGCTTACTCGGGGCCAACGGCCAGGATTTCTGGCCCGTCGAATACCTTGGGCCAAAGCGGGCCAGCTCGGGCTAGAGGAGTGGTTACCAACAGAGGCGGAGTTCACCTGAGACAGGAGACGGCAGCGCCGGATGATTCTGTTAGCATTAAAGACTTTTAAAATAATTTAACTCGCGTTCATGTTTGAATGCCTTCTGTTTGTGATGCAAAAGACTATGCGCGCTAACCGTTACCATAGTAAACGCTTGAAGATACGCATAGTAAATAAAAACATAGTGAACGCTTGAAGAAATCAGACCAATCATAAAGGCTATCACAGTCATGTTTTTATTTTATCTGTCAGTATAGCCTACGTCTACATCATAAAATAAAGTAACTTTTTTTTCGGGAGCTTCCTCTGTTTCTCTGACTGAAAATATCTGTATGGGAGTCGAGAGAGTGCTAAAGCTCCTCAGGTCGTATAGCATATATTTGTAGAAATTATCATTCTTTCTAAATGTGATGTAGCCTATCTATGTGTCCTGTAACTACCAGATAAAGAAACAGACGCGACTGAAAAAGTAAGCGTGTCCTCTTTCTTTTGTGAAATAGACCTAACGGTAATTTATTTCTGAGTGACTAATGTGCAATTTTGACAGAAATTAATTCATTATGATCAATGTATCACTTTTTATTGTAAACCTGTGGTAAAACATCGATGCTTGGGTTTTAAATATTCAAGTAAACAAAGCAAAAAAATTCCAGCAAACGGCCGCTTTTATCGTGTTTGTTTTCAACGCTGTTTCCAGTGATTTCTGATTAGTTTTATAAAACTTCCATTTGTTGGTGAAATGATGGGTTAGTGTGACGTTGTTCCAGAGAGGCGTGTTACGGGTGTGTTTTAGTGAAGCGCTGTGGAGCTTCTGGCCCGACAGTGGAAACGCAGGCCCGGTGCTATTGGCCCGAGGCTATTAGCCCGGCACGGCCCGTTTAAAGCCCTGGCTCGCACTGGCCCGACAGTGGAAACGCGGCTAATGACCGCTAAACTGTATATCTGACAGCTGTCCCTGGCAACCAATCTCTTACATGTTTTTCTTATCACTCTTATGCAGTCTCTTTCTCACATAATAAAATATTCCAACTCAGCAATTAGTAGGATAATGTACTTTCAGATGGTTATTATTATTAAAATATTATACTTTTATTCATATAAATCATTATTTATATGATTATACTCCTGCAGGATAATATCAGGTCTAATCTTGTCCTGATCATCCTGTTAGGGTTTATTTTGCGAGAATGACCAGCTTATGCTTCAATTTTATAAGTGAAAAAGTAAATTGAAAATCAGCACCAAAGTCTCACCTGCTCTTGTCAGTCATTGGTGGCCATGCCTGTAGGAGGAGCATAAGGTGTTGAAACTCCTCCCATTTATTGCTGGACTCCAACAGCTCCAGAAACAAGGAGTTTCGCTTTTCTTCATTCTCGACATCTTTCATCTCACACTAAGAAAAGAGAGGGAAGCAGAGAGAGAGACTTCTGTTGAATGCTCTTGATTGTGGATCATTCACTCACCACGCGTGTCGTTTGGATTAAAACCAAATCAAATCAATATATGCAAATGGACATATTCATATTGGATTCGCGCATTCGGTCTTAAAGGGACAGCAGCCTAATAAACCTGCTGCTGCGTTTTAATGCTAATTAAACAAATGACGAAGAAATCAATCACTGCTATTAACCCCCTGAGGTCGGCGGTATCGCCGGCGATACCAGCTCACTTTTTTTTTAGCAGTGTAAATGAAACTCATAAATACTCGGTTGACTTTGATTTTCCATTGGAGTTTCATACATCAATCGATTCTGTTAAATGTGTATTATTTTTGTGTATACTCACAATAAAAACAAAGTGTTGTGCTTTTTGCCAAATAAAGAAAAATAAACACGAAGCGAGTTCTGCCTCCTCTCTGTCCGTGTAGTCCATTCTGAAACGCGTCCGAAAATGAACCATAACTCAGCGAATACTCAGTCAAACAGGCATACAGACATACAGGCATGAAGCTTGAATTCTCTTCTTTCAAACGAAGTAATTTTTATAAAAAACAAATATTCACAGTTTATGTAATATGTATGCAAAGAGAGAGATGTCAGTCGTTCTCATCTCAGCTAATTAAGTTTTAATGTGCTCCGCCCACGGAGAGCGCGCGCTATTCAAACGCAAATGTGAGCCGATCCAAACAACCCTGTGAAACGCCCACATCAGCTGGATAACACACACCGCGAGTTCACTTTCAGACTTATGTACTTTACGATGCTGTGAGGAATAATACTATCTTGATAATAATCCTGCAAAAATTTACCTCAGAAGTTCTGGAAGTATCATTTCGAGGAGCAAACGGATCCCGCTGAGGAATTAGGTCAGTTCTGTTTGCTTTGTTCTAATCGGAATGAATGAACGCAAAGATGCGTGCTGTTGTGGAGCTACTACAGCTGGCAAAAATACTGTTTTAATATGAATCGCGAATACAAAGAAAGATTACACTGGAAATATTGTTACAATTTTAAATGTTGTTGTAATTGTATAACCTTAAAAAAAAAAATTTTTTTTTTTTAAGTATATATATATAAGGATAGATGTAAATATAAGGATAGATGTAAACAAAATCTTAAAAGGTCATTATAAGCCTTCTCTTTAAATAATTTTATTATGCTTTATTAGTGACACATTTGGGAAGAGAATATATTCCAAATCTGAAAATACAGTATGAGAACAATTAACTGCACAATTACTAGAAATGTTTACCTTGGATATTGTACAATTTGCAAGCAAAATTTGTGGAAAAAACAACAAACCAGTTATATATTGTCCTTGCATTCTTGTGGCTCAGTCACACACCTGAATGAAAGGCTCATTACGTATGCAGCCTCATTATGCGGGCCCCATTGACTCCTCAGGTGTGAATCACGCCCACCCGCATATGGCCTTTCCAAACAAAAAGTGTTTTACAAGATTTAAATCAATGTATTGTGTTATGTGAATGATTAGGCAGGATGATTTTCACATAATTTTGAAGAATAAATTCTAGGCAACGACATCCATTAATCAAAAGTCTTATTTACATATATTTAGAATGTGTTTTATGGCCTTATTTCAGAAACTTTAGTTTTTTGTTTTTAAAAAAACCATGCATAAACATTATTCTATCAAAAATACAAACATGTACATGCAAGTTGGTTACATATTATGGTAGCCCTGTTTGTGCTAAATAGAGTGAATTTACACCTTTGCCATTAATATGTTTATAAGCAACTGAAAAAAGCACAAATGTCAGGGCATGTCAGAACATCTCAAGGACCCCAAAAACCCCTCAGACCCCAGAGGGTTAACGGAATAAGTTTTGTAACTTTATAAATATCCATCTATATTTAATGCAGTGTTATTTCACATTTGTTTACTTTATTCAAATTTCTGTACCTGAAAACTACTGTTAGACTACCTGAAAAAACAAAACAAAACACTGTTTATTATTAAAATAAGAATCATATTATTTTGGTTTCTCTACCCAATATACTTAAATATTACAAATACAGTGAAAATACAGGTATAGGTATCGGCAAGTACCAAAAATGAACGTATCGGTATCGGACTCGTTCTGGAAAAAGTGGTATCAGTGCATCCCAAGTATATACTTCAGAGATATTTTACTCATCAGAATTTCTAAGGGTGCCAATAATTGTGGCTAACATGCATTGGAGAAAAAAAAAAAAAGAAAAAAAATTATAATGTCAGTTTCCCCCCATTTTCAACTGTTTTACTTCAATGAAAGGTTAAAATGTTGTGAATTTTTTAAATGAAAGATCAAAAAGACAAACAATGCAATTTATTTTATTTACCAAGGGTGCCAATATTAGTGGAGGGCACTGTGCTCATTAAAACTTCCTGAGGAAATCTATGGCTTGAAAACACTAATTCTCTCCCCGATTTTTAGGACTGCAAACAGCTATATACCAAGTGCAACTCTGAAATGCATGACTATACAGTAAATATGCAAATCTTTGAGACTGAAGGCAGAAGATAAAGTATTTGGCTTATCAGCTAATCATAAGCTAAGACTAAATCTGTGAGAGGCAGAACATCTTTCAGGCTACAGCACTAAAAGGTAAGACATCATGTTTACAGATGGAGAGAACTGGCAAAAGAACTCACGGATAGCAGAAGGACTAAACATGAAAAGACAAAGCAAGCAAGATGAAAGGAGGAAGAGAGAGGACTTGAAATGGCTAGACTGGCACTCACACACATATAGAATGGAAAGACTTCTATGGCAAAAGGAGTGAATTGTCCCCTGTGGTGACTCTTGTGTTCTCCTCCAAAAGAAGGAGGCGGGGAGAGAAAGTAATTAATTTCCCTTCAGTGCAACGGGAGCACAATTTAACAGCTGAGAAAATGTCTGATTTCTGAGGGGAAAACAAAAAATGTCAAAGAGCCATTCCATGGCATGGTACCAGCATGCTCCAAGAAATTACAGAAAATAGCTAAAAACTCAAGGGGGCAAAACACACATCGAAATGACTGAGGAGAAAAAAAAAATCAGTTGGAGTAAAAAACTAAGGGATATGGCAACTGATTTGGTTTGCCATTGTGATGTATATGTATATATATATATATATATATATATATATATATATATATATATATATATATACAGATTGCAACAATTTCATCATATTGGCATGAATCTCTCTAATTCCCACACTTCCTTTCACTCTCTCGCTGTCTCCCGTCTCACCGTTATTCACTGATGTGAAAATCAATTAAGCTGACACTTTCGGCCTGAGTATTTTCAACACCATAATTCCATTCACCCACCATCCTACACATTCAGCCGATTAATAACCTGCCTAATAAACTCATTACAGCCAATCATGTTTGACCTACATTTATTATGATCTGAGGATACCCACTGAGACAAC
This sequence comes from Abramis brama, assembly GCF_963993115.1. Classification (NCBI taxonomy): domain Eukaryota; kingdom Metazoa; phylum Chordata; class Actinopteri; order Cypriniformes; family Leuciscidae; genus Abramis; species Abramis brama. Next base: position 4,571,940 of record NC_139980.1, on the reverse strand, counting down.
ACCTAAACGGAGCCTGTATACCCGAGAACTATCAGTCTCTCTTCTAATTGGATAAAATGAGTTGGCAAACAGAGGCCCTTCAGTTCCCTATTGAAATGTTGTGGTTAGAAAACAAAAAACAAACACATACTAACTAAAGCTGTACGATACTGGGAAAAACTGACATTGTGATATTTGGTTTTTCTGCAATAAATATTGCGAAATGAAAACAGTTTCATAAGATGGATTTTGTAGGGGAGTGAATCTGCATAGAAAATAAAAAAACATTAAAAGCATAGATAAATACAACAGAACAAAGATACAAATGAAATGGTGCTTCAGCCTATGTTTTTCAGGTAAGTCACAGTATTTATGTACAGAAATTGAATTATCAAATGCAAAATAACACTGCATAGTTTTCACTGTATAAGTTTAGAATAATGAATCTTTGTAAAAGCTACAAAAGTGATTTTTATGCCAAACTTCATTGATGTCCTTGACAAAGTTCTCAGTGTAAATGGTGGGTTAAAACCAGTCGCAACTTACATTTGTGTACAAAAAGCATTTCATAAGCCCTTATTTCAATTAACTATATTTAAGTAAGTTGGAAATAAATGAAAAGTATTTGGACCCTTTCTGTAAAGCATGAGATTTCAGTGGAGAAAGCAGGCTGGGGTTTTAGCAGAGAAATTTGCACTTCTCTGAGGTGTTACTTCAAATGCCTAATCCTCTGCCAAGCTTCATCGATGTCCTTGACAACGTTCTCAGTTGTGGATGGCAGGTTGAAAAACTCATAAGCTAATCAGTGACAAAGTCGAAGGGTTCCTGCGGCCATCTTCACCTTCCAAATGCAAAATTCCCCTAGAGACATTAGTCAGTGCACACTTAGTAGAATATATGTGTGGCAAGGGGGGCGTGGTTTTGCGAAGTCTGTAGCGGGAGAGAGAGGACGGAGCCGAGCGGTGAGTAAGTAGGTCAAGTGCAGATGATGAACACCTGTGTCTGATTCCAGTAATTGGCGTGGAGAGACCGGATATAAGCTGGCGGGAATGAGAGAGAGAGAGAGTTGGACTGGGACCTCGTCTGCTGCTGCTTTCCACGGAGAAATCATCGCGAGAGAATCTGGATTATTGTTTTGTTTTTGCTGTGCTGATAGCACGGTGAACGCGCTCTGTGCGCAACTTTCCTCTTTTGAACTTTTTACTTTAATAAAAACGAGTGTCCCAGTCTCGCCGACCCCTGTCTTCTTCCTTCCCTTTATTACAACGTTGAACCTCATCACACTGGTGCCGAAACCCGGGAGGGAAGAAGATCGCCGCCGCCATGCAGACCCCGCCAGCCACGCCATTTGCGGACATCATAACATCGCTCGCCGGTCTTCACCAGGAACAGCACCAACACCTGCTGGCGATTAAGGAGGAGCAGGACAAGAGATTCGAAGCTCTCCTCCGAGCCCAGCATGAAGACCGCGAGCTGTTCCGGAGCTGGATAGACCGGGAGGTTCGGGCCACCCCCCCCCCTGCTAAGGAGTCGTCGACGCCTTTACCCCTCAACAAAATGGGACCCCAGGATGACCCGGAGGCGTTTATAGATCTTTTCGAGAGGTCCGCGGAGGACCGGGGATGGCCCTCCGAGGACTGGCCAATGCGGCTCATCCCTCTGCTATCCGGAGAAGCACAGGTAGCCGCACACCAACTGCCAGTCCAGAACCTCCTGGTCTATAAAGACCTCAAACGTGCAATCCTCCAGCGGGTCGGCCGGACCCCAGAACAACATCGCCAGAGGTTCAGGACACTGAGCCTCGAAGAGTCCGGCCGGCCCTTCATCATGGCACAACAGCTCCGGGACTCATGCCGCAAATGGCTGATGGCCGACGGAAGCGACGTCGAGGAAATCATCGACCGAGTGGTACTGGAGCAGTTCGTGGCGCGGCTTCCGAGGAAGACCGCGCAGTGGGTCCAGTGCCACCGCCCGACGTCGCTGAACCAGGCCATCCAGCTGGCGGAGGATCAGATGGTGGCGTGCCCAGGGGTCGGCGAACCCCTGCCATCTGCATCTCTCTCTCTCTCTCTCTCTCTTCCCCCTCTCTCTCATGTCCCCTCTCTAAACCTGTCCCTCCTCCCAGGTCTCGTGCGGGGCTTACACCCAGACCAGCTCCAAGATGGAGAACGGGGACTCCTGCAGAGCCGGTGCCATCGCCCAGGGCCCCTCCCAGGGGAGGGGGCTTACCTAGCGGGCTCTTTACTTCACCGGCTGCTCCACCGCTCTCTCCACGCCAATCTCTTGACCCGCTTCCTGCCACCAGGGCGGCGGGGAAGTCTGGGCCGGCTTGTTGGCGCTGCGGGGATCCGGGTCACTTTATTGATCGGTGTCCGGTGAGGGAGGTGGGGACGCTGATCCGGGTCCCCGATGCACCACAAGCTGCCCCCGATCAGGCTGGCCTGTACCAGATACCAGTAAGTATCAAGGGGGGTACATATCAGGCTTTGGTGGATTCAGGTTGTAACCAAACCATTCATCAAAGCCTGATTCAGCCTAGGGCATTGGATAATAGCCGCGTGGTTAAGGTACGGTGTGTACACGGGGAGGTGATGGATTATCCAATAATGCCTGTGGAAATACAATTTAGGGGAAAAAAGCATAGAGTAGAGTAGAGGTGGCGATTAATCCGCACCTCCGGCATCCGCTAATTTTGGGGACCAATTGGCCAGCATTTAATGAATTATTGGGATATTTGTTGGCGGATGCCTCTTGGGCAGAAAGGGACGAGAAGAACGAGGCAGTTGCTCAGGTGGGAGAAGCTGAGTCGGGATCTCTGGGAGCTGGTTCAGGGGAACGGAGCGCTCTTGAAAGAACCATCCTTACAGAGCATGATGATTTTCCCCTGGAGCAGTCTCAGGATGAAACGCTGAAACATGCTTTTGATCAGGTCCGCTCTATCGACGGCCAGCTACTCCACCCTGACCAACCGCTCTCCTATCCTTATTTTACAATTTTAAAAGATAAGTTGTATCGGGTGACCCAAGACGCCCAGTCAAAACAGGACACAACTCAGTAGTTGGTACCCAAAAGCCGCCGGGAAATGCTTTTCCAGGCGGCTCACTGTAATCCAATGGCTGGGCATTTAGGACAAACAGCTACACTAAACCGTCTCATGGCCCGGTTTTTCTGGCCGGGCATTCACGAGAATGTGCGCAAGTGGTGCGCGTCTTGTCGCGAATGTCAGTTGGTGAATCCACCGGCCAACCCAAAAGCACCTTTGTGCCCCCTCCCATTAATGCAGGTCCCCTTCGAGCGAATTGGTATGGACCTCATCGGGCCATTAGAACGGTCAGCACGGGGACACCGCTTTGCTTTAGTCCTGGTGGATTATGCAACGCGGTATACTGAAGCAGTGCCGCTCCGCACTATTTCTGCTAAGAGCGTGGCGAACGCACTGTTTCAATTAATCTCCCGGGTGGGAATCCCGAAAGAGATTCTCACCGATCAAGGCACGGCGTTTATGTCACGCACAATTCGCGAACTTTACGAATTATTGGGCATTAAATCGATTCGAACCAGCGTCTATCACCCACAAACGGACGGACTGGTAGAACGGTTTAACCGCACGTTGAAAACCATGATTCGAAAGTTCGTACAAGAAGACGCCAAAAATTGGGATAAGTGGTTAGAACCCCTCTTGTTCGCTGTACGGGAGGTCCCGCAAGCCTCCACGGGGTTTTCCCCCTTCGAGCTTCTCTATGGACGCCAGCCCCGCGGGGTGTTAGACGTCCTTAGAGAGACTTGGGAGGACGGACCTTCAAATAGTAAAAATGAAATTCAGTATGTTCTCTATGTGATCTGAGAACAAAACTCCACACTTTGGGGCGGCTATCAATGGAGAATTTGTTACAGGCTCAGGACAAACAGAGTCGGCTGTACAACAGGGGGGCTAGACTTCGTCAATTTGCACCGGGAGATAAAGTGCTTGTATTACTCCCTACTTCTAGTTCAAAATTACTCGCAAAGTGGCAAGGACCCTTCGAGGTCACACGGCGAGTTGGGGATCTCAACTATGAGGTAGCTCGAACAGATAGGGGCGGAGCACATCAAATCTATCACCTCAACCTACTTAAAAAATGGTCGGAGGTAGAATCAGTGATGCTGGCAACGGTAGTGAGCGGAGAGGAGGATCTTGGACCAGAGGCGAGTCTAAAAACCCAATCTCTCGCTCTGGCCCCTGGTGGAGACCACCTCTCACCCTCCCAGCTCTCTGATGTAAAAAAGTTACAAGCAGAGTTTGCTGATGTGTTCTCGCCCCTGCCTGGTCGGACGGACCTCATTCAGCACCACGTTGAGACAGAGCCGGGCGTGGTTGTACGCAGCCGGCCGTATCGCTTGTCAGAACACAAAAAAAAGGTGGTTCAGAGCGAATTAGAGGCAATGCTAGACATGGGGGTAATAGAAGAGTCCAACAGTGACTGGGCGAGCCCGATAGTTTTAGTACCTAAAACCGACGGCTCGGTTCGGTTCTGTGTGGACTATCATAAGGTGAATGCTGTGTCGAAATTCGACGCTTATCCAATGCCAAGCGTTGACGAATTGCTTGATCGGCTAGGTACTGCTCGATTTTATTCGACACTGGACTTAACAAAGGGATATTGGCAGATCCCCTTGTCTCCTATGTCCAAAGAAAAAAACAGCTTTCACAACGCCGTTCGGATTACACCAATTTGTTACTCTTCCTTTCGGCTTGTTCGGGGCTCCGGCGACCTTTCAGCGTCTGATGGACAGAATTAGGGATGTCCCGATCCGATCACGTGATCGGAAATCGGGCCCGATCACGTGTTTTCAGACTCGATCGGAATCGGACGTTACCTCCCGATCAGGACTCGGATATATATGTATATATATTCTCATTATTTTTTAACACATCTATAGTTATGCGGTGGCACAGAGTTACGCCGGTTTCACACTGCACGCGTTAGCAGAGCGTAAGCAGCGCAGGAGCAGTGCGTATGGTGAGCAGGAGCAGGACACGCGCGTTTTGCTTTCACACTGGCAGCGTTTGTCACGCGCGGCTGAACCGCGGGTTGTGTAGGCTACAGACAGAGTACTCTATAATGGATAAGTTGGCATTGCTTTTTTTCGTTTTCAAATACATTTAAGAAAAAAGACTTGTCAAGAAGCTTATTTTATTAATAATTTCATATAACTTTTGGTTCATCTTTGTTTTTATTGTTCTGGCAACAAGTTTGTTTTTGGACATTTGTTTTCTTTTTAAATTGCTGTTAGTCATTTGATTGACTGTTTAAAACACAATAGATATCATCAATGCACTTTTTGGATAAAACTGCGGTGTATTTTGGCCATGATCAATATCACTTTAATTCAGCGTAAGCGGCGCAGCAAAAATAGACTCTGCGCCGAAACGATCGCGGCACTGCTGCTCTGCTCCTGCTACGCGCTGCCGCGCCGCCTCTGCGTGCGGTGTGAATGCTCTACCATCTGTTAACATGGGCGCCGAAAAAAATACGCGCTGCACGCTCTGCTAACGCGTGCAGTGTGAAACAAGCACATTACTGGCTTTGCAAACACTGTGGCACTTTTATTTTTTATTTGTTTACATGCCTGCCGGGTATTTTAAGTTGAGGTGCTATTTGTTTATATATTAGACTTTTTTAATATTTACTGTTGCACTAAAGTCCAAAAGTGAAGAATTTATGTTATTTATTACTTGATTGTTCAAGCTACCTCACAGAAGTGCTGTTGAATGTTAAAGAAGAGAAGAGTTGTTGAATGTTAAAATAAGGTGAATTAAATAAAAAATAAGGAACATCCTGGATCTGTTTTTTGCTCTTCTTTATTCTTTTTTTATGTATTATAGAAGTATCGGATCGGGACTCGGTATCGGTAGATACTCAAAATCAAATGACTCGGACTCGGACTCGAGGGCAAAAAAACCTGATCGGGACATCCCTAGACAGAATTCTCCGGCCGCATGCTGCATATGCCGCTGCCTACCTGGATGATATCATCATCTATAGTGGGGATTGGCAGCGTCATATGCAGCATTTGCGGGCTGTCCTGAAGACGCTGAGAAGGGCAGGGCTCACGGCCAACCCGAAGAAGTGTGCAGTTGGGCGTGTGGAAGTTAGATATCTGGGCTTCCACTTCCACCACTCAGGTCATGGACAGGTGCGTCCCCAAATTGATAAGACCGCAGCAGTTGCGACCTGTCCAAGACCAAAGACCAAAAAGGAGGTTAGACAGTTCCTGGGGCTGGCGGGATATTACAGAAGGTTTGTACCTAATTATTCGGACCTCGCCAGCCTGCTGACTGATCTAACTAAAAAGGAGGTACCAGATACGGTTCAGTGGACGGAGCAGTGCCAGCAGGCTTTTACTCAGATAAAGGCTGCTCTATGTGGCGGACCGCTCTTGCATGCTCCTGACTTTTCTCTCCCTTTTATCCTACAGACGGACGCGTCGGACAGGGGGATGGGCGCGGTCCTGTCCCAGGAGGTGGAGGGTGAAGAGCGGCCGGTGCTGTACATCAGTCGGAAGCTCTCTAAGAGAGAGACGATGTACAGCACCATAGAGAAGGAGTGTTTGGCCATCAGATGGGCCGTTCTCACCCTCCGCTATTACCTCCTGGGGCGGGAGTTCACCCTCTGTTCGGACCATGCTCCCCTGCAGTGGCTCCACCGCATGAAGGATACCAACGCGCGGATCACTCGTTGGTATCTAGCTCTACAGCCTTTTAAGTTCCAGGTGATCCACAGGCCGGGTGCACAAATGGCTGTAGCCGACTTCCTCTCCAGGAGGAGGGGGGGGGGAGGCTGCAGACCGGATGGCTCCCCGGCCTGAGTCGGGCGGTGGGGGTATGTGGCGAGGGGGGCGTGGTTTTGCGAAGTCTGTAGCGGGAGAGAGAGGACGGAGCCGAGCGGTGAGTAAGTAGGTCAAGTGCAGATGATGAACACCTGTGTCTGATTCCAGCAATTGGCGTGGAGAGACCGGATATAAGCCGGCGGGAATGAGAGAGAGAGAGAGAGAGAGAGAGTTGGACTGGGACCTCGTCTGCTGCTGCTTTCCACGGAGAAATCATCGCGAGAGAATCTGGATTATTGTTTTGTTTTTGCTGTGCTGATAGCACAGTGAACGCGCTCTGTGCGCAACCTTCCTCTTTTGAACTTTTTACTTTAATAAAAACGAGTGTCCCAGTCTCGCCGACCCCTGTCTTCTTCCTTCCCTTTATTACAATGTTGAACCTCATCACAATATGCTTAAACCAGAAGCAATGAAAGCTTGTGCTAAAAGCAAAGCCAGACAGATCCACACACTCTAATCACCCACACACACTTCTGAGAGAAAGAACGAGAGAGACAGGCAGGTTAGAAGAGGACAAAGCGTGGAATAAAGCGGGTCTGTTTCACTGAACTACGTCCACGCACATCAGTGCCAGGGCAGGAGGGAAAAATGAGAATAAAATAAAATGACACATCCTCCGCCCTCCAGTATCCCATCATCCTTTAAAACAGACCCCAGGGGAGAGGAAGAGATCCTGCTCTGGTGCAACCATTCTCCCTGCTTCAGAGCATCTGCCCACGCTGCCAAAACACAATCTGTGTGTGTGCGTGCGGAGGGGGATCCTTAGACAAATTGAATGAGTTTGCGGCGATGCCATCAAACTACGCCACACTTCAAGGCGTCCGCCCACTCCAGCTCTCCCCCACCTGCAGGAAATCTCCCTGCCACACGCAGACACACAACAACTGCACGTTTAAGGGTTAGTTCAGTGCATCTGCGCTCGTGTCTGTCAGTGTGTAAATTCTCATATACAATGATTTGTGGTGCTGGTGCAAGTAGCTCCTTTAAACTCGGCTGGGCTCCATCTCAGCCTGTGACCGTTAATTGTTGCCTACCCACACACGCAAACATACCACTCAAACTGTGAGGGGCTTTTAGTTACATAGCACCAAATAGTAAAAAGGCTGCCTGTGGAAAGAACTAACATACTGAAGGAAATATAAAGGGCTTCTTCAGCTGTTTTGCCTCATGTATCTAAATGCAAAAAGAGCAGACAGTTAGCATTGACAGTCGCTGTAAACATCAGAATTGGCTGGCTGGTAATTACCCGCCTTTAACTGGACAGAACAAGAGTGGGTCCCTTTTGTTTTACGGCATGCTTGTACTTCAATGGCTACAAAGCTTCTAATCTGTCAAGCCGGCACTAGGAAGGAGACAGGAAGTAGTTTTGCCAAGGAGGAGATGGATCTCTATTGATCAATGTAGTATTTAGACACAATAAATGCACAATAACAAGCCAGATCTGCCATAGCTAGACATAGCTAGTCCAAGTGTGTGTGTAGGCTCATGAATAGGTCTACACATCATCGCATAAACAGAATTGGACATGCACGTGTACACGCATTCACAAATTGTTTAAGCTGCCCATGTTGCTGAGAGGCAAATTGATCTGAGAGGCAACAGACAGCCAGTCATTGGGAGGGGGAGAAAAAAAAAAAGGTGGGCGAAAAAAAGAAAGAAAAAAAAAAGAGTTCCCGGGCATTAACATCAACTCTGTTTCTGAAAGGAAGAGTTCAGAGCAGAACTCTCTGCCGGAGAGAAAACAGCTGAAGACGGGCAGCTGCACTAAACTCCCACGTTAACCTTTGCCAGTTCCCAGATCACAGATCCTGCGTGCTGATTGGTCAAGGGCATTCTAGTGATGCTAAAATACACAATACAGACAATGATGAGTTGAACAACTATGATGAATTGAAATGATAGATGTAACAATGGATAGACAGAATGACAGACAGAAAGATGGACAGAACTACAGATAGATAGGTAAAGTAGAATGATAGATAGAATGATAAACAGAGCAATAGAAAGACAAAATGATAGACAGAATGACAGACAGAACTACAGATAGGTAGAACAATAGATAGACAGATAAATAGATGATAGAATGACAGAGCGATAGACATACAGTTAATACAATAAACAGAATGACAGACAGAACTACAGGTAGATTGGTAGAACGATATAAATAGACAGACAGAAAAATAGAGCGACAGATAGATTGATAGATAAATAGATAGAACAATAGATTGAGATATAGATTGACAAATAGAACAATAGATCGATAGGTAGAACGACAGATAGAATGATAAAGAGAGCAATAGACAGTCAGACAAAACGATAGACAGAATGACAAACAGAACTACAGATACATGTAGGTCGAACAATAGATAGAGAGAAAAACAGATGATATAATGACAGAGTAATAGACATACAGACAGTTAATACAATAAACAGAATGATAGACAGAACTACTGATAAATTGGTAGAACAATAGTAAACTGAACGATAGAGAGATTAAATAATAGAAAGATATAGATAGACAGACAGGTAGAAAAATAGAACGACAGAGAGATTGATTGATAGAACAATAGATAGAGATACAGACTAACGAATAGAACAATAAATAGAATGACAGACAGACAGACAGATATAAAGACAAATACAACAATAGATAGAACGACATAGGACACAGAGAGAAATAACTATAGATAGATGGATAGATAGACAGATTCTTTCATCTTTTACTCGCCCTCATGTCATTCCAAAAGAGAATAACTTTCTTCTTTGGAACACAAACACATTTTTGCCACAGCATTGCCACACTATAAGACAATGTCCAAAACAAGACTAACAAGAACAACATTGGACCTTGGACTATTGGACATTGGACTTTATTACATTGGACACATTGGACTATTTTTGGGAGAACTATCCCATTAAGTTCTCTCTCATTCAGTTTCTGTGTCTTGCTGGTTCCACATGTCTGGACCATGTTCACTAACCTCTTAGAATCTCAGAGAAACCTGCATATGCAAATCATCAGCATACACATATTGTGTATTTAGGCAGCTTACACTGATAAAATACAGGCCGACCCTGGGATTAGATCATAAGTCTTTTTGAGGCATAACTACAGATGTATAGCACCTCTGGCCTCCAACTTAGCCAAAGTCAATTACAACGCTCAGCAAATTTCTGAGAGTGATCTCCGGTCAGTTCTGCCATCGGGCAAAAACCAGCAGAGAAAGAAAGAGAGAGAAAGATATCATAACAAGGCAAAGTGCTTGACCAAACCAGCCAGACGTGGCTCAAATAAAAAACAGACATTTCATCTCTCTCTGATTTCCTCTCCATAACACCGCTCTGAAGAGTATGTGCAGACAGAATACCAGAAAATGAATAATAAATAGCTTATGCATAATGAATAAATTAAGGCCATCCTGAGCTCAAAGCAGGGAGGAGATGCAGGAGATGAGCCCTTAAAAGGGATTACTCCATAATTGAAATCTTGTTTTCTATTTATCAAACGAAAGGGATTCGTGGTGGAACTGTAAAACTCAGACTCCGCCGGGTCGTGGTCTGAGGATGACTCAGTTGGGCCTGAACATCAGAAGAAGGGAGGACCATGTGATGACTTCAAACTCATCATCAAGTTCAGTTTGAGGTCTAGAAACATTTTCAGCCAAAAACAGAGAAAAACTAATGCACCTTTCAAGGGTTCTTCTGAATCCTAAATGTGTTTTGCATCACATCTATGAATAACCTGCAGAAATACCTCTCTTAGACCAGCATGAATTTACACGCTAGGATGGTTTATTCTGGTTTGTGCTGGTCAGGTGCAGATCTAACTTTTGGACCAGTACAGACATGGTTTTTAAAAGCAAGGCTAGTTAAGATAGTCATGCATCCTGAAGGGAACATCAGCACAAACAAATCCCATTCTGGGGTCCAGCATTCAAAACACAACAACAGATGAGGTACACTATGTAAGGGATAATGTAGAGCGAGGCGGTTGTTATAGCGAATACAACCCCGACAGGCTGATCAGGACCTGATCTTGAATCAGCCTGACCCCTTGTATTCGCATAACAACCGCCTCGCTCTACATTATCCCGCTTATTACATGGCTACCTACCAAATAAATCAATAATTTGACACAAAATATTGATTTAAAAAGGAGTTTATTGATTTAAAAACGATTGTAAGAAAATAGTCCGTTCCGTCTCTACGGTTAGAATCCTGCGTCCATAGCAACGCTCTGTTTTCCATGGCAACGGTGTGTTATACTTCGCAGCCGTCTGTTATCAAGAAATAACACACCGCATTCTACATTAGAATAATAATTAAATGAATATGAAATATTACTGTTTATTTAAAAATAAATAAACACATACATTCCTTTTAATAGTATATAAATATTGAATATTAAGGTCCTTGCACACTGAGATAGAAATTTTCGTATGCGTTTTTTCGTATTCGTCATTCGGTGGCTCTGAAAATTCTTGCTACGGTGGCGGAAAATGCAGAAAATCCGAACCCGACCTGAATTTTTTCATGACGGACGAAAGTTTTGGAGCCAGTGTGTAAACGCGATTTAAACAACGTGAGGTCGTATTTATTTTTTAACTTGCGAAAATTTCAGACGAGAATTTGGGACTCGGTGCGCAAGGACTTTTACAGTTTACTTAAAAATATATTGAGCTCATTATTTATAAATTACAATTAATATAATTAACATTATTTATAATGTACGATTTTCATTTGATTTTAATTTTTATAACGAAATAAATAAATCCTGAGCCATTTTAATGTAAAAAGAGAAAATAATTGTATATTTATTCATTATATTATTAAATATTTTAAAGGTGGCTGAAATCGTATAATAATAATAATAATAATAATAATAATAATAATGATAATAATGATGATAATAATAATAATAAATACTTGGGTTGTCTGCTGATAAGAGTGTCAGAGCTGTTTCTGACTGAAAAGTGCTATTTTATGCATTGCTATTAGGCAAAAAAACACATCTTGGTTCTGTGGCCTCAAGGGGCCTTTAAGGTCAATGTTGAGTACAACTCATTCTGTTCATTCACTGAGGATGGAGTGATATCACTGGAGGGATGAAAGACCGTGTGGAAAAGGTGAGCAGAAGGAGAGAAAGAAAGAGGACTGGGAGAGGGGGGAAGAAGTGTCGTGCCTGGCCTTTAGAAGGAGTGTAAAATGTCTTATTAATATTCATTGACCTACTGCCTAACTTCCACCGTTTCCCCTGTGCCCTGTACAGAAGTGATAGAGGTCGTTCAGTTTAAAAAGACAGGAGAGGAAGGAATGGGGAGGAGAGAGGAAGAAAAGAATCAAAAGACATAAGAGTAGGAGCCAATCACCAAAACCGGTGCATTAGAACAAGTGAACTTGTGTCTCCATAAGAGGGAGATTTTCAGGTAAGGCTGACACACACACACACACACACACACACACACCCACCCACACAAACCAAATCCTTTTGGCTCTGTACAAAGACGACTGCTCCGGGCTGGAGGGCCCTTGAGTTTCCAAAGACTGATACTCCAGGGCGCAATCTCCGTACCTCTTCAGCGGTCTGTGATGTGCGCTCTAGCATGACGCTGCATGCTTATGTCAGGGAATGCATGATGTGTTTGTTGGTGCAGAAGTGTGTGTCAGCATGACTGCACGTAAAAGCCGGAGGGATCTGATGTCTGTGAATCTGTTATGAGTTTTGGTCTAAAAGAAGGTCTGGCAGCTGTAATCTATGGGCTGGATATATATTTAAAAAATCTATATTTGAATGAAGACACTGTGTATGGAATGCAGATTGCAATTGCTATTTGTTTTGGATATTGATACTGCCATTTACCCGTTTCTCAAGAAATGAGGATACACAGGGGTGAAGAGAAGGTTTAAAATCACTAGCGGAGATAAGAATGACAAAGGCTACAGTAAGGAAGGAGAAGAGCGTAAGACAAACGACAAATAACGTAGGAGAAGGCGCAAGGACATCCGACTATTGGACGCGAGTCACAGAGATTGATATGGAATTGGAATTTCCTAAAAAGAAGTATAAAAAGACTGAGGAGTAAAGCAGGACACCTGACACCCTACCAAGAGACACATTTTTGCATTAACAGTTTTGTATTGTAACCAATAAAATAAGTGCTGTTATTTTTATTACTTATTATTACCTGTGAGACTTTACTTACAACTACAAAAAAGAACAACCACAAACAAGGGACTGTTTTACGTAATTCCTGAAGATCTTCAACCTGTGGGCGGTGAGTAATTTACGGTTTAGGCTAGATTTGACCGTCCTTACCCTACCTGAATAATCATAGGTTTAAAGGTGTAAGATAAAAAGACACAACAAGTAACATTATACAATTATACTTGGCTTGTATATTTATGCACTAGGTTACACAAATGTGAACAAAATCAGGTGACACCAATCAGACAAAAGCAACAGTAGCTGCGTTTCCATTACCCTTCAAATTGGGCAAATTGAAATTGCGAATTGAAAATACGCCCAATGGAAACACGTCAATTTCGCAAAAAATTTTTACGCTCGCATGAGGTGGTTTTTCAGGCAATTCGAAAAAGAAATATTTCGCAAAACTGCAATAGAACACAGTTTTTGCGCATTTATAGGTCACCTGACGTAGATGACATGGTGTGTTTGGACAGAATACGAGACAGAGTTCTTTATTAAATTCATATAAGACAAAAGAATTACGGGAATACTGGATTCTAAACCTCAAAGAAATGCCACAATCAAGACCTCGAAGCAGATATGAGGGAGAAACACCCAGAAACACCTCATATGTGCCGCTCACAGTATAATAAGGGTCGTTCCTTACCATTAATGCTTGAAAAACACACATACATCTCCTTCGATTGATAATAATGGCTAGTGCAGTGGCTGGGATATAGTACATAAACCTACCAACGTCCGTCGCCATGGTTTTTGGAATGATTTTACTTAATCGCGAGAGGAAAAAATTAAGTTTTAGTCGCATAAGATCGGTCAATGGAAACGCTGTCATTTCGCAATAGTTTTTTGTCGACATTTAAAAAAAATCACAAAAGTTTTGTGCAAATCTGTAAAGGAAACGCGCCTAGTGAAATACGAGCTAGCTGTTAGCTTAATTCAAAAGGTTATGACAGAGACTACCTTGCATGGTGAACCAGGCATGTGCTCGCAACAACCGTTGACTCAACTTGGTTAGACCAAAAGGCTTAAGATGATTTCTGGACTATCTGTTGGACTAGACAACAAGAAAAACCTGTTTCAAGTTCCATAAGCATTTACATTTTGTCAATTATCAAAGTACGTTACTCCAATGTTAAGACAGGCTTACAGTCAAAATCTGTGTGAATCTTTCAAGGTGACAAATTAAACTATTCATAGCTTCAGATGCTTAGATGATTAACTAACTTACATTTTCTACAAATACTACCATTCAAAAGTTTGGGGTCATTAAGAGATTGTATTTTTGAAACTTTTGCTCACCCAGCCGGCTTTTAATTGATCAAAAATTCGGTCAAAACAGAAATATAGGGAAATATTACAATTTAAAACAACTCTTTTTTATTTTAATGTTTTAAAATGTTATTTACTTCACTGAAGGCAAAGCTGAATTTTCAGCATCATTATTCCAGTCTTCAGTGTCACATGATCATTCAGAAATCATTCTAATATGCTGTATTTTGCGATAACTGTGTAGAAGCGCTACCAACACAGACAGAAACCTCCTCAAATATTGAACCTGTAACATACAAAACAACGGCAACACATCTACCTGCAAGTGTTAACCTGAAAGTGTTGTTGTAAAGGCATAGCAGGGAATGTATCCAATAATACAAAATCTCAAGATCTGTCTGTCTCTCACCTGATGGAAGAGAAAAAAAAAACTATCCACGTTCACTGTAACTATAATAGGAACATGAATATCCATATCACACTGTGAGAACGCAAGAACGCATTTGAAACGACACTTTTACCCTTGTATGCTAAAGAGAAATGCTAGCTTCACTCCAGAGTATTCTTGACATGCTCCCACCTGGAAAACATGCATAATGACATTTGATATTTCAACATTTGAATAATAAAAGCCATTTGTGTTGAGATTTCAGTCTCTTTCACATATTGAATTAATTATGCATACATATGGGAGGGGTTCATGAATATTCAGAGGAGAGGGGCTGAGAAGGTGTAGCACTTGGGTGCACTAAAAGGTTGAGTGTTTGATTTTCAGCAAACCAACAGTCATTACGTCACCACCGAACACAGCAGGGTGACAATCGAAACCGCTGTGATGAGAGTCTTTTATTCCCAGAACAACCTGGATCTTTGGTTAAAAAATTAAATAAAAAATATTCTTACACTGTGTTGTTTCTATTTTTGTGCCATCAAGCCAGGTGAAACTCTCCAAAATCTCTTTCCAGATAACTTAATTATGGTTTGATTGGTTGTTATTGTTCCACGTCACAAATTCACTTTCAGTATGGACAGACAAATTGCTTTCAAACATCATGCCTGATTAGGACAGTGTCCAGATCCTGGTCCATGCAGACATGATGTCAGCACACATTTCTACACATTTATTTCAGAATATGTGCGCTAGTCTTGAAAGTAGACGTTAGAAGATGGGGAGATAAACTATAAAATGCATAAAGAACAACAATGAAATATTCCCAACACCATTACACCACCAACACCAGCCCAAAATCACTAAAACAAGACAGGACCAATCCATGAATTCATGTTGCATACACTACACTCTGACTGCACCATCTGTGTGTCAGAGCAGACATTGAGATTTGTCAGAAGAGGAAGAGTTTTCTGGACTCTGTCCATCTTTAGTGAGTTGCCTGTGAAAGGAGCTGAACCTCTGCTGCTGCGGACCCATGTATTCAGAGATGCTGTTATTGATGGCTCTGTTGTAACGGCTGGTTGTTTTCCACTTACCACAGAGCTGCCAATGTTTTTGTTTTTCACACCATTGTCTGTAAGCTCTGGAGACGGTTGTGAATGAAAATCCACAGAGATTAGCAGGTTCTGAGACACTCAAGCTACCCCAGGGAAAGAGGCGGAAATCAAATCTGGAAAACGATGCGAGTCAGACTCAGACTAAAACACACCTCGAATTGGAGCAAGTTAAATAACCTCCAACAATCTTTAGAAATGTACATACACACATCTATCCATCCATCTACTGTCTGTCGATCGTCGGGCGGAAATCGCGTATCTCCATATATCATAATTTTTTTCCCCATAAATCAATACTGTTGGTTTCCCTATATATTTGTTAGTGGCTTTGGCTGCTCGTCTCCTGTTGGCAATTTCAATCATTGCATCTGATAGCCACTGTGGTCCTTTTACTGACTTTTTGTAAGGTATGAATCTTTCCGCTGTGTCCATTATGATTGATTTAACACATTTGATGAGCAGAGAAGTGTCTAAGCATTTGTTGTTAAATTATAACCATTGCCAATACGGTCTTAAATAGCCTGTGCGAAGCACTTTATAACGAGATTTTGGCCAAATGACAGAACAAAACTGAGAGCCCACATAGCTACAATAAACACTGTGTGATGCACGTATTGCCCCAGTTGCTACTGTTCTAATGACGGATAAACACATCTGACATTCGCTGCTCAAAAACCTCACAACTTATATAGTACCTTATATAACCTCATAATTTATATATTTATATGAAAAAAAAAACCCTGATTACCATGATTTGACAGAATATGATTGTGAAAGAAAATGGAGAAACACCACTTGTTCTCTTTCTCAGCGTCTCTTTAGAACGCCTGCATTTCAGCTCAGTGAAGCAGATTATGGCAATTAAGCAGATATTAAAATAATTCAAATGCTCTTCAGGGAGGAATGTATCATTGCTTCATAGTTTCCTTTCAACAAATAATAAAAAAGACAGACAAGAGTGATTAGCAAAGCATTGATTTAACACAGAATATTGAAAAATTGTGTCAGTTTTCACTTCAATTTCTGTAGGTTTCAGCTTATGTCCAATTTAGGACTAATGCACGGTACAGCTCAGTGGAGTGAGAAACTATTCTGCAATGTTGTTAAAAACCATCCTCAAATGTTATTAAGAGCAGTCAAACAGTCATTCACGCACTGCTGGAACATATTGACGGAAACTCATTGTGCTCACCCTCAAGGCAGCAAAGGTCATTGAGACAGTGGCAGTGTGTTAGAGAGGTGAAAAGTGCCTTGATCACACACCAAGAACAATAGACCCAATATAGAATCATTGCAGTGCTTTGAAATCAACAAATACTGTACACACATGCACAAATGCTCACACACACACACACACTAATCATTTCCCAATGGTCTAAAGACAGATCAATGTTCTAAACTGCCCACTACGTTTTTCCATCAGCGAAAATGCTGTGAAATTTTAAGTCTCAGAGTCAATGCTTGAGAGAAGAAGAGAGCCAAATTAAAAGCAAACACCTGTTTCTTCACATCCAGTGCACTGCATTGCCATCCTCTTTCTTTCTTGCTTGCTTGCTTTTTTCCCTGTTTCTTGTCAAGTAGACAGATCAGACTCTTGACCCTTATTTGCTATGCACCAGTTAGCTAGAAAATTATACATTGGAAAGCCCAGAAGACTATATGAAAGGAAGAGAGAATAAGAGAGCTTGACCTAATCAGAAAACGGACGACCTCTTTTACATATGTTCTACATAAGACTGACTTACAGAAATATTTAACAGCTGTTCACTTCTTCACCTCTCCTAGGCACACCTGTTTGTTTTTACCCAGCATTCTTTTTTTATTTAGTCAATATTTTGACTACAATGGCATTAATTTTTCATACATTTTGACATTCCAGACTTTTTTGGCCTGTTTATTGCTATGGTTATTACTATGATAATCAAACAATTTTGGATTTAATCCCGCATTTAAACACGGTTGTCACTTCTGAAACCTGGCCGTGTGTTCAGAGCAGTAAAATAAAACTGTTTAAAATGTGAGTGAGTTATATACAGACAGCAAACAAAGAGTGCTCCCTTTATAATCACTGAACCTGTCAATCACTTCAGTTCAATGCTTGCTCCCTGAGTTCTGCACTCTTGTGAAAACTCCCATTATAATCAATTAAGTTTGCTACACTGCACAATGAATCTCTTATATACATCGTGCTGGCTGTAATGAAAGGATTCGCGAGCGTGAAGAACTCAGCCAATGAACTTGTGCTGAAAAATCTCAAGCGTTTTGAGTGCTATTGAGCAGATTCTGACTAACTCGAATGCCTCTGATTGGCCTTTGCACTCACGCGCTCAACAAACATGTCAACAAAAAATTGGCTACAATACTAAATGCTGAAAAAACACATCGTATACGGAAACATTTGACGCTCTTCACAGAGAGTTCAGAGAGGATATGCATGGGAGGAGAACTTGAAAAGTGCCACCTATAAGCAGGGACCGGGTTGAAACAAAACTCAGTACAACCAGTACTGCAGAAAGACTGCAAAATGTACACATTTTCAGTATCGACTTGGCAATAAAGACCCTGACCCCTAACCAGACCCTGAGCTTTTACCATATCAAAATAATTAGTTAGCAAGTTACTGAATTAATGCTAACAATGCTAATGCTAACCAGTTGACGTTCGCTGCAAACATTTGAGCAGTGAGACTAAACGTCATCATTAAAATACTCCTCTCAAGCGTCAAAACTCAAAGCACTTTCAACTAGTAACATTTATTGTTTTAGGGAGTGATAAACTCTTGATTCCCAGCTAGAGGAAAATACGAACAATTTTAAAATAATTTTCCAGGACAACAAGATTTTCTAGGACATTTGACATTTTCTCTAATTTTCCATGTGTTTTCCAGGACTGGAAAATTGGTCAATATGGTGAACTCAAAAACAAGGGAGAGGAGCATCCATTCGCAGTGAGTTTATTAACAAAATAAACTTAACAAAACCAACACAGAAACCAGATAACCAGGGAACAGAACTGAGCGCACCAAACAAACATCCATGAAAGGACAAGACTCGACAACGAACAAGAAACACTGGGGTATGAGTACTAGAGAGGTAATAGGCAAACAAGACACACCTGGGAATGAAATAAAAACTAGAAGTCTACAAAAATGGCACACAGGACAGGAAACAGGAACAGAAACAAGGTAAAATGCAAACTAAGGCCTAAGCCCTATTCGCACGGGATTAGTATTACCTAGGGACCTCCGGTAATTTGTAATAATCGCAGAGGTCGTCTGTGATTTTTATCCCGTGCGAATCTGCCATGTCTGTAAAAATGTCTGTAAAAATTCCCCCGAAAATTACCTACCGTATTTCGGCCAACACAGGGGTCCTCTGATAATACCAGTCCTGTGCGAATCCCCATGTCTGTGATTTGGGCTGTTTTTCTGTGAGCCTATCGTTTCCTAAAGAACGTAATAACCATTATGGGCCGTTTAACAGTCCATTTTACGTCTGTATTAAAACTATATTAACAATAAAATCTCTCGATATGCTCTACTCCAATCCGATTATAGTTTTTCTCCAATAAAAACTATGAAGTGCTGCAAAAGAGAAAACAAACTACAGTAAAAGACGTGATCCGGAAGCTCAACTTGGACCGTTGTCACGGAAACGTCAAATTAAGCATTTTGGCGCAACATGGAAGCTCTTTTGAAAAGTTTGGACGCTTTTTGTGGTAGTGTAATTTAGTGGTCTGTATCGTGGAGCATTTCTTTGTCTCACACGGCCTCTAAAGACGTCCATCCTGTAACGTTAAGTATCTCAAGAAATCAAAGTGTGAAAGAGTAAAAATGATATAAAATGAAATAAACCAAATAAAATGAATAGAAAAACAAGCCTATCGTGACGTTTCTGTATTTATAATACCTTCTTCAGGCAGGCTTGTTGTAAATATGGACAAAGAATAAAAGAAAAAGAAGATATATTATAGATTTATACAATAATATAATATTCTATAATATATATAATATATATTTCTCTAATAAATTGGTTTTAAATAAGTTCTTTTTTTGAATTGCAATACTGCAGCGTGATCTTCGTTTCAGCACGTTCAGCTAGTGAAGTGTCACTAATCTATATAATGAGTCATTCTATATACTGTAGATCAGTGGTGGGCGCACGCTGTAAAGTCCGTAAACTCGCGGGAATTACGAACATTTATTTGCCCGTGTGAATGAGCCACCAAAAACACAGACGTCAGGGGGTAATTTCTTAATTACAGTGGTCCAGGGGTAATACTAATCCCGTGCGAATAGGGCTGTAGTTTACACTGTCAGTGAAATGTGACCCAATTCCGATTTTTTGCTCATATGTGACACAGATCGGATGTGTTCTATGACAGTGTAAACAGGAACAAAACGCATGCATTCGGATATTTTGAGATCGGTTTCAGGCCTCATTCATATGTGGAAATAAATCGGATATGTGCCAATGCGACTGTCATGTAAACAGGCTGATCGGATTTTCTGAGGCATTAGGCAACATCTCTGCGGTTTGATGATGAGAGAAACCCCGACACGCTTCTGCAAAGGGACGGATGACCTGACGAAACATTGTGTCGTCATAGGAGAGGAATGTGGACAAACATTGACACAACATATCAAAGATTGGCTTGCTCATCCTAAAATTTCAGTCCCACTGCTCCTCGTTAAAGCTCGCCACAATATGCTCCCACCAGTGCTGAGATCTCTCTCACACACAATAACTGAAGCATGTGCACAGGCTGCAATGATGGCACTTTTTGTCCTCCTCCGCCTCATAATCATGGTGATGTTTGGCGAACTTTGCATATCGCAGAGCTAGCATCAATCATATTTCGCGTTCGTCCATCTGAGAATTTAACCCTTTAAGCATGCGCAATGTTTCAGATAGTATGGCAAGTGTAAACACGTGAACCGGATATGGGTCACAATTGAAAGAATGTGTAAACGGACGGTCAAAAAAAAAAAATAAAAATAAAAAATAAAAAAATCGGATAAAGGTAACAAATCAGAATTGGGCATCAAGACCTGCAGTGTAAACGAGGCCTAAAAGTCCAATAAACAAAACGCATGAAACACAAAGCCAGGGAATACGTAACACCAGGTTTTCCAGGACGTGCTGGAACCCTATCCACATGTAAATTCAAATCAATAAATAAATGAGCAGACAAAGAAAGGTTCAGTTTACCAGTGTTCAGCTTTTTCAAATGTGCAATCTTCAACATACTATAGTGTTATTTTTTTCTTGAATAAAATATAATATAATATAATATAATATAATATAATATAATATAATATAATATAATATAATATAATATAATATAATATAATATAATTTTCATTGTCAAGCTTAAAGCATGAAAGTGGCACTGCACTTTTTCTAAAGCATTGACATATATGTGACAAAAAAATTGTGATAAAAAAAATCATGTGAGTAGTTAAGAGCACAACGTATCCTGTCACAGCTCTAACAAACCCAGTGCACATGTGCCAACAGCTGCACCACAGCTCCAACAAGACTCCACACCTGTTCATATCCAGAGATTTTTGTTCATTTCTTTTTTTTCCTTCTTTTTTTAATGAAACACCACTTGACTCTGTTAAGCTGGGAGACCTCACTGCTGTTAGCATGATTGTATGTGATTAGCTGTTCAGGCAGTCCCTTACAAAGGCAGAATGTGCTCCTCTTAGCTTCAGAGAAAAAGAGAGAGAAAGAGATGAAGAACACAGGCAGAAGTACCTGGAGCATAATTAAATATTAAGTCGGCTCTTTGATTTATGCAGAGCCAGAAGTCGGAGATTACCCTGTGCTCTCAATGTACAGCTGATCCAAATCCCAGCACTGGGGGACTGCGGGATGGGCAACACAGGAGTTTGATATTCTAATCCTGTCTTAAAAGAACAGACGTTCAGATGAAGGACTTTGCGGAGAGGAACAAGTACTCACAGTTACAGCACAGGAGAAAATGGAGATCTACCTTGATCAAAGGAGGTAGAAAACCAAATGATCTGTCTAGTCTTGTCTAGAGTCAGTGAGTGAAGTTGTAAACTCAGCTTAGACAGGGCCGATCATTTCTAAAATCTAGTACTTTTGCCTTGCTTTTTCACATGATGTAGTATTCAGTGATGACAAGCTACTTTAAAACTGTAGTTCTCCAAACTAAAATCTAAAATACAGTGAGCTACCCTTTTGAAATCATTAGCTACAAGTGTACAAAAAAAGTAACTATTCCTATATTACTAGAAGATAAGATGATTTTGACATATTTGACACATAAATCAGGTTTTCCCAAACTGTGATTTGTAAAAGAGCTGCAAGGGGGTCATGAGTTGATGAAAAGCTAATAATTAATTCAATCCTAAATTTTTTAAATACAATTAAAAAACAATTTTTTTCAATAAAAAAAAAAAAAAAAAAAAAAAAAACACATTTCCCCCCCTTTATTTTAATTGTTTAAATGCACGTCATGTGACCATTAACCAATATCAGATAATCGTTGAACATGTTTATGTGTTGTTAAATTATTGAAATATTAAATGGGGTACTTCCGGTAAATGTTGTAGATCAAAGGGGTTTGACTTTACAGAAATAAATATATATATATAAATAATTCACTAAAATGATTCAGTATTACATATGAATCTGTGGATCGCTGTTTTGTAACAAACTGATTCATAAGAGAGCTTGATTGAGAAAGACGACAGAGTTTATTGATTACAGCCTCCAGATGTGTTCACATTCATCGCTTTTCTGCTAATTTTCGCAGTCAAAAATGAGTCATTTCAATTGGAATATGTGCGATCAGGAATTTTGCTTGAGGGTGGAAGATTTCCCTATGCAGATTCTGCAACAGGTTCAAGTTTGTCAAACAAATTTGACATGATGACCAACAGAAAGCTCTAATATAGTCTTTCTCTACCTTCAATGTGCTTGTTCTGACATCATAATTTGTATATTTATTTTGCAGTGTATTTTCATAAACCGTGAATTGGGGGCGTTTTGAACTCTTTGAAATAACAGTATAGCATAGTACATTGAATCTTTTTTCAAAAGACTAATAAAAATGATGATTTTCCATGATATGCATAATACCACCTTGAGATCATTATTGTTTAAATAACAAATCAACTGAACAGCAGGATTTCAGAAATGGAATGTCTCTATAAATGTTGGTGGAGTAACTTCCCCCCACTTAACCATTATGACTCTTGCCTCTCTCTTGCAGTCACATACAGTATGACCACATGCTAATGGAGCTCCAGGCCAAGGACGGAGGTCTTTGATGGATCACGGCTGTCTGTGTGTGATGAGGTGCACGTAAAACCCACTGTATCTTCTCAGCACGGGCATAAATCTGCCGCAGGTAAAACCGTTTCCATATATAGCCCAGGTTCAGTGTGCTCTCGATTCCTGAGAACATTACGTCAAAGCTGAGTCACCTTTAAGACATTGAACACCTAAATTCAAACCTCTGGAAACCTGACCTCATGCATGCTTAATGTCATTTACAAAAGTAGGACGTGCTCCTGGATCAAAAGCCTTTGTTGGTCCTGGAACAACACTCTTAACAACCAACCAATGCTTTATGATATTAAGAGTAAGGTAAGAGACTGCAACAGCATTGTTCCCAGTCCAACATGCCCTCAAACCTTGTGCACTTTTGGTGACGCAATGCTGCATAGACCGTTGGGAGAAAGACCGCACTAGTACAGGCTTGGCAAAGGGTGGAATTGACAAATAGCATATCCTATGGTCTTGTGAACCAACTGGTTGACAGCAATGTTGTTGCAGGATCTACCTAATCACATTTTGCCTCTCCTGAAAGCTTCTTGTGTAACCTTTTTCCACTCACTGCAATTTCTTCCATCACACTTTCTTCAACACCCTCGTCTGAACCCTAACCCATCCACCTGATAGCACTTTCCCTTCTAGCAGTTTTGTTTCTGAGAAAAAAAAGAAGAAGAAAAATTAAAATTCACTTTCACAATGCTATGGCTAAATTCAGAATTGAATACTAACATAATGCTCTTTGCCATAGCTTAATATGGCAGAAGTAGCACGCTAATATAAGCCGATGTTTTTTTCAGATGTACAGTACTGTGCAAAAGTCTTAGGCATGTTAATACCCCCCCCCCCCAAACAAAAAATGGTTTTAAGTCAGTTATTTATATCTTTTGCTGTAGTGTGTCAGTAGGAAATATCAGTTTACATTTCCAAACATTCTTTTTGCCATTAATTGTAATAATCCAGTGAGATTTGTGTATGCACAAGGAGTCTGACAACAGCTGGTATGATCTGATCTCACCATCATCGAGTCCGTCTGTGATTACATGAAGAAACAGAAGAAACTGAGACAGACTAAATCCAGAAGAACTGCGGGAACGTCTCCGAGACGCTTGAAGAAACCTTCTGTCTCAGTTTCTTCTGTTTCTTCATGTAATCACAGACGGACTCGATGATGGTGAGATCAGATCATACCGGCTGTTGTCAGACTCCTTGTGCATACACAAATCTCACTGGATTATTACAATTAATGGCAAAAAGAATGTTTGGAAATGTAAACTGATATTTCCTAACTGACTTAAAACCTTTTTTTTTGGGGGGGGGGGGGGGGGGGGGGATATTAACATGTCTAAGACTCTTGCACAGTACTGTACATCTAAAAAAAAAAAAAAAAAATTCCCGGGTTCATCTTATACTTCATGTCAATAATACACCCACAACAATAAGTGGCGCCAAATATGTGTAAAACGAGTGTGTCAAGAAATACGGTGTGTCTGACTGTAATGTTAGAAGATCGCGAGTGCAAAAAGAACAGTCTAAGAAAAGCTTACCGTCTAACAGCCGCGTGACTGTCATGTTTGTGTGCCTCGCTGACGGGACCAAACTTCCAACGTACGTGATTTTAAAATGTAAGACGGTATTTTAAAATAATTTGGTAGGCTACATGGTTTTCACTATGAGATAGCCTAATTGTTATTGTTATATAATTCAGATGAGCTACAGGTTATTTTTAAGCTATGCCAAAAAAAAAAAATATATATTTTTTTTTAAATGTGAATGTACCAGTATTTACCATAGTTTCAATACAAAAATTTAAATATGAAAAATATACCATATGAAAATTATTTTCAAATAAAGGTATTTTCTTTATAAAAGACAAGATTTGGTCTTTAAAAATCCTTTTCCAAAAGGTACATCTTGAAAAAGGGGGGTCATCTTATAATCAGGATCGTCTTATATTCGGAACAATACGGGATGGAGGTTCACTCGTATTACTATCAATGGGAGAAACTGCAGCGCGCAATATATCGCAATCAATCCTGCCTTCTAAATAACACAGCCAATCGCCAGTTGGTAAAGTCATTACGTCTCTGCTGATGCCAAAAGAAGCTGCGGTTCCCATAGAAACAGTTAGTGTCTTGAGACACTCTTTGGACTACACACACATTGGCTGGACAAACCTGAAACATACACTATTTAATGCTATTTGAGGATAATAAACAATATTAATGGGAGTTTTCATGTTCGGTTTTATTGCTGATTTGAAATTAAATGTGAATTTGACGAGCAGTTGTTGATATTTCAGTATTTACCTATTCAAGTAGATAGTAGTTGGTCTTGCATCCCCAAAATAGCTGCCCGGAGGCACTGCAAATATGGCTGATGAGTGAACTGACATTTCCTGAAAGTGACTTTGATACAATGTCATAAAAAAATAAAATAAAAAAAGATTAGTTGAAACTAGAGGAATTTCAAGGAATTAGAAGTGGAGAAACTCTCACTAAGACCGTGGGAAGTTAATGCAGCAAAAGTACAGCAAGTGAAACTTACTGACACTTGAAGCCTGTGAAGCGGGAGATGATGCAAGCGTGGCCCCGGGCTGTGCCGGGGAGGCGGGGCTAATGACAGACGAGAGAGACACGTGTGAAAGACAAGAGCGCTTGTGACAGACCGAAGCTGACACACTGCCAGTGGGTCTGATGTCACATCACGCTGACATTTTTAAGACACATAAATGTGTGTGTGTGATATTTCTGTAGAGTCTAAAAAATCTCACCACACTAAAATGGCACAGGATACAAACACATTTTACATGAATAATTAATCCAAGTGAAAATAACCACATAAAAAAAAAAAAAAAAAAGATTTGGATGAAAACAGATACATGTAAAAAAATATATTATTTTATAGAATTTAAAAGTTTGGGGTCCATTAATGAAAATAATCCTTTCTATTCAGGATTCAAAGATTCCTGAAAAAATATATATCATGGTTTCCACACAAAATATTACATAGCACAATTTTTTTTTTTTACGTAATCATAATAATAATAATAAGCATAATAAGCATACTAGAATGATTTCTGAAGGATCATGTGACACTGAAGACTGGAGTAATGATGCTGAAAATTCAGCTTTGCCGTCACAGGAATAAATTACATTTTAAAATATAGATTTTTTTTTTTTAATTGTAAAAATATTTCACAAAATTACTGTTTTGACTATTTTTGATTGAATAACTACAGCCTTGGTGAGACATCTTTCACAAACATTATATAATAATAATATAGAATAAATAATTATAATATTATAAAATAAACTCGGCAACCTCACAGACTAGCAAATGATTAGTAACTAATAAGAAGGCTTCAATGTGGTGCATTTAGCTCTTCCTCTGTAATCAACAAGCAGCCAAGTACACAGACACACACACACACACACACACACACACACACACACACACACACACACACACACACACACACACACACACACACACACACACACACACACACTCTAGATAAAGAAATTAAAATGGCACTGCTAAGCATGCACTCCAGGGAAAATGAAGACCTTGTTTTAATGACCACATTAACCCTAGTCATTAAGTTGATCTGCGGTTAAACACACACACAAACACATACACACACCCTTCTGTTTAACCTAAACACTTGACAGCTTCTAAACATGACAAATGAGTCCAGTTAATCAAGTCAAAGGATCATGGCAACGATAACACCTCATGCCTGATCCCAAAAACACACACGCACACCAAAGCACTAACATTCATTTGCACTCATTACATCAATAACTGCTTCAGAAACCAAGTAAACAAGGGAATCTGGGACACGGAGAGCTGCCAAATAAAGATTCTCAATTCAGACTGACAAAGCTGCTGTCCTAAGCCAAACGAACAGTAAACGCTCACAGGGACCGTGACATTTTGTTGCCGTTAGGCTAAGACGGATGGCTGAAATTAAGACACAAATATCCACGGCCATAAGCCATCGGGATGAGGATCTGAACAAAAGGCATTGCGATGCAAAAGGGGTAGAGATCGTTTTCAAAACGCAGGCCGAAGTTGCCAGAGAAAGAGACAGATAATGCAGGCAATTTCAATCAAATTTCTTTTGAAATATCTTTTGGAAAATATTTTGTTGAGGTCAAATATATCAATAAGAGAATTTACAACATTACGCTAGTTTGGACAAGTTTTTCAAACAATGCATCATATAGCAGCTTATTAGACAACACAAATCACTAACATCACGTAAAGCTACACTGTGTAGGATTTTCTCCCATAGCGAGTAATCTCCCCCTCGCATTCGTCACGGCGCCACTGAGTGTCAAAACGTGAAAGGCGAAGCTTGAATTTCCAGGTATGTCCCTCTTTGGCTAATGTATTTTCAAGATGGAGGCGCAACATGGCTGCCGCCATTCGAGCGACTCCCTCGTATATATTCTAAATGGCAGATTCTACGCTTATGAGAATACTTGATTAGTTGGTAGAAGTAATTACACATTAACGAGCACATATCATTTTGAAAGAACAAAGTGTTTGTTGCTAAGAATCAACTTAAAAAAATACACAGTGTAGCTTTAAGCACTTTCCAATGTTATAAGTTTCAATGAGTTTATGTATTAAGCATCATAAACTAACAACAAACAATTTTTTACAGGATCTAATCATTTTGGTTAATGTTAACACAATTGCTCATGAGGAACGGGCTAAGATTCCTTAAACAGAGTGTTTTACTAAGTAGGCTACTAAAGACGCTTGCCATGAAGGGGTTGAATAATATTGACACTGCAGAAGTCATTAAAAGTTGCATTTTCAACCACTTGAAACATTTGTTGTGTTGAGCTATTTCAGTTACTTTTGTTTGATTTGTTCACTGCAAACAGCTGAAAGTCTGTAAATGTTGTCCATAAACCTGACTTGCAATGGAAGTTATGCTTCAATTTGGCACTAACCCTTACCCCAAACAGTAGCAGCAGTTTTAAGGGCACCAAGTTCAAATTTCCATCTGGATCATGTTGCTTACTTTTTTTTTTGGCTTGCTAATATATTGGTCTAGCCTACAGCTATAAAAAAATTTGCTCGAAAAAAAAGAAAAAGTTCACATTTATAAATCTATACCTGCATCTTTCCAAAGTTGAGTCTCGATCTAGCAGTTCACTGGAATAAACTCCAAAGATCCTATGTATAGGAGTGACCCGTTTTGAGTTTAGGTGGGGAGTTGACTGTCAAGGCAATTTGTGAAAAAGAGGGAAAAAGTGCAACCTCAACAAAGCAGCAACAAAACACACAGCTCTACAGAATTCCCTTACAGCTACAATGATTTCGGTGTCATTTTAGAATCCCATCAGCAATTAAACCCGTTGAAAGCAAGCGAGAGAGTTATCAAATTCCACTGACAGTAAGTGAATGAGACAAAAAGTCCAACCACTCTCATTCTGTCAGTGATCAAAGTCATTTCCTTAATCAGACAACCGTGCAATAACCGCTTTCCATTGCTCACACACGCTTCTCCCTCTTTCTATGAGCTTTGACGTTTCCTCTTTGTGAATCTGAAACGACGGCCCCAATTCGGCTTTGATAAAATTCAACAGTACTACCTCACACATCAGGGAGATAAACACCACCGCAACACAGCAGAAGTAAACAACAACAGAGAAACATACAGCTCAGCAAAACACGCAACAGAACAAACAGATGCGAGACCTGAGACGCAGTGAAGTCATGGTTGCTATGGTGCTGGGCAGGATGGGCCCGGCGTGCGAGTTAGGAGATGATTAGTTTGGGATACAGGGGGTAGAAGTGTTATATTAACAGACACACAATCTTGTGGGCATGAACGAGCACACTACAAAAACAGAGTGCAGCAAAAATACCCAGGTACCGACATAAATAAAGACACACGTACACCTGGGGCTTCCAGTTGATAACCAGACTCCGTGGCTCATGATATAAAGCAGCATCCGCTCCTCGGCAGGCAGACACGCGCCGGCAGCGCTCCGTGGCCTGATGCCCACCGCTCAGGGCGCACAGGCCCGGCTCAGCGCTCCCAATCAGGATTTGGGCATCTGAGTATGTGGCCTCCGTTCGAGGACTCCACGCCTCAGTGAAAAGGAGCCAATCCCCTTTCCTTCCCGCAATCTGTTCATTTTAATTACTCCTCCTCCTTCAGGGCATGACTTCTCATTACGACTCCCCTCATTTCCCTTCCCTTTTCAGATCACAATAAAGACACAAATGATTCATTTTGTGGAGGAAAACAAAGCTTTTGCCAACACTGGAGACCCATTGTAGGGATACGGCCAAGCAATAGTGGAAACCACAATTGAGGCAATTTTAAAGGGAAGTGAAGTGATAATCTGTGGTATTAACGGTTAGGACTCCATCCTAAATGTTCAACATGCTCTAAACTAGTCAAACCCGTAAACCACGACATGCCAGAAATGGCTCTTTTCAACCATAAGCTTGATATGCTGTTGTTTACCATTGAATAAAGCTAATCAAGGGCTGATTGGAAACTGGAACTATAACGACAATCTTGAGGGGCTCTTTTGCTTTAAACCCCTGAAGACTGAAAGTTGCATTTAATTATTCTATTAAACAATTGGCAGAGTAATCCTCTTAAAGTGAAACCAAACATCTGATAGCGTCTGCTTATATAAATATTCATTTGGATGATTAAAAGTTTAGTGAAAGAATGGATTATGTGATTTGGTGGAAAATGGATTAACAGCATGTATTTTCGTGCTGTGGGTTGAGTGAGATGAGGTGACTTTTCCCTTTATGTCAGAAAACGAACTAAAAACTATTTTAATGAAGAAAAAAGTCATTGATTCTTTCATTAATACACTTCCATAAACCACCAATCATTTGTCTATCCATCCACTCATCCTTTTAGAGATTAATTTCTTTTTTACACAAATAAAGTCTAATTTCTTCTTTTAAACACTAAGGAAATCTGTTTAAGGAAAGCTCCCACTCTTGTAGGCGCATTAAAAACTATAATTCAATTATGTTGAATTACAGCTATAATTATCTGATCTCTTTGACTTTTGTAAACCAAAAGTTTAGCCAGGAAAACAAGAAGGTCATTCTCCTGAGAAAACAAGAGTTTCATAGTTCTTCTATATTTTCAAGTCCTGAATTTACTCTGACACCAAACACCACATAAAATGGCAGAATGACATGCTCGCATCCCCAAAGCAACATGAGGTGAGGCCAAAGAGCATGGCTAAGCAGGCAATCAGTAATCCCTGGACCAAATACATCTCACTCCTTCCCACACACACTCCTAAATGCATGAGAATAGTCAAGCAATTCCTATAAGCACATGCTAACTCGCAAAGGGCTGCGCTGTAAAATGAGATTACATCCACAGTGCCTCACAGAGGAAATGAGCTAATACCGAGTCACAGACGGAGGAACGTAATAATATTTATGTGTGAAGTGTAAATCGCGTTTTGTGCCAGTGTGGGTATATGCATTTTTTCACCTTTCTGTTTGGCCAGCAGGCTTTCAGGACGGCTTGGCTCCTGAAGAACACCAGTAGGTGGATGTCTTGGTCGCTGAGGCTGAATGAATGTTCTAGGATCTGCAGGACCTCAATCCGGGGTCGGACGGGTTTAGCATCGTCGCCACAAAAAGGACGTAACCATGCCAGCATGTCCTCTGATGTCACCATATTCCCACTAAAATAAATTAATGTAAAATAGACTTAACACTACATAAAATCAAGAAAAAAAAAAAATTATGTACACATGCAGTATATTACAGATGATGCATGCACTGAATTAAAAAGTCTAGGACAAGTAAGACTAAAAGAAATGAATACTTTAATTCAGAAAGGATGCATTAAATGGATAGTAAATAAAATAGATATTAAATGTTTACATTTCAAATAAATGCTGTTCTTTTGTACTTTCTAGTCATTGAAGCATCATGGAAAAATATGAATCACGGTTATCTTAAAAATATTAAGCAGCACAGCTGATTTCAATAAGAAATGTTTATTGAACACCTAATAAAAAGCATAATGAAATTATTTCTGATGCATCATGTGACCCTGAAGACTGGAGTAATGATTTTATTATTCTTTCACAATATTACTGTATTTAATAAATGCAGCCTTGGTAAACATAAGAGATTTTGCTTTAAAAACATGGATAGTGTATATTCAAATGTCAATGTAACAGTACATGTAAATATAATTAATACAATTATACTACAAACTGGTTTTACAAGCCAAGCCAGAGTAATTACAAATTGTACAAAAGTACATTTGATTATTGACCTAGAAATAGTGCTCAAATATTAAATCATAAATATTTAAATCTTACTCATATTTTTTTTTTTTTCATTTTATAATGTTACTTTGTTTTACATTTTTTAAAAATGCAAAAAAAGGCTAAAAAAATCTGACAGGAGGAGCCATGTTTTAACAATAAAAAGGTGGTATCTGCACATGTGATCGTACATACATTTAATTATGTTAATTAGGCTCATGAACTTTTCATTTGTCAAAATAATTCTTTACTGGGATCATCACTATTAATACGTGTAATTATTTACAGAACATTGGTTTCTTGTATCATGTTAATACTGCTACTACTTCATGTCATGCCAAACAATCCCATTTAAAGGGTTAGTTCACCCAAACATGAAAATTATACATAATTCTAGGTGTATCCTACATGACTTTCTTCTTTCAGCCAAACTAATAATTAATATAAAATAAATATCCTGGATCTTCCAAGCTTCCAAGCTTGGTCAGAGGTCACTCTTCTGCCAGAACTAGACTTGCGTATGCCCGTTTCCGGAAGCCAGTGATTATAGCTTATAAAGTTATAAATATGGACATCTAACAAAAACGCATCGCTTTGCTTCAGAAGGCCTTTATTAAACCCCTGGAGCCGTAAGGATTATTTTTATGATGGATGGATGCACTTTTTTGGGCTTCAAAATCTATGGTTCCCCATTATAAAGCTTGGAAGATCCAGGATATTTTTTAATATAACTCTGATAGTGTTAGGCTGAAAGAAGAAAGTCATATACTGTACACCTAGGATGGCTTGAAGGTGAGTAAATTATGGGATAATTTTCATTTTTGGGTGAACTAACCCTTAAACTGCAGAAACATCCCTGTAACCCACAGCAACTCACACACACACACACACGCACACACACATATACATATACATATACAGTGTCCTTAAACAATCTTATACTTTAACTAGCATCTTATCCCTTCCTCTGAGGTCAAATGGACAACATTGTGTTTCAATAATAGTAAATGGGATAGGAACATTGCAAAAAAGGATACACCTACCCGCTTTGTACATTAGTGTGCACTGCTGCAACAATTCCTTCCAGTACCTTCAAGGGGTCTGCATAATCTTTCAAGGCGTCCTTGTCACCACTGAAACACAGACACACACACAGACATACACACAGACACAGACACACACAGCTTGAGTTTTGATTCAATGTCTTGAGGCTTTTAAGTGGCTCTATGGC
Source organism: Abramis brama (assembly GCF_963993115.1). Classification (NCBI taxonomy): domain Eukaryota; kingdom Metazoa; phylum Chordata; class Actinopteri; order Cypriniformes; family Leuciscidae; genus Abramis; species Abramis brama. The sequence goes on along the minus strand of NC_139980.1, from coordinate 4,539,267 downwards.
TGTAAATGTTGTGTGTATATGTGTGTGTGTGTGCGTCGAAGGAAGGGATTTTCACAGTGAGCAATCTTAATGCTCTTCTGCTGATGTTCTAGCTGCAGGGCTCCTCCCTTCTCTTCTGCCCTTGTCTGTCTCCCTCCATTAAAGGTGTTTGTGTTATGCTTTCACGCATGAGGCTGCACCACCTAATTATGTTTCTATTAATAATTGCTTTGTATTTTTATGCCAACATTCTCTTATTTCATTCCTACTGCTGCAGAAAACACTTTGTCAGTCTGGCGTTAAATAATCTTTGGCCTCCAGAGAGCGTTCTTCAGAGGTGTCCTCTTCTCCATGATGTCAACAAATACTCAGTTTTGCAGTTTCCTTCAGTGCTGTTGTATGTTAGACCTCACCATATCTCTTTGGTTAAGAGATATCACGAGTCAATAAAACATGAGCGATGCTTCAGCGGGGATGACAATTTTCATCATGTTGCTTTCAAAACATTCATGTTTCAACATCCTCTGTATAATATCTATTATTTACTTCAGCTGTATTCCCACAACTGTTTTAAATCTCACTCAGTGGCTGTGCTGTATAAAACAATAAGTGGTTTATTTTCTCCAGACTTTAATCAGCAGAACGCTAGTCGGGACACATTTTTCAGCTCTGCCCTCGCTGTAATCTGCACAGCAGCATCATTAAAATGTTCATGTAATGTTAAATTCAAAGAATTGCTCTGACATCCCTCTGGTACTCTGGTTATAAGAAGTTTAAAGGGTTTATTTGTAATTCCTTAAAAATGTCTAAAATATTACATTCTGATTGTAATACTAATATAATAATCATATAAAGATTACAAAGTTGTCAATGACTTTTCTATGACAATATTACTTAAAATATTCCAAGGTTTGGGGTCAGTAAGAGTTTTTCTTAAAGAAATTAATAGTCTTTTGAACAATTTAATACACCCTAGCTGATAATTAATCCATTTCAAATAAATTAGAATTTCTATTCTATTCTATCCTGAAAAAATGTATCACGGTTTCCACAAATATATTATGCAGAACAACTCTTTTCAACATTTATAATAATAATAAATCATCATATTAGAATGATTTCTGAAAGATCATGTGACACTGAAGACTAGACTAACGGCAGCTGAAAATTCAGCTTGACCATCACAAATTGCATTTTAAAATATGTTAAAATAGAAAACGGTAATGTAACATTTTAATAATATTTCATAACATTACTTTTTTTGACTGCATTTTTGATCAAATAAATGCAGCCATAGTGAGCATAAAATACTTAATTCAAAAATATAAAAAATGTTTTACCACGCCCAAACTTTTGCACTGTAGTGTATACAGGCCACTTAATCTTGAAACAGATTTAAGCATTAATAAACCAGATATCAACCGCAAGCCAAGATTTAGAAGAAGCATTTAAATATTTCAGCATCCCTTCAGTATTGAAGAATTTTAGCATCATCAATTTTATGATGCAAGGAGCAAAATCTAAAAACCTTGCTTTAAACTTCACTGCACCACTGAACGCAACTACACAGTCAATACACCGGTGTCCTTCAACGAAGGAACACTGTGATGCTAAAGGATTATTTATACATGAAACGTAACCGTAATCTTTCACTCCGCAGATATAAGCATAAGCATCAATCATGAGCAGCTCGGTAGACCACAGATTCACACATCCTTTCAAAGATAATTTCCATGCCGTTAAAAACAGGGCACAAGAAACCCGAGTTCGATGAAATAAACTTTACAAAATAGTTTGACAATTCCCTGCACCCAAATCATTTCATTGTTAACGATTCATTTGCCCACCTCTACAAACCAGTAATTAGCAGCAGAAGACAGGGACACACTTTCGTTTTAAGCAATTACCTAGAATATGAATCACTCCAGGAGAGAAGAGGGGGAGGCTGCATCTGAATAAAAGCAACTGTAATCAATCTTAATTTTTCTGACCATCATTTTCTCTGATTCAAGGGACCTTCACTAATCCTGCTTGATTACAGATTGAGCTGAAACGTCTGATCAACACAGACTCTCAAAGCAGAATGACTAATAAGGAGGTGCAGAATGATGATTCCAACTCTCTGATGGTCTTAGAGATCTTAGAGAGAGAAAAAAAACTTTCAAAAGTATTTGGAATTGTAAAGATCTATTCACAGCACATGCAAAATGAAACCAAGAAACAAATCACTAATAAAAAAGTAGGGATGTGTTGATAAAATTCTGTTTGATTCTGATAAGATATTTTTTTAATGGCATATCTGACCATATTAAACTTTTACACGATATCTAAAAATAAATAAATGTTTTGAATGTTACAAGTGAATTTAGGCACCACAACATTATAATTTACAATATAAAAAAATGGATATTCATAAAATTTTGTTAAAAAATGACATTTAACAATGTTATTAAAATATTAGTTTTAAATAGCTAGATAATTTGTTTTTAAAAGATTCACTTTTAAGTGAGCTTTAGATTATGCAAAAGTAATGTACATGTAAAAATGCTTGAAATAAGCATGATAGGTTGGGGTGATTGATTATATAAATTTACACACACGCAAACAATCAGTTATCGTAACCAATGTGTGGGATGCAGGAGAAATGGACAGAAATAAAGATCTGAGCGACTTTAATAAGGGCCAAATTGTTATGGCAAGGCGACTGGGTCAGAGTATCTCTGAAAAGGCTTGCTCCGGGTGAGCAGCAATGAGAATTCATTAACGGTGGTCCGAGGAGGGACAAACCACAAACCATTGACAAGGTGTTGGGCGCCCAAGGCTCATCGATGCACGAGGGGCAGCGAAGGCTATCCCGTCTGGTCCGAGCCAACAGTGTGGCACGAGTCACACAACATTTTAATGACGGTTATGGGAGGAATGTGTAAACACACAGTGCATCGGGACTGGACCTTGGAGCAGAGGAAGAAGGTCACCTGGTCCGATTAGTCCTATTTTCTTTTACATCACGTGGACAGCCGTGTACGTGTGCGCCATTTACCTCGGGAAGTGATGGCAACTGGATCGACAAGCCAATTGACACGTACCACCCACCTAAATATTGTTGCAGACCAGGTACACCCCTTCATGACAATGGTGTTTCCTGGTGGAAGTGGCCTATTTCAGCAGGATAATGCACCCTGCCACACTGCACACATTGTTCAGGAATGGTTTGAGGAACATGATGAAGAGATCAAGGTGTTACCCTCGCTTCCAATTTCCCCAAATCTTAATTGAATTGAGCATTTGTGGGATGTGCTGGACCAACAAGTTCCACGGCGGCACGCAGAGGACCAACATCATATTAGTCAGGTGGTCATAATGTTTTGGCTTATCAGTTTACATTTTGGTCATCCATGTATCCCATGTTTTTTCTTTTTCACAACATATTCTAAACAGGAATCCTTTGAAAAGTTTTTGGCTGTATGTCTGCAAGATTCAATACCTGAAACTTGCTGAATGGGACATAATCGACCACCAAGGCAAATTATTAAATCACAGTAACAGTCTTTCCAGACCTTTTGGGATCTTAAATGTTGTTTTGAAACCTTAAACAAATAGGTTCACAATACCCTGCCTTTTATAAGTAGTGGTGAAAAATAAGAGATCTACACGGGCTCTACCCTACTCTCTGAACTGATAGCATTACTAAGGATAGTGTTTTTAAGAACCAGCCAGCAGGGAAGGTGGTGACCTCCAAAAAGCAGGAGATAAAAGGTAAGAAAAAGAGCGAAAGTGAGCTTTAAAGGAGAGAGATGAGAGTCCAGGGCAGAGGCCAACATTGTGTTTAACTCAATCAAGCAAGAACACATTCAGTCTGACACAGGTTAATAGAGGGATAGGCCATAAAGACACAGACGGAGAGAAGGAGAAAGAGAGAAAGAGAAGGCATTACGAGAAACGAGCGAGGGTATAAAACAGACAGGGAGAAAATGAGGGTGATATTAAGAAAACAACATCGGTGGAGAGAAATGGGCAGAAGTGCAGATCGCTGTACCTGAGAGCAGTTACGATCAGCTCCACGGCGTCCTGGACGATGCTTTTCGGCGATAGGTCACTCGTTCCCACGGCGACTGCGAGCAGCTGCTCGATTCTTTCGAGGGGCTGTCCGTCCATGGCCATCGTGACAGCCAGTTGGCGAACCTTAGATCGCTCGGACCTAGACAGGTCATAAATGCTACTGTACTTCCGCAAGCTCTCCTAAAACAAGAGAAGAATACAAAGACATAAACACTCATGCTCAGGCGACACTGGCCTCTCTATGTTTCTTTTGAGACATCTAGCAAAATACACCTGAAGACGAGTATGAAACCGAACAAGTTGTTTGTTCACTGAAAATCATGAGGAACAAGCTTGTCACACACTCACACATATGCTTCAAAACCAGCGGAGCCTTTTCAGGTGTCATAAGCACAGTTCTGGCACAAAGGCTGTAATTATGCTTCCCAGCATCCTATGCATACACTGCCATTTAATTTGGGATCAGTGCATTGTTAGTTTGTTTTAAAAAAAGTAATTTTATTCAGCAAGGATGCATTAAATAGATCAGAAGTTGCCGTAAAGACATTTATAACGTTACAAAAGACTTTTTTACATTTTTTTTATTTATAAATGCTGTACTTTTGAATTCTTTATTCATCAAAAAATCCTGAAAAAAAGTATCAAGGGTTACACAATTTTTTTCTCAACATTAATAATAATAAAATATATTTCTTGTGAACCAAATCAGCATATTAGAATGATTTCTGAAGGATCGTGTGAAATGTTGAAGAGTTATTTTATTTATCTTATTTTTTTAATGAAGGGAAAGATCTATTAGTTTTTAATGCTGTTAAGTTTAATGTTTGACTCTATAAGCAATGACTGCACTAATGCCAGTGACGAGCAATATCTTATTTGTTCATTCAATTTACAAGCTAAATAAGTTAAATTTAGCATTTGTTATACTAGCTGTGGATTTTAACTGAAATAGATTTTTTTATTAGAAATTTTTTTTTTTTTTTTTTAGAAATGTATTCGATTTTTTTCAAACTGCAGTCGGTAACTTTTGGCACTCTAGCGGTTAATGAACAGAACTTTATGCGTCTTGCGAAAGAACATTGTAGCCGGAGCTGCTCTGTTTTTGTCTATGACGAGTCACGCAGGTTCTGGGCTACTCCACAGCCGTGGCGACCCGACCGGTCTAAAACAATCAGAATATAAACACTTACTATAGGTGTAGGGTAGTTATTCAGGATAGGACAAAAACACGGTTTGGAAAATGGATTCATGATGTACTCGCTTTTGTACACAAAAAAGTTACAGACTGCAGCTTTAAAGGTCCCGTTCTTCGTGATCCCATGTTTCAAACTTTAGTTAGTGTGTAATGTTGCTGTTAGAGGATAAATAATATCTGTAAAATTATAAAGCTCAAAGTTCAATGCCAAGCGAGATATTTTATTTAACAGAAGTCGCCTACAGTGAACGGCCCGTTTGGACTACATCCCTCTACTTCCTTCTTTAATGACGTCACTAGAACAGTTTTTTGACTAACCTCCGCCCACAGGAATGCTCCCTTCAACTCTACCGAAATTCGTTTATGTACTTGCGCACTTCTTATAACTTACTGTGTTTACTCAGCTCTTACGGTGATTTTCTGAAGTAAAACTGACACTTCATCTTTTGTGTGATGTACAATAAACTTTATTAAACTCATCATGTATATGTTTGATCATCATTCAGACAGCAGACTTGTAGGCTATTAATAAATAATGGATACATACAAGCAGATGACAAATACGTTATAATAACCGTAATTAAACTACTAAACTATACCTGTTCCATCTCTATACAGCACTCTGACTCTGTAGGTATTATTGTCCGACTCGAAATGAACATCGTTACTGAGAGTTTCTGATATTATCATCATTCCGTGAGATGAAATTGTCCTGAGAGACTGAGCGCGAGCTCATGAAGCTCCGCCCCCTGGGTCGTCCAGCAGCAGCTTATTTGCATTTAAAGGGCACACACTAAAACAGCGCGTTTTTCTGAGCCCCAAAAAATGACAATTTAAACATGCTGTAAAAAATGATCTGTTGGGTATTTTGAGCTGAAACTTCACATACACACTCTGGGGACATCAGAGACTTATTTTACATCTTGTGAAAAGGGGCATAATACGGGACCTTTAAAAAGATTTTTCTTTCTTTTGAGTAATCAACTTAAAAATCTGTGTTTATGCCATAATGTTCCGCTAACTCAATGTAGTTTCTTATTAAAAGTGTAATTTCTTTGTTCAGCTAACACATTGATTTTATTATTGTATTGCAAATTATTCATTAATGGATGTTTTAATAAAAAAGGATACCAAATATAATCATTTAGTGAAGCGACAGGCTGATGTATGTAGGACTTCTCTAAACATTTATTCTGCTCATACCCGCACCTGTAAGCTCACGCTCATCTGCCTCCACTTTCAAGCACAATGCCCACATCTCAAAATCTAATCAATAATCGATGAATAAAACCAAGTTCTGCCCTGCCCTGTCTATACTTATGTTTCATTGTGAGTTTAAGTTAGTAACTCTCCTAACACTAGCAGGTTGCAGGCAGCAAGGCAACTCCAACAGAGAATTAAACTGCAGTTTCCAAGATCGCGCAAATCCCTACGGGAGCATGTTGTGCGACACGGTGACGGTGTGTCGGTAATGAGATACGGCAGTATCCGCTCGATAAGTGTGCGCTGTAAAAATGAATCCATATATTTCCATATACAAATGGCTCAATGTGCGCATTAAAGAAACCACAGGCTGACATGGACTGTCTGCTACTATCCTGCAGTCAGGACGCCAGCTACAAACCTGCCAATCAATCACAGACACTGTTCACAGGTCAGGAAAGGGAGAAATTGTGGAGGAGGAGGAAACGAGCAAGTAGCTTGGACACTTGCATAACACTTAAGGCTCTGTTTAGAGATAACATCTGTCTTGGATGATACAGTACATTTTTGTGAATTTTATGTTCGTGTTGAAGATTACCTCTTGACTTGTCTTGAGCGACACAGTGAAGGAGTGGGTCAGAGTCTCTAGATGAGCGAGAGACTGCTGCACGTGAGTGAGGGCGGAGTCAAAGTTGGAGGCGGAGTTTTCACTTCTGTCATCATTACCCTTTTTCTTACTCTTGTCGCTAATGCCTTTCAGAGCCTTCTGTGCACGCTTGGTGATCTCCAGCCTGGCCTCTACAGAGAGCTAAACGCATACAAAAATCACACACAAAAGAAACACAAGAATAAATATGTTAAAAACTTGATTGAAAGCTTTTTTTTCAATATTCAATATGTTTTTCTATTTCAACCAAATATGATGATTCCCTAGCGAGGAAGCCCCTCCTAAAATATAAATCCTTTATATATTCGTATACATTAGGATATATGAAAATAATATTAATATACAACAAATAATATATACATAATTCAAATGTTTGGGGTCAATATGTTTTTTTTTAAATGTTTTTAAAAGAAGTCATGAAGGCTGCATTAATTTGATAGAAAATACAATAAAATAGTAATACTGAAATATTATTACAATTTGAAATAACTGTTTTAAAAAATATAGAGATTTTAACATTAATTTATTCCTGTGATGGCAAAGCTGAATTTTCAGCATCATTATTACAAACAAACATAAGAATAGTGACCGAAATTAAATTCTATCAGTAGTAGTCACCCACAGGTGACCCCATAGAGTGGAAGATACACAAAATGTCCTCACGGTCACCGTGATTTTGCCAAGTAAGACATGTTCCTGGATCAACATATTTTGTTGATCCTGGAATAACATTCCTGTCCCAAAATTTAGTCCTTACCCTATCCCTACCCCTAAACCTAACTCTACCCATAACTTTTCCCTAAAATCAGAGGAAATGATAGGTGAATAACACTGATGTTGAAGCACCTTACCCTGGGTCTAAGCCTAAACTTGACATAAACTGTAAACTTGTCCCTCAAATCTGATTGGTTGATTGGAAAGTTGTTCCAGGATCAACAAAGATGTTGATCCAGGAACATGTGGTACTTGATGAAATCACGTTCACCATGTCCTCACATCCTGAAATGGTGAAATGTGCTCAAGCTTTTCTGCTTGAACTAAAGCTCAGTCAGCAATGGGCCATTCTTCTCCAGCACATCTACTATTATAATCCACAATAGTAATGATCAAGTCGCATAATTCAGTCTCATCCCATTTCTCATCTAGTTTAATCTCAGTGAGAACACTCCACACGCCTGGGTTCATCTTATACCGTTTACCTCCAACACTCCCCTCCCACGCTCATCTGCTATCACTTCCACAAGCGTACATAAACTGTATTTACTCACGGTTCGCGCATAATCTACAGCAGAGGCTTGGCGGATGTCATTGGCTGCTTCTCCCTGTGGCATTCTTGAGTACCAAATCAATGCCACTCTTACCTTAATGGTGGGAGTGGGTGTTTGTTTATGGGAATGAGAGTTTGTAACTTGCTTTCAACAAACTCTAATCATTACATTATATCAACATAACAATCATTGCAATAACATCATTTGAACACCCCAGGGGCCAACGAGCATTAGCGATTAGCCTTTTGATTACAGAGGCTCATTTAGGATGTTTTGCCACAGGGCCGAGTGTGTATGTGACTTTTTTATGCATGCACGTGTGTCTTGCAGGCAAAATAAATAGAAATCGAAGCCTTCTATAAAATTATGGAAGAGATGAAAGGTGCTAAAACATCGCACATCACTTAGTGTACATGAACATGTCCATGATCGCACCACAGAGTTATGGCATATACATGTGCATGTGTTGATTTTAATGATTCTTTTTAATTGCAGCAGGCTTTAAACATGTCAGGATGACCACCGTGCTTCGCTAGGAATCTATGAGAGCATTTGTACTGAATAAAGTATCTGACTTGATCTGCTCTGTGGGCAGCAGGGCTTTTCTTCATGTACAGTAAAGTATTTTGTCCAACCTAAAATCCAGGCTTGTCTATATTATCATGGAGGACTGGGAATCAATGTATTAAAAATCACATTTCATATTTAAATGATGGTTTAAAAATGCAGTTAAATGTACCTATATATATATCTATCTATATCTATCTATATCTATCTATCTATCTATATCTATCTATCTATCTATATCTATCTATCTATCTACACGCTTTTTTTAAAAATGATTAATGTATTATTTTATATAATTGTATTTAAGTAACATTTTAAACATGAATCAAATATTCATGTGTATATACACATTCAATACCTTTAAAATGGCATTAAAAAAACAGCCAATTGTTCTTTGCCCTTTTTAAAAAAAACATTTATTGATTTGTCAATTCTTGTACTCCACGGTATTTGCAAATATGGTAACAATACAGCTCTGAGCTTAGCCAATTATTTCTCATTAAATTTCATTGTTTTGTTGCAGTTTGAGAGGATTCTGAAAGTAGATGATTGCAAACTTGGAAATGAAAACCCTTAAGACCCACCCCTTTTCTGCATTAGACTCACCTTATTGGCTGCTTCAGGGGAAAAGGTGATGGCATCCAAGAAGTTAACACAATCTACGGGCAGCAGTCGGTCAAAGTATTTGGCACAGGAGTCATAGGCATGAAGGAAGTCGTGATCGCTCTGGGGGGCTTTTTTCAGGACATGCTGATCCCCTTTCCAGAACAGTTTATGAAGCCAGGTGGCATGTACAGCGCTAGAGGTAAGCGGTTCTCCTCCCTTCTGGGGGATTCGAGGGGCCAGTTTAGAGATTGACAGGACGTTCTGGCTAGTCAATATCGGCTCCAGAGCTTTCAGAGGATCTGAATCCTCGTCTGTCAGCTTCTTATAGTCCAGACCTAAGGAGCAAAACATAATGATTCCAGCATCATACAGAATATACACAGGGAGTAGTTGTCACACTTTTTAATGTAGTGCATATTTCTCAGGTTGAAAATCAATATCTGTATAGGCACTTCATGTAAAGTCTTAGCCACAAAAATACATATACATAAATTGTACATTTCTCCTGTTACATGTTACACTAGAGGGACAAGGACAGTGGAATCCACTATTAATAGTGAATGTAAAATCTGAAAATAATCAATCTCAATCTCTATTAATCTGAAATATGGGACATTTATTGCAGTTTCAAGCTTCGATATGGTTTCTATTTATGTAAATCAATGTGAATAGCTGTAGACCTGGCATGCCTCCAGGACATATCAAGTCAGACAGTCAACATTACACTGACACACAAAGCCTCATCAGGGCATTAAATATTGAAACACCTGCCTCTGAGAATGGGCCCATCTCACGACAGGGGCCAGGAGAGCATTCAACACACATATACACACTCAAACAGACAGAGATGTGGGAAAGAAGGTGCCATCTCTGTCCCTTGGGTTGTGGCAGATGCTAAGAACAGTCTTTACAGAGCATGTATGCGACAGAGTGTGTTTTCGGTGCCTACTAAGTGTGAAGGTATCAGTTGAGACAGGAGAGAGTATGGTGCAAAAACTCTGACAAACTCCCTCCTGACCTTTCAATACACTCACTCCAAGACTCCAAGTTGAAAAATTATTTATTAATCATTAGTTCTAGCGATATAACAACCACAATATTTGAGTATAAGTCTATGAATAATAGATTTGCTGTAACAGATAATAGATATGCTGTTCAAAAGTTCAGTGTTTGCAAGACATTTATTGGATCAAAAATACAGTAAAAAGCACTTCTATGGTATGTTATTACTAACTGCAAGCACATGCAACCGTATTTAGAACTAATTAACAGGCACATGCACTAGTTGTAAAGCTGGAGAAAAAAAAATTCCTTGCCTTTTCTCACACATAAGTACACAACTTATATGCAGATATGAGTGAATGATATTTATTACATTTGCATTATCACATGCACTGCATGATACAGAGAGAGAGAGAGAGAGAGAGAGAGAGAGAGAGAGAGAGAGAGAGAGAGAGAGAGAGAGAGAGAGTGTGAGTACGGAGCTAATGAACTCATTTAAACCTCACTCCATGTTTTGTGTGCATTATAATAATCTCTCTTATCAGAAAAGAACAAAAATGTATTGTATGCGGGCTAATTAACATTCCTCTATTACTTTCATTGGCACCCTCATTGCTCAGCGACCCATTTCCTGTCATCTCAGCTGGAGAGAGATGTGTTATTACACGGGAAATTTCTGGTTATGGTGTTGATTGACATGCTTGCAAGCAGGAGCTGATTTACCGCTTCATTTGTGTTGCCAGGTCGGCTTATTTATCGATCGAATCCTCCTTTCTTCAAAACGATTTTTACAGACATTTCAATGCCTGTTTTTGGCCACACTATACAAAACACTGATTTGGTTTTCAAACCTGGAGCTGGTTGCATAAAAATAGCCCTTATGTTAAGACTGTGTCTTAAGTACTAGTATGACCACCTAGCGTTGAGTCAAGGGACAATCAGTATTACTTTCTAGTATCAAATTAGACCAATCTACGTTTTTATATAACTGACTTAAAACAGTTATGAACAGTCATAGAGAAAAAAATGTGATGACTAAGTTGTAAGACTAGTCTTGACCATTTATGCAACCGGTCCCTGATCTTTAAGATTGAATACCATTTTGGACGTGATGAATTCGGATCCATTTGTTCAGACTTTGGCTGTTACTCACCGACAGCGATGGCTTTGAGCTTCTTCAACAGTTTGATGTGCGTGTCGGGCTTCATAGCAGATTGAGGGAGGTAGTTAGCGCAGCCGCAGTTCTCCAGAAGAGTGAAGTAGAAGAGGATTCGGAGCTGGTCGGATCCGGCTATACTGGGATACACATATTTAGTCATGTGTGTGTAGAATGACTCAGGGTCACTCTTTAGAGTCTCGAACAGGCCCAGAACCTCCATCCGGCCCTCGATGTTTTTGGTGGAGAGGCTGGAGAAAGAAAGAAATGAGAGATGGATGGAGATGAAAGACTGGAAGGTGACAGAAACAAGACAATGAGCAGTTGTAACCAAGGTCTGTTAAAGCATTGATCACTCAACCATTGCAAACTGCTTGTAGTGAATCAATTAAGGCAATGCACAGCCACCCCCCCCCCCCCCCACCCACACAATTGTCCCCCGAACCAAATGAAGTACATTAAGGTCGAGTTAATATGCTGCGACGGCCCACTTGTGAGAGAGAATTGATTTTGTTTAATCTAAAAGAACTTCTTCAAAGTCCATTAAACTTTATTCACTGTGGTCTGACCACTTCCAGGACCAATTCTTTTTTTTAGTTTTTAAGCAGTGAATTATAGCCTATGTTGAGCAGTAACTGACCCACCATAAATCTGATGTCAGATTCAGATTCTGTGGGTGTCATGTTTTATGTTAGCGCTGCCCTGATTTCCATAATTTATCTCCACGGTGACTTCATAAGCAGGCGTGTGGACTGGCCCTCCACCTCGTTCTAATTGAATGGCTTTTCAGTAAAGATAAACAGCTTTACTGCACCAGAGAAATATCCCATAGCAATTCTGATGCATGAAAATGTTTTATAGAGTTGGGTTATCAATAAATTACTATGTGAACCTTCAATGACTGCCAAGTCCATTTCTCCAGCAGGTCTGCTGATGCTGTATGTGAGGGTGGACGTGTGAGAAGGAAAAGGGGTTGGAGAAAGAGTTGTACACAGTAATAGAGAGAAAAGACATAAAAAGCATGCTGACTCACAAACAGGGCAGGGAATACATGATGAATTTAGATAAGCGGGTTGTAGACCTCCACAGGGGCAGGAAAAAAAGGCCACTTTAAAATTGCCTTTTTCTGAGTCTGCACATTTTTTAAATATTGTTATTGTCCGTCTTTGATTGTTTTGGACAATGCAAGACAATGATCTGAAACAAGAAAGTCTATTATAAAACGGTTGAAAAACAAGAAAATTCAAGTTTTCGAATGGCACAGTAGTGCTCACATCAGCTCAAATGTGAGAAATGTTTGGTTGCAGTCATTGCTGCTAATAACCACTTACTGACTTTATGGATTTTTTTTTTGTTCACTCTATGCATAGGTTCTCAATGAAGATGTCAATGACATTCAGTGCAAAAATATGCAAAAATAAACGAAAAAAAAAAAAAAAAAATCAGGGGGCAATACTTAATAAATACTTATTTTCTACATTTTGTGGACACCTTAATACATTTTCTCAGGATTCTTTGATGAATTTAAAGTTTAAAAGAACAGCATTCATGTTAAATAGAAATATTTTGTAACATTACAAATGTTTACCATCACTTTTGATCAATTTAGTGCATCCATGCTGAATAAAAATAATTTCTTAAATTAAAATAATTACCCAAAATTTCTGAATGGTATATTAACTATTATCTAACATAAAACTAATCTAGCATTAAATAAACCTGGCTGATCCCAGTTTAGATCCTCTGTGGTCCAATGCTTATTCCAATAAAAATAACTGTTCTTATTTTATTTTTTTAATGACCACAAGGGCACTTTTAGATTTCAGAATTAACAAGTTTGAGCCCCCTCTTTGCACGCCATTGTGCAAGACACAACCTACAGTAACATTCATAGAACACACACAGGCCTCAACATTTGTGTGCACTCAGCATGTGCACATTGTGTTACAGCTAATCATATTCAGTGTTAATACAACAAAATGAGCGAGCTGCAGGCTGCATGTGGCCATTTGGACAGAGCCCAACACCTATCCATTGTCTTCAGAGCGTAACCCCTATGGACCTTAACACATGTTTAATGGAAATGACTATACTGGCTGGAGGCACGATGTCCCGCAGCCAAACACAGACATAGAAAGAGCAATGCAGAGAGAAGAATGCAAGACAGGCAGGAAAACAACAACAGTCCAGAGCAAAAGTGAGGAAAAGAAGAAAATAGCAGAGACAAAACAAGTCAGACAGAAATTACAGGAAGGAAAGGCAGCAGGGAGAGATAAAGAGTGGGAAAGAGGAGCCTCTGACTGCAGTCTGCTTATTAACACAGAATAACTGCTTTTAACAGGATCAATACTTCACTAAACACAGCAGCCATTAATCCTGTCTCCTGCTGCAATTACAATGCCAAGAACGGATAAAGTGTGTGTGTGTGTGTGTGTGTGTGAGTGAGACACAGAGGCTGAATTCTTCACTCAAGGGCAGAATGAAAAACCATCACTAACCCTCTCCGATATACATGTTATTAGTTACAGTCCTGTAATATGATTGGTCATATGGCATTCCAGAGTATGGACAGAGTCCAGCAGCACTGGGACATTCCAGACTAGAGTATGCGAGCAGTGCAGAGCAAAGTTGTGTGTGTGTGTGTGTTTTTAAGAGTGAAATGAAAAACCTGATGTGGACCTGGAATGGATAGATGACCCAATTCTTTTAATGAGAATGGGAAAATTGCCTTCTCTCCACTTAGTACACATACTTTCTAATGCATGCTGCCAAGTAATACTCAGGTCAACTTGTCTGATGTAAAAAATTGATGCTGTGGCTTCTTCTTGAACTATTTTTGATGGAGGAGGAAAAAAAGTAAAACTAACTGGTCAAATTTTGTCTGAAATGTGACTTGAAAAGTTGTCATGTTTCATATTTGTAAAAGTGCTGTAAAATAAATATTACACTGCAATCATGCTGTTGGTCGGAATATTACCACCTGATTATATGTCCCAGTTTCACCTTTGGTAAATCAAAATTAAACATGCCCAAAACTACATACAGTGTAAAAATAGACTAAAGATACTTCAGGTTTACTTGTGACTGCCTTTAGCCCCGTTTGTACCCTATATTTGGTTGAAATTTTGTGCAAACCTCAACTTAATGAATAACCTGAAAAAGAAAGCAAAAAAGGCCATCTGATGCTAACAAAATGTCAGAGCAATTTGAAATTGCACTTAAAATCTGGCTCGAAATGCATTCAGCTATAGAAGCTAATGCATCATAATGGCAGTGCAGTGTGTGGTTCTTATACTGAATTTGAAAATTGGAATAAAAACCCATTTGAAGCCATTCATGAGTTTTGAAAGAGAATCCTCAGGGTATATAATACACCTAACAAAGCATGCTGGGCAGAAAAAAGCCGAAACCTTGCAGTGTATTAATCTGAATTGAAAAAAAGAACCAATGGAAACATCTAAAAATAAGTGACCTTACCTACCAATTCCAGTCCCTTATAAAGCATAAAATGAACTCTGAAAAGAACCGATTCATTCAGCTGGTCCAAAAACATAACTATTGTGACTGATTTGATTAAAAACAATCTGGCTAAGCCAAATGATCAATAGAAAAAAGAAAGAAAAAGAAAGTCTTGTTGGACTAAAACAATACAAATGAAACAACAATGTTAGTTGGCCCTAAACAGAATATACAACAGAATACCTGAGAAAAACATGACTTGGTGCAGGCTGGCAAAAAAAAAAAAAAAAAAAAAAAATGGAGAGACTGTAGACAGAACAGCTGTTTAGAAAGAGAAAGATAATTTTGGACTGACCATCTGTCATATGTAGGATTAAAAAAAAAAAAAACTATCCCACATTTGAAACAATTTGTTTCAGAAAGTTGGAGTATAAAACACAATTGCAGTTTGTAAAAAAAAAATATTAATAATAATAATAATAAATGCCTCTAGATTTCTGGTACAAAATATCATGAAACAAACAGTGATGTGCTCATACATATACAAACAGAACTACTGTAACTGGAGCTAAATGGAACTGAACTATTTATTTAACTAACTGAAGTAAGAATGGAATAGAATTGAAAAGAATGGAATGAAACTGATTTAAATGAAAAAGGCAAAATCTGAGTGATTTCAATCCAATGCAAAGCCAAAGCAATCATACCAAAATGAGCAATTATTTCTATGTAGCCCAATTGAATTGTGCTTCAAAGCTCATATTTTACATAATAGTGTAACTATTTCAAATAACAAGAGTATGTATCAATAAATCTGCGCAAAACTGGGGATGATGCTTAATATGGCAAATTACCTCTTGTAATAAAATAAATCAAAGCATTTACATAACTCTGTTGTGCCTTGTGACATAATAAACAAAATAAACCACCAGGGGAAAAAAACACACAAACCCCCCCAAAGAACTGCCCCTTTTCAAAGCCTTTGAAAACGCATTATATAACCACATCATATGCAAATCATATAAACTGAGTAAATAACATAAACGATGCAAAATATGTTTACAAGTCCTCATCAGTCAGAAAGGCCCCTTTGCTGACAAATTAGCAAAGAAACTGCAATACAATAAAACTTTTGAGTAATTGCCAAAGTTGTTCAAACTCCCTCTGGTGTCATTCTCCTTTGATAACTCCTTTGAATGGAGAGGGGAGATTTTTTTTTTTTTATATATATATTTTTAATATATACATTTCAACGTACACATTTTTACGTTCTTATCAGTTCTTGCTTTCCCTGGGAATTGAACCCATGTATATATAAGAGATGTCATGCTCTACACAGAGATAAAAAAGGGGCCAGAATGACTCTTACAAGGGAAAACATAAAAAAAAGAAGAAAAAAAAACAAACCGAAATTCACATTCACAGTAAATCAGTTTCACCCAAGCAATCTGTACTAAACAAGCAAAGTCAAATGAGTGTCTGTTTATGTAGAGAGGGAGGGAAGGAGGGGGAGAGAGCGAGAGAGAGAGAGAGCGAGAGAGAGAGAGAGAGAGATATTCGGGGTGATTAAACCCGGTGAGAGATGGAGAAGGAGTTGATTAGACCAGGCTTTGAACAATGATTCAGCAACAAATTCAGCATGCAGGGAGCTCAGGACGGGTGGCACATTGTTTGTGTGTGGATTTTCAAAGCCCAATAAAAACCGACTGCAAAGCTATTTCAAAAAACAAAGAGCTTCTTGCCTTCGCTACTAAACTAACTCTGGCAAATCACACTGACCGATCGACTGGAAGCCAGTCTCTGCGATCGATCCGTGCAATCTTCTGCTTGCACCTCTAGAGCTCAGGGTTGCAGGTTTTTGACCCTCACGTCGAGGAAATAAAAACTGTTACTCGTGGAAGCTGCAGACATTGCTTCTAACCAAGGTTTTGCAGGCTCATTCCTCTGGAAAAAGTGTTGTGTGTGCAGTAAATCTGTTTTCAGTGTGAGCGCTGCTAATGTCTACTGTGTGTGTGTGTGTGTGTGTGTGTGTGTGAGAGAGAGTGTCTTACCCGCTATCAGTGAACAGAAACTCAAGGTGCGTCATGTGTACTTCCCAGAGAGGAATGCTGTACCGATGAGCCAAAGAACGAGAGATCCCATACACGCTCTCATCCAATGTCCTAGATAGAATGATAGATAGACAGAATGACAGAAGGGTAGACAAAACAACAGAAGGGTAGACAGAACAACAGACAGACAGAATGATAGGTAGAATGACAGAATGATAGATAGAAAGAACATTAGAACAAAAGACAGAGACCGTCAAGACAGATAGAGGGTAAATAAAAGGCAAAAAGTACAAGTAAAAGGAACAAAACTGAAAAATGAAATATATTTACACATATAAAGAGAATTTCAATTACATCTTTAATGATTTTTTTATTTATTTAAAACATTCAAGCTTAATTAGGTAAATTCAGTGTCTTGGTCTGTCTAATCTTGGCCAAAATGGCTGCCCATCAAAGGCCAGGTGTAACATATCCGTAAAAATCCTGATCTGTCTTGTTCTGAAAGAATAATCTGATCCCTTTTCTGGCTGCCCTTGCAATTCAGATCTGCCCTGAGCTGCTGGAACTTCATTTTGCAACCCCTACAGTAAGCACTGGACGTTTCGCCAAATCTTGCTAGACCTTAGTCACCCCAGACCTGTGATTCCAGTCCTTATAACACGGTCTATCAAGCTCCTTAAAGCCAGGGCTCTGGCTTAGATCAAATGATAAATCCTGAAAAATGAGCTTCTCTTCTAGAAAGTCATAAGCCTGTGACACACCAAACCAACGCCAAAGAACTAGCGCTGATGAAAGCCGACTGTGTCGTCGCCTCGCCTCGGGGGAAAAAGAAATATGATCATGCCACCCCAATTTTAGCTTCGCTTCATTGGCTCCCGATCCATTTTAGAATTCAGTTTAAAATTCTGTTGTTTGTTTTTATCTGTTGATCAAGCTCCATCATATCTTAGAGATCTTCTTACTCCTCTGTCATCCACTAGATCTTTAAGATCTTCAGACAGGGCACTTTTATCTATCCTTTGCTCCCATCTGAAAACTAAGGGAGACTTTTATTATACTCGATGAAGCTGAACAGCCAATCAGAGTTCTCTCTCTCACCGACGGCCCGATGCCGATTCAACATGGCGAATCGGCCGGAAAAAACACGGAGAAGAGGACTAATTTCAGCCGACTGTGCGGAAACGTGCGGAACATACTGAGAAAACTTAGTCGGCCAACGCACAAAAACTGCCCGACGTCCGACCGTCGGCTTGGTGTGTCCCGGGCTATATTCAGAGGACAGACAGATTAAAAGATGTAGGAGATGTGTCATTCTTTTTCAACTCCACACACATTCTTTGTGAATGTCAAGAGTGTGCTAAATTGTAATCTGGGCAAAAGGTCACTTCATAATTTCCATTCCTGTTATCTGAGTGTATGACTTTACCATTATTCAAAAATATGTAAAATATATATATCTTGTTTTCTTGAGATCACTATATACTAGCATTATAATTGTTTTTGATGTGGTACACGGGCACACAATACTTACTCAGCCAGGCCCAGAATAGTCTCTTTCTTGTACTGGTTGTCGCTGCTAAATCTCTGGACATCGACTCCACGGCCGAGTCCCTGTAGCACCTGAGCCTGAGTAAAGTCTGTCAATCTTTCACTGTATAGTTGCAACTGACCAATCAGGGCCTGCAGTTCCTCATCATCATCCCAACTGCATCCAGCATGGTCTGTCACATGCTTGGTCACGAGACGTATCAGCCCTCTCGGATCCGCCTACATAGAAACAAGACATGTAAGACTACAACAACTACAACGACTCAATTCAAAAACCATTCAACTTTACAAACACAAAGATTTGATTTAAAACAGTAGGGAGAGTAATTATATTTCTCACACCTATTAGATTCATAGGAATAATCAAAGAATTTTTTGTATTTATGTGGCCCTTCCACTTTAATAACAGCAGTACTCAAGTGTGTTCTCCAGCTCGATTTGAGGATTATCCAAAAAGCGTATTGTGCTTCAACGCAAGAAAACATCTGTTAACAAATGTAGTAACCTACTAGAAGTACGAGTAGAAGTAGTAAATGGCTTAATTTCATGTCAGCATTGAAGGCTATTCATTGCAAGAACAAGGTGGAATCTATCAATCATTAATCAAATAAATACAAACAAATAATCTTAAATTAAAATATATATTTTTTCAAATGTACTTGTTTAAAATTGTTAAAAGTCTGATGATGATAAACTCATTACGCAAAGAACTTTTGGAATAAAACTCCTGCTTGATGACATTACTAGCACAACACTTCCACTGAATATAATACATTTTCTTTTTTTATTTCCAGGTTTAAACTAAATTCTGAATATCAGATTTATAATGTGGTCTCACACTTCCAATCCTGTGGTCTACGGTACATCATTGCAATTGTTATGCTAAGTAAGAATTTGAATTCAGTGTAATTCAGTCTGCCACGGAGAGAAATGAACAGGTTAAGAGCCTTGACAGAAGAACCGAATATAGAATGATTACACACTAATCTATATGGAAATTATTACAACGACATGTCATGAGTGCGATTACAGAATCTGATAATGGGACGCTGTGTGGGATTGTGTATTATTGAACTCTGACCAAACAGCACATGTTCTGAGCCGACAATACGGCAAGTAAAAAAAAGACAGTAAAAAGAGAGCGAGAGGTGAAGAACAAGGCACAAGAGAATAAAAACTTTAAAAGAAATGGAGCACAACGACAGACAGGCGTGTTAACGTAGATAAAGACCAGGGGCCTCATTTATAAAACTGTGCGTAGGATCCTTACTAAAAGTGTACGTGCGCCCGAAAGCCAAAAATGGCGTACGCAAAAAAATATTCACTTATAAAACCGTTCGTACGGCAGAACCTGCGCAGAATTCACTTTATAAATCCCAGTCAGCGGAAGATTGTGCGCACATGCGTCTCCACCCCGAAATAACCATATATGGAGCTTACAATGCCTAGTTTTACTATGCAGATCCTCATCTGCATATCATTTGCATATGATTATTCATCCACGTGATAACGTTTAACTGTACAAGACGCATTAGGCTACATTAATAAAAATCAAGTAGTTGCCTATCCTTGCCTTGTTTTTGAATACATAAATCAAATAGTGTAAAATACATTTCAGAGAAAGTTTTTCTATATCTTTTCCACTGGCCGAATTGTATTTTTAATTGATTTATATTTTTAATGGAAACAGATAGGCCTTGGGCATTATTTGCACGAAACTATTTTCTCAGACAATCTGGTATTATCATGATTTAAGCAATTATCTCTGTGGTTAAAACATTAAAACACAGCACGCCACTGGAAAAGTGTTAAAAAAACATCGCATCCACAACAAATATTTCTATTGATTGAATATAAAAATGTTGTAACTTCTCAGTAATAATTTCATGTTTAAGTGTTTAACTCCATTCATTTGAATGGCATATTTAATCTAAATGTTTATATCAGAAGCAAAACATAGTTTAAATCATTATTTTATTTATTTAAACTGTTATTTGCGTCAGTTTCACTAAACGGCCCAACGCGCTCGCTGGCGCGGACATTTAAGAAGGGATGGATATTTGTTTCATGTAACAGCTTGGCGAGTTAAATTATATTTGTATTATCTTTCTGTATATGTTTAATTTTCTTTAGATTTTCGGTCTAAAAGTGACCAAAAAGACACTTAACTCCAGCTCACCATCGGTGTCGCCAAACTGCTCCATCTCCAAAACGTTCGTACGCATGGGTCAGAGTTTGCGTGCAGGTGCGCAAATTTTCCCGTCAAGTTTGTTTTTATAAATCACAACTCATGCGTCGAAAGTGGCGTACGCCTCTTTCAGGGCCTGTTTTGTGCGTACGCAATGGTTATAAATGAGACCCCAGAGCAGGATAGAGGGATGAGAGACAGAAAACACAGTGGATTAAGAAAAATACATGTTTTTTTATTTCAATATTTCATTTTTTAGTTTTAATGAACTCATAGCAAGTATGTCCTAGTCAGTCATAACTGAATTGACCCTATTGGCATCTTCTACTCTGACACATGAATCTAGGTACAATTTTATGGTTAGCTGCATTTAAAATAGTTTTCGCCCCGCTGTCCGTGACCAGAACAGACCTTCAACTCATTTTTAGGTCACCGGTTGTGAACCACTGATCTGTGGGATGCAGAAAAGAGACATGATGGATGGATACGGCGAGCATTTGAACCCCCTCTCCGAGACAAGCTCTTTCATGATGAAACATCTTTATCCAGCTATTCCCTTTCTGTCTCTCTTGTACTTCGTCTTTAGAGAGTGACAATCCAACCACAAGCAAGATTCAGCCTGTAGCTTATCCGTCAATTCCTATCCATCTTTTGCTCTTCCTGTTGTTCACACCTGCCCTGTGTTTAGTGCGCATGCAATCAGGCATGTGAACTATAATAACCGACCCTGCGGTGGACGTGCCCGGGAATTCAGGCGGGTTTTAGACCGTAATTACCTCTAATGATGTTAAAAGACCTTTTTGGATGGGTTAATGTGCGAGGTTCACTGCATATTTGCATGTTTGTAGTCTTCAGTGCGGTAAAATAACAGGCGTATCGTATTTTGCATCCGCATCGCCATCTATTTATGCTAAACGTCCACAGGTGTGTGTACGAGAGTGCAGAGGTGGTCGGTTTGGTGCCTCCCTGAATGGCCTAAAAATAATCTAATGCTTGATCACACACACTTAACGATTACAATTTTTTGAATCGCAAATCAAAATGATGATAACTGCGGCATCAAAAAACACTCAAAAGGTTTGGGCTGAAAAACAGTATGGCTTACAAGCACCTATTTAAATATAATGAGCGCATAGGTGGGCTGAATATGTTTGCTGCAGGCTATGATGAACAGTTGTGTACTCTGTGGTTTGGCTGTCTTGCTCTCACTCTGACAATTATGCTAAACAGCATTTTGATTCCCCTTCTCAAAGACAGAACGACACACACTGAGCATCTCGACTGCAACCACCAAAGATCTGGCTGGATGGGGCTTTATTATAAAAAGGAGTTTGCTTAAAAGGATTAAAGCTTCTTAATGCACACACACACACAAAAGCACATGGTGTGTTAAAAGCAACATCCATCAGCATCAAATAAAAAGCTGCTAACTAATCACTGCATCCTCGCTGGTACTCAGAATGCAATATTAAATTACAAGCTCGCGCTGTGTACGAAAGACGCGGCACTGGCTGTAAATGCATCAATCGTTAATAACGTGTTTATCAAGCAACAATATCTCTGTAAGTAGATTTCAAAGACCAAAGGTAGTCTTTTAGCTGTCTTGCCATAGTATAATCTTACTGGAGTTCTGCCTGTTTTTCCACATCAGGGAATGGATGCATTGTGTAGTAGATCTGGGCTGGTAATCGAAGGTTTGACAATTCAAACCCTACAGGGGGCGATTCAGCTAATCAGCCCCGACCGAGCGAGGGATTTAACCCCAGAGTCACTTAATAAACACCATCAAGGGAGATTACAATCTAAGCAAGATGGGATGATAATTCAGAAATGCAAATAAGCATTTTTAATTCACAACTTATTGATGATGTACTGTAAGCAGCAATACTATGTGAGAGATTAGGTAATTAAATGTTATATACTGTATTATGGTACTGTAATCATAGCTGTAGTAAATCCAAAATAGTAGTAAATGGATTTATTGGATCTATTTTTTTTTATTTAAAAAGATTTAATCCATGTAGCTATTTTGAATTATAATAATTGATTATAGTATCTATAATAATTGATTAAATTATTTAATTACAAATATACACACACATTACGGTTCAAAAGATTGGGGCCAGCAAGATTTTTTTTGTTTTTTTTCATTTTTAAATAAAGTAACTTTTGAATCAGCAAGATTGCATTAGATTGATCAAAAGAGACAGAAAAGTCATTTATAATGTTACAAAAGATTTCCATTTCAAATAAATGCTGTTCTTTTGAACTTTATATTCATCAAAGAATCCTGATAAAAATGTATCGGTTTCTGCAAAAATATTAAGCAGAACGACTGTTTTCAACACTGATAATAAATTATTCTTGCGCGCAAAAACAGCATATTAGAATGATTTCTGAAGGCACATGTGACACTGAAGACTATATAAAAATAGATTACAAGTTCTTTTCCTGTTGTAAAAAAAAAAAAAAAAAAAAAGCCAAATCACACAGAGAACGTTGTTCTGAACAAAGTCAAACAAAGAGTTTCAACTTTACACTCTCTGACATTTATGTTTGCAAGTTAGTAAAAAAAATCACATTTTAAAAAACTTTTAATATGAAATGTCTATGTACAGTATAGCATAGGCTTTGTCCAAACTTCCAAATTTGCTTATACAAAGACAAAACTGCTTATACAAAATGTATCTTCTGTTCATATTTATGTCCCTTTACAATGTTTTTTGAAAGTTTTAATTTGGATTGATTTTAACGGAACGAAACTACGCAGAGTAGAATTTTGAACAAAAACATCAGTTTTTTAGTAAATTAAATAAACTAGAACAAACACTATATCAAAGACTAATTTACACACAAAGATCCATCTAAACTGAAGTAATTGAAGAGATCACAGATCTTTTCCTTGGGCAAATAGAAGTGGAAAGCATGCTTTTCCAGGGATGCACCTTTGCCATTTAAAGCATGCGCTGCTTTCCATTTCGACAAAATCGGGAACAGAAAACAACACCGGTTGCGGGAGAAAACACTTGCTCACTGTTAGTAGGGCGTCACAGTACAACAGGATCACAGTCTCATTCCTACACACAGAACATAATTATGCACTTAGATTTGAAAGAAACATCTTGTTGGGCTTAATTTGCAATGCAAAGGCAGTGCGCCGTTTCAGATGGAGCCGAATTCATCCAGAGGCCCGACTGCACGCTCCTACAGACCTACTTGCTTTCAATAACGACACGTACATGTGCTGCCTGTGATAGTGATGATGTCTGAGGGGGATCTGCTTGAGAGAGAAGGCGAAGGAAAGCACAGGAATGGATGTGTGACGGGCTAGAGAGAGAATGAGGAGGTTTAAATTAAGAGAAAAGGAAGGATAAATGGATTACCATGAAAGAAATGAGTGGAGAGGCAGAGAGAGCGAGAAAAGCCAAATGAAGAGACAAATGGATAAGACGATGAGAATTTGAAGAGGTACAAATGACGGGGGCGTTTGAGGCCTGTTGCCTGCCGCAAGACCGTCTCCTTCAACTAATAGTGGCAAACACAATGCGAAATGTCACTTGGAAAGAGAACAGGTGGAAATAAAACACACAGAACATCATAATCTTTCTCTTTCCATCAGCGATAATGGATTTTTCTCTAGCATTTAACCAACGCCATCCATTAAGAAGAGTGCGCTCGTGCAGATGTGCGAATTGCTATACGGTGAACACTAAACACTAGCCACTTATTACCCCAGCTTTCCTTGGAAAACAAAATCACTCTGAGTGCACCTGTGGGCAGCGTTTGGCCGTGAATCCGGCGAACTGTAACCTTGAAAAGCATCAACAAAAAATCATTTCCATCCATGACCTTCTGTATTGCTCTTTAAAAGGGAAGGCCATTCAAAATTTCCAGTAAATAAGTAACTTAAGGGTCTGTCATTAGTTTTCCTGCCGAGGCGCAATCGTAACAATGCTAAAAGCACATCAAATGAAAACAAATAATAGACCTGTGGCATGCCTTATTTGAGTGTGCTTTTTCAGCGGGTGTTGTGTTGATTGTACACTCCTGGCAGGAACCCGGAGCAGCCCTGGGATTAACGGCTGCGCTCAAGGGCGAAACGCCAACACGGGACCTCACAGTTCACGCTTTCTTCAGGTGCTTCAGCGTTTCGGGTTTCTGTCCTGCCTGTCCAGAATTTTTAACGTTACAGATGATTTCCATTTCATACAAACGTTGTTCTTTTGAACTTTCTGTTCATCAAAGAGGATTCAAAAAAGGATTCAACATTGATGATAATAAATGTTTTTGAGAATTAAATCAGCATATTAGAATGATTTCCGAAGGATCGTGTGACACTGAAGTAATAAGAGTGCAACAGACGGTAAAAACTCCATTCATTTAACCTTCAACGATCACTTATAAACCTTTAAAGACAGACCAACTGTGAGCTATGAGGTTGTTAATCGATGGTATCCGCTTCTGTTAAAGTCGTCAGTCCGCACTATTTCAACTTCAACTTTGATTATGCTGTTCGCAATGCTTCATGGGATTGTAGTTCTTTCCACAGTCGTGTACCTTTGTATTTTTTTCTTTTCTTTTGTGCTTCAAATCAAAGTTTGTACGTTTATGATTCACCTCGTAGCTGGTTGGCTTGGTTCATGGTTTATAACGCTTTAATGAAGACTTTAAAATCCCTATGGGAGAAATGAATGGAAAAAATACTTCCGGAACCAAAGTCGCTTAAAAAGTGGGCAGGCCCTGTTGCACTCAGTGACTGCTGAAAATTCAGCTTTACCATCACAGGAATGCATTACATTTTATAATAATAAAATATATATATATAAATATATTTTATAATAATAAAATTATTAACCCCCGCTGATTCTGGGTGGGTTTCAGCAGTGGCGTGTACCGCAGTCATTTCCATAGGGCTGTTGGAACGAATTCCGAAATTCGAATATAATTCGAATATAAAAAAAAAAAAAATCAATACTATTCGAATGCTGAAGTTCCTATTCGAAGAATATTACTTTTTTATGTATATTTAAAAAAAATGTATGCAATCTTGCCTTTCTCGCCACCTTGGCTTACACGCATGTGAAAATGAAATGCTTTTGTTTCGTCTGATGAGCAATAAAGTTTTTGAATCGTAACACAATTGTGCACGTTATCCACGCTGTATCATCATAACAATACTGTCAAAAATCGTGGAGAGCAATGTCTCCACGGAAACGGCGATCACCACTCCTGACAATTTGATTCACAGTCCACACTACAACGTGAAAACGCCATTTTCAAATGTATCCACTTTGGAGTGCGTTTTCAAAAAGCTTCGTTTTCATTAATAAAAACCCCGTCTCAGTGTGGACGGAAGGCCAAAACGGAGAGAAAAATATACGTTTTCAAACGAAAACGTATTAGTGTGGACATGGCCTGAGAAGCGATGTGTGGAAGGTGTTTGGATTTCAAACCCTAAATGGAAAAATTACAAATAAAGAAGTGGCAATCTGCAGAATATGCAAAATCCGAATGAAATATCACTCCTCAACTATATTCGAATATTAAATAAAATAAGGAATGGAATGCGAATAGTATTATAGAGGAAGATTGACAGCCCTACTTTGGCGGATTGAATTGTGTATATAATATATACATTTTTTCAATTGTAGTATTTAAAAAGGCTATCTGAAATAATAAACTATGTGTAATGTAGTGTTGTCAAAAAAAAAAAAAAATCCAAAAAAAAAATCAAACCATATCGATACTGAAATATCTGAAACGCATCCAATACTCATTTTCCGCTGAATAGATGCAAGATACCAGCTGACCTTTCAGTGAATAATTTCACAAAATTACTGTTTTACTGTTTTTTTGATCAAGTAATTGCAGCCTTGATGAACATAAGAAACTTGCTGACCCCAAACCTTTGAACATTAGTGTAATTATGGACCAAATAACTATAATAATTATGGACCAAATGACATGTAAATCGAAAAATCACAGTTTGTTTTTGTTTTTATGTGTCATTTAGAGGCAGGGCTATCTGAAATAGACAATAGAAAAGAAAAGAAAAATAGCTTGACTTTAAAGGAACGGTTTACTCAAAAATGTGAATTCTAAAATCATTTACTCAGCCTCATGTTGTTCCAAACCGGTATGAATTTCTTTCTTCGGACACAAAAGAAGCTATTTTGAAAAACAATAATGAATGTCAAAGCGGTCCAGTGTTGTTTGGAACACATTGTTCTTGGAAATGTATTTTTTGTTTGTTTTGTAAAAAAGAAAGTCATACAGGTTTGGAACAACATGACAGAATTTTCATTTTTAATTAAATAAAAATAAATAAAAATAATTTAAATTCCACTTTACAAGCACCTCATCTTCCTGGAAACCGTGACTTCGTATCTGTGATCTTAGTAAAACTATGACAGAGCCACAGTGCTGCTTTATATTGTTCACACTGTGGTATAATTACAAGAACGTTTCCGTGTGTTGTTTTGTCATCCAACCTGTTCAGCCTGTAGCTAAGCAGAGCGCCGATAACTAAGTGGCAGCTCTCAGAAACGAGCTGTGTAAAGACTCTGAAACAAACACAGACGGTTTCAAGCTCATGAGAGCAAGAAGTTTAATGACTGGAGTTCACAGAATTAGCTTGCAGGTCTAGTTCATTAAAACAAAATGTCTTCAAACTGCCAATCTTGTGTCAGCAGAAGACAAGTGCTCACTGAAACTTTGTTTAAATATTAAAATATACGCTTCCAACTCATTTTCTTTCCTTGTTTGTCTCCTTTTCTAAGCCATATTTTAGAAAACATGAGATCATACAATCTCTTCCATTTTGTGTACATTTTGAAATGGATTCACCATTTATATTTACAGTCTGTTCCACTTTTTATACACAATGTTATAATGTAAATGAAGAAACCGAGAAGCTGTGACACAGTATTTGTATTTAAAGTCTTTCTCAGCTTGAGTCAACATTCGCAGGCACCGCAATCACCATCCAATAAAACTTGTGTAAAAGCTGTGCACTTCTAGGCTTCCCTTCTGAATTCAGTGCAGACTCTACGCTTACATCTTTCAGGAGTCAAAGTCTCAAAAATTTAGGGGCACAGTCAAAGTTCACTTTTTTAATGACTATAACATTACTTTTACAAGCAGACCAGAAGTTGCCCTTCGAATTCATGATTTTCAAGACGAATCCAAACTTTTGAACAAATATCAAGTTTCAGTCAGTGGAGAGAAATACGTTTTTACTCCGACATAGCACTTTCCACTAATACAATAAATTAGGTTGTCCGTTTAGTTTCTTTAAAGAATCAAAAGGCACAAGCAAAAAGGAACTAAAAGCACAAAAATGTTGAAAAATGTTTGACGTTTTGATATAATGTTTAGGGTTCAATTATTTTAACTTGCATTTTACTAGGATATTGGCTGTTGATTAGTACTTATGAAGCACATATTAATGCCTTATTCTGCATGACCTTATTCTACATTCCTTAATCCTACCCAATACCTAAACTTAAACACTACAAAATCTACCTTACTAACTATTAATAAGCATTAAATTAGGAGTTTATTGAGGCAAAAGTTGTAGTTAATAGTAAATAAGTGTTCCCCATACTGAAGCGTTACCATACTGTTAAATAAACTATTACATATCATAAAATGAACTTAGCAGTAAAAGTAGCTAGTTGCAAACATCCCATATCTGAAATTAAATTAAATTCATTATACAATTTACATTCAATTGATATAAAAAACTAATTAGACTAGGGCTGTCAAAATTAATTCGTTAATAGCTGTGATCCATTTTTGCTGTTTAATGCATTACAAATAATTAATGCAATTAACGCAGCATCCGTGTTTTCACTTCCTGAAGCAGTTCAGCTGATGTCTTTTCCCCACATCCTTTGGATAACGCTACCTGTGCGCCGCTCACCAGAGAGAGTGGCCGAGTGAGGATGATCATCACACATGTAGGACGCCGGCGCTTTGCAAACTCCATCTGACTACCCGGTTTGGATCCTGTCAGTAACGTGCTCGTCTCAGTGACACGCATTGAATACTTGCAAATCCAGTAATGATGCTTTATCGAGAGATATGGTTCCTCACATAAAAATATCATTACCAAATCTTTTAACTAGTCATTTTATAACTTCTTTTTCGTGATGACAAATGTGCAAAATAAACTTTCAAATGGGGAAAAATGAACTGACAGCCCTCAAACAGAGAGAGCTGAAACATCACCAAACACACTATCTAAAAGGCACAGCTAAATATGAC
Source organism: Abramis brama (assembly GCF_963993115.1). Classification (NCBI taxonomy): domain Eukaryota; kingdom Metazoa; phylum Chordata; class Actinopteri; order Cypriniformes; family Leuciscidae; genus Abramis; species Abramis brama. The sequence goes on along the minus strand of NC_139980.1, from coordinate 4,510,051 downwards.
ATTTATATAATGCGTTTATGTGAATATTGTTTTAAGTTCACTTCAATTAAAAGTTTTTATAAGAATGTTTAATGTTCTGTAATTTGTAATACATGATAAATAAAAACAATGTGATATTTTGCAGTTTTGGCCTATGTTAAAATTATGACTTTCAGTTATACTGTAATGTTGAATGGCTATAATTGCTCATTTTATCCCAAGAACTATCAGTGATATTGGCCTTCATTCATGGTGCAAAAATGCCATTAAACAAATATTTAAAATATATGGTCTTTGTTGTTTCTACATTCATTTGGAGATGAAAAAATATATTTCTATTACAGATTTTGATGTTAGGTGCGATTAATTACAGAAAAAATGTGCGATTAATTTTTTTTTAAACTAATTGACAGCACTAATTTAGATGTTCCGTGTTCCAAACTTCATAAAAAATGCTAGAATATAAAACAACATAATATTTAGTTTGAAATCCTGACAGTTGCCGATCAACATTTTCTGAAGGTTAAGCACTTCTTTGTACAAAAAGAAAGACTTAATTTGGTACGCTATTTGTGTAAAGTGCCACACAATCATTACCCGCATTACCATCATCATTATGCACTTTACTTCGACAATTCCTGGGAGAAACCATGAAGACTTGATGTTTGCTCATGATGCTTTATAGGTTTTATGAAGTGTTAGCCAACAAGCACATAAACGCTGACCTTGATGATGAGGATGTTAGAGATCATCGTAATGAGGTGTTTTTTGTGAGTCCTGTGGTCAGGAAAAACACGGTGTGAATAGAGAAGACGGAGACAGTGCTCCTTCCCCGTTAACTAACAACTCTCAAAGTGAAATGAGAGGGCATCATTATGAGAGAGAGAGAGAGAGAGAGAGAGAGAGAGATGCTGAGGTGCAACAGAGGGTGAAAATGAAAGATGGAATTATGATAATGGAATGGAGGGAGAGAGTAACAGGAAAAATGAGAAAAGAGGCGTGCAGAGAGAAGATGCAAAAATTTGCAGGGAAGCGGTAAAGTGCTGTCATGTGTAATGCAGATAAACCTGAAATATTACAAGAAAAGAGGAAAAGAATGACACCATAGAAGACGTGCAAAACAGACAGAGGTGGAATGTGCAGAGAAACGGGCAAAACAAAGAGAGAGAAAAAGCTGATACTGTTTTATCAGGCCGTTTCAAGGTGAGAACTTTTATTGTATCGCTAATGAATTCTGTTCCTGACTCGTGTAAGTGTTTGGAAACTTGCTATAGTGCCAGATAAAGAATAATGGCTGTGGAATGGAGGGTGACAGAGAGAAAAGTGTATGTGCACGCTTACCCGGTAAAGTGGGCTGCACTTGTCTTTAAAGCAGGGTGCGAGGCAGGAGTAGATCTGAAGAGAGTAGTAATACGCAGCTAACTGCAGGGACAGTGCCGATGGAGGCTGCTTCTCAAAACACGCGTTAGCGTCCAACACCTGAAACAGAAAAAACACCAATCTCATTTGGCTTTCAATAGGGGTGCACCAATACCACTTGTTCCAGAACGAGGTCGATACTGTATGTACGATGCCCATTTTCACTGCATTTGACATTTTTAAATACATTAGGTAGAAACCATAGACTGTAAAAAAATATGGACGTAGTGTCCGTGACGTCACCCGTAGGTTTCTGAAGACCGTTTTTGAAGCCTAAAGTGGGCGTGGCCGACCGTCGCCATCTTGGCGGCGCGTCACTCCCGAATTTATTTATTTTTACAGTCAGACAATGAGCTGAGGTAACGTGACGGCTAACAGACAGCAGACAAACGGCTAATGATGACTAATGACCACAGCAGCGGGAATCCACCTGTCACTCAAAAGTGGACACGCCCTTAATTATGCAGAACTTTAAGGCTTAATATAATGTAAACGGATGAGTTATAAAAAAATTCACCCCCCTCACAGTCGTCATGAAGGGCAGAATTAGCTGTATAGACCAAAGCCACTTTTTGCTCCAGGCTTTCTGCTGTAAAGTTGGGCATTTCAACATGGGGGAGATGCAGATTTGACTCGCTTTTGCAGCCAGCCTCAAGCGGCCAGTCAATGAATTGCCGTTGAATTCACTTCCGTGTTGGTTTCAAGAGAGAGACAGGGAGGTTGGAGGTTGGTAGAAACCAAAATATTGTGAATCTTATTTGTTGAATTAATGCATGGCGACACCATTGCTGAGTGTTTTCTCCTTAAAACTCCAGTGAACCAAAGACAGTCTCGAAAACGCGGTTTGAAATCGCTGGCGTTTCTGACGTCACAAACTACCTTGTAACCAATCACTTCAATGAGTGGATCTCTGAGCTGGTGTGAGTGAGTGGAGGCGGGGCTAATTTGCATATTCATAGAACCAATACTAAATGAGCCAAGGGTGTAGAGTTACATTCAAGCTATTTTAAGACATGAAGGAAAAAACTTTGAAATATGTCATTTTGGTGATCAAAGATGAGTTTTAAGGGATGAAATGATTGACTGCAGGGGGACTTTAATCGCACAGTGCTTCAGCAGGGCTCAATGCTGACGATTGTTTCTACTGGCCTGGTTGGGTCAGTGGTGTTTAGATACCAGTAAAATATTACACAAATATCATTACAATTTTGATACTACAACAAAAACTGCTAGCCTAATTAAAGTAAATTATTATGAAAGACAAGTAAACAGTCAGTAATAAAATAAGAACAAATAATCCAATTACAAATAGCACAAATAAATTCAACAGAGCAAAGATACAACAGTGGATTTCAAGTAGGTCTAACAGTAGTTTTCAGGTACAGAAATTTGAATAAAGTAATCAAATGTAAAATAGCACTGCATAGTCTTCGCTGCATAAATTAAATATAGATGAATCTTTATTAAAGTTACAGAAGTCATTCAGTCAAGAGCAGAGTGTTATATTCTGAGCTGTGACTTGAATTTATGAGTTTCAATGGCAACACTATCAATGCCGAAATGACTGTGCACTGCAGGTGATACAGGTCAGCGCTCTTTAAGTTGTTTATGTTCATTATTATTGTGATGTTATGTGCTTTGAGACATGAGGTACGCCATCTCTCATCTCGTGACATTTTGGAGAGCTGTGAAGGGAGGGTGGGATATTATGCTTTCAAAGCTAGCTTGCTATTTGCTAGCCGCTCCTAAAATTGCCTACACCCTACCTTTAAGACTTTTTGCATATACAGCACTGTGTCCAAAACCGCTGATTTGGCATTTATATGTATATTATAGTGTGAATTGGCATTTACAGTATATGTGGAAAGAGTGAGCAAAAACAAGTGTGTTTAGACACTGAGACAATACTGTGTACTTTGTTTGCCATGAAATTATTATGAACAAAAAAGAGAAATAAAATAAGGAAAAACTGAGACTAAAAGCATTAATCTAAACAAATTCATTTTAATTAAAAATGGCCTCAGATTAATTTTAGTTCTGAAAAGTATATTATAAAACTTTATACATGAACTTCATTAAACATGAAAATGCCACTAAAATACTAAAATGAAATTGTGAATGTCCACAATAAGCAGGATGAGTGACTGAACGTCTCAGGAACTCGACCCCTGAGGGCCATCGAGGCTAAAGCAGTAGAGGACAATGGCCACACTAACACCACATCAATTTCAACAAAACTTCCCCTGATAATGAACTGAGAAGAAGCACTGGGGACATGCTATCAATTTTAAGTCCATAAAGATTTTTTTTTTCAGATGATTTTATTAGAGCATGAACCGATTACCGATCTAAATCAGGAAAATGCAATAATACTTTCAAATGGAGGCCCCTGATGTAACAGGATCAGTAAGCATTAGACTTGATATTAGATTTACAGTGACTTTTAAATGGCTTTATCTTTCAATACCACACAACTTTGACTACAGTAAAATAAATAGTTATGAAAAACCATAATCTGATGCACACACACAGTCACTCAGAATGAGAGAAAGAGAGATAGAGATCTGCAAATAGAGCAGTCAAACTCACCTGAGGTAGAGCCAGTAAATAGGCCAGAGCGAGTGTCATATCTTTGGGAAAAGCATCACTGGCCAGCTGAAGGAGCACTGTGAAATGACACAGGAGATAGAGAGAAAAAAGAAGGAATAATATTTCAGAGTTATTCCTGCAGAGAAGCGCCTCCTTGCTGAACTGTAACATGACGTGACAGAAGAAAGAGAGAGAGGGATGAAAATGAGCCTCTATGGCTCTCACTTGCAGTGCATAAGACTGAAATGTGACTGTAACAGTACTGAGACTATGACGCAGATTCAGGTCCAGGACCAAAATATCATTTAAAAAAGCAAGAGGCTGTCCCTGGCTAACCAGACACAACAAGTAAGGAGCAATAGGACAATTAGTTGTTTGTTTGGTTTCTATTTGTGAGACATTGCACTGAACAGGCACGTCCACTGAGGAATCTCATTGGTCCAAAATACTGACACTCAAGTCATCTGATATTCCCATTCTCAAATACGTGCAAGTGAGTGTGCTTTGTCATTTAAAAACCTTCATAAATAATCTTGATCTTGATCTATAACGAGAGATGGACGCCACCATGTTTGCGCAGCATTTCAGGGAGTCCACTCAGTCGGATTTACAGCATGTGAATTCATCAGTTTCTCCCGAAATACATGTAAGAAAGTGGCCAGTGAACTGTGAGAAGAATAGAGTAAACTTTATAGTTTCTTCCACTATGTTTATCTGATGTGAATAACACACGTCGGCAAATTATATTTGAATAGATTGTTATTGCTGCTTCCATCGGCACCAGCCAACGCGCGAACGTATGTCAGGTCACTGTTCCAAATCCCATATGTGGGACCGTACTCTCAGGGGCACAGAAATAAAAATCCCATATGTGGGACCGTACTGCTCAAAAGGTTAACATCAAATATGTCCCAATGGGCTTTGGTGGTAAACATGTTCTCATTCAGTGTGGACAATTTGGTAAGGACACAATGTTGCAATGGTTAGATAAATAGTAATATGTAAATAATATGGATATATACACAGATTTAGTTTGTCTCAGTTTTTCTGTTTCTTCACGTAATCGCAGACGGACTCGATGATGGTGAGATCAGATCATACCGGCTGTTGTCAGACTCCTTGTGCATACACAAATCTCACTGGATTATTACAGTTAATGGCAAGGAGTATTGTGAAATGTAAACTGATATTTCCTACTGACACACTACAGCAAAATGTATAAATAACTGGCTTAAAACCATTGTTTTTTTGGTGAAAATATGAACGTGCCTAAGACTTTTGTACAGTACTGTACTTCTAAAGCATGTATTAATCTTAGTTAAAGGTTAAATTCAACATTTACTAATACATTATTAAAATCAAAATTTGTACCTGTATTATTTCATAGATCTGAGCTAACGAACTAACAATGAACGGTTGTATTTTTAACTAACGTTAACGCCGATTAATAACTTCTGTAACAAATGTAAGAAAATAAGAGATTACAGAGAAGGTAAGGGTCAGCAATGGATATATAAGACACTTCAACAAACTACATGATTATTTTCTATGAGCATCCGTGAAGTGTCTGTGATAATGACCTTGAGGTCGTAAGCTTCACCTCATTTAACAGAGAACTAAACCTTACAGGCATTGTGGCTAAATTTGATCAATTAGGATCTGACCACAAACACCCTGTGGGACGAGTGTAAACGTTCATTAAGTCTGCAGTAACTCACATGAACAGAATGTGCAAAGCCAGTGAAGAAATGTTACTGTTAGAAACAAAGGCAGATTGCAGTGCAGACATATGCAGCACCAGACTCTCAAATACGATCAGTGGGTGACGTGAGAGTAATTTTTTCGGCAGCCCATCAGTTCCCATTTTTTCCAGAACTGCAGACAGTGTTGGGTTTTACTCTGCTATTCTGAGCCTTTGATGGAATCAAAGGCGTTTTGCACGTCAAACAATCTTGGCAAGACAATGTTATCAAAAACAGCTGGAGCAGAGGGAGCCTTGCGTGTGCTGAAATAACAAAGGTGTTAGCGTCGCTAACAGTAAACGTTTTAGTGTGTTCAGCTGTTTGACGGATTCCTTTAACACATCCTTCCTCAAAGTCCCTTTAACATCGAAAACTAGAGGTGTGGCTTCACACAGCGACACAGAGAAGCTGATCAGAGATGGAGGCTGTCATAATACTTAAAATAATGTTTTTTTTCATACAAACACTTGGTATAGTTTGGTCTCTAACTGAAACAAATATGCTTCTTGAATTCTGCTAGTTGAGACTTTTTCAACGATATATGACAAGTCTATCTATTAATGTACAATAATTTTACAGATCACATTTTCATGTAAAGCAGTCACATGTCAGCAAAATTAAAAGCACTGATTAAGTGATGGTTATATTCCCTATAATCACTGTGAAGCCAAGCTTATGAGCTTAAACAACACCTATTTTGTGTTGGTTAAGCAAGTGGTGGTTAAGGAACGTGAAAATCATGCTCTAAGAATGTGTAACTTATATATACACACATATACATATATACATACATTATATATATATATATACAGTGAGGAAAATAAGTATTTGAACACCCTGCTATTTTGCAAGTTCTCCCACTTAGAAATCATGGAGGGGTCTGAAATTGTCATCGTAGGTGCATGTCCACTGTGAGAGACATAATCTAAAAAAAAAAATCCAGAAATCACAATGTATTTTTGTAATTTTTTAACTATTTATTTGTATGATACAGCTGCAAATAAGTATTTGAACACCTGAGAAAATCAATGTTAATATTTGGTACAGTAGCCTTTGTTTGCAATTACAGAGGTCAAACGTTTCCTGTAGTTTTTCACCAGGTTTGCACACACTGCAGGAGGGATTTTGGCCCACTCCTCCACACAGATCTTCTCTAGATCAGTCAGGTTTCTGGGCTGTCGCTGAGAAACACGGAGTTTGAGCTCCCTCCAAAGATTCTCTATTGGGTTTAGGTCTGGAGACTGGCTAGGCCACGCCAGAACCTTGATATGCTTCTTACAGAGCCACTCCTTGGTTATCCTGGCTGTATGCTTCGGGTCATTGTCATGTTGGAAGACCCAGCCTCGACCCATCTTCAATGCTCTAACTGAGGGAAGGAGGTTGTTCCCCAAAATCTCGCAATACATGGCCCCGGTCATCCTCTCCTTAATACAGTGCAGTCGCCCTGTCCCATGTGCAGAAAAACACCCCCAAAGCATGATGCTACCACCCCCATGCTTCACAGTAGGGATGGTGTTCTTGGGATGGTACTCATCATTCTTCTTCCTCCAAACACGTTTAGTGGAATTATGACCAAAAAGTTCTATTTTGGTCTCATCTGACCACATGACTTTCTCCCATGACTCCTCTGGATCATCCAAATGGTCATTGGCAAACTTAAGACGGGCCTTGACATGTGCTGGTTTAAGCAGGGGAACCTTCCGTGCCATGCATGATTTCAAACCATGACGTCTTAGTGTATTACCAACAGTAACCTTGGAAATGGTGGTCCCAGCTCTTTTCAGGTCATTGACCAGCTCCTCCCGTGTAGTTCTGGGCTGATTTCTCACCTTTCTTAGGATCATTGAGACCCCACGAGGTGAGATCTTGCATGGAGCCCCAGTCCGAGGGAGATTGACAGTCATGTTTAGCTTCTTCCATTTTCTAATGATTGCTCCAACAGTGGACCTTTTTTCACCAAGCTGCTTGGCAATTTCCCCGTAGCCCTTTCCAGCCTTGTGGAGGTGTACAATTTTGTCTCTAGTGTCTTTGGACAGCTCTTTGGTCTTGGCCATGTTAGTAGTTGGATTCTTACTGATTGTATGGGGTGGACAGGTGTCTTTATGCAGCTAACGACCTCAAACAGGTGCATCTAATTTAGGATAATAAATGGAGTGGAGGTGGACATTTTAAAGGCAGACTAACAGGTCTTTGAGGGTCAGAATTCTAGCTGATAGACAGGTGTTCAAATACTTATTTGCAGCTGTATCATACAAATAAATAGTTAAAAAATCATATATTGTGATTTCTGGATTTTTTTTTTTAGATTATGTCTCTCACAGTGGACATGCACCTACGATGACAATTTCAGACCCCTCCATGATTTCCAAGTGGGAGAACTTGCAAAATAGCAGGGTGTTCAAATACTTATTTTCCTCACTGTATATATATATATATATATATATATATATATATATATATATGGAATGAAAAATAATACTGTTGCATAGTCAGAAGTGTGAAGCCCAGATGAAAAAAAAAAAAAATGCTGACCATATCAGCAGAGGAAAGCATCCCTAATTCATAACCTTTAAGCATTTCACACATAAGAACAGAGATTAGAGAGGACATGCGCGCAATATCTAAACAAGAGCAAAGAACCATGACTGTTTTATAGGAAGTGTATTCAGCATATGGTTTAGCGTGCAGGTCATTAATTTAGCATTATCAGCCTGACGCTAGCACTTTCCTTTCATCTCACGTTCTCCCACACGAAGGTGACTTTATGCCTGTGGTGCGCAACTGAACGACAGTGACACAGGAGGAATTAAAAGAGAGGATAAGAAAGGAAGAGGTAAAGGGAGATTCGCTATTTGCATTCTTCCACCAAAGATCCTGCACCCGTCCCATCACTCTGCATTGATTTTCTCATTCGCCTCATCCATCTTGAAGCAAAAGGCCTTGATATTTTGACTAGCCGCTATCTCTCTTGTATCGGGAGGGTGCGCATTATTTACTGCTGTCTGCTTGCGGTGAGTACACATTAATTAATCAATATGACGCTATTCTTCCAGACATGTAGCCGGCGAGTGGCGATACATCAGAGAGACGCTGCTACCTGAGAAGCTGCCCCGGGGGCCAAAGATTACAGCAATCCTAGCAAGGACACTGCGACTAACAAGAGGGTGATGAGAGACGACTGATGGCGGATGCTTAACCGGGACGGGTGAAGTCACTAGTCAGTCACCATGATGAGAGTTGATTTTAGATGTAAATGTTTGTTTGCATAAGGAGCAATACCTTCGGTTGCAGGGAAGAGATTCTGTCCCTCGCTGTTGGTTTCAGCCAGTTTGCCTGTCCGCAGTAAAACCTCTGCAAAGTCTTCTTGAGGAGTGTAGACATACGAGGAATACACATCCTCAGACTGAAACAGAAATTGAGGAAAGGGGATATTACACTTTTGTTTTTGCTTACTTATTCTGAAATTGTTTTGCAAATCAGTCCCCAAAATACACTACCATTCAAAAGTTAAAGGGGTAGATAACATATTTAACGTAAAAAAAAAAGAAAAAAAAAAAGGATTCTATGCTCAGTAAGGCTGCATTTATTTGATGAATACATTTTAAAATGTAATTTTCAAAGCTGAACTTTCAGCATCATTACTCCAGTACAGTGTCACACGATCCTTCAGAAATCATTCTAATATGCCGATTTGGTGCTCAAGAAACATTTCTTATTATTATCATTGTTAAAAACGATTGTGTTGCTTAATATTTTTGTTGGAACTGTAGATTATTTGATGGATAGAAATTTCAAAAGAACCGCATTTATTTGAAATAGATTTGTTTATTATAATGTACAAGTCTTTACTTTTAGTTTTGATCAATTTAATGCATTATTGCTCAATAAAAGTATTATTTAAAATCTTACTGACCCCAAACGTTTGAATGGTATATTATGTTTTTTTCTTTAATTAAAGAAAAGCACAAGCACAGTACAAGCATCAGCTTGTTACAGAAATAAATGTACAAATAAACATATAAAATCACAATACATATAAACACCCAAATAAACAAGAAAAAAAGAAAGAAAGAAAATTATGTTTTATCCAGAGCTTGTCTACTTAAAGTAATCTAAAAATGGGCTCCAAGATTTTAAGAAAAGATCGGGTTTCATGCCAACTCCAAATTTAATCTTTTCAAGTTTGACTGCAAAAAGTAGGAGATGGCAGCTTCCAATTAGTTAGTATAAGTCGTCTAGCCAACAGTGTGCAAAGTGCAATATTATCCATCTCTAAAGCTGTCAGTTTAACATTTTCCAGAAAATCCCCAAATAAAGCTGTCAATAGGTTGGGGTCTATTTCTGTGTTAAAAATGTCTGAGAAACAACTAAAAATTCCACCCCAAAACCTTAATAACTTAGGAGGACAGGACCAAAAAGAATGAAACAGAGAGGCCGGCTCCACAACACAGAGAGGGCAGGTGGGGTCTAATTCAGGAAATATCTGGCAGAGTTGCACCCTAGACCAATGAATACGATGCACTACCTTAAAGTGAATAAGCCTATGCCTAGAGCTAACTGAAGAAGAATGTATCCTTTATAAGATCGTGTCCCAGGTTTCATCTTCTAACATAGTAGTTAGGACTTACGTCCTCCTCCCAAAGAGATTTCAATGACCTACTAGATGGGGTTTGTTTGTTATTTATTATACTATAAGATTATGTTATTTTTGATGGAGATAAAAGTTGTGAGACAGTTGTGTTCAGTTGGTGTTTAAAGGGTTAGTTCACCCAAAAATGAAAATTCTGTCAGTAATTACTCGCCCTCATGTTGTTCCAACCCCGTAAGACCTTCGTTCATCTTCGGAACACAAATTAAGATATTTTTGATTAAATCTGAGAGCTGGCTCACTCCTCCATAGGCTTCTAAGACATTATAACTTGCTGGCCCAGAAAATGCATTAAAGACATCGTTAATATAGTCCAAGTGACTACAGTGGCTCAATCTTAAGTTTATAAAGCGACGAGAATACTTTTTGTGCGCATAAAAAAAAAAAAAAAAACTTTATTCCACTATTCATTTCCTTCTCTCTGGGCCTCGAGTTATTTCACGTAGTGTTTTAGCGCTGCGCGTCTGTGTTGCACGTCACCACGTAGGCTCACTATTGGCCGACGCTGGTCATGTGTGTGATGCGTGTGACGTACAACACAGACGCGCTGCGCTAAAACACTACGTGAAATAACTCGAGGCCCAGAGAGAAGGAAATGAATAGTGGAATAAAGTCGTTATTTTGGGGGTTTTTGCGCACAAAAAAGTATTCTCGTCGCTTTATAAACTTAAGATTGAGCCACTGTAGTCACTTGGACTATATTAACGATGTCTTTAATGCATTTTCTGGGCCAGCAAGTTATAATGTCTTTAGAAGCCTATGGAGTAGTGATCCAGCTCTCAGATTTAATCAAAAATATCTTCATTTGTGTTCCGAAGATGAACGAAGGTCTTACGGGGTTGGAACAACATGAGGGTGAGTAATTACTGACAGAATTTTCATTTTTGGGTGAACTAACCCTTTAAATCTGCTCCAGTTGTTGGAAACAGTCTGTAAGTGTGTTCAGTTCAGTCTTAGACTGTTTCAGCTAGTCATTAAGTGTGTCCCCGGCTTAACTTGCGAATGCACATACCTGAAATAACTACTGTGAAGGAACAAACATTCCAAAACCTTATTCTAAAAAATTCTAAAACCAAAATTCAACCATATATCCTGGCCACTTTTCAATATAATGAAGACTGGGGATGTCAAACAACAAAATAACAAAAAAGCCCCATAAAAGTAATTTTATGTACACAATTCGTCTCAAATTCGTCTTCTGAGGTCATATGGCAACTTTGTGTTAAGAAGAGACCAAAGTTATTTACTGAAACTCTTGACATCCCTTTTATGTGCAAAGCTCACCAGCTCTCTAATTTTGGTATGTTTGTCACATAAAGCTATTAAAGTGTTCTTTCAGAAATATAGCACACAAGTCATGTGGACCACTGATATATTATGATACACGTTTCATTTTAGAAATTTTAAAGCTTCAGATTCACTGTAATTGCATGGAAAAGATTGATCTGTACATTATTCAATTTCTGCTTTTGTGTCCCACTGAGGAAGGTCAACATGAGTGTGATTAAATGACAAAATATCCTTAACCTCATACACACACTCAGAACTAAACTTCATATTTACATTTTCCTTTATCACAGCAGTGACTTTGGCAAGACATGGGAATGATTGAGGGTGAGAGAGAAAATAAAGCTGTAGGAGAAAAACACAGACAGATGCGAAACCAGAAGGAAGGAGATATAGTAAAATTCACCGTATTGACGTATGGATCGTCGAACAGCTCCTCGTAGAAAGGACTGCATCCCTGCCTCTCCAGATCTGTGTTCTGATTGGCCACACCGGTATGGCTTCTATCCGCGGCTTGTCCCTGAGAAGAGATAAATGTTCATTAAACATTCATAGAATATTCATAAAACATTCACAGATACGCATGCAGGAACCATTAATGTTTCAGCCATGCTCATAAACGTTTGTAAGGCGCCAGACCCTTCTTCTGCCAAGGACGGGTGTGTGTGTGTGTATGTGTGTGTGTGGGGAGGGGGGGTCATCAACCATTTCACAGGAAGGACTCGGGCTTGGGGAACCAGAAACAGGAACTCAAAAAACAAACCGCTTCACAAAGAGACACGCATACGTCGGCCGGGAAGAGGTTCGTTCAGTCATGCCAGGTTTTAATGGCCTAACAAAACCTGCCAAAAAATGTGCAGGCGAGTCTCACTGTTGAGCTTCGTCCAACCTGTTCCTGGCGGTTATGTTTTGAAGAGGAGTGATGCATAATGGAGCAAGGACCTTTCAGAAAAGGCCTAACAAAACCTTCCAGCCTGAATTTAAATGCGACTTACGTGCAGTGGGCGAAGTAAGCTGAGGGACTCCCTCCACCAATGGGAGTCGCTGACGGTGGTCAGCACGGCTCTGGTGGTCATGGTGGTGTTGGTCAGGACCTCTATGGTGCGGGCTGTGGTTCTGTGCAGCAGGTCTGTGGGGTAAATTGATCCAGGAACAACAGCTCCAGCCTGCTATGGGCAGCCAGGGAAGGTTAGACATGAGCCATAATGATCAAATTACAGTGGTTATAGCTACAGAAAATAATACACATATTGTAGATTTTTTTTCTTTCTACAGACACCTTTGGCTTTCTCACTAGTGATATTTTGTCTAAAGCTGCTGTGGAAAGCAAAAAGTTGAAATGCTTGACAAATAAAAGGGAATTAACTTGACAAGTCAGGACCATGATGCTGTGATTTATTGCACAATATACCCACAATAATATGTACCTGGAGTATTTTAATACATGACAATAAAACTGTAAAAGAACAAGTTCATATCAATGTCATGTATTTGTAAATAAATGGTTTTATACAGTATATTTTAAATTCAAATCAAGTGAATATTAAGTAAATATAAAAGTATAATTTATTATATTATATTATTTATTTTAAATACATTTTATCATTTAATTTATTTTTAATTTTACTTGATTTCCTTTCAATTAATTTAGTTTAATTTTATAAATTATTTTATTTGCTCAATCAGACCAGGACCATGCATTAAGAAAGTAAATGGTGCCAATGTTGATTTCATGTTGACGTTTTAGGGCTAGGACAGTCCCAAAGTGGATTTCCTGACATTTAATTCATTTTGTTTTTATATAACCAGTCAACAGGTCTACTAATCAGGCTAAGAGATCTGCCATACATTTAACTACAACGATTTGTGTCAGAAGTGGACTTTTAAACATGCCAAATCAACATGGGCATTCAGGACTGTAAATGTTATGTTGTAATTAGGTGGCAAATATGCTAATTTACCTAAGACAAGTGTTACTCAGCAGGGAAAATACAGAAACAAAGAAACTACAGAAACAAAGAAACTAGAGGAAATCCCAGCAGGAACAGAGATATCCCTTTAAGCCTATAAAACAAACAAAAGCGCTACTACTGTATAGTCATCTCATTGCGCTAAAGTCCACATGCATTATAAATGAAGGTACTGTATAGGCACAGGGACGTAAATTGACTTCTGAGCAAGAACGCTCTCCGCCATCAACGGAGCAAAGCACCGCCAGCTCTCTGTAGCAACATGACAAAACATAAAGCGAATGCAGGTGTTTACATGTTACCGGGATGCTAGGTGAACTTTTCAAAAATGTCAGAAACGCAGGACATGAACACTAGCTCACATTGCCCTTCAAGATCGTGTACACAAAGCTCAACCACGCATTTGACCTCATCAATACTTCATTCAATTTTAAATGCACATTTAGCCGATAAACAACACACACATTTACACAAAAGTATTTCTGTGCACACATGAAACTTTAAACATGCAGTGTTTTTTCTCATGGTGAGGTGAAAACAGTGTTTGCTATGAGTAAAGTAGCTGGGCTCTGAAGCCATATTTACACCATATGAAAAATGCAGAGAGTCTGTCACTGAGGCATTGAACTCATAGTTCAGTCACAGGCTGTGCTTTAAAGCCCACTATAATGTAATAATCCAGGGGAAGATTCACCATTTTATAGCCATGAATGAAGCATGGGTGCTCATGTTAAAACGTGTGATGAAAGCTTACAGTCCAAATGGACACTTTTTACTTTCTTATTTCAGGTTCATGGACTTACTGGGAACAATTTATTTTATATATATATATACAGTGATGAAAATAAGTATTTGAACACCCTGCTATTTTGCAAGTTCTCCCACTTGGAAATCATGGAGGGGTCTGAAATTGTCATCGTAGGTGCATAAAGACACCTGTCCACCCCATACAATCAGTAAGAATCCAACTACTAACATGGCCAAGACCAAAGAGCTGTCCAAAGACAATAGAGACAAAATTGTACACCTCCACAAGGCTGGAAAGGGCTACGGGGAAATTGCCAAGCAGCTTGGTGAAAAAAGGTCCACTGTTGGAGCAATCATTAGAAAATGGAAGAAGCTAAACATGACTGTCAATCTCCCTCGGACTGGGGCTCCATGCAAGATCTCACCTCGTGGGGTCTCAATGATCCTAAGAAAGGTGAGAAATCAGCCCAGAACTACACGGGAGGAGCTGGTCAATGACCTGAAAAGAGCTGGGACCACCGTTTCCAAGGTTACTGTTGGTAATACACTAAGACGTCATGGTTTGAAATCATGCATGGCACGGAAGGTTCCCCTGCTTAAACCAGCACATGTCAAGGCCCGTCTTAAGTTTGCCAATGACCATTTGGATGATCCAGAGGAGTCATGGGAGAAAGTCATGTGGTCAGATGAGACCAAAATAGAACTTTTTGGTCATAATTCCACTAAACGTGTTTGGAGGAAGAAGAATGATGAGTACCATCCCAAGAACACCATCCCTACTGTGAAGCATGGGGGTGGTAGCATCATGCTTTGGGGGTGTTTTTCTGCACATGGGACAGGGCGACTGCACTGTATTAAGGAGAGGATGAGCGGGGCCATGTATTGCGAGATTTTGGGGAACAACCTCCTTCCCTCAGTTAGAGCATTGAAGATGGGTCGAGGCTGGGTCTTCCAACATGACAATGACCCGAAGCACACAGCCAGGATAACCAAGGAGTGGCTCTGTAAGAAGCATATCAAGGTTCTGGCGTGGCCTAGCCAGTCTCCAGACCTAAACCCAATAGAGAATCTTTGGAGGGAGCTCAAACTCCGTGTTTCTCAGCGACAGCCCAGAAACCTGACTGATCTAGAGAAGATCTGTGTGGAGGAGTGGGCCAAAATCCCTCCTGCAGTGTGTGCAAACCTGGTGAAAAACTACAGGAAACGTTTGACCTCTGTAATAGCAAACAAAGGCTACTGTACCAAATATTAACATTGATTTTCTCAGGTGTTCAAATACTTATTTGCAGCTGTATCATACAAATAAATAGTTAAAAAATCATACATTTTGATTTCTGGATTTTTTTTTTTTAGATTATGTCTCTCACAATGGACATGCACCTACGATGACAATTTCAGACCCCTCCATGATTTCTAAGTGGGAGAACATGCAAAATAGCAGGGTGTTCAAATACTTATTTTCCTCACTGTATATATATATATATATATATATATATATTATTGTATAAAGGGGTCATGACATGGATTTTTTTAATATGTTCATTGAGGTTTGCTTGCAATGTTAATAATTTTTTTTGCTCAATAAACAAATGTAAGAAAAACTTTTATTTTCAACCTTCATATTTTTTAAAAAAAACCTTCAAACTTTTATTTTCAACCTCTGTCTGCAATGATCCGTTTTAGAGAAGCGGCTCCTTTAAGGGCATGTCAGTGAACAGCCACTGTTATTATTGGCTAACGTCATTGCATAGGAAACATTTGAAAAACATTACCCCTATAAAACCATAATTTACAGACGAAGCATTACTTACGAGTTGCGATGCAGCTGCTGTCAGCTCAGATCCAATACAGTTGGATGCTTCATCTTTCAACAAAACTAAAGTGTTTTTTTTTTTTTTTTGCCACCCTGCCACTTTTACAAAACAAAATGCTCCGAACCAACACATAATCCTCGGATGTGATCCGGGACACTTTTAAAAGAAACACCGTTTATAATGAGGAGGACATTTTAAGCTATGAAACTTGCAGGGTATTTAATGGTACAAAGACCTCTTATACGTCAAAAGATCAAGGCAAATTTGAAATTTGATTTCTCATGCCATGAACCCTTTAATGTTTTATTATATATGTTTAAAAATTAATTTGCCACAACATAGGACCAGTTACATTTAACTAGTGAAGGGAAAAGGCGTTTAAAATGGTGAAAATAAATGCATTAATGTGTTATACTTTTTTCCAAATAAATTTTAACCTAAAATGTTAATGTTGATAAAGAAAAGTCTATGGACACACCAAGGCACCAACTGTTCAAATACAGGCTTCTCAGAAAGAGCAACGCAAAACTGTTGTATAAAAGGTAAACGCACAATACTCAAGGAGCACAATTAGCAAAGATTTTTGCTCTCTCTTCAAAGTGTCCCACTAAATAGAGACCTTGACGTGATGTAAGATTGATAATCAATCTTGACGTGATGTACAGTATGCAGAAGCGTTGTTCTTTACCTCTGACAGCTCGCTGCCTGTTCTCCGGGCTTGAGAGGGATCAATCTTGTAATTTACAGCGTGGTACAGAACCTAAGACAAGAGAGGAGAGCAAAGCATTGACTTTTTCATTCATGCCCTTCAGCATATAACCTTTTTTCACTTCAATTTTCTTTGCTCTTAAATGTTTAATCGTTCTGCCAGTATTACACTTGACACCGCAGTAAAACTTATTTAAATTACTATTCCATTCCTCAACACATTTTCTTTTGAGTGTTTCAATGTGGCATCTATTTCGGTATACTGTAAATAAATCTACTTTAGGTCTTTCCTGAAAGCAGCCTGACACCAAAGCAGTCAACACAGAGAGAGATAGAGGCAGCATGAGCTGGAAAGAGCGCTCGGGGGTTAATAGTACGTGTGCCGGGGGCGATTTCTAAAACTTAAAAGCTCCATTTTAAGTCTAGAGTCTGCCCAAGTCTAGTGCGCCCAACACAACATATGCATATGGACAAAAACTATGGAAGAAAAAAGCAGGAAACTTGGCAAATGTTTGACAGCAGTGGAGGTCAGGGGTTAGGTTTCTACTTGAAGTATCAGAAATTAATTACTGGTTATTGACGACTAGAAATATGTTTATGTTATACAAGGACACTAGCAAGCATCTCTTTCTCTCCATATATATTAGGGGTGGAACGGTACATGTATTCGTATTGAACCGAAACGGTACGGGCGTCATGGTTCGGTGCATAAATTTACGATTAAAGTGTATACAGTGATATACAGTGTATTCTCCACGGTGTGTGTGTGTGTGTGTGTGCGTGTGTGTGTGTGTGTGAGCCGCGGGAGCGATCGAACAGTGGAAACATAAAAACATACTCCGTCATTTTGTTTATACAGGACATCATTCAAACTGCAAAGTGTTTAAATTACTGTTAATTAAAATTTTAAGGAAAACAAATGTATGAATCTGAAATGTAGGAAATTAATTTTCAATTCATTCAGGTACAATTACCAAACATATCTCAAGGTCTTTTTGTCTTTTTATTAATTTAATTAATAAACTAATTATATAAAACTATTGTCAGTGCACTACAAATAAACTGGTTCTATGCCTTTACTTTATTAATAAAACTTATTTAAAAAATACAAGGCTTGAGTAATTTATTTTCCTTTGGTGGTACAGCCTGAGACAAGCCTTCTGCATTTCTGTTTTGCTTTTCCCTCCATTGTACCGAACTCGTACCGAACCGTGATGTCTGAACCGAGGTATGAACCGAACCGTGACTTCTGTGTACCGTTCCACCCCTAATATATATATATATATATATAAACAGTTTAAGTGGACAAAAGGGCACCTGGGTCTGAAGGGAACTGGAAGCCGCTAACAGGTTCTGGATACTGCTGGGAGGACAGTGTGTGAGGGAGAATGCCATGAGCTCCTGACGGGCAGAGAGCTGCGAGTACGTCTCACACTGCCCCAGCTGGGCACACACATCCCAACCATCGCTATAGCCTAGAGTGACAGAGGAAAAAATAAAACAAGAAATGTATGCACAGCACAGTCATATACTGTACAGGGGATGTTAACTGCCATAGAGAGAGTTTCCTAAAAGACAAAAAACCTTCACATAAAGAGAGCACTTAAAAACCACGGTTTTCCAGGGTTGAACACTATTCAAGACTGCCTTTTAAATTCTGATTCAATTAATATATATTTAATTGCCATTTGAATTTGAATTTAAGTCCGAAGAATGAAAACGGAGTAAACATAGCTGTTAAACTAGAACATTAAAGTCGGTCAATAAATGTTGGCTTGACAAAACCTTAATTGAAAGTTTAAAAAGACACAGACAGACATTTTCAACATTTTCAGTTTTCTAATAAATTGTCAATAAATGTTGGCTTGGCAAAACCTTAATTGAAAGTTTAAAAAGAATAGATAGATGATTAGATGATAGATGGATAGATACAGTAGATGTAGACAGGCATGTACGGTAGAAATAGACAGACAGACATTGGGCCCTATTTTAACGGTCTGAAACGCAAGTATCAAGCGCGAAACGCAAGTAACTTTGTGTAACTCTCGACGCAAATCTAAAATGTGTTGGTCTGAAGTAGCTTCATTATTCATAGGTGTGGTTTGGGCGTAACGTGAAATAAACCAATCAGAGCGACATCTCACATTCCCTTTAAGAGCAGGCGCGCTTGTTCCATGGCGGTTTGCTATTATAACGGCGGATTTGCCAGGCGCACCCCAGGAGCGGTTCACAGCCGAGGAGACCGATGTTCTCGTCAGGGCCGTAAAACACAGAGAAGTGACATTGGGGATGGAGAAACACACCCAAATTAGCTACGGTTAAACAGGCGTGTACTAATTTGGGTAAATGTGTAAGCTAGATTTATGCCTATTTTTTTACATCTTCATGGACACAACAATGATTTCCCTCATGTGTTAATATTTTTCCTCGTAATAATGTATGATTTGCAGAAATGAGAACTGCTGCGTCTGTGTGTAGATGAGAGAAGCAAAGTGCATGCGCGTTGTGCACACGCTACATTGATTATGGCCAAGCATGCACCCTTAAAATAGCATATGAATAACATGCGCAATGCGCCACTGACTTTAGACTAGGTTTTTCCTGGTCAGTGGCGGAATTGTTTTCTAAACCTGCAGAATAGCACCAGGGAACGTTTGCGCCGGAACACGCCTCCTCTTTTCACTGAACCGCCTCCGGGAGCGCAAGTTCATTTGCTAATTTACCGACGTGCGTCTGTGGAGGGAAAAGTCCGCTGTGCGCGGGTGCAAAATAGGAATGATACATGCGTCGGTGTACAAAGTAAATTGCGCTGGGTGCAAGATAGGGCCCATATACTTTCTTACAACATCTGCCCAGCAACAAAAAAAACAACAAGACCCACAATCCCCTGCTTGAGCCTCTGCGCTTCGAGTTAGCATAGTTTCAAGAATCTGTAGCAGTTATATTCTTGTTTTTCCATCCATGACTCTTATTGCCTCATGTATTCAGTAAATCTTTTTAATCTCTAGCACTCTTCCTCATTCTCAATGTGACTGAATAATTACACAGTGAAGCTGGAGAGGAGCTAACCCATTTTCCACACTGATGTTAGCGAGGCTGTGAGACTGCTGCCGATAGCAATCAGAGATTAGCACATCTTCTGTTCTCAAGCCTGCATTAATCTACCCCAGCCTGAAGCATGCACACACACACACACACACACGCAACACCAGTCTCTTTCCAATATCTGATGGCACATTGACTGAACAGCCCCACACACACGCACATACACATAAAACACCTTTGAGCTCTGACAAGAGATGAATCTGCCTAGAATGATAACGATGGTCCTGCTGATCACACTCAAAACATTTTTATACTCAAACCTCACTTATGCAAACATCAAAATTCTGCAAGGAGATTCTGATGCAGTACAACACCCTTGGATGAAACATCTATGAAAAACGAATCTCCATGTCTTTTTCAAGGTTCGTGGATAATAATTTAAAGTCCCCCTGTAGTCAATAATTTTATCCCTTAAAACTCATCTTTGATCACCAAAATGACATATTTAAAAGTTTTTTCCTCTGAAAAATTTGTCATGACTTAAAATAGCTTGAATGTTGCCTCATTTAGTATACGCGATTCTATGACTATGCAAATTAGCCCCACTTCCACTCACTCACACCAGCTCAGAGATCCAATCGTTGACGATCACTCGAGAAAATACCCAGCAATTGTGTTGACTTATGAATTTGTACATGGTTTGTCTAAAAGCATACTAAAAACACCACATAGACATACAAACAACATTAAAAGCTTTTCACCACAGGGGGACTTGAAGTCATTTTAAAGAGCAACTTCTAGCCAGCAAACCAGCAAATATTTTCCATTATTATTTTTTTCATGTTTTTTTAAGCTTTCGTCAATTCCAATGACTTTTCTAAATCTGCAGACCATACTTTTAAACTTCCCTGATATTGCCATTCTTTAATAACGTGAGAACCTTGCAGACTCTATTTCTAAATAGATTTCATTTTAATTATAAGCTATTTTGGTGGAAATGTGAATCCATACAATCAGATATACTGTAAATCTATCAGGGTAAACATCAACAAAAATAGATCATGATATCATATGGATAATGACATTTCATGGTAATAAAATATTTTTTTTTTTGTCTGACCAGAAAAGCATTACAGTTATTATGCAAGAACTATGGCAAACGGGAGGTGAAGTAGGTCGAATAGGCCTAAATGCTATGTAAAAAATGTACCAGAAAAAAATATTACCGTACAATTTCATCCTCCGACGATTTGAAAGGAATTTTCTTTTAAAGCTTGAAGATTTTAAAGAAAAAAAGTCTGATCCCTGAAAATCTGCAGTGCATTTCTAATTTGGATGAAAACAAAGTAGAAAGTGGAGTGAGATTTGGAGTGGAGCTGTGCCGGCTTACCTGCAGCCATCAGATCCTGGCAGTGGATGTAGGAGGCCTTGAAATCCTGACAGCGCAGAGCCTGTTCTGCCAACAGCGTGAGCACCTGACCCTTCCTCCTGGCCTCATCATCACCTAAATCATTACACAACCATGAGATTCTGGAACATTACATCAGCAGCACGTTTTATTAAAGAACTCACTTCAAAGTTTCAAGTTTTTCATAAAATACACTACTCAAGTGTTCAGTCTGACGTGCAATAAATTAATTTCCTTTCAGAGGTTTTTCTTCGTAATTCCTGGATGTTGTACAAATATCACAATCACATCTCAGAGAATGCCCTCTTACACAGCTCTGATCTCAGTCCAAAATAAGAAAATAAAGAAGACCAAGAAGCCTGATGAAAACAGTGATAGGGGTTGTCTTTTTCATTAAAGTGTGTCGAGCATCAAAGCCCAGACAGGCAATAATACGAGCGGAGGCAGTAAAGTGAGTGTGAGCATGTGTGTGAGCGCCTGCGATTGCACGGATATGATTATTCGGCAGTAAAATCGAAAGGGTCAATACTACGGGGAAGTGCCATATTTCAGTCATATCCAAACTGATTTATATGTGACACTCAAGTCTTGATATATCAGGAGCATTTATTGCTGCCTGTTTATCCTCATTGCACCTTTCTCTTATGCCAGAGGTACAGGCGCAGGTGTGCTGACACACGCGCACAAACAAAACAGCCCTACGGGCATTAGTCGCGGGTAAGCCAAGGTGAATACATCAAACACCCAGTCACTTCATAGAGAGTTAATCATTCCACTATATATGGCAAGAAGAGCTTCTGACATCCTGCATACTGATCGGTCTGGCATTCTCAGAAGAGTAAGAGCTTTGGATTCACCTCAATTACCCCCTGCAACTGACACACGCACTGAACGCTTCACCTAGGAGAAGACAACTAACACACGCACTGAACGCTTCACCTAGGAGAAGACAACTAACACACGCACTGAACGCTTCACCTAGGAGAAGACAACTAACACACGCACTGAACGCTTCACCTAGGAGAAGACAACTAACACACGCACTGAACGCTTCACCTAGGAGAAGACAACTAACACACGCACTGAACGCTTCACCTAGGAGAAGACAACTGACACACGCACTGAACGCTTCACCTAGGAGAAGACAACTGACACTCACAAAACAGGTTTGGGGTGAACGTTTAACTAATGACACTTCCCACAAATGGGGGCACTCTTGATGTCCCTTGACTTTTATTTTTTTGAGGTGCCAATTTGAGGTGGTTTTTGATTAAATTTTTGAAGGCTAGCATAAAATAAATCATTAAAAGTGGCAAGGATTAAACATCAAAAATACTGCACGTATAACCTTTTAAACTGCTGATTTTGGGCTAGATCACCTCGGAGTTATTCAGCAATTAAATCGTGCAACAATGTCGTAATTTTGACAATCTGTTGATTCGATCGTTAACCTATTGTAATATGTAATATTTATCAGTTATCTCAATTAAACACTGCTTACAATTGTGACATGTAAAAACTAACACCATTTAATTGAAACTAAATAATCTCACATTTCTCAATTTTCACAAAAACTGTTTCAAGTGAAACTCTACCATTCATATAGGTTACCCAAGCTATTATAGAATATATATATATATATATATATATATATATATATATATATATATATATATATATATATATATAAATAAATAAACTCCACTCTTCCACCAAGGCACTTGCAATGGTTACAGTGGACATGTGTTTACACATGGTTTGGCACTGAAAGGATGACAAGCTGTCCTTCCTGTCTCCCTGTAGGACTGTCATAGGCGTCTTACATTATGGACATTGCAGTTTATCAATGTCTATATATGCAATCCTCATGCCTTTCTGCAGCAGGACTATGGCATGTTTACCAGGGTAATGATCAGGGACCCTGGGTATCTTTCTCCTGGTGTTTTTCAGAGTCAGTGGAAAGGTCTCTTTAGTTTCCAAAGTTGTTTAGTTTAGTTTACAAAGTTGCCTGTAAACTGTTACAGTGTCTAAAGGACTGTTCAAGAGGTGCATGTGCAATGATTGTTTAGGGTTCATTAAAAATGTATGTTAAAAAAATGTGTGTGGGGGGGGTCAAAAAAAAGAAGAACCACCCATAAAATGAATAGCTATAAAAACAAAACAAAAAAACAACTAAATATTATATTAGCCAGGGTTGATGATCACTATTTTTGAAGGTTAACCAGCTCCTTTCACTGAGGTAAAGGAGTGACTACTATCACTAACTATTTTTTGAAAAATAAATGAAATGACTGTTGAACTTTTTAAAAGCTCCAGGACTTATTTTGTACCCTATTAGTGAAAATGGCTGATTTATACCAGGGTTGCATTTTGCACCCATTTATCCAATCAGTGAGACTCAATTTTGCTAGGTCGTACTTGTACAACAGCAAAATTACCCCACTGTCTTTTATCACGCACTGCCATTCCTGTGTATGAAACACAGAAAGCCAAACATCCCAAATGTGGAACAAAACAGCACAGACCAATTATCTGCAGCGGACAGCACAGCGCGCTGAAAACATGGGGCCGTGTACAAATATAAATTGGATATATTTTCAATCTACACATCACCCTTACAAAAATGCACAATGGATTTACTTCATGAAGAATAAAAAAGAGAGACAGAGAGAGAAAGCTAACAAGACTGATCTTATACAATCACTTCACTTGAATTCATGCTGATTCATGGAACCAACTGATTGTTGATTCATGAAGTCACATCTCTGATGTGCATCTTTTTGGGCTGTCCATTGCAATATTCATCTCCAACCCCTGAGCAAAGCATATTTCAAAGAAATGCCTACTTATTCATTCAATCCCTCACTCATGCGTATTCATCTATTTATTCACCTGTAGTCAGGACGCTGCTGATTCAGCAGATACAGATTAAACACACTCTCTAAAGCTTACAGATTAGCGCCGTTTAATCTATGAGAAATAGTCACTGAAGTGTACGACTGTCACGTCATGTTGGAATGACATCAAAATATTTATAACTTTCAGGGATTGCATTGACTAACAACTAAAAGAAAGCCTTGGCTGAAGTGATGCAAAGAACTGATGTGGGTAATTTTTATCGTAACTGCTGTGGCAGGCTGTCTGTGACAGCGCTGATGAATCTTCGTAGCTGGAAATACTTCTGTTCAAGCGTTTTTCTGCAACGGACATACATAAATGGACCGTTAGCTTGAGCTGAGGGAAGTTTTCATTGGGTTTTACCTGCAACGCGCAGCAGTCTGGCCAGGCTGAGCAGGAGAGTGGACTGTCTGTACGCAGTAGGGCACTGAGAGATGCACTCCTTTATCAATGATAGACGATCTGTCTGCAGACGCACTGCAGAGAGAAAGAGGAAATGAGAGAGCGGGACAAAACAAAGACCAAAGTTAAGACCTAGCAGAAATCCAGTAGCCTTTGCAGTACTATATACACACACACACCGGCTAGAATAGCCAAAATGTGCAGTATACAATCAATGTTTCATACAAGCCCACTAATCTGGCATAATTTGCCACATGACCATACATTTACACAAAAACACATAGATAGCTGAAGATTCTTCACTTTAAATCATCAGATTTTAACAGTAACATTGGTTAGAATTTGCCACATGACCATACATTTACACAAAAACACATTGATAGTTGGAGATTATTCACTTTAAATCATCAGATTTAACATTAGCATTGGTTTTACTAGATTTCTCTACACTAAGAAAACGTCCTTTGTAATCTCTGTAGAATATCAGACAAACTGTGCATTTGTCGCATGACCATATATTTAGACAGAACCCATTACATACAGCTGCCTGTGAAGGAACACACATGAAAAAGTGATACGCCGTTTAATGTAAAAAAAATAATAATAAAAATTAAAAAAAAGTAACCCACATACTTTAAAGATCAACCATTAATTATTAAATTAAACCATTTTTCCCCACAAAATGATTCATGCGGTAAAGTGTGCCAGACACTTTATGCTAAGTTGTAGCTCAAATAAAAGTGCAAGTAAGCTTTGCCTATGCAAGACTGGAAAAACTGGAAGAGAGGGCAACTCTCTGAGAGAAGAAAGCAAATTAACATTTGAACTCGCTCTTATGCACCATTCGAGACGCAAGTCTCACCTCAGAATCATCCTAATCTACATCTATTTCCCTCTTCCCCCATTCCTTCTCTCTCGTGCTGAGATCAGCAAAATTCACCCAAGAATCTATATGGTTTAATGTAAATAATTATCATACAGTATTACACATGTTTGGTATCATTTGAAATGTCTCAGTGCGACTGGTACTAAGGTCTCATTCCCAAAGAAGTAAAACAAAAGGTAATAAAGATTTTAAGAGTTTAGAGATAACTTGCACACAAAGGAGGGTGGGTCTTTCAGGCAAATGGCCTCCTGCTCTCAAAAGGTGTAAACTCCGAATGCAAATTCCGTTTGTTAGCAAATGTTTCAATGTGAAAGTAATTTCTGTCTTGGTCTGGGTATATAATGAATTGCAACAAGTGGCTCGGGGCGATTTGTAGCTCAAATTAGCCTGTGATGCTGAGAGTGGCCGAGACTCTCAGCATCATGTATTTTCTGATGTCAGGTTTGCACCTTTTCTCTTTATTCCAGAGCATTTGATGTTTTGTATTTATTATCTTTGAACTGATTATGTAATTGGCATGATACATTTACCTGACATAATAAATAGTTACATTTGATTTTATTCCGACTGACTCTGAAATTGTTTTCCCCAATTTCCATTTAGGGCAGCAAAAGTGCTGCTTGACCAACCTAAATCTGGGTGTGTCTTACCTATGTTTTAATTTAATGTTACTTTATACAAGTGTACGTGGGAAACCACAGTATGGCCAATCCAAAGCTATTATAAGAGAAGTAATGTTGGTCAGCTTATATCTGTAATAGTGGCCATACCTCTACTGAAGTAAACGTTACTTTAATTTCAAGTGTATGCAATCACGGGGGCTATACCAAAGTATCTTTGATTGTGTAAGCGTGAATGTAACCGATCTCAGGTATATAGCAATTACCTCTGTTTAGTGACTGAAGCTGGCGAGTTTGTGATTGTGAGACCCGCGTTAAACAAGGCGTGAGGACCTCTGAGCGACATAGCTTCCTAATATGAATGGATAAAATATATGTAAAGAGTTCAAAATAATAATCAAACATTCGCTCACTTTTAATGATGCTCAGATATCATTAAAACCTTTTTCATTTATGGAGTCAGATGAAATAACGTGGTAATACATATGAGAAAATGTATTTCATTTAATCTTGTTGTGTTGCGTAAAAGGAAAGACAGTAATGCGCAAAAACCTTCACCCGTATTATTGGAGACCGCCATTTGACGGGCTTACACCTACTATACAAATGTTGACAGATTGATTGCAAAATAAAAATGTTCTTAAAATACTAACATGTATATTAAAATATTCTCTTTAAATATTCCAGTTTAAATATTGAATAAAATAGTTTTTCTAACAGGTTTATGAAAATGTGGACAACATGCAACAAATTAAATCTTGTAAATGGCTATGATACAGTTTTCTTTGCTGTTCTCATTTATCTTCATATTTTTACTTGAAATGTAAATCCTTAATGTGGGGCAAGTTGTATCTCTGGACCACTTTTCTTTTCTTTCTTTTTTTGAGAAATGGATACTTTCACCTAATTTCAGTTGATGGCACACACCTAAAAATCTAATTTCTCCTTGCACAGAGGACAAAGTAGTTAAAAAGTGGCACAGCTTACCCCACTCTCCCGTATAATGCAACACTTGAATTGACTTTCCATTTCCATGGCCTTTCATTCACACTGCTACACACACACACACACACTATTAAAAAAAACAGTATACAGTATGTACTGTGCAGTATATATCAGCTAGTATTTATTTATATCACAGCAAAGATCTTAACTAAAAAAAAGGTTTAGGAAAAAAACGCGGAATTCACCGCACGCACTCTCCACACTTCCTGTCATAACAAGCAAGTAGTTGTGATGTGTGGTAATTGGATGGACACAAAGCAGGTCTCTGCTGTCTGACCGAGCACAGTTTAAAATATTGAGCTGGAAGTGGACTGTGCTGGAGGTCACGCTGATCTGCAGCAGGCAGGGGGCCGAGCCGGGCCACGAGTTACAGGCCTGTGGGGGGCAGACAGCTCCATCTTTAGAGGAGACACCACTGGGGACCAGCCAGCCATCAGCAGCACCTGCCAAACCCATTAACCTGCTCCCGAAAACAGCCGTGCTTCTGAGTGTGCAGCAATAAGAGCTTTTTTGTTTGCTTAAACGTGAGCCTAATTGATTACAGTTCAGCTTTTGCTTCTTTATCTTTCTCTCTTTTACTTGTAAAGTAGAAAAACGAAAATTTAAATGAATGGAGAAGATGGGTAATAAGCAGATAAATGAAGGTGTAAGTCAAGCTTTGAGGCAGGCTACAGCTCCCTGTTGGATGTAGAACTTCTCCTGCTAGGAAAAAGACTGGCGCACACAGACAGCCGCGGGGTCACTCGGGTCAGGAAGGGCGGATGAGCTCAAGGAGAGTTTCCACTTTATGTATTCAGACTTCCTTTATAAGTTTAGGAAGGAGAGATGAGCTGCTCCTAGCCTTGCCTCGACTAGATAAAAGAGTTTCCACACTTCTTCAAAAGGACACTGGGAGAAGCACACATGGGGCTAAAGAGGCCTTCCTCTTTTTAGAAATAGGAGTACTTTTACTTCACTTTTCACATGTGTTGTATTATCAATGATACTCTCTACCATCTCACAAATGTGCTTCACTGCACACAACAGATTAAAATTAGATGATTGTCTGCTTTAGATCTCCAGAACATTAACATTGGTTTTTACCAATTTCTCTTTTGTAACCTCTACAGAGTATCTGGTAGAAAACTGAAGAAAAGAAAAGCTCTTCATGACAGATGAGTGTGTCAGTTATATCACAAGAACGCGGGTCTTGACGAATTAAGGGCCGTCCATACAGGACATGTTCTTGTGTAAAAACAGCTAGACGGAGCCCAAACAAATGGATAAAAGAAGACGTTTTTCAAGGCTGCTACCAAAAGTCATGGTGCAACGGCCAAATATGTTCATTTTGTGTATATAGACCAACAATATTAAAGTCATTTCCGACTGGAACAGATCTTTAACACACATCTTTTCAGTTTGTATAGTATGAACGATATGGAAGAATGAAGGAAAAAAGGTGAGGTTTTGACTAGTGCTGGATAATATAACAAACTTGTATGCTTCATCGCTCAAAAATGTTGACCCAAGTGGCGTTCTTGACTGAATTTAGAACAGAGCTTATTGCTTTTATAAAACGGTTAGTCCATAAAAATATTTATTTTAAGTGCCGCAGTAAAACTTATGTAAAAAACTATAAAAAATACAGTAAAAACAGCAAGAGAGTGAAATAATATGACAATTTAAAATAACTATTTTCCATTTTCCAACTATTTATTCCTGGGATGGCAAAGCTGAATTTTCAACCGCCGTTACTCCAGTCTTCAGCGTCACATGATCCTTCAGATTCTAATATGCTGATTTGGAAGAAACTTTTGTAACATTATATATGTATTTACTGTCACTTTTGATCAATTAATGCATCCTTGCTAAAACAAAATTAATTTCTTTAAAAAAATACCTTACTGACCAGAAATCTTTACACTTTAGTGCATTTCAAATATGATCACTAGTGTGAAAAATAGATATTTTCTGCTATATTTCGATCATTTATTTTTATCTGTTTTTTTTAAAGATTTCTTCCTCACATCAAACAGCAATAAATAAACAGGAACATCAAGGGCATATTTTCCAATGGTCGATTTGATGATTTAGTCAGTTTGAGCACCAATCTCCTGAAGGAAATGGAAGGAGAACATATTTTCGAACAATAGTAATAGGTTAGTGCTGATTTACCTTGTAAGGGAAGAACTTTCACGCCAAACTGCTCCAGACGAGAGAGGGCGCTGATAAGATCCAATTCCTCTTGGATGAGAGAAGGACAATCCGTGATCAACAGCAGACAAGACCTGTTGGACACACACCAAGTATTACACAAAATTTTCAAAATATAATAATTAAGGTATAGTTCACCCAAAACTACTTCACTTTTCTGAAAAAAAAAAAAAAAAAAAGAAAAGAAAAAGAAAAACAACACTCCTTTTATGCCCCACAGAAGAAAGAAACTCATATTGGTCTGGAACAACATGAGGGTGAGTAAATGATTGCAGAATTTTCTTCTTTTTTCATTGAACTGTTCCTTTAAAGCGAATCAGAGTTTTGATTATTCTTATTTCTTAATTACAGACTGAGACTCTGACATCAAGTCGCTTTCATACTGTTATCAGAGGCTTGCAGAGGCCCGCGTCTGCTTCACATCTGTGCTGCTATAAATGTGCTTCATAGGACAACAGGGACAGACCAAAAAACAAATAAAAGCACAGATCCCAGGCCAGCTCTGCTGTCATTTTCAGAATATAGTTTGGCCGAGACAGCTGGACCTAGGGAAGCTAGCAGTGCACTTCTGAGCCGAGCCAAGCCAACAGCAACAGAGAAAACAGAGCAGAAATAATAATTCAATTTAAGAGCTTGAGGAGAAAAAAACTCAACATGAACAAATGCAGCAGTATCTTTCGAGTAGTTTCCTCAACAATCTGTGAGTTTTACATGGTAGTTATTTTCAGTGACACCGCAATCGGACCCAGAAGACTGTTTCCAGCTCCGCTTTGCATAAGATTTACTGTGGGTCGTACAACTACAGGCCAATAGAAAAAAAAAAATAGTTTAAGGAGCTTACGCAGCAGTTTCCTACGAATACAGTACACAGCATATTAATCATAGTGGTGTGGCTTAGTGATCTGGGGTAGACAACCACAAGGTTGTAGTGTAAAACTATCACCAGTGACCTTGAGTGTACCGTGTCTGTAATAAGTATAAATGTAAGAAGCTTTGGTTATACTTTATTTTAAGGTGTCTTTGTTACATTTAAGCACTGAGTAATATTAAGTAACTACATGTACTACTTACCATGGGGTTAGGATTGGGGTTTGGTTTAGGGTTAGTTGCATGTAATTATGCATAATTTATAGTAACTACATGTAACATATGTAACAATGACACTGTAAAATAGTGTTACCGAAGCTTTATTTGAAAGTGTCTGCTAAATCAGTGGTTTTCAAACTGTGGGTCGCGACCCACTTGTGGGTCACACAGTGAGAAAAGGTGGGTCGCACAAAGGAACTTAGCTGCAGCTAAATTTACGTTACGATGAGTGAAACAAAACCAGTCCGATTAATGACCAAACGACTCTTAAGTGAGTTTTAGCGCCCGCCAAAGTGATTTTTTGTCCCGCCAAAGTCTTATTTGATCGGTGAGTAATGTAGATAAACTGCTGCGCTTGTGACAGAGCCACAGTGCATGTTTAACTGAAAGAATGAGCAGAGAGAGAGAGAGAGCCCCGGTCGCGCGCGCGCGCTCTCTCTCTCTCTTCGGAGCCAGGCGAAAGTGTAAACAAGACTTCACCGTCTCCAAACTAAGCGCTGTCTTGCTCTCTCTCAAAATAAATCGACACGTGGTAAAAGGTCGGAAGACCAAAGTTTCATGTGGAGCATTCGGAGATTTTTTTTTCCTTAATTACCGCTGGGTGTGAATTGTGCTAAATAAGTTGCCTTATCTTCTCTGAAAAGCATCCCAGACATTCAGCTGACATAAAACAACACTTTAATTAAACGAAAAAAACTATCCAGTGATGAAATGTTTTCTGTGTTGACACAAATCTTGGATGTCCATGTCCTTCTGCTGGGATAATCACACAACGCACACACGTCCAATTCGCGAACTAATGACTCCTTTGAACGATTCATTTTAATGAATGGTTAAAACAACTGATCTTTCCAACAGTGAACTCAGGAGACGTCTGAATAGCACTTTACAATAAGGTTCTATTTATTACATAAATTACATAAAAAGTACAGTTTGCTTACTCAAGCTTAAGCTTTCAAATAAATAAAACCCCTTGTTTTTTTTTTTGAAAAGCATATGACTACATTTTTCCACACAGTGTGATCAAGAATCGATAAGAGAATCGTTAAAGAATCGGATCGATAATCAGAATCGTCAGTGGCATTATTATTATTGATAAAAATATAATTTCCCATCCCTATGTGAAGACGGTACAATTATAATCAAACATTAAAGAACATACATGTTTTTTAAAGTTTTTTTAAGAGTTAAAAGTTTAAAATATTTTGCTAACATGAGGTCTTGTCACTGTCAGTCTTTTTACATCAGTGCAAAACTAGGGTATGCAGAATAAGACCACTATTCATCAGCATGCATTGATTAATCCCATGGCATGTAGAAAAAAAAAGGAAAAAAAAAGTGCGACCAAATCATGCTGGTGCGACCAACTGAGAAAGTTGGTAGCACCAGTGCAAGTGGGTCTTGAGATTGATTATACTTGTCTAGGTGGGTCCTAGAATGAAAAAGTTTGGGAACCCCTGTGCTAAATGACTGCATACTTATTTATCAAACATTATTTCCCCTGGGCAAATGTACATTTGGACATTCAAACATTTGGAGGCCAAAGATCCAATTAATATCTTTGTATTGCAATACAAAATATATACCTAGTGGCATTGAATAATGATTTTTTAAACGAAAACAACAACAACCTATTTTTGAAGAATGTAATGATTTTTAACAAACTAAACTTGAGATAATTTAAGTGGATACCTGAAATCAATTCTCCTTGCGTAATGCTCAATGCTCAAAGAGAAATCACATATAAACAGTTTGTTTTCAACAAAAGAGAAGTTTTAAGGTCTCCCTATAGGTTTCCTTCAAAATAAAAGCTTAATGGTTAGGAAATTAGGAAAACCATAAATATTAGTATTGTAACTTCACAGTTGTACTGTAAAATAAAATTATTATTACTAGTACTACATTATTCTTTCTTCTTTTTTATTTTTTTATTCTATAGTGAAATATTTCATTGAGGATATGTCTTATTTTGTTAATATAATTATAGTCATATTGATATATAATGACAAATTTTTAGGCTAAATTATGCATCCTACAAACAAGCACAGCAAACCCAGAGCTTTTTTTCCCCCAATTAGGAAAAAATAAATACAAATATTTCCTCCCAAATCGTGCAGCCGAACAACTAACATTTGACAACCAGAAAGTTTACAAATACTTTATCTTCATTTTGAACAGCACAGCACATCTACGGTTTCATTTAAAGCCTAACAAACTCCCTTTTTGTGACATATTTTGCTGGAAAAGTGTTCTTTTGCAACATTTTAAAATAAATGCCATTGGTTTGATATTTTGTTATATAACACCATGACATTCACACATTTTTGTGTGTTGTTTAAAGAGTGTAAATAATTCATCAGGGCCACTTTAGACATACCTATAACAAATGCAAGAACACACATGCAGCTAAAGCCCAAAATATACGGTTTTACATGTACGCGAGGGTACAGCGCACGTGACGAAAATTTCATCACCAGAATAGTATGCACGTACTGTACGCTCACCGCCTGATTTTTGTAACCACGCATATTTTATATAAGCAGGTCGCACATGCACACTGAATTTGTTTTGTACTAATCAGGTAGGAACACTGGCCAGGGCCTTGGTTTCACAGTAGAAAACTAAACTAAAAAGATGGAACAACAAAATACTGGAGACTGCAACAACAACAATAGTCTAAACGTATAGAAAGACATTTTTATCAGTCATAACTTCTGAAAAATAGCGCAGACTGGACAAAGATGAAACTTTCTAGAGTCAGTCAGTCAGTTTTATTTATCCCCTTAGGGAAAGTAGTTTGCAGTATACTCCCACAGACATCACAATCATATATGGCATATACAAATTAACAATCAATAATTAAAACAATTCAATCTAATTTGCCCTGACCAGACCAGCTGACCATCAATCAAGACTAGGAGAAGAATTTAAAAATCGAATTGCTATCTAGAGCGCATGTGTCGACCGCCTATCACATGAAGTATACATTGAAAGACTACGCGTTCAACTGTATGGTACAGTCAACCAAAGGCTTGAGGAACTAGGAAAATCATCATCAATTCACCACATGACAATCCCACCAGATTTCTGAAGCACGGACAGATGAAAACCCTCATGTTCCTTTACCACATCGCTCTACTTTCTTTCCACTGAACACTTTAAAAACACTCGTTCAAACGTGTCAGAGCAGCCCAAATGGTTTCAAGCGGTTTCCAAGACAACTGCTTTACTATTAAAATGTACCAACAGCACCAGCTATCTCCGAAATCCCTATAAAACCCATTCAACAAGAAACGGCCGCTCTAAACACTCTCTGCACAGCCCTCTGCGTCCTGGGGCTAAAAAGGTCTTTGTAATGAAGGCCTCTGATTAGCCTCAGTAAGCTAAAAATTACAAGTGTTTTTTCTTGGTTTTGTTTGCCAGGAAGTGTCTGTATGTGACGACTTAAGTACTCGCTCTCTCAGGATTACACACGGGAATCCTGTCTTCAAGGCCAAGACACAGCACTTCGCATTGACATTTGAAAAACATCTCTTTGGGATTGAACGAGGGGATATTCAGCAAAGCTAATATAACCCAGAAAGGTGGAGATTTTAGATTTCCATGAATGTATTTTAGGTTATCAAGGTCATTTGTTTAAAAAAAAGAAGAAAAGATTTCACACCTAATTTAAAAGTAGTATTAATGGTTTTGCAAATGTAGAAAATGTGAAAATCTGTGGAGGAAACGTTCTATTATTTCTATCGAGATCCAACAGAAATTTAGTTTTTAACAAGGCAAAAATCTGATTTTTCTTTTCTTTTTCTTTTTTAGTCAGTTTAGTACTGATTTATGAGTTAGAGGGTTATGTTTTGATTATTTCATTTATTTGATTGCCGCCCAATTCCCTTCTTCTTTTCCCCTGCCTTTTTGTTCTTTTCTTTCCTGTAAATATTATTGTATGTTGGTTTGGTTTATGGGTTCTTCCCACTATATTTTTGTAAATAAACACGTCTTGATTGCCTTTAGAGCTGTGGTCTTCTTTGCCTGCATTTACATTGGTACAGAGTCAAACTCCGACAGTAGTTAATGTTATCCCCAATACCCCTTTAATAATCGCAGGGTACGTAACACTTTTGCTTGGAAAAGTAATAATGAAAAAATAATGGAATCAGTAAACAGAGTCTCAAAGTGCTTGCTTGATGCATAAGTACCATTGAGGTTTGTTCTTGTGCGTCAAGTACGTACGGTTGACCATACAGTATCTGATGTGCTCCATGTATATGCGTTGGATCAATGTTTATATATAAATAAAAGTCTGAATTAAATCTGTTCATCATATAAAGCAACCATGTCTCTTTCAGGGTTCCCACACCTTGGTTAACTTCAAATTCAAGGACCTTTCAAGGACTTTCCAGGTCCAATACCCTCAAAATCAAGGACTTAATGTGGGGACACATATCAAGAGAGAGCAAGGTTACATCGTGTGACCTTGTAAGATACATTGTTACAGTTTTCATGTGTCAAACACAACTATGCAAAAAAGCTTTTTTTTGCATTTATTTTTGGCCATATGACAGAGATCTGATATTCTATTTGTCGTATTTCTATTTTGCATAAAACTGAAGAATATTCGGTACATCCTATATACTGTATTCTAAAATTATCTGGATTTTGGATTTTATTGAAAAGAATTAGGCTCATGTAACCAGGAGTTTTAAGATATATGTATGAATATGCTTTTAAGTTTTTCTTGCCTTATGGGTTTACATTACCTTAACAAGCATTCTTTGTAATCTTCTTTGTTGAGCCAAATATCTTGAAACTTGCATTTTCCAAGCATCGCGTTTCAGCGGTTTCAGCCTATTTTTGCAATGTTTCAGTGTGTCTGTGAAACGTTGAGGTACCGTCGTAGTAGTTTCGTGCGCGCGTAACGTGAAACACGTAACGTAACGAATAAATGAGCGTAACTAACGTAAATCAAGCAAGCTAGTGTGCATAGGCCACGAAGTGTTGGCGAAATTACACATTAGCGGACCGGAGGGAATATGGAATTTTTTTCCAGAAAACTTCTTGCACAAAATAAATTCAAGCACTTTCAAGGACCTGTATCTATGCATGTTAATTTTCAAAAACTTTCCAGGGCCTTGATTTATTTTTATTTTTTTCAGATTCACAAACTTTCAAGGATTTCAAGGACCCGTGGGAACTTTAGAAGACCTGGTTTTAACTGCATAATTTATATGGAATTATTTTACGATGTCTTTTTGAGCTTTTTGAAGCGTCACAGTTGTGGAATGGACTTTCAATGGAGGGATGGAAATCTCTCAGGTTTCATAAAAATATCTTCACTTTTGTTTCTAAGATGAAGAAGACTAAAAGTGCTATTGGTTTGGAACGAAATGAGGGTGAGTAAATGATGACAGAATGATCCTTTTTAGGGTGAACTTTCACTTTGAATAGTCTTAGCAAGGACTTAGCAAAGCACTGAAATTCTTTCTGAACTACTGACTCCAAAACAGGAAGACTACTGTTTCTTTCAATAAATAGAGAAATCAGTCAGTCAATCGGTCACTTTCCAGTCCTAGTCCCTCACTGACACATTCTCCCTCCATTTTGTTTTCAATCTTTCAGTCTCTCTCAGTGGAGGCGAAAGTCCTAGAATTTAAACATTAAGCTCATAATTACTGTCCATCATCAAGGTTTCCCCGTCTGTCAGTGGCATCTGAGTGTGAGAGAATGACAGTGATGCGAGACGCGTGCGAATTGCATATGGAGTGGCGGCCCGTCCAGCCCATGAACAGACGACGGCCTAATTACTGACCCACTTTGCAACACGGCCCATCGCTCAGGGGCCGCAGTCTGTCACCCTTAGCGCTCCGGCCCAAGACAACAAAAATAGACAGACAGACAGAGAGCCTGGAAACACATTAACCTAGAGCTCCAGGGCGGAAGTGAGCGACCGACTGTCTGTCTCTGATGGAGTCGATCTCTCATTATGGCAGCTAATTACACCAATAATAGCCGTCGCGAAGGGCTGGACTCATACGAGAGGCAGGAGACCAGAGTGACGTTGGAAGGTTTGATTCCTGCGGGGTTTCTTCCTCTTTCATCATAAACTCCTTACAAAACTGCAGCAGAGTTTGAAGAGACAAGGAAGTTTCAGGCTATTTTCGCACATTTCAGATTTTTTTTTTTTTATTGGGGGGGGGGGGCATTGGGGGCGGTTGATAGCATTTTTTTCAGCATTTTATTTCAGCTTTATGATTAAAGACCAAAAAAAAATAACTAGGCCTATACTATTCTGCTATTTCTGAGCAATTTGTCAAAAAAATTGTATGTAAAATGTATAAATGTCTAACTTTTATTCATTTATTTTGCGATATTGTAAGATCCATTTTTGTATAATTAAAATGATTTATTTTTATACAATACAATAATACCTTAATTAATATTATATGAAATTAATAATAATAATAATAATAATAATAATAATAATAATAATAATAATAATAATAATAACAACAACTATATATAAATAAAAAAAGAGTTGCACTGCTTTACATGAGAAATATGGGTAATACTTTATTTTAGTGTCCTTGTTACATATGTTACATGTACTTACCATAGTAATAACAGTAAATTATGCATAATTACATGCAACTAACCCTCAACCAAATCCTAATCCTACCCTAACCCTATAGTAAGTACATGTTGTTAATTATTATTACTCAGTACTTAAATATATAATTACACTGTAACAATGACACCTTAAAATAAAGTGTAACCGAAATATGAAATGAATAGTTCAACAAAATTAAAATACTGTTTTTTTTTTTTTTTGTATTTTTAAATTTCAAATTAGACCAAACTTTGAGTCATCACTCACAAAAAAAACCCCATAAAGAGTCAAAGAGAGACTTGAAAACTAGGAAAGTCCCCCACTCTCCCCTGACCTCATCCTTTGTGAACCACTGGAGTATTAAAATCTTAGTTATAAAGATGCTGAGCTTTATTTTGTGCTGGTTTTTGCTGGTTCAAAAAGACTGAAGTAGCACCCAGATCATCATGGGACCAGATGCACCAGATCATCATGGGACCAGATGCACCAGATCATCATGGGACCAGATGCACCAGATCATCATGGGACGTCATACCTTGCCAGGTTCATGCAGGGGTCACTGAGGGTCGCAGAAGAGTTGAAGTATTCACGGGCGGCCGCCAGAACCAGCTCCACGCTGCGGCTGTAAGACACACGGGCGTGAGCTTTACCGCGGAACGAAACGCTGACCGGAGTGTCCTCTGACACGGCGCTGCAGTGCATCAGCTGACCCGCCAGACGGACATTTTCCTCTCGTCCCGAACATAACAAACTCTCCACAAACACCTGCATGGACAAGAGAGACAGAGAGAGACAGAGTTAGACAGAGAAAGAGAGAGAAAGCGATCAGTGCCATGTAGCAGGGACCCACGGGAAGCACACGTTCAGGTGGCAATTAATCACCTGTCTTTAGTCAACTGCGGGCGAGAGAGAATCACTACAGGAGAAATATCAAAAACTGCTCTTTCAATGACAACACAATCTCAGGAGCATCTCAGTGCATCAGCTGTGCTGTTCTGTGTCATTTCAATGCCTTCAGATACATTAGGCAGAGTAAGAAATCAGCATTTTGTCTGTTAGGCCTGTGTGTGTGTTCTTCAAACTAAAACACTGTTCACAGTTCCCTCATTAAAACATCATATAATCCAAAAAAAAATAGCAAATTAATAAATAATAGATATAGCTAATTCTCTCATTACTCATTCTGTTCTTCCCACAAAATCCACTGAACACTATTTGTTGTGTGGTGATGTTAAGAGCATCTTTATTCTTGAATATTGGGTTACACTTTATTTTAAGGTGTCATTGTTACAGTGTAATTATATATTTAAGTACTGAGTAATAATAATTAACAACATGTACTTACTATAGGGTTAGGGTAGGATTAGGGTTTGGTTGAGGGTTAGTTGCATGTAATTATACATAATTTACTGTTATTACTATGGTAAGTACATGTAACATATGTAACAAGGACACTGTAAAATAAAGTGTTACCGAATATTGTTTATTGAATGTCACTGTTATAGGGTGCAACTGGCGGATTCTTAAAGTAAAGTTACAGTTTATTTTCTACATAGGGGAAGTGTTTTTTTAATAATTTATATTGACCACCAATTCTCCAATGAAGAAAATGAATAGGATTTTTACTTCAGGAAGCCAACAGTTGCACTCTATATTGGTGACAATCAATAAAACAATTTAAATCAACAATGAACTATAATGACATACATACTGTGAGCTACGAATCTGTTAAGAACGTGGATACACTTATAGTACGCCATCAGTCCACATTATTTCAGCTTTTTTTTAAAATCGTGTTTAACTGTGCAATTCCTAGTGAATAATTACACTAACCACAACCCTGCAGAGAAACCTTCACCAATCAGAGAATCTGAGAATCTATAAAAGGCTATATTAAAAAAAAAAAAAACTTTGGGGTCGGCAAGTTTAAAATAAAAGCTGTTCTTTTGAACTTTCTATTTCATCAAAAATGTCCAGCAAAAATGTATCAGTTTCCACAAAAATTTTAATCAGCACAACTGTTTTCAACATTGATAATAATAAGAAATGTTTCTTGAGCACCAAATCAGTATATTATAATGATTTCTCAAGGATCATGTGACACTGAAAACTGGAATAATGGCTGCTGAAAATTCAGCTTTGCCATCACAGGAAAACGTTACATTTTAGAATATATTAAAAGAGAAAACAGTTATTTAAAATTGTAATAACATTTCACAATATTACTGTTTTTACCCAATTGTTGGATTAAATAAATACAGCCTGGGTGAGCATAAAAGACTTCTTTTAACAACCACAACACACCGACCACAAACTTATGAACTTTTGAATTTGTAAATATCTAAATATTTTGTAATAAACGTGGAAAAATGACAACTGCATCTATAGTTTCATATCTTTCCATTATAATTCATTTGCAATGTTTCAAGGGATTGTAGTTCATTTAGTGAACAATCAAATTGAAATTTGTAGCATTACTGGGGAGAAAATATTAAGAAGAGTGCGTAGGCGCGTTTCCATTACAGATTTGCGCAAAACTTTTGCGATTTTTTTCTAAATGTCGACAAAAAACGATTGCGAAATGACGGCGTTTCCATTAACCGATGTTATGCGACTAAAACGTAATTTTTTCCTCTCGCGATAAGTCATGTTGGATGTTGGGAGGTTTACGTATCAGCCACTGCACTGGCCATTATTATTAATCAAAGGAAACATGTGTGTGTTATCCAAGCATTAATGGTGAGGAACGACCCTTATACTGTGAGCGGCACATATGAGGTGTTTCTGGGTGTTTCTCCCTCATTTCTGCTTCTAGGTCTTGATTGTGGCATTTCTTTGAGGTTTAGAATCCAGTATTCCTGTAATTCTTCTGTCTTTTATGAATTTAATAAAGAATTCTGTCTCGTATTCTGTCCAAACACACCATGTCATCTACAGTACGTCAGGTGAACCTGTAAATGCACAAAAACTGTTTCCATTGCAGTTTTGTGAAATATTTGCCTGAAAAACCACCTCACCAAACTTTATTTTGCGATAAATGGGAGTTTTTGTGAAATGTTTCCATTGGGCGTATTTTCAATTCGCAATTTCAATTTGCGCAAATTGAAGGGTAATGGAAACGCGGCTTGTGTTGCAAAACCAGATCGTCATTAGCCGTGGCCCTCGGAGTTTCATATGGTCTTTAGAAATATAATCTGCAAGTGCTTTAATCTGTCTGCATTACAGAATCCAATATCTGCAGTGCACATTGCACCTATAAACATAACATGGTTAACTCCCGACACCGCACAAAATGAAATATCCGCCCCTGCTCGGTCTGCGAGCCAATGAGCCATTCCTAATGCACACCCACAGAAGTGAGGCAGTTTAGAGCTGGTGGCTGAGGTTTGTGTAAGTTCATTAGCTGTTTAGCTATTGAGGAGATTTCAAAGCAACTCTGCTGCACTCCGTCAAATGGACCCAGACGCAGAGGGGAAATGGTGAGAATGCCAATTCCATAAAACTACATTCAAGTTCTTTCATGTTGCTCTCCGAACTTTCGATTTACTGCTCGTCTGGGACAGTCTTTCAGTAGC
The DNA here is from genome assembly GCF_963993115.1 of Abramis brama. Taxonomy (NCBI): domain Eukaryota; kingdom Metazoa; phylum Chordata; class Actinopteri; order Cypriniformes; family Leuciscidae; genus Abramis; species Abramis brama. The sequence goes on along the minus strand of NC_139980.1, from coordinate 4,469,429 downwards.
TTGGAGAAAAATACAGTGCAGGAGCGCATACTGACAGGAACTGGGTAGGAGCAATTCAAAAAGAGAATAGGTTGAAGGAGAATTCTCTTTTGTTGGTGTTTTTTAATCATTTTTCTTGCTAGTCGAGGAGGTGAGCAGCAGAATAGAGGATGAACTCCTGACGGCAAGTTCAGCTCAGCTGTTCTGCTCTTGACTGTGATGAAGAAATCGATAGTGACGGAACGCAGTCTCGTAAGAGAATGCCGCTAAATTACAGAGCAAACAGACAAAAGCCCACCATCTGCATCAGAATAATGCTTAGTGAGACACTTTCACACACACATACGGATATACAGTCATACACTTACAGATGAAAACCAGGGTGAGCAACAAAAGACGGGAATGAAAGGATAGATAATGTTGGAGCTGTGAGGAAAGATCACAGGAACTCAAAAATATCTCAAATGCTGCAGTAAGGATCATAACGTACTGTATAGTGTAGAACAGTGAAACAAAATAGCTTTGTGACAAACCAGACAAGTCACAAATAAATAAATAAAACATAAATAAAATGCATAAATAAAATGCTATAAAATGCTATAAAATACAATGATTTAAGCATAAATGATGTAATATAATAATACATATATTATATTTTATTGATTGTAAGTTTACCTGAAGTTTACCTGTAATAAAATGCTATAAAATACAATATCATTTAAGCATAAATTATATAATATAATAATACATATACTATATTATATTTTATTGATGGTAAGTTTACCTGATGGCAGGTTTCTGGCTCTAGACAGGTATACACATTCTGCTGCATGTCCAGGAGATCTTGAAGTAAACTTCTCCACACTGTCTCACTCACAGGAGGGTTTCTAAGCAAACAACAGACAGTGAGACAGGTGCACATGAGCGCTCTGGGAAATGTTAAGGTGGTTGTGTGTGTGTGAACGTGTCATACTTGCGTCCTGTGTGTCGAGTGAGTAGGACCATCAGCTGGTAAGCATCATCTTTGCTGCTCTGACTGTTCCTCACGAATGAGATGGGCTTTTGGAGACCTTGTTTCTCTAACACCTCAGCAACGCTGGAGAGAGACAGAAAAAAGTGTGACTAAATTAAAAGTGCTTAAAATGTAAAAACAGACTAGTGTGTGAACTTGTGAAGCCCTATGAACCAATGCTATATGAATATGGCTCCACTTTTAGTGCAATATTTGACAAATTCACTCCTATTTATTCCTATCCACAACTGTAAATAGGCTGATAATCTGTAAATATGTTTATTCTGACTTGACTTGTCCTTATAGTTTTTTTTTTTATTCTTTATTTTTATTATCATGTGTCTTCTTGTTGTTGTGTGCACTGAAAGCTTCATTACCAAAAAAAATGAAAAAATGAAAAATAAAAATCCTTGTGTGTGCAAGCCTTCACTCTTTACACTATCGTTCATGAGTTTGGGGTCAGTAAGATTATTTAATGTTTTTGTAAGGAGTCTCCTATAGTCACCAAGTCTGCATTTATTTGATCAAAAATGCAGTTAAAACAGTAATATTGTAAAATATATTTTACAATTAAAAGTAACTTACTTTAATTTATATATATATATATATATATATTTATATTTATATTTATATTTATATTTATATTTATATTTATATTTATATTTTTATTTATTTATTTATTTATTTATATTTATATATATATATATATATATATATATATATATATATATATATATATATATATATATATATATATATAGTGCTGGGAAAAAATTAATCACGATTAATCGCATCCAAAATAAAAGTTTGTGTTTGCATAATATATGTGTGTGTACTGTGTATAATTATTTTGTATATATAAATACACACATATGCATGTATATATTTAAGATTTATATATATATATTAGTGCTGGGAAAAAATTAATCGCGATTAATCGCATCCAAAATAAAAGTTTGTGTTTGCATAATATATATGTGTGTACTGTGTATAATTATTTTGTATATATAAATACACACATATGCATGTATATATTTAAGATTTATATATATATATATTAGTGCTGGGAAAAAATTAATCGCGATTAATCGCATCCAAAATAAAAGTTTGTGTTTGCATAATATATATGTGTGTACTGTGTATAATTATTTTGTATATATAAATACACACATATGCATGTATATATTTAAGATTTTTATTTATTTATATATAATATAAATTATGTATAAATGTATATACAGTATATACATGCAAATATTTCTTAAATAAATACATGCATATGTGTGTATTTATATATACAAAATAATTATACACAGTACACACACATATATTATGCAAACACAAACTTTTATTTTGGATGCGATTAATCGTGATTAATTTTTTCCCAGCACTAATATATATATATATATATATATATATATATATATATATATATATATATACATATACATTTATATATATATATATATATATATATATATATATATATATATATATATATATATATATATATATATATATATATATATATATATATATATATATATATATATATATATATATATATACATTTATTTTTTTATTTTTTTCAATTGTAGTCTTTTAAAAAGGCATATATAATATATACTTTTTTTTTCTTTTCTTTTTTTCTCTAGAATAATACCATCTACATAACTGGACTGGATACTACCAAGTGACAGATGACAGATTTTGCAGCAAAATATCGGTTTAATTGGATGCATAACCTTTGACAAACATACCAAAAGATTTTCTCTACCTTAAAAGTTGAGACGGTTTTGATATCCAATATGCACCCATTTTATTTTATTTTTTTCAAACCACCAGTTGAGGACCATCATGGCAAACTATATCCTCATTTATTGAGGGCATCTCAGCTAGGCACCGCACCAGTTCAGCTCACTGAGGTTCATTCAGACACCCAGAAGCCATGCTTAACCACAGCTATGCTAACAGCTGCTCGGAGGAGCCAAGAACAGAAAGAGGTGTCTGAATGAACCTCAGTGAACTGAACTGGTGCGGTGCCTAGCTGAGATGCCCTCAATAAATGAGGATATACTGTCCCTTGAGAGCATCTAGCACAGATGTTTTCTGTTTCCTTCCTTTCTTCCAGTCTCACACTTCTTCCCTCGTGTCCATTTCTTTTGCTCTACAATCTGCTGGGGCCAGATTTTTTTTGTTTGTTCAATTTTTGCACTTCCCTCTCTCTCCTCTCTCCATCTGTCTAAAGCTCTTTAAGTCTTCTCCAATGATCATGACCTGCTCCATAATTAGCTGCTTGAACAAGCAAACCGTTTTACTTTTCAATTTTATTTTGATTATTTTTATTTAATTAACCACATATTTCTGTAATTCAAAGCATATTCTGTTTCTGAACTCCCTGAAACACCTCGATTGTAGGCTTGAGGTTTCTTCAAGGTATGTACACATCACAATATCCCTCATTTCAATAATTCCTGCACAAGACATATGCAAAAAAAGGGGGCGAGGCCTGGTTGAGTTGCGTTAGTACTGTGTTGAAACTTGTGGTTACGGTAAGAGGCGTGACATTCCCGAAACGCGTTCGATGCAGTTGACACGTTCTGTGCGGTTAACCACAACGCACTGGTCCAGCCGACCAATTAGAGTGCATTGTGCTTTTAAGAAGGAGGGGCTTCATAGAGTCGGGAATTAAAAGGAACGTTACTAACAGACTGGGAAGAGAGGTGGAGCAATAATGTAAAATGTGAAAAATAATGTATTTTTGAACATTCAAGCATGAAAACCTATTCTAGTAGACACCAAAAACAATAATCAAGACTCTGTAAAAGGGCATAATATGGCCTCTAATATATTATCATATGATATACTACATTATATTAATAATAAATTCCAATCATTTTACTTTTTTTTTTTTTTATTATAATTTTTTACTTCATCGGAATGGTTTTGGCACTTGCTATGTGAACACAAAAAAAGAAAAGAAAAATTACCTTGTGGTCATTTTTTAAATGAAATGAATGGGAGACGAATTTCAACTTGTTTAGGTTTAGGGCTTTGATTTTCTTGCAGTTTTAGAGTAAAACATGTTTTTGAAAATATGTATTTCATATAAAAGTTGAAAATAGTATTTTTGTGCATTTTTCATAACAATAAACTTCAAGTTCACTTTTTTAAACTTTTTTCACTTCAGCAATAATCTGAAGTTTATCAGTTTAAAGGGGTGGTATAATGCCCTTTTCACAAGATGTAAAATAAGTCTCTGATGTCCCCAGAGTGTGTCTGTGAAGTTTTAGCTTAAAACACCACACAGATATTTTTATATAGCATGTTAAAATTGTACATTTTTGAGGGTGAGCAAAAATGCACCGTTTTGTGTCTGTTCCTTTAAACGCAAATGAGCCGCTGCTGCCAGCACAGGGGGCGGAGCTTCAACAGCTTGCACTCACACAGACATGCACTGAAAATTTCAAAAACTTTTAGCCTTTTATGTTCAAACCAGATTTTTTTAAGTCATTGATTAGCATATTCTGTCTTGATAATTTATAAACCGTGTTCAGGGGGCGGGGTTTATGTCAATTTTAGGGTTAGTGATGTCACTAACCCGGGAGGAAGCTCGTGTAGTCTCTACCAGCCGTTTGTTGTAGTCCTTAAAAAGCAATTTCTTTAAAAGCAAATATCTCCCTTTGCTTTGAACTTTGAGCGTTGTAACTTTGCAGATGTTGTTTATGCTCAAACAGCAACATTACACACTAACTAAAGTTAGAAAAGTGAAATCATAACCACTCCTTTAAGTTGGATTATAAATACAGCGTAAATATAATTCAGTACCATAAAATCCCCTAAAAATACAAAATATTTAATAAAAAACATTATCGAACTAAAATATAGTACAATCATTTCATTGAAATAATAAAAAAAAATGTTTGACCGACACACAAAGAGCACCAGAGGGTTAATGGGTTCATTCTCTATAATTAATTAAAGACATGTATTTTGTAATTCATGCAAAATTTATTTTATGACAGTAATGCTCAAGTGCATGTCCAATGACGTGAATAAATCAATAAATATAGTGCCTTCTAAAGCCAATTTTTTTGTAATGTCTAGTCGTTGTGAACAGAGTATGTCTACATTGATTTCTTTCAAAAGAGCAAAGAAAATCCTGTTTTGATTTGCCCCTTTCACATTTAAACAGAGAGCAAAGAGCAAGGAGATAAAAGAAAACATTGGCAAAGATAGAATTCAGATACAGAGAGGGGAAAGGGTAAATCTTGAGAGACAAGTGATAAAATAGAGAGCAAACAAGAGAAAAAGAGTGAAATTAAGGCTATAGTGACTGCGCCCTCCCAGGCCAGTCATAAATATCTGTGAGAGAGACTTTCATCATCCTTTCCTCCGACAGAATTCTAATGGATCCAAAGGAATGTGTCTCTACGGAGCCATTACAGGCTGATCACGTCACCTGAGTGGAGATTGACACGCAAACAGGCGCAAGGAAGAAAATAAAAAAACAGAAATACATGCAAACAATGTGCAGCATACAACACACACACACACACACACACACACACACAGATGCTTTGTTCAGATGGGGAGGGTTCGGGGTTTTTTTGTGTGTGTGTGTGTGGGGGGGGGGGGGGGGGGGGTGTAGTCTGCACAAAAACTAAATAAATAAAATTAAGTCAAAAGTTTATAAATCTTATCCTGAAAATCTGTTTTTTTTTTTTTAAATGTGTCTTTGTCTGAACACCCAGACTGAATTTCAATTGTCATTCAGGAAGTGTTACGTATATGTAACGTCACTCAAAGTGTGCAATATGGTCTCAAGCTGTGTTCGGATAAACTCATTTATGCTCCATCTTTCCTAATATAGCAAACTAACTGACAATGTCTATGAAGTGAATGCTAAATGAGTAAATGAGTGTACACATCAGCAGGTTTTGGACAGTACATGCATGAATGCGTAAAACGCCTCTCGTGTGCTTCATGAGGGAGATGTCATGAAGGACGTGAGCAGAGACAAGATTTACAATTTCCCATCCTTTCTTCCCACAATGAAAGCTATTCTCAGTAGTTGAAGAGAAAGTCTCTTGACATCGCGTTGAAGCTAACATCATTACACACCGAATCACAAACTTTTCTGGTCAAGTACCACCTCTGATCAAATCAAAACCATCAAGTACCAGCTAGACACAACAACGTTCCTTTCTTTTCCATTAGCTTTGATTGCTGAAGGGCTGTGAGAAACATACACATAATGCTGTATTTAGATTAATACCAATAATTTAAACCTTGATCAGCGAACAAAAACAGAAGCTCAACCGAACCTGCTTGAAGTGCCAGAAGCATTGGTTCTTGCGGAAGCTCAAACGTGCTGCGTAACGCCCGTTGCTGTGCTGCACACGCTGAATTAAAGTGACAGCGCATGTTTCGTGGTCAAAATGAACACAGATTGACCTGAAAATGTAGTCATTTCACCATAAATGCGTTTAATTAAATAAAATGTAGTAATCTCACCATAAATGTATTTAATTAAATACTTCTTTTTTCACAGTCATCTTTTTACTTTAAGACCGGGGTAAAGCAAGAAAAACTACAATTTACCTCAACAAGGCGACATAATGAAGAACACTCGTCTCATTCGTGGAGGTGGAAAAACAAGTTATTTGTGACATGCAAAATTTATTGTATTAAAATTTAAATGCAAAAGAAAAGGCATGAGAGTCAGCTGTTTTTGTCAATTTTAAGTTTTAATTTAAAATGTTTGCGATTTTAATATAAGTACATGGTTAAATATTTTACCACTTGCCTGATCTACTTAATAAGTAGAAGTAATGCATGGAATAATGGCCTACGTTGTTTAAATTGTGTTTAAAGGTACATACGTCCATTTAAGAGTGTATATGTGTACAAAGAGAATCGCAATGCTGACAAAACTTTTTTTTAATAAAAGTTGCTGCATAACTTCTGGATTTGAAATAAAAATAGTAAGTATGTGTTTGTGGTACAGCCGCGGATCAGTCACGCACTGCAAACGGAGTATGTGTGAAACGGGCGTAAACGTGAATGAACCCCATTGGTTCTCGCACGTCAAATGAACATGCTTGAGCTTCTGTTTACCACAACCGATGTGTGAGTTGATGAATGTTTCTATGTGGAAAAAAAGCCTAAATTCAATCAGTTCATCATATAAAGCAATCATTTTAGACTAAAACGCTCAATTCATATGGATTAGTTTTACGATCTCTTTATGAACTTTTTTAAGCGTCAAAGTGGTAGTTGCGTAGCTGTCAATGGAGGGAGAGAAAGCTCTCAAATTCCACCAATAAGATCTTCATTTGTGTTCCAAAGATGAACAAAAGTCTTATGGGTTTGAAACGACATGAGGTTGAGGAATTAACGGCAGAATTTTCATTTTTGGATAAACTATCCCTTTAAGACCCTCAGAAGTCCCTTGATTGGCCCTTGTCCCTTGACTTTGCAGATGTGTAGAAGTACCCTACCAGAAAACACACATACATCACAATAATGACATCTAGAAAGAATTACAATGTATTTCCGTGAGTTAATATGCAAATTTTGCAGTCTCATTCAAACACATAAATAATAAATATAGCCTACTCTGGAATACAAGGTAATATAGCCAATCTGTCTCAGTGTATTGAAACAGACTGGTTACGTTATTGATAAGCTACTGTGCTCACAATTGAGTGATGAATCCAATGCCAAAATGAAAATCATTAAATCAACTTAGGTCAAATGGAAATGTCTCACCTTTTTGTCTGCACATAACTTGAAATTCACATCCACCGTTACTGAGATAATAATGTGAGCTATGCAATAGTCTTTAGCCCTATAAGGACGGTAATTGTTTCTCATGTGGACGTCTGTAATGATAAATCTGCATGGCACCTCAGTGATAAAACTCATGCATTCGGATGGCGATTTATTGACGGTGGAGGAGCTAGTTTTGTGACCCCACGACCTGCTAATGTGGTCAGTCGCATGATTGTCTGCTGAAAATGAAATGTCATATGCTTGGAATAATACGAATAAATTCGTATTTAATTTAATAATTGGAAAATAATGCTAGAGAAAAATGCTTTTTTCTTTTTGTTCGCTGAGGTGGAGCGGTAATGAAATATTGTTCTTGTAAATACTATCCAGCATTTCAGTAATGAAAAATAAAATCAATAAAAAAAAAATCAACGAGTAACCCCTGTAAATGTAAAAAATACCTTACGACCCCGTGAGAAACAATTACCGTCCGAACAGGGCTTTATATTTTCAAAGCTATATTAAACTAGCAAATAATTCACAAATTAAAAATAAATATTTAAGTAAATACACAATATCAAATTAAAAGAATATAATAAATGTATGTATAACATTAATCTAAATATGCAAATCTGTTACATTGTTGCAATGAAGTGAGAGCAGTTCAGAATCTATTCTTTCTTTTAGGAGACAATAACTTTATTTGTTGTGCACTTTGATCTTCAAAACTTTGCAGACCTTTTACATTCACAAACAACTATTACACTGCATGAAAGGCAATTTTCCAAAAAACAAAACTCAGTCGCACCAACCAAAAAAATAAAAAGTCACAAAAAGCGACTATTTAGTTGCAGTCTCGAGCCCTGTATTAAAATAGAATACTTGTAATACTATTCCACACTATTAACATTTTATTTGTATTATTCATCAAATAAATGCAGCTTTGCTGAGCATTAAAGGGATAGTTCGCCCAAAAATGATATTTAAGCCATGATTTACTCACCCTCAAGCCGTTCGAGATGCATATGTCAATCTTTTTTCAGACGAACACATTTTCAGTTATTTTAGAAAATGTCTTAGATCTTTCAGTGGTTATAATGTGAAGCAATGGGGTCCAGCAGATTCAAGTCGCAAAATGTGCATGCATCCTTCACAAAAATAATCCATCCGGCTCCAGGGGGATAAACGAAGGCCTTCTGAGGGTAATCCGTGCAGTTTTGTCGTAAAAATATACATATTTAAAACTTTATAAACGAAAATAACTGGCTTCCGGTGGCGGTCGGTGCGCGTTCATGGAGATGGTTGCTGGCATATGACGTAGGACGTAACGCAGGAAGCGTCGTGACGTAGACCGAGCGTGACAGCGCAGCCAGAGAGCAGAGCAAAACAAAACTCTACGTTCGCTCTACGTCACGACGTCATTCATCTCCATGAACGCGCGCCGACCGCCACCGGAAGCCAGTTATTTTCGTTTCTAAAGTTTTAAATATGTATATTTTTACGACAAAACCGCACGGATTACCCTCAGAAGGCCTTCGTTTATCCCCCTGGAGCCGGATGGATTATTTTTGTGAAGGATGCATGCACATTTTGCGACTTGAATCTGCTGGACCCCATTGCTTCACATTATAACCACTGAAAGATCTAAGACATTTTCTAAAATAACTGAAAATGTGTTCGTCTGAAAAAAGATTGACATATGCATCTCGAACGGCTTGAGGGTGAGTAAATCATGGCTTAAATATCATTTTTGGGCGAACTATCCCTTTAAAACATTTTTAAAAAATCTGACTGACCCCAAAAGTTTTAACTGTAGTGTATAAAAGAATTGTGTGTGTATATAGCAGTATTTTTACAGTATGTGTAAAAAGAAACAAAGCATCTTGTTTGGTCATTCCTCATAATGTTTAATAATAATTTCATAGCTTGATCTTCCAGTGAAAACTATAGATGCAAAATCCATTGCACTGAGACTTAGATTACATTGAATGTTCAGCCATGAGCCTGAGCCATGACACTTAATGCCATGTTAAACATTAAGGCGTAACAGACCTAACAGTATGACTTTCTGTAAAGCTGCTTTGAAACAATGTGTATTGTGAAAAGTACTAGACCAATAAATTTGACTCGACTCGTTCTGTCTCTTCTTACCTCAAGTGTTTCTCAAGAGTGTCCACCTGGTCATGCAAGGCTTTTGTAGTGTCTGTCTCAGGTCTGAGAAGAGAGAGAAGAAAACAAGATCAGAGATCCGCTGTCTACATACACACACACACACACACACACACACACTTTATTTAAATAAGCATATTTTACTTTAATTTTATGGTTTTTGTTTGGCAGCCGCAGCTGCCAGTCATTTGACCCTTTTTTTACGATTTTTTTTACAATGAAGGTTTATGATCGTGATTATTCAGGAAATACCTGTAAAATAACAGTGTTTTTCAGTTTATTTAATTTAGGATGTTTTACAGTTTTTTGGGGGGCTGACAGTCATTTGACCATTTTATCATTTAACTGTTTTGTTTCTGTTAAATTACAGATTATATTTGTAATTTTACATACATTTTTATGTAATTTAAGAAAACAGAAAAAATACTGTATGAAAAATACAATCAATTTTCTGTATAAAAAAATGTGAATTACTGTAATTTGTCATTAATGTCACAATACCTAAAATAACAGCTGAATTTTATTTTACAGATATTACTTGTAATTTTACAGTGTTTTGAGTACAATTTAAAATTAAAGAAAATTATCGTTCAAAAAAATCACAGTTATTTTCTGTAAAATTAGGATTTTTTTTTACAGTGTATGAATACTCAATCCTTTTTGTATTTGATCCCAAGACAAGGTCAACACACACGACAATAGCATGGCCCATTTAGTGCTTGCTGGTAAATGTTGTACATCACCATCTGGACCCAAAAAGCATCTTTCTTCACTGACAGCCATTCAAAAGTAGTAGTGTATCCTGACTAAATATAAATGTTTGCAAGCCCCATTTAAGCATATTTCATTAACTGATCGCAGATATTTTAGCAGCCAAGCTACTGCCGTTTTTAAGGTTTGTGTTTACAAGTTGTGTTTTTCTGAAGCTGTGCCCCTTATCTGAACCTGAGCAGAAATCATGTGCAATTCTGCTTGACAGTCTGGTTGCCATGGAGATGGCTCAAAAAAAACTTGTTGCTGACAAAACTGATTGCACAATTTCTCTATTTCCCAAGGCACTTCCCAAGTTTCACTAAAACGATTTTTGTATTTTAGTTTTATTATAAGTTATCCAATTCATCTCCCAATCCCATGCCTGAAAAGCATTCATAAACACACCCTCTTTTCTCCAGAAGCAGCAAAAGATAATAAGGGCGGCTCTGGAAAAGCCCTAAAGTATTGATCCCTGGACTACAATGGGAGTGTAAAAACACATTAGGGCCTTTGCAAAGGTACAGTGAGGTTTTCCAACAACAGATTGAGTGAAAGTGAGAATGAGAAAAAGGCAGATGGCATTTGCAGAATGTATCAAAATTGTTTTTAGCATAACAATGCCGAACCCTCAGGATATAACTGATGCCAAATTTCGCATATCACATTATTTTTGGTGTAAATGTGTTTTTATGTTGTCCCACGAGAGAACTGAGTGCTAAAAAAAACATCAACCCTTTGCACACACGCTAACACTTAATCTGTATTCCAAAGACTGCAGACATTTATATTTAATATCAATGTACGCGGTCGAGTGACAGGCCTCTCGCTCTCCAAGAGTCTAAAGACAGCAGGAATATAATAAGGAACGCTGAGAGGTTTTTCAAGGGTTCACACTTTGAAGGCAGAAAGACACATGCTGTGCTAATAATGAGCTAATCAGGGGCTTACTGACAACTGTGCACACATGCTAATTGTGTGTGTGTGTGGTTTTGACAGGGTTTGTGTGAAAGCACTGTCAGAACAAGTTTTGAAGTTGAGGGACCCACAAGTAGTTGATTTCAATGACCAGCTTTGGACCCACTTTATATGAAGTGTCTTCAACTACTTTAGTTTAATTAATCATTTGATACAATGCACTAGGCTTGCTGCGATATTCGGTGTTCAGCCGCAACACCGGTTACATCACTTGCCCACCGTGGCACCGCCATTTTGAACTTGTATAGTAATAAAAATAATTTAGTTCAGTTAGAGAACAGACACTAGAATTAAAAACTGAACGTGTCTGCTCAATTAGAACTAGAGTCTCAGCACAGATCCGCAGCAGGAGTTTCACCTCACTTCGCCTATGTCGCCTCACTCCTGACAAGATGGCGGAAGATTTGGTTTCAAAGCTAAACCAGAGCCCGTCTACGGAGAGCCTGGCCACTCCCTATTAAGTCTTATTGTACTGAATTTTGGTTGTAGTTCCACCAGAGTTCCACTGGGGGCAATCGCCCATGAGTGCAAAATGAATGGGAGTCTATGGGGCTAGACGGATAAATTTGTCTCTTTCACCCGATTGCCGTTGAGAAATCTCAGATTTGATTGTAGGTTTTGCAAGTTCAACATGAGTTATAGATCGAAAGTTGAATGAACGAGTACTTATGTCCTTTCGATTTCTTACAGGTTGAGTTGTTGTTGCCCATAACACGCTAGCATTCTGCTAATGAACGCTGATTGGTCAGTGAAGGACTGATTACGACCAGAGATACCGCTTGATGGCATCGTGTGTGTGTGTGTGTGTGTGTGTGTGTGTGTGTGTGTGTGTGTGTGTGTGTGTGTGTGTATTTTCGGCGTGGTCTTTTAAAACAACAAAACAAAAGCTCGTCTAGCACGTGTGTTTACCTGTGTCAGCTGTGTTGTCGATGCCTCGAGAGAAAAGAAAGTGCAGAGCGTGAAAGCACCAAAGTGACTGAAGGATTGCCGTAAAGCAGTATCTCTGGTCGTACGTTGACGTCATTGACATTTTAAAAGACTTTTTAAAGCAAATAAGTGACTCTAAAAAATCTAACACCCAGCAATGTGTAATTTCTTTGCATCTCCTTTCGAATACAACATTCAAATTACTAGACAAAAAATTACATCCTGAGAAAAGTGGATTTTGAGGGGTATAGCGCCATAGACCTCCATTCATTCTGCACTCGTCCTGTGAGCGCCCTCATGTGGAACCAGAGTGGAACCAGTTCAGAAGCCGGAAGATTACTGAGAGTTCTCCTCTTATTAGACATTCTCTGGCTAAACGTAAAAGCACTTATTTAAATGAGTTTGTCATTGTCCTGTTTTGTTGTGTTTTTCATTAAGAATATAATAATGAACCCACCATTCAAGCAACTTCCACTTATATTTATATTGTTTATAAATATTTACTTCTATTTTAAGAATACCTGCATGCAGTTACATCTATAATTACACTAGCCGCTTTTCCACTGTCTGACCAGTTCGAGCCGGGGATAACAACATGTCGGGTGGGGCCAATAGCCTCAGACCTCGAGGCCTAAATCAAGCGGTGTTTTTTATATTAAAAAATTATCCTCATTATAATATATGATCACGCTCTATTCAAGCAAATGCTTTTAAACCATTAACGGGTGATAAGACAAAAGAGAAGGCAAGTGCGTTACCACTTGCGCACACATCTGTTAATCTCCTGTCTCACACACACTCGTGCACACAGACAGCCGTTTCAGACAGCGCTTGAATGGACAAAAACACACAAAATTATGCAAAAAAGCCGTTTTGTCGAGCATCCTCGCAAGCACGGTTAAATTAAGTCTTAAATGTATTGGGCCAAAAGAAAAAAATTGAGCCCTAATATATTGAAGGGCACAGCTAAATGTGGCATTTATTATAATGGGTTTATGTGAAGATTGTTTTAAGTTCACTTAAATTAAAAGTTGTTATATTATTTAAAGCCTAATAAATGTTTAAAAAAAAAAATAGCTTTCAATTATACTGTAATGCTGAATGCCTATAATTAACGGCTAATATTGAGGGCAAAAAATCTATTTCATAGAGACATCAGTAGCAGCATTGGTATGGCTGATGCCTTCTTTCATAAAAAGATGCCATTAAACAAATAATTTAAAATATAAGCTACTGTCTTTATGTTGCTTCTACGTTAATTTGGAGATTAAATGTGAAATTTATTACAATATAAAAATATATACAAAAACTTTAATGTTAGGTTTAATTAATCACGATTGATTGCAGAAAACATTTGCAATGAATTCGTTTTTTTTTTTTTTTTTTTTTTAATCGATTAACAACACGTATTTGAATACATATTAAAACGAATGAATTTTTAGCCACTATCATTCTCCTGCTGATTTGGTGCAACTAATAATAATAACTAACTTATTATTATTAGTTGATAATGGTTGTGAGGAATAGAAAGTTAAAAAGAACAGCATTTATTCGAAACTGAAATCTTTGGTACCAATGACAATACAGACATTTATAATTTGATCAATTTAAAGCATACTTGCTGAATAAAAGTATCAATTTCATGCAAATATATATTTACACTCTAAAAACTCCTGGGTTGTTTCAACCCAACTTTGGGTCAAATATGGACAAACCCAAATGTTGGGTTAAAAATGTAATTTAAAAATTTACCCCAACGACTGGGTTTGTCCATATTTGACCCAAAGTTGGGTTGAAACAACCCAGCAGTTTTTAGAGTGTATGACCCCAAACTTTTGACATTTAGTGTATATTATTCCTAGTTGTGTGATGGAGGTTTGCTCACCCATATCCTCGCTGTGGTAGACATTCCAGTATATCGTAGCAGAGTGCAAGCTGGTCATCTCTCTCACAGTTGTAGATACACTCCAGTGCCACGGACATCAGCTGATCTGAATCTCCAAGGATTTTGGGATGACACTGCAGGTAAATAAACACACACTGTCATCATAATCATTGTTAAGTGTAAATTATGTATTATTAAACCTAGTAAAGAACCTACATAGACAGCAATCCTGAGCATCACTGGCATATTTTAATGTCTTTATGACACTCCAAAATGCTATATAGGGAGGCTTAGAGACAACTAACAACTTGTAAGCCTATATAACAGAACATAACCTTGTATAAATGACCTTCATACGGTGTGTGTGTTAATACAGAGCCATTTCATCCCGTCTCCTCTCAGACAACAGTAACTCACGCACAGATGCACACACAAGCACACTAAAAATCACGTTAGTGTGGATTAGATTGGATTTCATTTCACACAACATTGAATGAACAAAGCTGATTCATAGACGCACACACAAATAAAAAGAAACATAAACACACATGTACAATCTCATACACCCGATTTCTCTCTAACCCCTTTTATTAATTTCCTGTGAGAGAAGCTGATGCCTCAGATGAGTAAACAGGCCATACATTTTTATCATGGCCGTGTGTGACAGCATGTACGTGTGTGTGTGTCTGAAGGTCTTTCGTTGCTGGAATGGCTCTTCCTCTAATCATTTCACTGCATCCCTCTTTTATGAGTGTATCTGTGTGTGTGACATTAACTTACATTTATTCATTTAGCAGCCACTTTTATCCAGAGAGACTTATAAATGAGGAAAAGCACAAGCAATTTATCATGGAGGAAGCAGTGCCACACTACTGACTTTCAATAGTAAATCAGATGAATACACAACAGTGTGACAATGTGTGTATTTGTTTTTCTGTATTTGTGTGGTGCATATTTCTGATACGGTCTTCATAGCTCATAAAAGTGTCTATAAGTCTATTAGGGATACAAAGCAGTTTTAATAATTATTTTTTATGTAAAGGCAACATAAGTCAGCAGAACATCCTCACAATAATGTGTACATGTTTGTGTGTTGGTTTACTTGTTATTGCTAAATTTGTGAGCTAAATTTGACCAAAAAAAAAACAAAACAAAAAAAACGGGAGAAATCTAGGGATGTCAACAATTGGTCTACATTATAATAAATAATAGAAATTATAAATAATAATAACAACATTTATAATCAATCTATAATAAACATACATGTTATTATTACTTATAATTTCTAAAATATTTCTATGCATATAATATATTCTTTGAATTGAAACTGGGGTAATCCACTTATAATTAATTTATAATAAATATAATACATATTAATTACATTCAATTAATAATTATTAAAGTTTTTTAAACAATTAAAAAAAGTTTTCATGAAGGGGATGTTGATTAGGGGTAATCATTAGTATTCTATAATTAGCTTATTAGCTATAAAAAATTTTTTTTAAAGTGCACCATATGTCCTTGTTTGGATAGTCAAGTACACGTGTCTGGCTTACATCTGGCTTTGAGTGCTGGAAGATTTTAAGTGGGAGTGCGAGATTGTCTTTGGCGAGGTTGACCAGGAACTCTTTGAGCAGACTGGAGGCAGAGCCCACCCGCCGTCCCTCACAGCGGTGCAGGAACGGGACCATCCACTGGAATAAATTCCTCACGTATCGATCCTCGCTGGACTAAAACAGAAAGAAATCATGATGTAGAACGGCGTCTTCTGTTCACTCACAGTACTTTAAGTAGAAACACATTAAATTAGCTTTAAAGAAACAGTTTATGTCATTCCAAACCTGTAAAATTTCCTTTAAACTAAATACAAAAAGGAGTCTATACTGGTTTTTCCCATTACAATTATTAAGACAGGAGCCTCAGAAAAAGCTTCAAAAAGGACATTTTCTTTTGCATGAACAAATTATTCAGATAATTTTAAAGTGGCTTTTATCTCCTTTTATGTTCCACAGAGGAAAGAATGTCAAAGGGTTCTGGAACGACATGAGGGTGAGTAAAAGATGACAGAATGTCTATTTCTGATTGAATTGAGTGTTTCCTTGGGAAACATTAAAAGTATCACTAATAAACAGATGCTAAGATGGCCATTCACCCACTCACAGTGTATCCCCTTACACAAGCAAATGAGTATTAAATCATTTTTAATGAAAGCATTAAATCCAAACAAGCCGCTGGATGTGCTTACTGCAGTCGTAATGAAACCACCCTGCAAACACAAGTCTGCACTCTCAGAGATATATCATTTACACTAGTGCTGCCAAATAAACGGTATGCATGTACGCCAGCTTAGGGAAACAAAGGTGATTTGTATTATTGGAGTTGTCAAAAATACTGGTTAACCTAGCATACTTTTATTTTTAAAATTTTAGGACAATTTCTTGTTCAGGGTCATGAACATGCCTGCAAAGTTTACAGTCTGAGGTGTTGTGGAATTGCGTGTACAAAATTTCTGATGCTTTTTGTTTTGACAATCGCGGGTCAGTTTGACCCATAATTTCATGGTTAACCGCGGCTGCACAGACCCAAAAAAAAAATGGGCGAAGTTTTTTATTTATTATTCAATATATTATAATATTCTTTTTTAAGTACATTTTTTTGTTAAATACAGTTTAAAAAAATAATAATTTTCATGTTTATTTTTGTTGTAATGTGTGAGGAGGATTAATATTAAAGGTTCACTGTTTTTACCTGATTTTTCATTAATTGTATTGAATCCAATTAGGGTCAATTTGACCCGCAACATAAAAATCGTACCTGTAAATATAATACAAGTGTTGAAGGAAACAGCCAACAAAGAGAGCACAGCCTCACAACATACATTTTTCATGAGGAGGCGGAGCTTGTCAATGTCCCTGAGCTGCTGCAGCTCCTTTAGTGTGAGACTCAAGTCACATGATGTCTCGTACACCAGTGTCTCCATGGTAACCAGATCGTCGCACAGGACCTCCAGCCCAGGAATGTTCTGCTCTTTTCCCAGACGCACCAGAGACAGGGAACAATCAACCTGTGTGGACCAATCAAAAAGCATAAGCAATCTATTAGATACATAACAATCAAGCTATTGAGGAACAGAAAGACAGAAGCGCCGCCAAACACACATTCACAACTGAACAATGATGATGCTAGCTGTTTGTATGTTTGTATGCATATGCATGTATGTATGTACTGTATGTATGTATGTATGTATGCACGTATGCATATGCATGTATCCAGTGGTTAAATTGGGATTTATTATGTGGGGGGGCTCTCCCCAGGGGGGTCCGGGGGTATGCCCCCCGTAATTTTTTTTTGAAAAATAAACTATTAAATGGCATTTTCTGGAGAGTTTTGTGCAAAGAAATGGAGAAATTGTGTCTTACATGATATGTGAAAAACTGCAAGGTTAAGAGCATATTTGCATTGTTGTAGTATCAACAGGTATTAGGACATTTAGCATTTACATTACTGTTAATCAGCAGTGGTTGAATATAACGAAGTACAAATACTTCGTTTCTTTCTTGCGGTGGTGACGCGTTCATGTAACATTTAAGGGTGGCGCTGCCAATAAGCTAAAAGCTGTCACACAAAAAACGGCAAAAGTAATGATTATGAATATGTAAAATATAGCAAGGAGACATTTTAATTGTTTATTAATAAACAAGTGTTTTCTGTGTCAGTGCCCTGCATAGATGAAGTTGACGATGCTGTCCTCGCAATCTTCGCAGTAGTGAACGCGCCAGAGAGAAATGCACATTTCATACGGATTGGGCTACACAAGCAGCGGTCTGTTTTCTTTCGTTTTGAATTGTTCTGTTTAAAAGAATACCTTCCAAGCTTTCTATAGATATATTTATCAGGTCTGTCAGGCAAGTAGGCCCCTTATACGATGAGTTTCGGTTCATTTATGAGACGAGAGTCCAGTTCACTCGCCGGCGCGTCCGTGTGCTGAACTTGACAAAATTGATCTGCTGCAGCAGCTTGTGAGTTTTGTTTTTTGTTTGTTTTTCCAAGGCAGTAGAAGGTTCTGGAACTTTTGCGCGCTTCCACATCCTGCGCAACTACGGATCTCCCAGGAACATTCATTATTGCTGCGTACATTTATCCGTGTCGGAGTTCTGAGTAGTAGCCTACCTAGATGCGCATGGCATGCGCGAGCGGTGCGCGATCAACTGACAACGAGATTAAGCAGCTGAACACGAATACGGCCGTGTCCCGATTGTTCTCAGCTCCCTCGAGACAAAATAGACATGCCATTTCAAAATCTTTCATTTATAATCAGAAATATGTTTTCAAAAGCATCACTTTCATCAAATTTTATGTGACATAATTTCCAGTAGGCAACTGACTGCAAACGAGCAGGCTTATGTGCCGGGGCTGAGCCCCGGAGAGCCCCGGCCCAATTTAACCACTGCATGTATCTATGTATGCATGTATACACTGTATATACACACATATATACATACATAGAAACAACTGTTAAAAGAGTGTGTAAAATTGTTTAGCAAAATCTAAATCTATTAAAACTGCCAGATCAAATCCAACAGAAAAAAAGACAAAAAACAAAAACACATGCAATAAGTAAAAATCCCCAAACAGATTCGGAAAAAGTAGGACCAGTCGATGAAATCCCACCCGCCTCAGCAGCCCATCAATAGAGTTCACATCATGAGCTGACGATTAGTATTCCTCTACCTGTTGACAGGCAGAGCATGGAGCCAATCAATAGTGGATGCCTGCATTGAGGAAATGATTGCTGCTGTTTTCCCACCTGGTAGGAACCGAAACCCTTGACATTGGAGTTAACAAGAGCCAAACACCTCCGGAACAATGCTGTCTTCACAGCAACACTCATTACAAGGAGTGCAGCTTAACACAAAACACTAAACCAGGTACAAAACTAGTATGTGTATTTGCCTTATAAACAAATGATTGCAAACAGCACACGCTTGTTTACGCACACCTGGCTTTGGTTAATCATAAGTATTGACCTCCACATGCACAAACATTTCTCCGTCGGTTTGAACGATCTCACACTCTTTTATTACACTGGATGTACTTTCAGTCTGAGCCCAGGCGTCTTTTTTCCCTCACTTCACGTCAAGCTCTTTCAGAACAGCCCTCTCTCCTTGCTTTAACCTCTGTCCTGACAGAGTGATGTATCTCCCGCTCTGCAGCACTACTTGAAACAGGCTGTGCCTACAGTTGAGTGATAGTTGTCATAATGGTCATACAGTGGGGACAAAAAGTTTGAGACTAGAGATACACCTAAATTCTTGTCCGAAAAAGAAAATTCTGGAGATGCAGGGCCGAAAACCGAGGCCAGAAATTTGGATACAGACTTCTTGCGTGTATCCAAGATAAATCATAACCACTGTCATACCTTACATTTGTTTAGTTGAACTAATGACCTAATGACGTCGTCATTGGCTAAAATGAATGTGCAGGTCACTCTACTTCCTGAACAAGTGCGCACACGAGTCAAGAGTTGCTTTCAGATTCTCGTGAAATTTAGATAATAATATAAAATATTTAAAATATTGCTAAATAGATGACTTCTGTGCAATATATACATTTTACTCTAGAAAGTGCTTATGGACACACAACAAGGACAAGCTATCATTAAAGCAAAAGTGGAGAAAACAAATGATTGAAATGATTTGTTTATTTATTTATTAATTTTTGTCAAATCTTAAGCTGAATATATAATTATTAAACAAGAAAAAAAATGTAAAAAATTAAATAAGAAATTGGACCCCACTGTAGTTCAGTAAAAAGAAAAGACAGACAGACAGACAGACAGACAGACAGACAGAAAGAAAGAAAGAAAGAAAGAAAGAAAGAAAGAAAGAAAGAAAGAAAGAAAGAAAGAAAGAAAGAAAGAAAGAAAGAAAGAAAGAAAGAAAGAAAGAAAGAAAGAAAGAAAGAAAAGACAGACAGACAGACAGACAGACAGACAGACAGACAGAAAGAAAGAAAGAAAGAAAGAAAGAAAGAAAGAAAGAAAGAGGGGTTCAGAAGGTGATGATGTTCAGAGGTCTCTCCATTAGGAGCCCACAGTAGACAGATACAGTGTTCTCATGTGATCTCAGCACACTAACAGCCCTCTGGGACAGCAGGAACTGTCACTCTAGGAGGAGGCAAATCTTCTCCGAGTCAGATGTGCATCTGTATGTGTATTTGAGGAAGTTGTTTGTTTTTTAGCCGGGTAAGGTGTCAGTCAAGCGAAAGCGCAAAAGAAAAGCATGTGCTTTGATACGTGTTTGAGTGTCAGCTTCAGTCAGCGTGTGCACTTGTGTACCTGGTGGGAATTGCTCTCTATGTCCTGTGCCCTGGTCAGATACCACTCAGTCAGCAGCGTGATGGAGGGTCTGGAGCTACGAAACCTCTCCAGTTCTGGCTGTTCTTCATATAAGAAGTGACAGTCATCCACTGGGCTCGGCTCCACCACTCCTCTAAAGAAATAACACACACAGTCATCAGTGACAAACAAAGATTTCAAAAACCACATCACAAGCACAACTGTGATCTTACCTGCACTCAGGAACTTCACACCAGTCCAGCTCTCTGTGCCGGCTCTCCTCCCAAGGAATCAAAGCCAAGTTACCCTTCTTATCCACACTAGGAAGAAAGAGAGAATGAAAGAACAAAAGAATGAACCAACAAAAGATTATCAGTAACTAAGCAAGATTTATCAAATCAATAGTAAAGAATAAAAATGAAAAATTCTTGGTCAAAATAGAAACTTCTGGACGCAGAAACTAACCACACTTATTGGTGGCCTTTCGAAGACAATGAAATAGCAAGCCACTATCAGACCAACCTACAAACTAGCAAACAAAATAACCACAATTTGGGGTGTATTTTCAAGTACAACTGAAACTTCAATAGATCGAAACAGGCCACTAACTAAAATTGACTGAAATGGTCTGGTAAAGCGTGCACAAAAGCAAATAGGTTTGAATTCTTATTTTTAATTATTATTATCATCATTTTCATTGCTTGGCCTTTTTTAAATAACAAATGCTAATTCTGAAGAATTCAAAAAAGGGGCTTGACATTAGAGGATGGCCAAATGTGTGAAAACAAACAACAACAAAAATATAGAAAATAAAATCTTTCTAATCTAAGGAAATTACAGAAATATTGTTACATTTCTCGGTCTCCATTGCACATTTATCAACCTGGCTACTATGTAAGGGATAATGTAGAGTGAGGCGGTTGTTATAGCGAATACAACCCCGACAGGCTGATCAGGACCTGGGGCTGGTTGCACCAGCTGTGCGTAAGTTATAACTTAGCCTAGTTTTGACGTAAATGGACACTAAGTTACGACTTACGCACTTCTAAATATTTTTGCGCTGCACCATTAAACTTAGTTGAAGCGTAACTCTACGTATAAACTAAATATTTACGGCAGCCTCCGATCAGGAGTAACGGTTGGACTAAAATATCAGACAGACTGAACTGCATCAATAAGCTCTTCTTTTACCTGACAGTCTTCAATTCTTTAGACATATATGATTATGCTGACATTTACAATCGCTTACATTTTAAGAGAGAGAACATTATGTGAAAAGATTACCTTGTTAGCGGCTATCTTTAACACGAACCTGTCCTAAACAGCACGCCGCCGTGTGCATCGGTCCATGTTGTGCGTGTCAAATATCAGTCATAATCAATAAACGTAATTTCTTATGTTTTTTGTATCAATATTTATTTATTGATCCTTATTCATTTAATTTCAAATACAGTTTCTGAATGTTATTTACATATAAAAACACTTATGCTATTCATGATCAAGTATCGTATTTAATGGAAACTTATTTTTACCGTTAGTAACGTGAGGCAAAAGAATTAAGGATAAACTGAAATTCACAGCATTTCAACACTACATCTGCTCACGTATTTGAAGGCTGCTATTGGATCAGAGGCTAAACGTCATATTATGCGACTACGCATTACTTTACGGAGAGCTTACGACCTACTAGCTACGTTCTGCCTTACGAACAAATGGTGCAACGGAATAAAGTTCAGAGTTAGTTACAAACTAGCTAGTAGTTACTAAGCCTCTAGTGTGGACTTTACGTTCCAATTTAAGAAAGAACTTACGAACGGCTGGTGCAACCCTACCCTGATCTTGAATCAGCCTGAAGGGGTTGTATTCGCTATAACAACCGCCTCGCTCTACATTATCCCGCTTATTACATAGCTACCCACCAAATAAATCAATAATTTGACAAAATATTGATTTAAAAAGGAGTTTATTGATTTAAAAACGATTGTATTGCTTCCGCTAAAGAAAATAGTCCATTCCGTCTCTACAGTTAGAATCCTGCGTCCATAGCAACGCTCTGTTTTTCATGGCAACGGTGTGTTATACTTCGCAGCCGTCTGTTATCAAGAAATAACACACCGCATTCTACATTGGAATTCAACCAAGCCATGTAATAAATCATTCTATCGCTACATACATATGCACAACTCTAAACCTACTACAACAGAGTCAGTAAAAAAAAAAAAATTCTAAAAGAAAACTTGATTTGGCAGTGTTTCTTTCCAGCAGAGACAGCAGATGGCGAGAGACCACTGGTACAGCGAGGGTGCTGCTCACGCTCACGGGCCGGGGAGAGTCGGAAACCAGCCTCCAGCTGCTGAGCCGTGATGGATGTTCACTGCAGAGGAGACTGACCTCCATAAGAGAGAATGGGTGGAAGGAGGGCGACCGAATCCAATACACTAAATCTATTCTGTCACCCCCATTACTGGAACATTAATGGGGGGTTCCAAATGCCCTTACTCAGTGTGTCTCTCTCTCCAAACACACACAAACCTTTCCACCAAATCAGCATACTCTCATACAAACACACACACACCAAAGCATGTAACCACCTACCTAACAAAAACATTGTTTTGTACATATTGTAATCTAGCAGAGTAGCACAGGCTCTCAGCGAGTCCCCAGATCAGTTTATGCGTAGGTTTAAAGCTATTGCCTGTTTCCTCTGTTTTGATACTTTTCATGTATATATTTAGAGCGAGCAATTACATCAGTCTTTCATGCCTGAGTTCTGAAGGCGTCAAAAGAGACTGTGCACTTTTAGAGTGTCATCGGTGGAAAAGATCTGCACGAAATCCCTAAGGATGTTTTACCCGCCACCACAAAAGCATTCACCGTATTAGCACCTTCAAATCTGCAAAATCTCATTTCTTCTTCCTCAGCTATGAGTTGAAATGGAAATTAAAGCTAAACTGAAGTCTATTTTGAGACTGCTGTCAAAAGAGACTGTTGAAAGTAATTGATAAATGACAAATCGTTCATGTAATACTGCAGATGTTACATACAGATGTCTGCCAGTCGTGATTAATTGCTCCTTAAATACACATCTAGCTAAACTAAGTTTCTACACAAAACCACTTTTCCCCATTTCAAGGAAAGAAGAATTGGCAGTGAAAGCCGTGAAGAAGCAGCAAAAGTGTAAGGATGAACTTGCTGGTCACTCAGGTTGTTGCTGGTAACAGAGAGGTCAGTGATTAAATCTCAGTGGCTGTCTTGAGATATTTGATGTTTGACATTTAAGACTTCTGAGCTCAAGACGTGTCTGCTCTTAAATATAATGGCTGTGTTACACATTGTTCTAGACTCAAATATCCAAGGTCTTTCGGAGTAAGCTCAGATATCTCGGTCCTGCAGATGTAGTCCCTGACTTTTATCACCTCCTCTCTTCAGGATATGGCTAGAAATGTTTTCTTTCTAAAGGAGCTGAAAACTCATCAGGAAAATTTACAGCTGTGAATCTTATCAAATGTATTGGAAATGCAAGGAACCAGATTTAAATCTGCAATAATACATAATAATTCAACTTTCCACCACATATTTCACTAGTTTGTACTGCAATAATAATAGGTTTGAGGTATTAAAGGGTTAGTTCATCATCTGGGTTGTACGTCAGAACGTAGGCTCACTATTGGCCAGCATCATACACATGCCCAGCGTCGGCCAATAGTGAGCCTACGTTCTGATGTACAACCCAGAAGTGCTGCGCTGTTACACTACGTGAACTCACTCAGAGAAACACTGAAGAAAATTAATAGTTGAATAAAGTCGTTGTTTTTTTGGGGGGGGGGGCACAAAAAGTATTCTCGTCGCTTGATAAACTTATGGTTGAGCCACTGTAGTCACTTGGACTATTTTAAATATTGTCTTTATTAACTTTCTGGGCCGGCAAGTTTCAATTACATAGAAGCCTATGGAGTGAGACAGCTCTCAGATTTAATCAAAAATATCTTAATTTGTGTTCCGAAGATGAACAAAACGGGATTGGAACAACATGAGGGTGAGTAATTACTGAAAGAATTTTCATTTTTGGGTGAACTAACCCTTTAAGAACTTAACCATAAAGAGGGTCTTTCATAATAATTTGCTGATTAACGGGAGACTTTTGTGCATGTTTGTGCGCGTCGGTAAGTTTGTAAACATTTTTTTATTTTAGAATACAGACATTAAGGTATGTTAATGTCATTAAAATTAGAACTAAAAATTAACTACATTAAACATTAATCACATGATTTGATGCATTAATTTTGACAATCCTTATATAGTCACACACACTACCATTCAAAAGTTTTGAGTCAGTACGCTTTTTTTTAAAAGAAACAAATACTTTGATTCAGCAAGGATTCATTACATTTAATTAAAAAAAAATGTAAAAACAGGAAAAACCATGTTACAAAAGATTTTTATTTCATATAAAAACTGTTTTTTTTTTACTTTCTATTCAGCAAAGAATCCGGAAGAAAAAAAAACATCACGGTTTCTACAAAATACGATGTAAGATGATAAAAATAAGAATTTTTTTATGAACATTAAATCGGCATATTAAAATGATTTCTAAAGGATCATGTGACACTGAAGACTGGAGTAATGGCAGCTGAATATTCAGCTTTGCTATCACATTAATAAATTGCATTTTAAAATATACTAAATTGGAAAACAGTAATTTTAAATTGTAGTAATATTTCTACTTTTAGCATACATCACCATGTGATGCACCTGGACACATCATCAGTGATGTTTCCTGGGGTCAACGGGTCTTTCGGGTCTTCCAACAATCAGACACCCTCACCCAGGCGACCCAGCCGGGGGTTGATCAAGTCCCGACTTGTTTCCAGGTAGCACTACCCCACCCACAGCTCTCCTCTCCTGACCCAGAGCAATCTTAAAGCAAATGCCTCTGCTTCTGTGCCCCTTTGTCAACTGGCCCCCTTGATGCCCAGCAAATTATAGGCCCTGCAGAGCAACTGGGCTACTACCTCAGTGGGCTCGCACCTTGCTTGCGAGCCATTACTTCGGCACTCTTGATCTAGCTTGATGTACTTGGTTCTCTAAGGCCCCGTTTACACGTAGATGGTTATTTAGAAAAACTGAGACATTTCCCTTCATTTGTGCCTTTCGTTTACAAATGGAGAATTCGCGTCTGAAAACGATTCTTTCTAAAAACTCCGGCCAGAGTGGAGATTTTGGAAAACTTCGTTTGCATGTAAACTGAAAAAAACTGAGTTTTAGGGAGCCGACGTCACAGTATGTGACTATTTTCGGGATTCTGATTGGCTAACGTGAGCTTGAGCTTCTCGTTACACTGCTCTTGACGGCATATACACGGGTTCGTGTAAACTAACACTTTTCTGAAAACTGACAGGTGTGCACAATGTTATTTTTGAAAACGGAGAGATGAAATGTCCTTTTATGAAAATAGCCGGCCACGTGTAAACGTAGCCTAACTCTCATTGGCCTCATCTATACGGTCCTCCCAGGAAACTGCAAGTAAGGATAATCTGCTAGGATTCTGAGATCCGCACCATATCTGGCCTTAGTGATGTTATGGCAACAGTTTCTGGAAACTTAAGTTGCTTCCCCAGGTCGACTTTCAGCTCCCAGTCCTGTGCTGTTGTTAGCAGGCCAGATGAGGTGGTCCTAACTGCTGGTGATACCTTCTCCCCAGCCCTGACAAAAGTGATGGTCTTCTCCACTGAGCGTAGGCGCTTGCAGTGGATGATCCCCCTGGAGATGTTGTCTGCAATGGCTTTCAAGAATTTGTCATTACGCCAACGATAGCACCCCTCGCTCAGTGCTTTTGAACACCTGCTGAGGATATGTTGCAGTGTCCCTCTTTTCAGGCACAGAGGGCAAGTTGGTGACTCTGCCTTCCCCCAGCAAAACAAGTTGGACGGGCTTGGTACTACATCCTTGACAGCCTGGATTAAGTATTTTATTTGGTGATGCTTGGATTTCCAGAGCTCAGCCCAGGTGATATTACGTTGTACTACTTGTTTCCACCTTGTCCAGTCTCCCTGCTGCCGCATCCCAAACATCCTGCTGGCTCGCACTTTCTCAAACGATTCTTGTACCTCATCTTGGAGCTGAGATCTCCTGTCCTTCCTCCCTGGCTGTTGATGGGGAGTTTCAGCTTGTTGTTTCACCCGTATAAGGCGATGCTGCTCAGGCTTCAAGGTAGTCCCAGCCACTTCTGTATGAACCTATTGATCCTCCTCTCAAAGCCCTCCATTGTGGAGATCGGGACCTTTTAAACTAAGGCGGCTAAAATCGAACATCTTCCCCAGGCTACCATCTATTTTTTTCATGATGGATGGTATCTGAGTGTTGCAAAGCGTGAAGCAGAATTTGTCGGTGATCATTCCTTTCTTCAACACCAGGGATCTGGATTTTTCCAGCTTGAAGCTCATGTACACCCAGGTCATGAGCTCTTCAGGATCCATCTACTCCCTGGGACAGATGCTATTGTCACTATTAGGTGCCCTAATCGATGGTTGTCGGACGCTAGACTTTAAGAGGGGACCTCTACAGTGCTCCTCTGCAGACTTCACTAGCATGTTCATGGCAAGTGCGAAAAGGATAATTGAAATGGTGCATCCAGTGATAATTCATTTCCTGAGCTCATGCCACTCCAAAGTAGTGGACCTAGAGGAGAATCTTAGGCTAAAACCGTTGTAGTAGTCTAAGATAAGGTTCATGAACTTGGCTGGGGTATGGTACCGGTTCAGAGCCACTTCTACCAGCTTGTGAGGTATGGATCCATAGGCGTTTGCAAAGTCCCACCACAGCGCCACCAGATCCCCCTTGCTCTCCCGGACCTCCATGATCAGCTGGTCACCACACCTGTGTGCTCTATACACCCTGGTACCTTCAGGATTCCTCCTTTCAACTGAAGTGTCAATAAATTAATTCTCTAGGAGGTAGTCTATAAGACGCCTAGCAACTGCAATATTACGGATTTGTTTTTTTTGTTTTTGATCAAATGTCTGGTGAGCATAACTTCTTTTAAAAACATTTTTAAAAAATCTTAACAACCCTAAACTTTTGAAAAGTACTAGTGTACATATCCCTTCAGGAAGCTGAGCAGAACTTATTTTTAGCCCAGAGTCTGCAGGTAACTTCAGCCTACAGTTATTTCAAGTTATTTTAAAGCACATATGGATAAAGTTCACTGCAAAATGTCTCATTTACATAACCAACCTGCTTTAAACTAGCACCTAATTCAGTCATAAAGCAGACAGAACCTAATAACCTCTTTCAGTAGACCCGTCATCTAAAAATGACCTTTTCCCGTTAGGCTCTTTCAAAAAGATTTATGTGGGTTTTGTTTATCCTGTTCATGGAAGATTGGTATCTTCTAATGTGTAATTCTTACCCTGCCTTAGGCAGAAGGTCGGAGTACTCATGAGGAGAGGTGGTTTCTGGGAAATTGCAGAGAATTGCGAGCCGGTGCTGGAGCATCTCTGAGCCGTGGTAAGTGAAGAGAATGTCCAATGCCTGCACGTTACTCTCCTGGGAGAGAAAGAGACGAGATGAGAGGAACACGATTGATAGAGATAATTAATTAATAGACGATTTATGAGACGGAACTAACTATGGACAGCTTTATGCTCTGCAGTAATATATCCAACTTTACAAAGAACCAGAAGCCTTTGCATTGGGCAGGTGACCATATTTCAAACATTACACTTTAAAATACTCTCAGAATATGAGGGGAATCCATATTTTACGCCACACGCTGGTGAGGGCGCACACACTTATCCACAAAACAGTGAAATGGTGACTATAACTCACGCCGCAGGACGCTCATACTCACACTCATGTCATGGACGGAGAACAAAGGAAGAGAGATTTACCCTTGCGTATGTTCTTGCTGACAGAACAATATTCTGATTGCGGAACTTCTTGAAAAACTCAGCATCAAATCGCTGCTCTGCCGCATGAGGTCCACCCAGGATCTCCTGCAGAACATAAAAGAGGAGACAGAGAGAAAGAAAGCAAAACAAACATGAGAGTTCAGGAGAGGGTCTCACGTGTGTATGTCTGAGGTAAATCCTCCCAGTCCACACTGCTGACATTTATCACTTTGACATTTACAATTACAGCCTTTAAGTTGACAGGGCCGCCGTGTGTATGTGTGTGCACGTGTGTGTTTAATGTCTCAGTGGTCTGGTTACATTCAGAACTATTCCCATAGAAATCAATTACACATGAAGACCCTGACAAAGGCCATCCATCACAGTACGAGCAGGACATTATCTATGCGATAGGATGAAACAGTAGACTCCTGCTGATGACTTTTAGATTGCAACAAAGCATTAAAATATGAACACACATGTGAGCACTTTATTCATAAAAAGACGAGAGGAAATTATTTAGATAATTTAAATGACTATCTAAATCAAAGTCACAACATTTGTTGTGGATATATGGTTTCAGAATGGTTGGTGGTAGGTGGTTTGCTTCATTTTATTATCAATTCATAAATGATCAACATTTCTGCAATAAAAACGTCAAAGTCAGCCTAGTTTGAAATGACACCCTTTGATCCTTAGAATTAAGCAGGCTGTTTTTGTTACTGTGCCTTTAAGACTTCTATATGGAAATTACCTTGGTTATAATTGGCTAGCCCCCACATGCCAGCATAAATCACATCAAGGGATTACAATGACAGATGCTGAATACTAAATAGATGTTGACAGGGTAAAAAATTAACTATCTGCCAAAAGTGTGTGAATTGGGAAAAATTTATTGAACATAAATATTTATCCATTCCCCCCCCTTGTGGATAGTGTCACATAGTATACTATGTATAATATGTATGTACACATATTACTACATTATTATTAGTATAGCCATTACATAATGTCAAATCTCTCATAAAAACATTGAAACACTTGTATTGGTGGCTTAATGCGAGTAACAGCTCACATGCAACACAAAAATACAATTCTTATCAAGTTTTTTTCCCCAGTTAAAATATCTAATTTTTTTTAATTTTAAGTATAAAAAAGTAAAACATTTTTTTTTAACAAATGCAACTATATCCGGAGTACAATCTCTGAAAACAAGTCTATTTTATGCAGTGCTTCTCAAGTCAATTTATCTTGTTCTACAGATTTTTTAATTAGTCCAAAAAGACTAATTAAAAACTCCTTGAGAAGTCTTTTTTGTAGTGTGTGTTGCCACAGAGTTTTGAAGGGGGAAAAAAGCATCCTTGATAAACTATCAGAGCGATAAGTGTTCATTTTGGATTATGTATACTGATAAGTAAATTAGGGTAGTATAAGTGTTTAATATGTAAATTAGGTAGGTTAAGGTGATGTAATTAAAATTATGACTTTTGAATGAGCTGTTCTT
Source organism: Abramis brama (assembly GCF_963993115.1). Taxonomy (NCBI): domain Eukaryota; kingdom Metazoa; phylum Chordata; class Actinopteri; order Cypriniformes; family Leuciscidae; genus Abramis; species Abramis brama. Next base: position 4,439,222 of record NC_139980.1, on the reverse strand, counting down.
GCAGCTTAGCTTTGGTCTGTTTGGACTGGGGAGGAAACTTTGCATTGTAAAAGGTTTCTGCATAGAGCAAGGGAAATCCTTTTTTCCATGATATCTCCCTTTTAAACCCAAATTATGGAAGTTTAAAGCTTTATTTAATACAAAAGTACAAGTTTGGAGAGTGTTACCTCATAAGTGGCCAAGCGGTCCAGATAGCAGAGAAGCTTCAGTCTACTTCTGCAGAGCTCCTTCTGCTCTAGAGTCAGTCTGAAAGAACATGACATCAATGAGATTAAACATGCAAACACAGTCTTATCTGGAGCTTATCAGCACACATCTACTTCAGAGAGCCACCACTAATATCCATGAAAACGGTGGAATGAAATAAAGCTTCACACTCTCTGGGGGAGGGGTGGAGGGTTTGACAGACATGTATGCAGAGGCTTACAGATATAATGAAAGGCATTACAAGGAAATACGGATGAATGGGACAATTTGAGATTGAAGGAAAAAAGCGGACGAAACAGTGCTGAAAGGGTAGTGAGCCATTATAGACCCAGATTAGGTCATCAAAGACAGGCTAATGTGAGGCGACCGCTGCCTGATTGCCTGGATGCCCATGCGAGCGCGCGCGTGTATCAGTCAGCGTGAAAATCCACAGAAGGCAATTACAATCTCATCTCATTCTCCCCGCATTACTGCGGAAACCTGAGCATCCCGTTGTATGCGAATGAGACCCGCACACACGGACAGATCATCGGACTGGGGGAGAATATTGAACTGCAGGATGTTATCGCCATGCAAACATGATAAAAGAAGATTGAAAGAATAGCCTAGGCATAAACACACTCGCCTGTGAAAGCTTAGAGCACTTCTTTTTCAAGCCTCCACACTCTAGAGCAATTCTATTTCAGACTTACTGATTGTAATGAAACTAAAGCAGAATTCAATGCCGTGTCAAGGGTTTACGCATAGCTTGACTGTAGAAGAAGCATTTTAAAAGCGCGCAGCATTGGTACGCTGCTGTCAGTCCACTTAAAAACTAGTGTGCTGAAGGTCGCTCATCTTTAAAGAGTCAAAACGTTACATACCGACTATTGACAACATCAAACTTAAAAAAAATCTAATAAAATTAAAACTATTAGAACCATTTAAGGATGTGTAAAAAAAAAAGTCATGATTGCATAGCAGGCTGTTTTAGAGAGGAGAAAAGGAATTGGCTATTGATTTGTCGCAGGATAAAATGTAGTTATGAAAAAAGGTGCACTGGCTTGAAATTACTAACATTACTTACTAAATATACAGCAGTTTAATGCCTTAATACTTATTGTCTTAAATTCGGACCAATATTCCAACAAAACAAAAAGTCATTAAATAGTGGAGCTTAATCACAGAAACAGTTTAAAACACCACATCAATAGAGCAATTAACAAGACACATGCTAATTGACAAAATATCTAAGGTGGTACTGATGCGATGCGTCACTTAATTTCAAGCAACACTGCATTTTTGCCTCAAAGCCCACTTAACTTAAGAGTTTGAGGCTCTTGAGACTTTCTAGCCTTAAATTGAAGACAATATCTAAGACCTGAAATACTATAAGATATTTAAGTTTTTATAAACTTACATAGATAGATAGATAGATAGATAGATAGATAGATAGATAGATAGATAGATAGATAGATAGATAGATAGATAGATAGATAGATAGATTTCAGACATTTTAATGCTAATTTAACTAAGGTCAAATGATAGTTAGAAAAAGTGTAAGCCCAAATAAAGTGGGAGAAATGGTGAGAGAGAGACTAATCAACAATAAATATGGATAAAAAGACCAATCATAATTCAGCATGCAAATTGTAATAAAGAAACAACCAATCACAGCTAAACAGGTCAATGTTACCATGATTACTGAACGGTCAGTGAAATCTTCAGAGCAAACATGTTTACAAACAGGTCATGTTGCTGGCAAAAAGGAAAAATATCATGATATCTTGTTCCAGCTTTTTAAATAACTTTATGCAGCTTTCAAGTGAACCTGGGAGGTTCGAACCCAGGGATCTGGCATTTGTTAGTCAGAAACATATGAAATGGTTAGGGTTACAAATTATGAACAATAAATCTAAATAACTACATCTGAAGTCAAAATTACAAAAGATTTTCACATAAATGAATTATTCATTTATATCACTTTTACATGGTATTTAACAAAAAAGATTTAGTTTTCATTAAGCAAAACCTGAACATAATGGTTTAATTTGACCATAGATTCAGTAATATAATGTACAGTGCTTGTGATATGCGATAATGTCTTCAGTAAGTCTCAAAAACTATTACTCAGATTGTTATGCTGATAATATAATTTGCAAAGAAAAATACAGCAAAACAGAAGCATTGTCACTAGTGGTCTCAGACCCCCATTCCCTTTTTATTTTACATTTTATAAACTAGGTTTTAAAAAGGCAGCACACATAAGGCTGAAATGGTCTTGAAAACGGCAGTAGATCTGAAAGCAGTGTGTGCTGCAGCTGAATTAACTGCAGGCGGTGTCATCTATCGCTGCAAGACTGAAGCCTGATTGACAGGCAGACATTGTTAAGGGGAATCACTATCAAAATATGTAACTGTGATGGTAAAAGAAGAAGAGCATTGAACTTTCTATTGCTTTCTAACAAACACACACACACACCTCTTCAACTAAACCCAGCCGTCTGATCGATACTAGCCCATTGCTATAATGGTGGCGTAGTTAAAAAGAAATTAACAGAATGATGATTGTCTTTTGTGCTGTTGCATTACCACAGCTGAATGTCAGGAGAAACTGAAGTGCACCCCATTAGAGTCGCTCTCTCTTTCTCAATGTTGATGTGCCTGTCTATGTCACTCTTTATCTTCTTTCTTCATCGCTTTTATCTTCTCTTTCGCTCGCTAAATGCCTTTGTTTCTCTTTTTCTATCTGTCCCGCCACCATTTCCCCTTTTTTTATTGGTTTTCTCTCGGTCAATCGCTCTTTCTCTCCTTCGATGGAGTGAAAAGGACATCATGCATCATACAGACAGACAGACACTCATAAACAGCCATATTAACATACACATTAAATATGCTGACTGCATAAAAACAAACAGCCTGAGGAGTAAACACACAAACACACACACTCTGGTGTCAAACCGCTGGTGGAAGCGTACAGTAATTAAGTGCAAATTAGATACAGTTCTGTGTGATATGCATGAAGAGAAGTGTGTGTGCGCGCGTTTAACTGAGTTATGCTATGAAAAATTACTTGGGCAATTTTTTCTGTGTGTAAACAAGTGTGTTTTGATTAGTGCAGTGTTTACAGCAAATGTTAGCCAATCTATGATTTTTTTTGTTTATATCTTCCTCCCTCCACCCTATCGAGTGTGTGAGCGTTCGTAATTTGTGTTCAACCGAGGGCTCTTTCATTAGGGCCTCCTGGGCAAAGCACAACAGAGGCATAAATTACCTTATGCAGATTAGAAATAAATCTATAAACGGCTTTAATTTTATCCTACACCTCTTCCTCTCGCTTCTCTTTATCTGTCTCCCGCTCTTTCTCTCCCTTCCCATCTGTGTTGTCTCCAAGATCTCTTCCACTGAATTGAACTTCCTCATGAGCTTTATGAAGACATCCACTAGGGGTGGGTCATATCCAACAACCAACTAGCGCATTAGTGAGGTCGACTAGTTTATCTGCAAGTTTTTTTCTTTCTTTCTTTCTTTTTATCATTACATTTTAGTGGTGGTGCTTTAATTAGCGTGCTGAGAGCATGCTGTGCTTTAGCTCTTGGGCAGATTGCACGGTAAAACTATTCAGGATAATTCAGTTTTAAAAAGTTATTAAGTCAAATTTAAAATAGTCCAACTTTTGAAGATGCCATGGAATTTAAATATGAGTTTTGTGGCTTTTAGTACCATCTATATGCTAGTGAGTGCTAGTTTTCAGACTAGGGTGCGAGGATCCCCAGGGCGCCACAAAGGTCTATGGAAAATTTGTTATTAAAAAAGTTAAGTTATTTATGTTTAACATAATATTTTATGTTTTTAATACCAAATAAAGGTACTTCAGAACACTTTCAAAAATTCTAAAATGTTTCCATTTCGGTTTATACAGTTAGATTAATCAAAACTGTATCTGTACATTGATTTGTTTACCAATTTATCCACAAATAAATTAATCTACAAACTAAGTTTATACATCTAAAAATAATAAATAGTGGACAGAAACAAAATACAGACCCAGCAATGCATCATTCAAAAATATTTCAAGTAAATAATTTCCAAGATAATATTTTAATAATTTTCTTTGCTTTAATACAGTGACAAATTAAAAGACAATTATTTGTTTAATTATTTTAACTCCATAAAATATTTCCCTTAAATAGTATAAAATGGATTTTTATTCATGAAAATGATTCGCTGCCTTCATATTTCATTCCCTCTCAAGGGGATTATAATTTTTGGGCTGAAAGGCATCAGAAAGCTCTGTACTCCTAAAAGTTGGAATAAATAAATGTTATAAATGTACGCATTCATTTAAGCTGTGTGTGTGTGTGTGTGTGTGTAGGTTTATATTAAATTACAAGGACAGTAAAACCTGAGGGCACCTACTCTGTGGGGACCAGCCAGCAGTCCCCATGAGGAAAATTGATTAATAAACAAACTAAATTGTAAACTAAATATAAAAACGTTTTGTGTGATGGGAAGGTTTAGTGTAAGCGGATAGAATATACAGTTTGTACAGTATAAAAACCATTACGTCTATGGAGAGTCCCCACAAAGATACCGAGACGCGAAACCGAGTTTGTGTGTGTGTGTGTGTGTGTGTGTGTGTGTGTGTGTGTGTGTGTGCCTACTTGCTAAATTCCACTTTCTTGAGGAGCTCCTGTCTCTTCTTGGCTTCTCTCTCTTTTCTTTGCTCCATCTCTTCCTCCATGGACAAGAAGTCTTCATATGAAGCATCATCCAAGTCCAAATCACCTGGCAAGATGAATCTACGCAAGATACATCCTGGTTAACAAACAGCCAAAGAGGAGATCTGCAAATCTGTAGATCTGTGTGAGTGAATCACACACACCTGCCCCGGTCTTCTCCATCCCCGATGGCGATCAATGCTTCAAGGTCGGTTCCTTTCAGGCCGTACTTCAGGAGCTCTTTGGCTGCATCCACATTCTCTGGGACCCTCTCCACACACTCATGCAGCACCCATGATCTTTTCTTTATCTTACTCTGTGGGGGGAAAAAAGAAAATACTTAAGACCTACTTATACTAAACACCAATTTTAGTCAGAAATGTTCAGTTTAGTCAATTTTTCACATTTTCAACAACCACAGTGCTTTGTTTTTTGTGTCATTCTCACTGGAAAACAAGTGTTTCATGGGTTGTTTCAATGTTACAAATATTGTGGTTACAGAATGACTCCTACCAAGTAGTCCTGAATGGAAGCGATGCTGACGGTCGATTTTCTCCACTGTCTCTGATAGACGAGATCCGAATCCAGACCATACGCTTGAGCCAGAGAGAGAGCCTCTCCATACTCCTCGTTATCAATCTGTGAACACAAACACACCCACCAGATAAACCTCTACGTCTTATTAATGGTCCGTCTAAGACTCACAAAACTGTTATTGCCTGTTAATATTACAGCACAAAGTAAATCTATAAGGATCTGAGGTATCTCACAAAATGCTGTTGTAACTTTGAGGTTGGCATATTTTATTTCACCCAATTCACATTCATCTTTCTCTCGCTTTTATTCCACAGTTCATTCTTCTGAGTGTAAGCAAGGACTGAGTTTTAAAAGCAAGAGGCTGAAGATGGGAGCGTTGAGATGTCACTATATGTAAAATGCTGTGCTCATAAATATTAATGAGCTTGTGCTTGGTAATCTTCAAGGTCTACATAATCTTCCTAGACCACTCGGTCACGTAATGTGAATTGTTATTCTTGTGAAAACCCTTATATTTATATATACTGTCTATGGCTATTTTAATGGCAAACAAAAACATAAGCCCCTCATGTTAAAATGCCCAACTTTACAGCAGAAAAAAAATAAAAGTTTACAGCCTGGTACAAAAAGTAGTTTTGGTCTATATAGCTAATTTTGCCCTTTATGACAATTGTGAGGGGGTGAATTTTTTTATAACTCATCCGTTTAAATTCTATTAAGCCTTTTAAGTTCTGCATAATTAAGGGCGTGGCCACTTGAGTGACAGGTGGATTGCCGCCGGTGTCACTACTAGCCGTTTGTCTGTTAGCTGTCATGTCACCTCAGCTAATCCCGCCTCTTTGCCCAGTTTCGGTTATCCAGGAGTGACGCGCGGTGACGCGCTGCCAAGATGGCGACGGCTGGCTCCGCCCACTTTGGGCTTCAGAAATGCTCTTCAGAAACCTACGGGTGACATCATGGACACTACGTCCATATTTTTTTTTTACAGTCTATGATTAAAGCTGATAAGTACACAGCCTTGAACCCAAAACAAGACTGCACTAATATTGTTGCAGTGCTCATCTTGTTTCATACATTTTGGACGTTTTTTTTCATAGGGGAAGCTTTAAGATGACATACAGTTAAGATTATAAAATAATTCACAATCAATAGTTAATGTCCAGATGTTTATTTATTTGGAGAGTTCTTTATGATAAGCAGAGCAATTCTACAGTCATTCTGTCATTATAATGACTATCTCTTACATTTTAAAGGGGTGGTATAATGCCCTTTTCACAAGATGTAAAATAAGTCTCTGATGTCCCCAGAGTGTGTGTGTGAAGTTTTAGCTCAAAACACCACACAGATATTTTTATATAGCATGTCAAAGTTGTCACTTTTTGAGGGTGAGCAAAAACGCACCATTTTGTGTCTGTTCCTTTAAATGCAAATGAGCTGCTGCTCTCAGCACAGGGGGCGGAGCTTCAACAGCTTGCACTCACACAGACATGCACTGAAATTTTCTAAAACTTTTAGCCTTTTATGTTCAAACCGGATTCAGTCAAAGATGGAGAGACTCAAGAAGTGACAACATGTAGAAGCAACAGGACATTTCTGAATGGTTAGTTGATGAATTTATGTAGCTGATGTGTAGTTATCTAGTCATTGATTAGCATATTCTGTCTTGATAATCTATAATCCGTGTTCAGGGGCGGGGTTTATGTAAATTTTAGGGTTAGTGATGTCACTAACCCGGGAGGAAGCTTGTGTAGTCTCTACCAGCCGTTTGTTGTAGTCCTTAAAAAGCGATTTCTTTAAAAGCAAATATCTCCCTTTGGTTTGAACTTTGAGCGTTGTAACTTTGCAGATGTTGTTTATGCTCAAACAGCAACATTACACACTAACTAAAGTTAGAAAAGTGAAATCATATTCAACCACCCCTTTAAGTTTGGACAAGTGGGCGGTTCCACTCCGTCAGGTTGTTATAGTAACCCACCTTCCTCTGGTAGAGCTCCTCTGGCGTGGTGGACCTCAGGCTGACCAGGCGGTAGTTCTTGATGACGGTGCGCGGCCGTTTCCTGGGAGGGGCGAAACGTTCCATCTCAGTCACGTAGTACAAGCCCTGCTTCACATATCCAAAATAACGTGCCTTCGCCGAGGTCTCTTCATCCGAGTCGGAGTCATCCTCTCCATCGTCCTCTTCACCCGTCACGCTGCTCTCCAGACGAGAACGCTTATGGGCCAGCTTTACCTCACACTGAGAGGACAAAGGGATCAAAAGAAAGAGATTAAAAAGATTTGGTTGGCTGACCCCAGGACGGACAACAAAACCTTGAAGAAAGTTTCCCAGAACAATCCTTCGATTATTTTAGAAAAAACAAAATGAGATGATTTTGATTATTGACTTGGAAGTCTAACAAACCCTGTTTCTTCAGGACACAAACACATTTTCCTGGCTCTACCTGTTTGTTTCTCTCTTTCTCACTCACTGCAAAATCTATCAAACAAACTTCACACAGTCGGCACCGCAGCTGGGTGCTGCATTTCCCTATGGAGTGAGGAAACCGTCAACCGAACATACAGCCAGAATAAAACCCGACATCTCTCTAATGTTCTCACTCTCCTTTCCCATCCCTCTGTACTCGCCTCCAGGTTCACATCTCTCTAGCTGTGAGAGCTTTACATCAGTGCAAAGCGTCAAAAAACAATGAGGTGGAGACGGAAGAGATGAGTTTTTTTCTTATCAGAGGATGAGGAGCGGTAAAGCACTTTTATGATGATGGCCTGAAGATAGAGAGAGAGTGTCTGAATAACACGACTTCCTTTACAAAAGTAATTACTGCCATCAGTGGCTACGAATGAAAGACTGCATTCTGGATGGAGAAGCATGTTGTCACAAGGACTGATGAATGATATTATATTATAATTATATTATGTGGTGTCAATTGATTACAATTTTTTAATTAAATCGCAATTTTTTCTGAAATTAATCTCGATTAATCGCACAGAACATTAATGTTTTTAATATGTTTGTATATTGTAAAAATATTGAAAAAAGGATGCTGCGTTAATTGCATTGAATATTTGTATTAATTAATTTGTTAATTTTGACAGCCCTAATTATGTTATGTTATGTTATGTTATGTTATGTTATGTTATGTTATGTTATGTTATGTTGTGTCAATCGTTAAAAAAAATAATCACAATTTTTTCTGAAATTAATCTCGATTAATCGCACAGAACATTAAAGTTTTTTATATGTTTGTATATTGTAAAAATATTGAAAAAAGAATGCTGCGTTAATTGCATTGAATATTTGTATTAATTAATTTGTTAATTTTGACAGCCCTAATTATATCATATTATATTATATTATATTATATTATATTATATTATATTATATTATATTATATTATATTATATTATATTATATTACAGTTCAAAAGTTTGAGTCAGGAAGAGTTTTTAAAATGTTTATGAAAGTGGTTTCTTATGCACACCAAGACTGCATTTATTTGATCAAAACAAAACAACTTAGAATAACTTTTATCTCTTTCCAAATACATTTTAAAATGTGATTTATTGCTGTTATGGCATAGTGTCACTGATCTGGAGCTTTTTTCAGGTTTCTTTGATGAATAAAAAGTTCAAAATAACAGCATTTATTTAAAAAAAAAAAAAAAAAAAAAAAATGTAACAATGAATGTAATGCTCTTTACTGTCACTTTTGGTAAAATGTAATGCATCCATGTTAAAATTATTAAATATTGTATTATTAGGGAGAGGACTTAAGCAGGATGACAATCCAAAACTAACTAAAATTAATAATGCATGTTTTTTCACAGTTTTTTTTTTTTAAATTATAGGATATTAATAGGAGAATGATACTTATTCATTTTATGTACCAATAAAACGACAATATTTAAATACATATATAATTTACTAAATCATATGAAATACTAAAACATACTAATATATGAAAATTGTCAATATTTCAAGTTGAGTTAATTCATTGCAATGGAGATTAATAATTTTTTTCTGAAATCAATTTAACTTTGCTAGAGTGAAAACAAAAGATTAATGTTTCTCAATTTTATACCACCATCAAAATCATCACAAATATATCAGGAATATTCAAAATTTGACACTGGTTAAAACTGATACGTGTAGAAACACACACCTCCAAACTGAGGAATCCCCCATCATGGGCTGAGGTGACTCGCGGTGAGGGTTCAAACCACTCGCAGGACTTCCCGAGAAGGTTTTTGAGTGTCCGCACAGAAGACACAGTGAGGGCCCCAGAACAGCGGGCTAAAATCAAAGCGGTCTCACTCCACCAGCTCACATCTAACAGAGACTGATATTGCTCTTTATCTGAGGAGAGAGACAGGTGTGGAGAACAACACCACAGGAAAACAAATCTGAATATCATAAATAAAACATTTCAAAGACATTCATTCATTTAAAAGTCACCATTCCACAGCTAAACGTGATATATGATTTAGAAACATCATTTTCAAAGAGGAAACAGAAAAGAAAGCACAAACCGAGGACAAGCGGAAAGACAAGCTTTATGAAAACGTGTGATCTAAACCCACAATCAAAATGTCACTGCCTGAATTTAACGCCTCTCCGCAAAGACACAAGACGCAGGGTTTTATTAAAGCATTCTTCTCCCTCCCACCCCTTCTGTCTGGACTCACTACATAATTAATAGTGCTAGGTAAGTGTAGGAGTAGATACACGTCCATAGTTGAGGGTCCGGCTACCTTTTATCTTCTTTCTCTTCTCCAGCGAAGTCTTCCATTCCGGGTTGATCTCGTCAAATCCCGGCTAAAGGAAAGAAAGAGCAAGGGAGAGAGGGTAAAAGGGGATAGCAGGGAGAGGTTTTGTTTCTAAAGTGGTGGGTAAATCAGAGGAACGTAGCAACATGACATCAGAAGTTTGAACTTCAAGTGCTACAAAGAGAAACAAAGATGCACAAGCATGCATAGACAAGAACAAACAAATCATTTTATGACATATTGTTAAAAGGTGTGTTCATTTCAAGCTGTGCCCTGGAAAGCGATATTAAAGCTGAAATGTATAATTTCTTCTCTCCAAGCTTTTTGCCCAAGTTTTACACAATGAAATGTTAAAAAACATTAAGAAATTATTTTTAAAATGATGTACACTCATGAAATGAAGACTTCAGTCATATCAGTAATCAAAAGCGGTTTTATTCTACATGAGGGTCACCTAATGGGGGCGGCCATCTTGGAATCACATAACTAGCTAAAATCTCTAGGTGTGTCCCAATTTGCATACTTATGCACTATTCCATTACGTTTTGTACTTTACATAGTGCGAGTAGTTTTCACACTGAAAACTCCAAATAGAAAAAGTACACTTTTGCATGCACACCACTAGGTGTCTGCGTAACAAATTGCTGAGTAGCACACCTTTAAAGAAAGACTCAGCATGAAACGAAAATTGCAGACAGAGGTGTGCGTTTAGGGGTGTGACTATTTGATTGTCTAACCAATGGCAGGCAAGCAAAGTGTTTGGGAAGCCCGTTTAAAAAAAAACATGATTTTAACAATCCCATTGATTAGAATAGTGGCACAGAATCGTACACACTTCAGCTTTAAGTCTCTGAAATCGAGCACACGCGCACACAGTGATTTTATTACTTGTTCCTCTTGTTTCCAGCTGCCTCTCAGTTTGAATGATGGAATATTCCAGAGACTGAGACTGCCAGAGAAGTGGATGACAGCCAGCACTGTGCTATCAGGAGACAGACTCATTCTGAACACGCCATCCTGAGTAAACATACACGTTCAATTAGGCATTGCACTGTTTATTTAGAGTTTTTAGCAGAATGTAATTGAGCTTTGGCATTTTATTGTATTTGCTGTCATAGTGGCCCAGAGAGACAGGGCAACACAAAAACCAATGCGAGTCACCTGTTCACTGTTACGCCTGGAGAAAAGTCGAAAGCTGGGAACCCTGAAGAATCCTCGCCTCTGGGACTAAATAAGAAAAGGAAATGATGATTAATAACTTCCTTCATGAATATCATGGATGCATACTAATATTTGTTTGATGTTTTAGCAAAATTTCCAGAAAAATCCAGGTTAAACTGGATATAACTGATCCAAGATGGTAGACAAACTTGGACCAGTAACAATCCATCTACCACTTGGTCATACTACTATATCTTAAGTTGATCAAACTGGTTTCTGGAACATGCTAGTGGGCCAAACAATCTAATCACCTACTTGGACCAGCTAGAAACCAAATAAATATGATCACTTATATGGTGGACAGATTTCATTTAGGCTATTATTAAACACACATACATGGAGCGTAACATATGGTAAACATGAAAGCTTTTGTGTGCGTCACATGCTAGAACAAACCTCACTGGTTCTTGTGCATCACACACACGTTTGAGCTTCTGTTCATCATATAAAGCAATCGTGTCTCTTCACAAGACTTGGCTGAAACCGCTTGATTCATATGGATTTATTTTAAACGCCTATTTTTTGGGATCTTCTACATTTTGGTTATCTGGATTTTCTATGGAGGGTCACCTCTCAGGTGTTATTAAAAATAACTTCATTTGTGATTAAACGATTAACCAAAGTCTTATGGGTTTTGAATGACATGAGGGTGAGTACATTTTGACAGAATTTTCATTCTTGGGTGAACTATACCTTTAAAATCTGAAGTGTTGCTTGCTTTTCGTAGGATGCTTTTTGGTCTTTCACAGACTTTTGAGCAACATGTTTAAGGTGTGTGAGAGATCATGGTGAGTTTTCAAACTGAATACCCACCATGATGATCTCTCACACGTTCAATAACACTATATCAAGCCAAGAGCCAAAGAGCTAAATAAATAATTGAATATTAAATAAATGTGAAGAATATCAATACAGGTTCCACCAATTCAATCAGAACATCCTAGAAGTTTCTCATCATGAAGTCATACCATTGGACATGTAAGAAGCCTTAGCATTAAAGCTCTTATTAAGCCTACAATGTAGCTTCCAGAGCTCACTACATAAAACCTTTACAGCCTTAGAGAACCAGAAATGAGCATGTGGTTTCAGGTTTGTGAAAAAGAGATGTGAGATTGTATATTCTGAGCAACAGTCAGTGAAGAAGTGTCTTTACTCCTTGATATATGTCTGTTTCTTAAGGGGTAGAGCAGTCTATACAAACGCAAGAACTACTAAAGAGTTAGTACCTTCTTATAAAATTCAATACAAAAGCAAGCACTGAAAATACTTGGAGTTAGGGATTTGCTGAGGAAAGATACAAAGTCAATAATGCAAAACCTACTCCCCTAGCAGTAACCTAATAAAACCCAATACAATCACTCAAAACACCTTACTAACGGCATTCCAGCACTTGTCAACCAACCAACATCGAAACATCAAGACAGTGATTTTCTTCAGAAACTCAGGCAACTCAGGTTTCTCCAGTGGAAAACTATAGAACATCAAAGCCAATGATCAGAGACCTGAGATGCCCAGATTATATTTTATTTTTTGTGAAAGAGTGTCATGGATGCTTTTCCTGGTCCTGACACAAGTATGGAAAGACTCACGGCTAGCCCTGTCGCGATAATTAAATAACCGTTGATCGCGGAATAAGGTCCCATGGTAGTCCACCGGAAGGGGAGGGACTTAGGCTCAAGTCCCTCCCCTTCCGGTGGACCACCATGGGACCTTACTTCGGAAAAATATTGTATGGTAGTCAATGGCGAGAGACAACAAATATTTTGATCTCGTTTGAATTGTGCCCTGAATTACACATATGATGTTTGTCAATTTAAAAGATACATTTTAAAGTCAAGAAAGTCGCAGTTTGATGTAAAACTGTTGAGGTATAAGACTGAGAAAATACGCAATTACAAAGACTACAAACCCAAAAGGCGCACATGTGACGTCATACCTTTTCTCTCAATGAATGAAGCTAACTTTACTGAAGCTAACGTCTGTCATTTTCTCTATAGTCTTATGTTATAATCGTAACGTTACGCCATATGATACATGTCTCTCGCCATTGACTACCATACATATTTTTTCCGACATAAGGTCCCATGAGCCGGAAGCGGAGGGGAGGGACTTAGGCTCTCTATTGTATTGTGCACAAGGGGGAGTCATGGACCAAAATAAATAGACAAGCACAAATTAAGATTTCCAGCAATATATTCAAAGTCATCTGAAGCCATTCCATAGCTTAATGTGAGGGACAGAAGTCTATTTACAGCATTAAATTAAAGTTCACGGAAACTCGTCTTCCCTCCTCTGTGGCTGTCAATCATTCTCAATTCAGTATTCAAACAGTGCGTGCGCGCCTCGTCCGGTTGATACATTCACATTATAATGCTTGATCTGTAGATAAAAGGGCTGTGAATTTGCATAAATTGACTTCATTTTGCAGGAGTTTATTACTGTTTTTAAACGACTCGCTACCGTGTGTGCCTGTTAGATCACACACACATCACAAGGACTATGAATTGGCATCAAACGCACAATAACTGGAATTTAAATCTGTGAAGAAACAAATGATCAATAAACTGTTGTTAGACAGATATACACTAGGATTTGTGCGCTCGACATTTCTTCGCTTTGTGCCGTGAACTTTTAAATGCGCACTTGTGCAGCGCTGCAACTCCGTGTTGCACATCATTCTGCACCCGCGATGCGCATACGCGCTTTGTGCCGCTCTGTTTTGAAGCGTTTCATATTATCATGGTTTTGCGTACTGAAAGATTATAAAAAACTGCACAATACATTTAAAATAAGCATCATTTAATTGTATATTATTTGTAGTGCAGTGTATAGAAATATATATACTTCTGAATTCTTTACATTTATATATACAAATATAAAATGTATGAATACCTGAATGAATTTTATAAGTGTACTAATATTAATTCGTTTTTATTAACGAGTTTAGATTTTATAAAATTACTGTGCAGATTTTTTCAAGAATTGCTTTTTGCTGCTGATTTATACACTCACTATGTTTAATTAAAAAATGTCATAGCTATTGAATACATTTATTTAATATTTAAAGGTGTTAACTGTAATCTTACACTGCAAAATGATAACTTACAAAGGATTAAATTCATCACAATTATTTAATGAATGAAGCACACAAAAAAAATGTATGTCAAAGCCCTAAAACAGACAATTAATCGGCATAATCGTCAAAGCCCTAAAACAGACAATTAAGCGGCAAAGCCCTAAAACTGGCAATTAATCGGCACAACCGCAATTATTTTTTAGACAATTAATCGTCAGCCAAATTTCATAATCGTGAAAGGCCTACTCACCGCAGTGATGTCATCCTCATAACTGGTGACCTGTTTATAGTGAGGCGACCCTGACAACACCCTCCATGCTGTGATCCCGCAACGGCTCGCCCTGGACACACCAATGTCTCCAGACTCACACCCTCCCACCAACAGCAACCTGACAAACAGATAAACACACCAGCAGCATTAGTCAGAGGAAAGCACACACACATTACACACAGAGCACCTCAACCCTCTTATGAGGCCAAAGTGGTCCATGAGGGGCTGATGAAACAGGAACGGGATCTAATAATCTGATCTAGACACATGTGAACAGCAGCACATACAAATAAATGCACACACACCCCTCTATACAATATATAAAGACTGCCCCCATGTGGCAGCTAATGTCCTCACTATTTTTTTCTTAAAAAAACAATAAGCACTGCCTAAAACACAAGCCAAAGTGAATTCAAACATTCATTTCAAACATGTATAGTGGGAATAATACAAATCACAAGTGTGATCCAAAGGTTGAGTTATGCCAGCTGATTTTGTGTTCACTCTTAGAGAAAAACACCCCTGTGACAATCACACACAACAAAAACAGCTTCGAGATGGGGGTCTCACCTGTGGCCAGGATGATATATTGCAGTGGTAATGCCATTGGAATAGTGGCCAGAGAAACTGAAGGTGTGATTCTCTTGAAATCCCTGATTGGTTCCAACACTGAAAGTAAAACAGGAACAAGAAATCAATGCATCAACATTATAATAGTCTTTACCAGGCCATATTAATAAAACCCTGTGGTTTCAAGACATCGTTAAAGAGAATAATCAATTAGATGCAAGTCTAATTTAAGAGTAAGAGCTGTGCGAGTAAAACCTCACTCCCATGGACTCAAGAGATGCTAGGGCTGGGTATCCGACACTGGTTCCTGAACGATGCTTTTTCCGATACCAACTTTATGCAATCCATTTTAACAAGATTACATTACATATTACCTCAAATAAAATATGGTTTTATTTTTTCAGCTTGTTGACTTTTTTTTTTACAGACTCAAAGACTCATGTAGGCCACTGGGATGCAGAATATATGCCTCACGCTCAAGCGAACGCGTAAAGCTTGCCGCAAAGCACTGGCAAAAGTAGCAGGGCTGCCAACTTTTGAGTTTAGCTTGGAGTGAGATTTTTTTTTGGGGGGGGGGGGGGGGGGTATGTAAAAACAAATATTGCATCACAATAAGTGTAATTGTGATTGTCAAAACATTTGGTAACTAAATTTTCTGAAGTTTAGTGACAACATGTTACATTGTACAATGATTGGTATAGGATACAGTTTTTATTATTGCTTGACAAAAATTTCAAGATTTCAATTCCATTCTTGTGATTTGATTCCGATTTTGATTCAATATTGACTAATTTGGATACATATTTATTTTAAATTTTATTTTAAAAAATTATCTCACCTAATGCTGTAAACATAGAGGGCCCAATCTGCTGGTATTATTAAAGGTTAAAAATAACAAATTAAATGAAATTTAATGCAGTTTTTGTTATAATAACAATTATTTAATGACAAAAGTAAAAATATAATAAATATGTAATATATAGTACTCAGCAAAATCTCCTCTCTAGCTATTTTTTCGATTCAATTAACATGCTATGGTCATTAAATGGCTTTCCTGAGGTAAATGTAACGTTATGTGACATAATAGTTCTACTGCTGTTATATTGACCTCTTTCCGTGGTTGAAAAACACTAATTGGTCGATATTATGTATACTTTCGGTAAGTTGTACTGCATCTTTAAATAAAAAAGTAACAGATGATCGGTTCACGTGCACTTGAACTGAGGCGCTCAGCGATCTGTCACGTCACATTTACAAGCGCTAAACGTATTTTTTGTCTGAATTTCGTAATAAAATTGACGGAATCTAAGAGCTGAGAATTAGTTTAATATTAAAAGTACCTCTTTGCTCCGCAATTTTTCTGTGCGTGAGAAAATGGATGTGTGGCGTGAGAGCGTGTGAAAAGTGTCAATTGCGTGAGTCTCACGCTCAATGCGTGAGAGTTGGCAGCCCTGAAGTAGCCTAATGATTATGAATGTGTCAAGGAGACATTTTAATTGTTTATTAATAAACTAGTGTTTTCTGAGTCAGTGTTGGCTGCAAAGATGAAGTTGACGTTGCTGACTCATCATCTCTGCAGTATAGTGAACGCACCCGGGCCTATAGAGAGAAATGCACCTTTCATTTGGATTACATAATCAAAGCATTTGTTTTTGATTGGAATTGGTTCATTTAAAAGTAGACATTTCAAGTTTTCTAAATGCCCGTTTCTCATGTCTGTGAGGCAAGTAGCGTATTCACCGAGTTTCGGTTCATTTGTGACGCGCTCCATTTCTTCTTGCAGCTGGAGACGGAGCAACTTTCTGCACTTAAACGATTAGTTCACCTCAAAATGAAAATTTCCTGATAATTTACTCACCCCAATGCCATCCAAGATGTTCAAGATTAATGAGGAAATTAAGTTTCTAGATCGATAGTCAAGGGTCAGAGCAAAGATATAATGGAGGCTCACTGCCTTTTTTATGTATGTATGTATGTATGTATGTATATATATATATATATATATATATATATATATATATATATATATATATATATATATATATATATATATATATATATATATCCCTCAGACGGTCCTCGGTCATTTCTGACCGATAAATTTTCTGTTTTGAATTTCTAAAAATCACAGCTTCATCGGAATGTTATGAAACTTGGTGACTTTTGTGGCATTAGGTATGTGAATAAAAAAAAAAATTGAGGTCATGATCCGAGCATGCTAAGTGGTCGTAAAAAAAATAGTGACGATTTTGGTCTTCGGTCAGAAATGACCGACCCATAGGAAATGAATGGGAAATTGACACAAAAAAAATTCTCCGAATTTTTGTGTGTACAATCTACAAATCGGCCTCAATCCTAAAAAAAAGTACACCGCTGTAAAGGGGTGACACTCTACAACATCAAGAATACAAAAAAGACACACCCACCCACACACACACACATACACACACACTTTTATACACATAAACACCAATAAATTTTGATTACAAAAAATCTATTTTGAATTTTTAAAAATCACAGCTTCATTGGAATGTTACGAAATTCGGTGACTTTTATGGCAATAGGTATGTGCACACACAAAAAAATTGAGGTCATGATTCGAGCATGCTAAGTGGTCGTAAAAAAAATAGTCACACTTGTGGTCTTCGGTCAAAAATGTCCCCCATAGAAAATGAATGGGAAATTTAAAAAAAAATAAAAAAAAATAAAAGAAATAAAAAAAATGTAATATTATTTTACAAAAAGTGTTATAATTGAATGAATTGCATTTTTTGTTACAAATTCTGTACAAAAAAAAAAGTAAATGTGTCCATAAACAGCTGGGGAATTCACATGCCTCTCCATAGAGAACTGTAGATGCCATCTAGTGGTTACACCCTGCTCCTACGCTTTCCCTCCATACTCTCACCAGATGGTGCTAATCTGCTTCAAACATTTTTTTTTTGAAGGCCTAGACTCTATATTAAACTAAAATACTGTATAATTTTTTTTTTTTAAAATACATATATTTATATAAATTTTTTAATTATTTTCAATGGCAAAAATAGACCATAAATATTGCATAAATATTAATAAATTCAATAAAATGATCTCAAAATACTAAATTAAAAAGAATAAATATTATAGAACAAAAATAAATTGCATTGGTTTTACTGGGATGGAGGAAGTTTCATTTTTAGGCCTCCGGTCACTTCTGACCGGGAAGGCCCAGCATGTGACTGGAAAACGAAGACCGTCTGAGGGATATATATATATGCAAAATACCAACTTTTAAGGTGAAATTAAGCATTATTTGTGTCATTTTTTAAGGCCGACATACATATTCAATCAATATCACTCTTAATTTCCTCATCTTGATTGCCTACTTACAAAAAAACTAGGGGAAAATGGTCCAACGACTGAGCAAGATAGGTAATTTGGCGGCCATTTTGATATGCAAATTAGAAGGTCAAAAACTCACAATTTCGCTTGGGTACCAGTTTTTTTGGATTCAGCACCCTTGAAATATGTAAAGTAGGCCGGTTCCCGACTTGTACCCATAAATGCTCCTCACTTTCACTTTTTGGGTACATCCCATCTAGACTATTAAACCTTCAACCAAAATATTTTTTTTAAAGGGCACCTATTATGACCCTTTTCACAAGATGTAAAATAAGTCTCTGATGTCCCCAGAGTATGTATGTGAAGTTTTAGCTCAAAATACCTAACAGATATTTTTTTACAGCATGTTTAAATTGTAATTTTTTGGGGCTCAGAAAAAATGCGCCGTTTTAGTGTGTATCCCTTTAAATGCAAATGAACTGCTGCTGCCGGCCCAAAAGGCGGAACCTCACGAGCTCGCGCTCAGAGCCAGGACAACCTCATCTGATAATATCAAAACAGAAACTCTCAGTAGCGGTGTTCATTTCGACTCCGAGTCGGACAATAATGCCCACAGAGCCAGAGAATATATGCTGTATGGAGAGTGAACAGGTATAGTTTAATTATGGTTATAACTTATTTGTCATCTGCTTTTATCCACTATTAATCCAAAACTCTCTCTCTCTCTTTCATTATCATGGAACATACACAGCAAAGTACACAAAACACTCGTTACAACTAACAGTAAACAAATATATACACACCTTTTCAGTCGGTGCTTAATAAACTGGTAAACCTTATATCCGTAAAACGACTCGATGAGCTGTCATAAAGTGCGCGCTCTCACTTTCATTTCTGCCGTGGTCAGTAACGTTAGGCCTATCGCTCCGGAGACCATAAGCTGGATCACAAACAGTACTGATCCATCCTCGAGTAACAACGAGAGTAAATGAAGACTGCTATGTTCATTCTTACATCCAACAACAAAACACCTCAATCGCTTAGGAGACATTCTTGTCTACAGCTGCTCAAGCGTCGAAACAATGGAGGACTATGTCCAGCTCACTCAGGGCGTGTCTATGCTCAAACTGCAGTGTCAATCAACAGTCATGGGAGGGGCCTGTGCAAAGTGACATCACATTGCCCCGAATCTGAGAGCAGTTTGTTCTGAGACCGTGCTTATGATTTATGGGGATTATAAAAAAAGCACTGGGTGGATTTCTATCATTATAGGGTGGTTGTGTACACACACTGCCAACACACATTTATGTTCAAACGTGTAAAAGTGAATTTTGCATAATAGGTGCCCTTTAAATCAAATCACATCACATCTAAATAGTTACTTGGCAAAATTTTGGGGACCAGTGAAAATGTTAGCAGAGCAAGATGTTTTACATGTGTCAGGAAGAAATATTGAAATATTTTCCACTTAACATTAAATGAACAGAGTTCATTTAGCTGAAACATTTAAAGTAGAATGTGTTGCTTAGCTGTCCTGATAAGAATGGCCATTGAAGTTTGCATGTTTCAGTGGTTTCAGAGAGTGAAGTGCAAATAAAATTAAGTAATTTGAGTGAGTTTTGTGATTTCTTAGAGCGAATTTAGTTTCTCAAGAAGCTTTGTGACAAAAATGCTCTTAAAAGAACCATTTAGTCCAACATTTCTAAATGACTTTGCAACTGCTTAACTTTGAGGAAGTTTTCAAACACTTCCATTTAACAACATGAGGGAGGGAACGGGAAAGAGTTTTCTTCAGAGCTTCAAAGCATACAGCCAAGTTTTTGAGGAGAATAAAGCAGATTTTTTCATCGATTGAAACTTTAAAAACTTGAGCTGACTGATTAAACAAAGAATTAAAAATTGGAAACTGCAGGCAATTTTATTAATACTCAGAGCTAAGCCTCCCCCTCAGTACAGAGATAAACAAGACGCAGACTTTTGGGTTTAGTTGCAGAATATCTGGCCCTGGAAGAGTCAAAGAGAATTATGTTAGAGGATCTGCAAGCATCTGAATCATCAGAATCTTCTCTAGTGGTCTTGATCCAAAATCTGTTTGATCCATGTATTACAACACAAATATTCTTACTATCTTACATCCCATAACACTCTTTAAACACATTGAGGATTAGTGCTTTCTTATCCTCCCAAACTCTTGACAATTGGCACAAAGTCACCCATTGAAACTTTACAATTGAAATACCAGGATAAACAAAACTGCATAAACACAGCAAATCAGATTCTAGCCTAGGCAGATTTTTTGTATTCATGACACTGTTTTCTAAGGGTTAAGGCCCTTGCACACTGAGTCCGAAATTCACGTTCGATATTTTCACAGGTTAAAAAATAAATACGACCTCACGTTATGTCAATCATGCTTACACACGGCCTCCTTTTGTCCGTCTAAAAAAATTCGGATCGGGTTCGATTTTCTGCATTTTTCGCATCCGTAGCAAGCTTTTTGAATGGTGTTTTGACAATTCAGAGCCACCGAATCCCGAATACGAAAAAACGCATACGAAAATTTCAGACTCAGTGTGCAAGGACCTTTAGGCTTATGCTTTCTCAGTAAAAACCCATTAAAAACAATGGACCTTTAATTCACTTTTCTGACTGTCTTGGCTATTTTATTATATCATTTTCTATGTTATGAAAGCTCTATAGTTGCATGAACAGTTTACTCTCCACCAACATTAATATAGATTTTGATTTAATTTCCCTTTATTTAATTGGGGTGTAATGATACTCTCATGTTACGATTCGATACATATCACGATACTGAACTCCAAGACATATGGTAAAAGGTTAACAAAAAATGGACTGTTGATTAAAATGCTAAAATTGGTATTACATTGTGGGTGTAAATGAATAGGCTTGGACTTGGTGCTGGTAAGCCAATGCACAGGACAATGCTGACACCAGAATAAAAATATTCATGATTCTGAAGCTTAAAAAACAGATTTATTTTAGACGAATATGCTTACTGACAAGATATATTTAAAATATAAAAGATATAATAAAAAATAACTTTTTACATAAGACAAAAATATTCCCCCATTGCATTGTTATATATTCAATATTATATATAGTAGTTTAATGTAGTACTGACACTAAAACTCTGTAAACTTAATTTTCATTTTGGGTGAACTATGCACAGTACAGACTGTCACTATCCATCCACGATACATATTGTTGCATTTTTGCATTGCAATATATTGACACAATATATTGTTACAGCCCTATATTTAACTATTATTATTTTCATATACAATTTACATTAAATTATAATTAATTTACATAATGTTTGTGTTTAATATATAAACTAAGATAAAATAGTGGTTAAAACAAGATTAATGGTTATTTTATATATATATGAAGAGTTCAGATGCAAAAGCCTCTTATTGCCATCTGGAATTTTCTTCTAGAATGATCATTTTTATCATGCTCGAATATTCAAATTCAGTAATTTCACTTAAATGGCAATGCAAATGACGTATTAATTGTCATTTAACTGAAATTACTGAACGTAAATATACGAGCTTGATAAAAATGATCATTCTAGAAGAAAATTTCAGATGCTTTTGCATCTGAACTCTTCATATATATATTTATACATACATTTTTATTTTTTTTTCATTTTGTTAAATTTTTTTTGTTTGCTTTGCATTATTTTATTTCACTCTACAAAATATTTTTCAATCAATCGTTTTGTCTTAGCATAAAATGGCAACCTTGCTCTCCACTTACCTGACCAGGTAACTCTTGAGCTGACCGCTGTAGGTGATGACCAGCAGCTCCGCTGACCACTGGGCACTGGCGGTGTATTCCAAGAACATCAGACCGGCTGCTGCATAGCTAAAATCTCCCGGGAAGCTCATGGCCTGGAGAGACAGACAAAAAGAAAGACATCAAAAAGATACAGATGGAAGCAGAGTTTGAAAGTAACAAAAATATATGGAGTCATACAGTTCATTACACTCAGAGACTCTTTGATAGAGAGAGGGCATCTTGTGAGACTAAACTAATAGTTTCTGACAGAGAGATGGAAGAGTGTAGAGTAATGCGGGGGAGGATGAGAGCCAGCAAGAGAGAGACAGAGAAAGAAAGGGCCAGCAATATACTAACTGAGACCTCTCTAGCAGTGCAATCAAAAGAAACACAGAGGGGGGATTGAAAATTGGTAAAGGGGCAAGAGAGCTCTCTTTCTGATAGAGAAACTCCTCAAATGTCCTCCAAGGGCATCAGAGCTGAAGGGAACCAGAAAATGTGTTCCTTGCTTGGGCAGCAGAGTGGGAAAAGCCCCCTCCCGAGAGGGTCAGGCCTTCCTGGTCTACGGATCGAGAGAGAGAAAGAGCGAGGGAATGAGAGAAGAGCCCAGCAGTGCAGAGAGCCAGAGGGCAAAGCACACAAGCCTGAAATCAGCCATTAGGAGCCAGTCATTACAGCTATCACTTATACTGAAAAAAGAAAAGAGTGCTCTTACTGTGCACAAAAAGTTGAATCAATGACAAGTGATAGTGTGTGAGAGAGAGAATGACTGGCCGAGGAAAGGACAGACAGAGAGAATGACAGAAGGTGATAAATACAGAACGGTATAGTGTGACGTACCGGTGGTATAACGAAGAGTTCGCTACCCATCAGGTCAAAAACTCGGACCGTACCGGTGCTGTCAGCGTATGCCAGCAGAGCACAGTCATGACTCCACGCTACCCTGCGCCAGTGAGCGTTCGGGTCCTTGGGTACTGAAGCAGGAGGGAGAACACAAATATTATACAGAAACAAAAAACTTTAAATATACATGACCATTCAAAAGTTTGGGGTCAGTAAGCATTAATTTGATCAAAAAAACAATAATTTTATTACATTATTGAAAAATAAATAAAAATAAAACGTTTTTAATATGATTTTAATACAATTTATTCCTGTGATGGCAAAGCTGTTATTATTACTCCAGTCTTCAGTGTCACATGATCCTTCAGAAATAATTCTAATGTGCTGATTCGCTGCTCAGAAAAATGATTATTATTATCATTGTTGAAAACAGTTGCTTAAAATATTTGTGGAAAATTTAATTCTCACTAGAAAATTCAAAAGTTCAGCTTTTTTTATATAAATCTTTTGTACCAAATTTAAATGTCTTCACGGTGACTTTTGATCAGTTTAATGCACCTTTGCTGAATAAAAGTTTTTCTTTTCTTTCTTTTTTTTTCTGCCCTCAGACAATCATTTCATTCTTTTAATGTGGATTTATTTATGGTAATTATTAATTACAGTTAAAAACATGTTCAAGAGGAGGTATATTCATATTGACTCTGTATTTGCATTTTAATGTATTTGTTTTTGTATAAAAAAATACAATTATAAGTAAATTAAGAGATTTGGAAAAAGAAATATTTAATGTTAAAGTTTAATGAGTTGAATGACCTTAATCTATTATGCAAAGCTTCAGCATAATCTCTTTGCAGATGGCTTCATTTTTAAAGAAAAGCAAATTTAGCATCGGCCTGTGAGGCCAAGACATTTATTTAGAAACCTCCACGGTCAACAGTGAGGAAAGCAAACCATTCACCGCAGTCAAACAGCACCGATTCAGTGCAGAATGAGCCGAAGGCTTTTCGATTAAAGTTCAAAAGCCCAACGTGATAAAATCTGTATACTTAAACACTAAAGTAACACTTAAACACCAGCCTCAGGGCCTAGCAACCGTTTCATCCCGACAGCCTACATACAGAGAGCTTCAAAATGCATGCTTGAAACCATCCAAGCACCGTTCATCAGACAAGAGGGGGTTAATGAAGCAGACTTTTGATTAAAAACATTTTGGCTTTGGTCCGAGCCGCACCGCTGAGATCAGATGCACATGATTCCTTGGTGTACATCAAAGCCAGCGGTTGCCAAAGCAACCGTATCATCAATCCGACTCCGACCCCTGAGGTGTTGAAAACCGGGAAACGCAAGCTGGTGATTTCTATTCAGGTAGAAATGCACAGAAACATCGGTAGGGAGAGATTCAATAATTCACAATGAAAGATGGCACTTAGCAAGATAAATATCGGTAGGGGAAACGCTTAAGCAGGGTCCATAAATCATCTCTCAGCTGTTAAAAGCTAATTAATCTAAGATGAACGCCGGGACCAATATTGCCTGAATTTGTGGGATGAGTGTACTGTATGCTATATGGGCAGATTCGCACACCGTAAATCTCATTTAAATAAAAAAAAGGGGGGGGGACAAAGTGCTTTTTAGAAGAAAATAATGCAAAGTCAGCAAAGCCACCCCGTCGAGCGCATACTCGCTGTGAAAAACTGTATCCCTGAGATTGAAGCGCTGAGTCACTTTGTGCTCTCACAACAAGAAACCAACCTGAGGGAAATTGCGTTTGGATGAAAAACAGAGCAGCTATTCATAGTAACCAACACATGACTTTCAGTTTGGGCTGAATGCTGATCTGTGATGGTCTGTGCTGGCCTGTGTTCACTTATCAGTTATAGAAAGCATCACAGATTTACCATTAATCATATCCATAGATACGTAGATGCCACATGCCGAGATTTAAATTCCCAAAGAAATTGGATAACCTTTCACAGGTGAGAATGTGTTGGTTTGTTTTTATATGTATTAACTTAAAGGAATAGTTCACTTTAAAATGAAAATTCTGTCATCATATACTCACCCTCATGTTGTTTCAAACCTGTATGAATTTCTTTCTTCTGCTGAACAGAAAGGAAGATATTTTGCCAGGCAGTTTCTGGTCTCATTGACTTCCATAGTAGGAAAAAAAATATACTATGGAAGTCAATGGGACCCAGAAACTGTCTGGTTACTGACATTCTTCTAAATATCTTCCTTTCTGTTCAGCAGAAGAAAGAAATTCATACAGGTTTGAAACAACATGAGGGTGAGTATATGATGACAGAATTTTCATTTTAAAGTGAACTATTCCTTTAATATTAATGTTTTTACTATGGTACTTTTTAATGCCGTATTAGCTCACGGTGTCATCTTATTGTATTGTGTTAGTTTGGCAAAATCAACTGCTGAAGTCTATTTCATATATTTATATTCATACATGCGTATAACTACGGTTGCAGACACAGTCAACTCGCTCTCGGATGTTCACGGACCGGCATTGACTGTTCCAATATGGCGGACCTCGTACATATAGCGGCCCATAGAAACAGACGGTAATGAGGCATCTATGTATGTATGTATTAGGGCTGCACAATATATCGAAATATCGCAAATGTATATATCGTGATATGCATATCGCAACGGCTTGCAATAACTGGGGTTATGAACAAAAGACAAAGAGAAAATCACTCACTGCTCTTGGCTGAATAAATTTTGTAGCTTTAATAAGAATCAGTATATTCACACATACAGTGAAAACTAAACAGTGTTTTATTTTTACATTTGATTATTCAGCTTTCACTTTCAGAAGTTGAAGGGATGTTTTCTTGTCACAAAAAGAATGTGAAACACATATGTAGGTTATATAATTTTGAATATATTTTATAGATAATTTAAATTTATTTTACACACTTTAAGCATTATCGTATCGTACATCGAATATCGGATTATTTAATCCGCATATCGCATTTTTCTTCAATATCGTGCAGCCCTAGTATGTATGCATATGTCTGTGTGTGTGTATATATATATATATATATATATGGTTATTTAATAGAGCCAATCATGTCATCTGCTTGGGCATTTTTCACTTCTTGGATCAAAAATACTGATGACTCATCTATCACTGAAAAAATGTTTGTTATGTTGTTAAATATGCTGGTATGATAATACTTGCTGATAACTGATATTTCACATTTTTACAGTATTTAATGCATGCTAATGTTCTCTATTTTTACATTTAGATTACCTTTGCCATCATTTAACAATAAACGTTCATCTTTAAAAGTTAAATCACAATTCATTCAGCTTTAAGAGCTTGAGCATTTAAAGTGGCGGACGACAAAACTGCAGTCACACTTATTATTAACATAATGATATAATCTGTTGGTGTGGCCGCTAATAAAGTTATCGTTATAGTCATATCATATCACAGATTGGGCCAATCACAGCATCTACTTGTCCATTTTTTGCTTCTCGGACCAAAAATACTGATGACTCATCTTGCACTACAAAGATCTTTGTTTGGGATGCACGATACACCGGTACGGTAACATTTGCAGATAACTGATACGTCACGTTTTTACAATATTTTCTATTGGCCAATATTGGATATTTAATGCATGCTAATGCTAATTTGTACATTTAAATTACCGTTGCATTCCTATCAGGATTACAGCACAGAACACACATTTATCTATAAAACATCACATTCTCCCCCACCAGACGAGAGAGGAAGAATGAAAGAAAGCAGCGTGAACATACAGCACAAAAGACTATGCCAATTATTAAAAAACACACTCCATTTCATATACTTCACACTACTGGAAATTCTGCCTTTATAGAAAGTACTGGCTGAATGCAAATCTCCATGAAATGAACTGAAGTGAATTGAAAGCAGACTTGCATGTCTGCAGGCCTATTCTCTGAATGATATTGCTCATAAAATATTCAACATAAATGTAAAGCTATAAGAAATATAGAGCAGAGAAGAGAATAACAAGCAAAACAGGCTATTTAACCAAAGACTGGAAACTCAAAGTGGCAGATTTCATTCTCCAAAACAGCAATCAAAAAAAATTACTTAAAGACCAAGCGGAGGTCTTGATTTAGCAAACAAATAATCTTGCAAGATATGGTAACACCCACATCATGAATGAATAATACACAGTATACATCACCTAATTAATATTCAAGAGCCAGGCTGATAAGGTTTATAACGGTTAAAGGTGCAGTGTGTGATTTGTAGCGGCATCTAGAGGTGAAGTTGCGAATTGCAACCAACAAAAGTTACGGTGGCCGACAGGAAAATATGTTGTCTGAGACAGCAGAGAGTAGCCAGTTAGGCAATGAGGTTTTTTAAAGATAAATTAAGAAATTAGTTTACTTTATTATTCAGTAAAACGATATGTTATTGCGAATATTATTGTTACTTGTTCATCATTGTGTCAGTGTTTTATTCGCTGACTTTAGCTAGTGACGAAACGCGTTTGTCCGTTTAGGGCCACCGTATAAACATGTCGCGCATTTCAATGTAAGGGGACCCGCAGTGTATGTAGATATAAATGGCTCATTCTAAGGTAATAAAAACATAACGGTTCATTAAGTAAGGTATAGTAAGGCAAGGTAGATCTTGCATTTCTGTCAACAGATCCTCCTAAATATTACACAATGCACCTTTGAATTAATGTTGTGAAGTATTTTTATTTATTTTTTACTAAAATGACATTTTGCACATCAAAATTCATAGAAACATGTTATATGCAATTTATTTTGTTGAAAATTTTACAAAATACCCTGGCATAACTAAACAAAAACAAAACATCTACTGTACCTTGGCATTTTCCTATGATGGATCCAAAGTCATCTCTAGCTGACCTGAAAGAGAGCATGAAGCACATTAGAAGTCAATAAATAAGGCCCAAGGACTTTAACTATGATGATAACAATAAAGATATTGTTCTAAAAATCGTTCTAAATATAAACTAACAGCAGAATCCACAGCAGAAATATAATGATAATGGCACCGAGAAACAATATCATTGAAATCACATTTAGAATGATTTTTTTTCCAGCTGATGAATAATGAAAACATTGCCAGCCAATCAGAATCCACTCTACTTAATGCTGGGTACACACCAAAAGATAATCTGGCTGATTTTGGGCCGATTTCTCCCCTTCCGACAATCCTAGCTATGTCCCGATTATCTTGATGGTTCTACAGATTATCTTATCAGATTTTCCCTTGGTGTGAGGTGTGTTAAGAGTGTCCGAACCTGATCGGAAGAACGTCGGAGCCGCCCCGATCGCGAATCGTAAATATACAACATGTTTAATATTTACGATCAGAAATCCTGACGTGTGTGGGGGGGGACCCAGAGGACACACGCAGGTTCTGGAGATTATCACGTGAAACAAAACAATATCCAATCAGAAAGCGAGATGATGGAAGACACGGTCATTCTCACACACACACACACTTGCAGGAAGCTGAGAGTTAAAGCTACACTGTGTAGGATTTTCTCCCATCTAGCGGTGAAATTGTTTATGACTATCAACTGAATATTACTTTCTAGCCCCTCCCATTCCGAGGGCGTTTTAACTCCTACGGTGGACGTATTATTTCAAATCTGCCGGCAGTCACGAGTAATCTCCCCCTCGCATTCGTCACGGTGCCACTGAGTGTAAAACACGAAAGGCGAAGCTTGAATTTCCAGGTATGTCCCTCTTTGGCTAATGTATTTTCAAGATGGAGGTGCAACATGGCTGCCGCCATTCAAGCGACTCGCTCGTATGTATTCTAAATGGCAGATTCTACGCTTACGAGAATACTTGATTAGTTGGTAGAAGTAATGTGATTTTGAAAGAACAAAGTGTTTTTTGCTAAGAATCAACTTAAAAAATTACACAGTGTAGCTTTAAGGGTTCAGTGAGGTTCTATAGAGGGATTAAATAACTTTTTCTAAAGAGACAATAAATCCAATAAAGAATAAATAAAGACAATAAAGAGTGAATATATTTCTGTATAAAAGGTTATATATATAATGGTGGGTACAATGGTTTTTTTCATGTGAATTTTCTGTGAAAATCATTCCAAACACTATCATCGCAATTTCTCATAGAGCAATTTCTTCCTGCATATCATCCGCCATGCTTATTCTGAAGTCTCGCGAGATTTCCTGTGTTCGCGGTCGAGACTCTGGTTGAAAATCTGTTCGTGTGTGGTGTGCTGTCTTTGTCACATCATGGCACACCACACACTATAGGAGCAAAACGCTTAAATCTAGGATTTTTTGTCCTCATGTTTGTGGTCTATCACATTTTGAAAATCTTATAAGATGTAAAAAAATCTTTTGGTGTGTACCCAGCATTAAAGAACTCAAGCATTTAAAGCAACAAAACTGCAGCGCATGCTTAGAATAAACAGAACAACATCACCTGCTAGTGTGGACGCTAATATAGTTATCGTTCTTGTGAACTGGCCTTTACACGTGAGTGTTTTGAGTTCGCATCAGCCTCAGTAAGTAAATGTAGCAGAATGGGGAGAAACTATAGGTTTTTTTAGATTAAGAAATTTGATATTTAGGGATTGTTTTCAGAACATCAGGCTCCGAATTTCTTAAATCATGAAGCGTGACACTTTCAATTCTGTGTGAGCTGATTAGCTGGTGCTAGCGCAATAAATCACACCTACTGAAACCGAATTGTACATGAAAACACACGTACATATATTTAAAAATACATCATCTGTGCCAAATCATCAATCTCAGAAATAGCTTTGCTCAGCTGAACAGCACCCGAGACAAGAGGGTGAAAAATTAACCAATTATAGAAAGGGCAAACATTTCCAATCGATGTGCAGAATTACCTAATTTCCACGCATTGGTCCTGAACCACAGCCAGGAGCTTCCCATTACTGCACAGAAGAAAAATAAATAAATAAATATATAAACAAAATGGGGGAAAAGAAGACAGAATGATTGTGTAAGCAAACATGGGGCCAAAAATAAACATTTCTGACACAGAGAACATTCTCTTCCATCTGGAAATCAATAGCTAATTAAAGCTTGCCATCTCTGCTTGTGTTGCACTGTTTTGCATAACCAGATAACTGGCAGGAACAAGAACAGTGTGAAAAAAAAAAGAGTTTGATTGAGATTACGTAGCTTGCATCCACAAACAGATGTTTAATTCAAATCGGATATCTCACAAGGACCAAAGCACACAAAATAATGATTTCCTGAAAACCCACAAACGAAACATTTCAGGTTGCGCATGTAACCATGGTTCCCTGAGAAGGGGAACATGACACTGCGTCCTCTAGAGGACATGCTGGAGGCGTTCCCCAAAATGTCCTCTAGAGCAGGGGTCCCCAACCCCTGAGCCGTGGGACATTTGGTACCGGGCCACGCACAAAGAATAAATAACTTACCGTATTTTCCGGACTAAGTCGCTCCGGAGTATAAGTCGCATCAGTCAAAAAATGCGCCATGAAGAAGAAAAAACATATAGTCCAGTGCGACTTAGGCTATAAGTCGCATTTATTTAGAAGTGTATTTCACACACACAAAAAAAATCAATGTTACGGACGTGAGCGCTCTGAAAGCGGCACTAAAAGACTACTTTAAAACTTTCACAGAGACCTCAAACAGAAAGCACAAAGCCTGTCTTTAAATTTAATTTAGCTTTGTATTAATTGTATCTTAATTTTAATCAATGTTTTATCAACCAACTGCCTGGATTTAATAAATAAGAAGTAAATATATTAGAAAATAGATAATCCCGACACGGAGGCGCCGGCGCGTGAACTGGAGCTCGTCTCATAAATTAACCGAAACTCAGTGATAAGGTAGCCTACTTACCTCACAGACCTGAGACATATATAGAAAGCTTGAAATGTCTACTTTTAAACAGAACAATTCAAAACGAAAGAAAAAAGACTGCTCTCTGCTTATGTAATCCGTATGAAGTGTTCATTTCTCTCTGTACTGCGAAGATCGCGAGTCAGCATGGTCAACTTCATCTTTCCAGCCAACACTGACACAGAAAACACTTGTTTATTAGTAAACAATTAAAATGTCTCCTGCTATATTTTACATATTCATAATCATTAATTTTGCCGGTTCGTTGTGACAGCTTTTAGGTGCTTTATTGGCAGCGCCACCCTTACATGTTACATGAACGCATCAGCACCGAAAACATGGAGATTTTTTTCTTTTGGGGGGCATTTTGTTTGTGTTCAGGCTTTCTCAGTTGTCTTTAGGCGCGATGTTACGAGGACGCTGCTAATAAAGTTGCGAGTAGGCCTACACATTGGATTCATGTTTATTATTATATTAAAAAAATACCCCAGTTTTTATGCCGGTCGTATCATTTTATTTTGTTGTATTTATCCGCCACACCTTAAAGGCCGGTCCGTGAAAATATTGTCTGATATTAAACCGGTCCGTGGTGCAAAAAAGGTTGGGGACCGCTGCTCCAGAGGACATTTTGGAGAACGCCTCCAGCATGACCTCTAGAGGACACAATGGCTACGTTTACATGCAACCAAATAATCCGTTAGTAATCGGACTGACAGCTCAATCGGACTGAAAAGCCTTCAAGTAAACACCTTAATCGATCCGAATGAAATTTCGATCCGATTGAAAGGGGTGGCTTATTCCTTTTCTAATCCGATCGAGAGAACATGTAAACACTTATTTGGATTGAAAAGGGAAACTGAAAGGACATAATGACGTATGATGCACGGTACGAGCTGTTGTTCCTGTTATATAAAGTGTCATATAAATGAGTGTCCCGTCATCCTAAAATTCTCCTTTCACTCAGCGTCTGTGAAGTGGAGCAGGTCAACGTCCCACCAGTCCTTGTTTCAGATTCTCATCCAGAGACGACTGTGTGATACTTTTACTGCGTGATAAATAGGCTCTAAATAGCACAGCACAACGGTTCATATGCTCATTTACACCAAATTATGACCAGAAATGGATAAACATTAAGTCTGCTGTTTAAAACAGTGTAAGAGAATAGTTAGTATGTGCAAACAGCGGGAAACTCTGTGTATTCGTGCAGTGTGCGCGTGTCAAAAAATCTATTCCGATTTTAAGCTTGTGACATATAAAGGCGCACATCAACCTGATCACATGTTTAGCATTCAGGTAAACACTACATTCAGATTCATCAATCGGATGGAATTCAGTCCGATTGAAACAAAAGTTGTGCATGTAAAATTAGCCAGTGTCTCGTTCCCATTCGAAAGGGAGCGTCTCAGGTTTTTCATGTAACCATGGTTCCCTGAGAAGGGGAACGAGACACTGCATCCTCTAGAGGTCACGCTGAACGCAGTGCGAGTTCCCATTTTGAAGGAAAACACTGTTGTTGCAGTTATAATGAACCTAAAACAACTCTGGACCCAAAAGAGTCTAAATTAGGGACACAGTATCTTATTCACTTCAGTAAGGCAGAGTCAATGAGGTGAGGATGATCGATATACAGCACATCCAAAAGAAGAGCTTTTCACACTGTAGCCAAACCTACATTGTAGCCAAACCTACACTGTAGCCAAACCTACCCTGAACCTGCCAAAACATGCCTGGAATAGACTGACCCAAACTCTCTATAAAGCTTTTATGGTATTACCTTGCCAGCACCAATTGCCAGTTCACTTGTTTGGTTGCGAGGCGAACCAGCCCAGGTGGCAGAGTTGAACTGGATGGGCTGAAACACAGAGAAAAGTACAGAGATTGGACTGAATTATTCAGCAAGGCACACTAAATTGATCAAAAGTGACAGCCATTTACAAAATTTCTATTTCAAATAAATGCTGCTCTTTCTAGTTAAGGAATCCTGAAAACAAATTTATCATGTCTACCACAAAAATATTATAAGAAGCACAACTGTTTTCAACATTGATAATAATAAGAAAGACCAAAGTCAGATCAAAATCATCAGCATATTAGAATATGATTTCTGAAGGATCATGTGACACTGAAGACTGGAGTAATGATGCTGAAAATCAAGTTTTGCCATCACAGGAATAATTTACATTAAAAAAAATATTAAAACAGAAAACAGTTATTTTTTAATATTGTAATAATACTGTATTTTTTATCAAATGCAGCCTTGATGAGCTTGATCTATTATCAATCTAAATACATTATACTTCACTGTAAACACAACAAGAGGAGAGGATATCTCACCTGTACCAAAGGTAGTGCAGAATGAACCTAAAGGGTCCTGGAAGACACAATATTTAGATTGTTGACTATCATTCAAATAATATGACTGCCATGTTATGCAATTGTTGGAGTAATGCAAACCAGCTTATACAAAATATAATCAGTGTTGTTATTATTACCTAAATTAAAATAAATAAATTAAAATAAGAGGTAAAAATTTGAATATTAGATGAAAAACTTAAACTTAATTTTTTTAAAACTTTGAACGAATATTGCCTTGGCAACTAACTGAATTAAGTTGAAGTACTAAGAAATGCAAATGCTGTATAGAAATATACATTTAAAAAATATGAATGGACAAAAAATACAAAAACTTACTCTAAAACTGAAAATATAAATAAGCTCATTTGAAATTAGTTAATACAATTAATAGAAATTATTATATAAATAATACAAAAATAACAATAAAAATATGACAAAAATAATTAAAAAATAATAATAAAATTAAAATATAAATGTTAATATTTCTCATGATTAAACTGGAAATAATCTGACTTCACGAGTAGATTTATAAGCAACTTGATTTGTACTACAAAATTTATGATTAGGATCAGGTATTGTATAATTCCAAAGAAGTTTATTTTATATTGAGTAAACATGTCTGGCAAATAAACACATTCACACTGCAACACTGTTCTCTGTAAAGCTGCTTTGGAATGATGGCTGTGTCTCAAGCATGTGAGCTGCCGACCGAGACAACATTCGCATTGCAGTCTTCACAATCTTTACCTAACTAACTTACCTAAAACATGTTCAATATTACTGACTATAATTATGCAACCCCTCCGGATTCATATATATATATATATATATATATATATATATATATATATATATATTACATCTTGCAAACATGTTCTGCATCTTATCCTTGCTGTTCATACCTGTTACTGCCTTTGCAACGAGTGAAGAGTTGTGTTCCTTCAATCCACGTAGCTGGGGGGGGGAAATCAAACACAAAAAGCATGATTTCACACTCACAGTATAATGTATAAACAGGACTGTTTGTATCAGCTGGCACTAGCCTGTTAAATGGACAACTTAAGCATATCAACTTGCACCTACTCCCAAAACAAGCAGCAGGAGATTATACGTGAGTGACAATATACAAATAAATGTATTATGAAAAGCTGTAAATCATCATGAAGATATTTATTACATAATAATAATAATAATATTTACAGAATATAACCCCTGGATGATGGAACTTGGTTACGTGGCTCAAAGCAACTTGCGCAGAACTGATCTGATATAAAACATATCGGGTAAGAAAATAATTTATTCAAAGAAAGTTGGAATATTTCGACAAACCTGCGTGTCTGTTTCGGATGGCCATTCTGTGTTAACAAGTAAATCGTATAATATATTCTCCTCTTCGTCTTCCAGAATAGTATCACCTGCCATGTTTTCAATGAACTGGAAGGCACACGCGTCACACTACGGTGGCCTGCGAGGTACATATAAAGAGGCTGATGATCTTTTCAATTTTGCGTCGGATTATCTATAAGTTGTTTTCTCAAAGTATATGCAATTATAATATTAATTGTATTAATTTTACAATTACTTTATATATTTTCTGTCATTAAAAACAAGATCAGCGGAACTGAAGCGAGGAAGCGCAATCCGCACGGACCGATTTTCCCTACTTGTCTTGCACCCTAAAAGAAAACCAGCAGCACACGTTACTTCCGGTGAGAGACTCGCAGTCGCAGGAGTTTGACACCATGGCAGCATATGGCGGTGAGATATACCTGTCAACATTTATTATTAAACTGAGTGTGGTTAAACTGTGAAATTATATCTACTTATTTTGACTTCCAGAAATGGGAGTGATGCCTGAAATTGCACAGGCGGTGGAAGAAATGGACTGGCTGTGAGTTGTCTCCTAGTTCAGGGGTTTTCAATATTTGTTGACCACACTTCGAAAACCCCTGTCATAGTTCTTACACGCCTCATAAGTTAGTAATCCATGCATAATTAAAGTAGGTATTGATTTGATCTTCTCTTTCAGGTTGCCAACAGACATTCAGGCCGAATCCATCCCGTTGATTCTGGGTGGAGGAGACGTGCTTATGGTGAGATCACCGTCATAACCAGTTCAGTGTGTGTGTGTGTGTGTGTGTGTGTGTGTGTGTGTGTTAGTGATGATCACTCACCTGTGTGTTTATGTTCACAGGCTGCTGAGACTGGGAGTGGAAAAACTGGAGTGAGTGTGAAACCTTTCTAATAAATCAATGCTGAGCATTGGGTTTTTTGGTGACTGTGCACTTTGTTATAACAAATATATTCTATTTTATTAAATATAGTATATATATAATGTATAGGATATGTGAAATGTGAACCCAAAATTAATGTGGTCTTGTAGGCCTTCAGTATTCCAGTCATCCAAATAGTCTACGAGACCCTTAAAGACCAGCTGGAGGGGAAGAAGGGACGCAGTGCTGTGAAGACAGGAGGAGCAGGTATTAAACTATCATCCTTCAACTAATACATCTCTCTTATTTTACATTGACATACCATCAATAACATAACCATCAATTTTTATTTTATTTTTTATTTTTTTAAAGAAATTTGTTCAACAGAAGACAAATAAACATGATTAACTTTACCTTCAATGTCTGAAGTATTTTGAGACGGCTAGCGAATTTCATTTCAGAAACTACTTTCCTGACATTTGCTCTCATATATTTGATCAATTATTATTTTCAATTCATTGATTGTTGTTCCTGGATTTGTTGTCCACCCCAGTTTTCAATAAATGGCAGATGAACCCCTATGACAGAAGTCCAGCATTTGGTAAGCGTTTAACATTTATATGTAAAAGGTAGCCTGGGAAAACCTAGACAACTTCCGGCAAATTTAGATTTGCTCTGCAAGTAGTCTGGCAAAGAGCTCATTCAAGCCCATTTCTAATCCGTCGAAATCGCGGCACCAATCAGCAGAGATGGGACCAAGTCACACATGTGCAAGTCTCAAGTAAGTCTCAAGTCTTAACCTTCAAGTCTCAAGTAAGTCCCAAGTATTTTTTTCTTGGGCAAGTCAAGTCAAGTCAAGTCACAGGCTATGTCAAGTCAAGTCAAGTCAAGTCCTGTAGTAGGTCAAGTCAAGTCCAAGTCAAGTCACCTTATTATTGTAATTTTACTTGCAGAATCTGATCTAAATAAAGTGAAAAGACCAGATATAAGTAACTGTCAATAAATTACAACAATTTGGATTTGCATTGTAAATACTCATGTTCAGTAAAATACACCATGGAATCAAACAAAATCGTAACTTCATAAAATTATTTATTTTTCACTTCTGCCAACAGTGTTTAAAATGTATCGAAGTTTAATGTTGTATGTAAACTGTGTTTACAATAAGTGTATTGTGATTGTCAAAACATTTTAGTAACTAAACTGAATTGTATTCGGTTTAGTGACAACATGTTACAATGTTTACATAGTACAATTTCTGGTAAGCTATGCTTTTTTATTATTTAAATTCAATTCAATTATTGTGATCTGATTTAATATTGACTCATTTGGATAAATATTAGGTAGGCTACACAAGATAGCCATTCATTTTTCTCAAGAAAAAAAAAACAACTCACCTAATGCTGTAAACATACAGAGAGATATATAATGCGTTTTTTTATTATAATAACAACAACTTTATTTAATGATATATGTAAAAATATAATAAATATGTAATAGTACACTTATTTAGAAAAATACTTTTTTTTCTAGCCAACTAACGTGCTATAGCCATATTATGGTCATCAAATGGCTTTCCTGGGGTAAATGTTATGTGACATAATTGTTCTCCAGCTGTTTTATTGACCCATTTGTTTGATTGATTGGTCGATATTATGTATGAGGAATATACATTTCGGTAAGTTGTAGGCCTACTGTATCTTTCAACATTGTTCATTCGTGTTTATTTCTAGAGATGATCGGTTCACCTGCCGCTAGGGATCTGTCGCGTCACATTTACAAGCGCCAAAACGGTATTTATTGTTTGAATTTCGTAATAAAAGTGACAGAATCTGAGAGCTGAGATTTTTTTATATCATATGTAACCTGCTCTTGCGTCGCGATTTTTCTGTGCGTGAGAAAATGAATGTGTGGCGACGTGAGAGCATGTGAAAAGTGTCGCGTGTGTCTCACGGTGAATGCGTGAGTTGGCAGCTCTGTCTGGCTATCCGCGATGTTAATGTTGCATGTCTTGCAAAGCGCTGTTCATCTTTTGCCATCTTGTGAATAATTCTTGAAGCCGAAAGCGATGACCCTCGGAGTCAGTACCCCTCCGGCTGACATGTTGACGTGATATCTGATCTAAGTGGGCGTGGTGTGCAAGGTACGAGAGGGCGCGCGCGACTGATGATGGTGTCGTGATCCAGTCATGACAACGCTATTCTCAGCCTGCGCTCCAGCTGGGTAATCAACTTTATTTTTTAAAATAATTTATATATTTTATATTCAAACTGAAAACATGATGTGATTAACACTCAAGTCATTCAAGTCATCGTGTCTCAAGTCAAGTCAAGTCCCGAGTCTTTAACTTCCAAGTCCGAGTCAAGTCTCAAGTATTTTATTTTTTGTCAAGTCAAGTCACAAGTCATAAAAATAGCGACTCGAGTCGACTCGAGTCCAAGTCACCAAGTCACAAGTCCCCATGTCTGCCAATCAGAAACGTTGGGGCGGGCTTTACACGATGACGATCGGTCTATCCAATTGCGCCCAGAGGCATTTGAGCGACGTCCGTTGGTGAAGCGCACCAACTTTTAAATGCATTATTATATTCAAATTGCAAACACATGAGGACAGTCTCCATGAAAGACCCACTGGCAGATGAACAGTGCTACTGCATTTCTCTCCGAAACGGTAGGAAATTAAATTAGATTTAATAGAGGATTTTAACTGTGACACGATGATTGACAGGGCAGTTTAAGTGACAGGATGCACGCGACAGATCCGTCCGATAAAGATGACGAAGTAGTATGTCCCAAAGCTTGCCTACTTTTTTGCTACACATTCAAAAGTAAATATCTTTTCTTCACAAAAAGAGTACATACTTTTATGGCGTAGTGTAACTTAGGCGCATTGGGACGCAGCATATGGCTTTACACGATGCCGATCGCTCTGATTGGTTTTAGGTCTAATTGCGCCCAGAGGCATTTGAGCGACGTCCGTTGGTGACGCCCCTTTGGAAATGAGTTATTAATTAAGCTTTGCCAGACCATAACTCAGTTACTACTGAGAATGGTTTGGTTTTAACCAGGCTATGTAAAAGGCCTAAGCTGGATTGATCCTTAATTCTTCATTGTGATTCTGCAATCTTATTTTAACTTCTTTGTTGTAACAAAATTATATAAATTTTTTCCCCCTCAGCTATTGGTGCTGATGGCCTGTGCTGTCAGAGCAGAGAGTTCAAAGAATGGCATGGCTGTCGTTCAACCAAAGGAGTCACAAAAGGTAAGAGAACATCCTTTTTGAGTGTTCTGTCTAAAAACCAAGGGAATCCTGTAAGATTCATTCTTCACTCCTTTTTCTCCAGGGAGGTATTATTATGAAGTGACCTGTCACGATCAGGGGCTGTGTAGGGTGGGCTGGTCTTCTACCCAGGCATCACTGGACTTGGGTATGTTTCAGTGTGACCTCATTACATTGATCTGGTTATAACATAACTTCAGTTATAATATTGTTTGTTATTGTGTGTTTACCCCTCTCTTAGGAACGGATAAATATGGATTTGGCTTCGGAGGAACTGGAAAGAAATCTCACAATAAGCAGTTTGACAGTTATGGAGAGGTAAGGCATAATGAGGGCCTTTGATTTGATACTCAACTTTTAGAGGTTTGACATGATTTATGTATTTTCCAGGAATTCACTATGCACGACACCATCGGATGCTACATAGATGTGGATAAAGGCCATGTGTCATTCTCTAAAAATGGTTAGGTTTGTTTTTATGCCTTTGAGATGTTTTTTATTAAATAAATTAATAACATTTCATATAATTGAGCATGTTGTGTCATACATATGGCATGTTGAAATGTCATTCAGGTCACACTTCTGAACTGGGTCAGTAAGATTATTTTTATTTTATTTATTTATTTATTTATTTTTATTAATGCTTTTATTTAGCAAGGATGGAATAAATTGATTAAAAGTGACATAAGATATTTATAAAGATTTCTATTTCAAATAAATGCTGTTCTTTTGCATTTCTATTAATCAAAGACTCCTGAAAAAAAATGGTTTCCACAATTTTTTTTAAAACTGTTTTCAACATTGATGATAATAATGAGAAATGTTTCTTGAGCACCAAATCAGCATATTAGTCATTATCATGTGATGATAAAATGATGAAAACTCAGCGTTGCCATTACAGGAAAATTATTTTTTTACATTTTTTTTAAATGGAAGTTATTTTAAGTTGTAACAAGCCTTGATGGTGAGCATTAAAATCTTACTGACCCCAAATTTTTAAACTAGTGTACATCTATAAATGTTTTGTATCACAATATTTCTTTGGTACCAGTGTACTATGCAGCCTTTTAATGCAAATGCCACTGTAATTGATTCCTGATTGGCTTTCCCAGGTAATGATCTGGGTTTGGCTTTTGAGATTCCTCCGCAGCTGAAAAACCAGCCCTTCTTCGCCTCCTGTGTGCTGAAGGTATCTGGCATATACACAAATAGCTACTCTTTACATATAATAAACAACCTTCTCGTTGCTACGTAACGTTTCTCTTACACACCAGCTATTCTTAAAATGTGTATTTATGTCAATCAAACACAGAATGCTGAACTGAAATTCAACTTTGGCGATGAACCTTTAAAAAACCAACCTAAAGATGGATATGTGGCCCTGAACCAGGCTTCAGATGGTCATGTGGTCAAATCCAGCCAGACAGGTGAGCTTCAAATCAAATAAATCTCTTACTGCCTGCAGGGCTTGTTTTAATGTTTTCTTGCATTCTGCCTGTCATGTGTTTTTGTCCTCAGGCAGTGCTAAAGTGAGTCAGGTCAAAGCCAGTTCTAACGCCCCCAAAGCTCTCATCATTGAGCCGTCGAAAGAGCTGGCTGAACAAACCCTCAATAATGTCAACCAGTTCAAGAAATACGTTGACAATCCCAAACTAAGGTGAGCTGAGATTGACATCGGAGCTGCAGTGAGTTTGATGGTGATGGTTTGGCGTTAACTGAACATCATGATGTTATTGCAGGGAACTTCTGATAATCGGAGGAGTGGCTGCTAAAGAACAGCTCTCCGTTTTAGAAAGCGGGGTAAGTGTCCAAAGTATACAGTATAGGACTGGGCGGTATATCGAGTTTGTAAGATACAGTACAGGTCAAAAGTTTGGAAACATTACTATTTTTAATGTTTTTGAAAGAAGTTTCTTCTGCTCATCAAGCCTGCATTTATTTGATCAAAAATACAGATTTTTTTTTTAATATTGTCATATATTATTACAATTTAAAATAATTGGTTTTCAATTTATTATACTTTAAATTATCATTTATTTCTGTGATACAAAGCTGAATTTTCAGGATCATTACTCCAGTCTATCACATGATCCTTTAGAAATCATTCTAATATGATGATTCATTATCAAAGTTGGAAACAGTTCTGCTGCTTAATATTTTTTCATAACCTGTGATACTTTTTTAGGATACTTTGATGAATAAAAAGTAAAAAAATAAAATAAAAAAAAGCAAATTTTTTAAAAATAGAAATCTTTTGTAACAACAATATACACTACTGGTCAGTAATTTGGGGTCAGTAATTTTTTTTCTTTCTTTTTTTTGAAATAAATCAATACTTTTATTCAGCAAGGATGTGTTAAATTGATAAAAAGTGATAGTAAAGAAGATTTATATTATTAGAAAATATTTTTTTATTTTGAATAAATGCAGTTCTTTTTAACCTTTTATTCATCAAATATATTAAGCAGCAGAACTGTTTCCAACACTCATAATAAATCTGAATATTAGAATGATTTCTGAAGGATCATGTGACACTAAAGACTGGAGTCATGGTGGTCTCGGACTGAAAAAGGTTGAAGACCCGTCTTAGACCATAACATAAAATTCAAAACATTAGACTATAATACAGTTTAGAACCATTTACAACATTAAACAAAGTTTACAATACTGTGTATCTTCCTGTATGAATACTTTATCACTTCATTGTCCTTTTAGGTTGACATTGTGGTTGGGACCCCAGGAAGACTGGATGATCTCATATCCACAGGAAAGCTGGATCTATCCCAAGTCCGCTTCCTGGTGCTGGATGAGTGTGTATGTTGAACACTTCAGCTTATTTGCAATTCTGCACAGTTTAGCATTAAAGGAATAGGAGTTCTGTTGACAGCATTCATGGCATGCTGTTGATTTCACTGTAAATAATTTTGACTTGTAACTAAAATTGAATGTGATGTTTTAATAAAAACCAGTATAACTGTTTACCATCATCAAGATTATAAGTTAAATTTAGCTTAAAGGGATGCTCCACTTTTTTTGGAAATAGGCTCATTTTACAACTCCCCCAGAGTTAAACAGTTGAGTTTTACCGTTTTCGAATCCATTCAGCCGATCTCCGGGTCTGGCGGTACCACTTTTAGCATAGCTTAGCATAGATCATTGAATCGGACAGGACCATTAGCATCTCTCTCAAAAAATGACCAAAGAGTTTCGATATTTTTCCTATTTAAAACTTGACTCTTCTGTAGTTACATCGTGTACTAAGACCGACGGAAAATGTAAAGTTGCGAGTCCAGCAGGCGTAATGATATGACGCAGCGCCTGAAAATAGTCCCCAGCTCGGTAACTTCCAACGTGACCGGGACTAAGTTTGTCTAACCTATTAGACCTATTTTCAGGCGCTGCGTCATATCATTACGCCTGCTGGACTCATGGTACGGCAGCAAAGTTTCTTGATTATTACGCAGGAATGAGAGTATAGATCCTAGCCATATCAGCCTAAAAAATCGCAACTTTACATTTTCCGTCGGTCTTAGTACACGATGTAACTACAGAAGAGTCAAGTTTTAAATAGGAAAAATATCGAAACTCTTTGGTCATTTTTTTGAGAGAGATGCTAATGGTCCTGTCCGATTCAATGATCTATGCTAAGCTATGCTAAAAGTGGTACCGCCAGACCCGGAGATCGGCTGAATGGATTCGAAAACGGTAAGACTCAACTGTTTAACTCTGGGGGAGTTGTAAAATGAGCCTATTTCCAAAAAAAGTGGAGCATCCCTTTAACATATGGGAAAGTGTACAAAATAAATGCTTTTATTCTGGTTTAATGAATGTGTTCAGGATGGACTTCTCTCAGCTGGCTACACAGACTTTATCATGAGGGTCTACAACCAGATCCCTCAGGTGACCTCAGACGGCAAGAGACTACAGGTGAGCAAAGCTCTGATATCTGTTTCCCATGAATATGCATTAGAGTTGTTCATAAATGACGCACGTGTGTTTTGTAGGTGATCGTTTGCTCTGCCACGCTGCACTCATTCGATGTAAAGAAGCTCTCAGAGAAGATCATGCATTTCCCCACATGGGTGGATCTGAAAGGAGAAGATTCGGTACCAGAAACGGTCCATCACGTGGTGGTGCCAGTCAACCCAAAAAATGACAGGCTTTGGGAGAAACTGGGAAAGAACCACATCAGGGTACATATGCAGCAAACATCTCACTTCATCATGCCTTTGCCTATACAGACCCTTTCCAAAAAATTAGAATATCATGGAAAAGTTTATTTATTTCCATAATTCCATTCAAAACGTTAAACTTTCATAGATTATAGATTCAGGGCCCACAACTTAAACGATTTCAAGTATTTAGTTGTTTATTTGTACATAATTTGGGCTTCCAACTCATAAAACCCACGAAAACAGGATTTCAAAAAATTAGAATATTACATGAAATCACACAGTAATTACACAGTGATACCATGGTCATTGAACCAGGTTTTGGTTCTTTTGGCAGTGTGTGCAGGTGCAAATCCTGCTGGAAAATGAAGTCAGCATCTCCATAAAGCTTGTCTGCTGAAGGAAGCATGAAGTGCTCTGGAAATGTCCTGGTAGACGGCTGTGTTGAGTGGACAGCACAGTGGACCAACACCAGCCGATGACATGGCTCCCCAAACCAACACAGACTGTGGAAACTTCACACTGGACTTCAAGCATCTTGGATTGTGTGCCTCTCCATTCTTCCTCCAGACTCTGGGACCTTGGTTTCCAAATGAGATGCAAAATTTGCTCTCATCAGAAAAGAGGACTTTGGTCCACTGTGCTTTATTAAATCCAGAGTCAACGCAGCCGTCTACCAGGACATTTTCAGAGCACTTCATGCTTCCTTCAGCAGACAAGCTTTATGGAGATGCTTCCTTCATTTTCCAGCAGGATTTGCACCTGCACACACTGCCAAAAGAACCAAAACCTGGTTCAATGACCATGGTATCACTGTGTAATTACTGTGTGATTTCATGTAATATTCTAATTTTTTGAAATCCTGTTTTCGTGGGTTTTATGAGCTGGAAGCCCAAATTATGTACAAATAAACAACTAAATACTTGAAATCGTTTAAGTTGTGGGCCCTGAATCTATAATCTATGGAAGTTTAACGTTTTGAATGAAATTATGGAAATAAATAAACTTTTCCATGATATTCACATTTTTTGGAAAG
This sequence comes from Abramis brama, assembly GCF_963993115.1. Classification (NCBI taxonomy): domain Eukaryota; kingdom Metazoa; phylum Chordata; class Actinopteri; order Cypriniformes; family Leuciscidae; genus Abramis; species Abramis brama. The sequence continues at coordinate 4,394,974 of NC_139980.1, read as the reverse complement.
GGTCTGTATGTACAAAAAGTCTAAATCAGTGAGGTTGTGTCTTCCCAGACGGATGAAGTTCATGCCAAGGATGACACGCGACCTGGAGCCAACACCGCAGGTATGAATCTTCCAGAAATATATGAATGCTTCCATGCTCGTATTATCAATTGTGAACATTTCAAAAGGACCTTGACTTGGTCTGATATAAAGGTCTTGCAGTGAATCATTTTTATATGGCTTTATCAGAGATGTGGTCAGAGGCCATTAAGATTCTGAAGGGAGAGTATGCGATCAGAGCCATTAAGGAGCATAAGATGGATCAGGCCATCATCTTCTGCAGGACAAAGATCGACTGCGACAATATGGAGCAGCACTTCATCAAGCAGGGAGGAGGTGAGGCGGGCTTTTAGTCGAACAGCCATTATATCCAATCACATCTGGATGCAAACATTTGGCTTTTACTACAGGGCCAGACAAGAAAGGACACCAGTTTTCTTGTGTCTGTCTTCATGGTGACAGGAAACCAAATGAGCGCAAATATAACCTGGAGCGATTCAAGGTAAAGAAGAAAATGAATAAATCGTGCCATTGAATAACTTTAGTCACTTCTTATAAAAGTATTCTTTTATCATCCTCACTTTAGAAACAGGAAGTGAAGTTTCTGATTTGCACAGATGTGGCTGCTAGAGGAATCGATATCCGTGGTGTTCCTTATGGTAAGAATTTCTCTGTTTACGTTTCCTATAACTAGTATACGGAATGATTTTTAATTATCATTGTTTTTTGCCACAATAATAACTTTTAGTAATGTACAGTACAGGTCAAAACTTTGGAAACATTACGTTTTTTTTATATTTTTGAAAGAAGTCTCTAATGCTTATCAAGACTGCGTTTATTTGATCAAAAATACAGAAAAAAACTGTAATATTGTGAAATATTATTACAACTTAAAATAATAGTTTTCTATTTGAATATACTTTAAAAAATTATTTATTCCTGTGATGCAAAGCTGAATTTTCTGGATCATTACTCCAGTCTTCAGTGTCACATGTGACATCCAGTCTATCACATGATCCTTTAGAAATCATTCTAATATTCTGATTTATTATGAGTGTTGGAAACAGTTCTGCTGCCTAATATATTTGATGAATGAAAGGTTAAAAAGAACTGCATTTATTCAAAATAAAAAAAAATATTTTCTAATAATATAAATCTTCTTTACTATCACTTTTTATCAATTTAACACATCCTTGCTGAATGAAAGTATTGATTTATTTCAAAAAAAGAAAGAAAAAAAATTACTGACCCCAAATTACTGACCAGTAGTGTATATTGTTGTTACAAAAGATTTCTATTTTTAGAATTATTTTTTTTTACTTTTTATTCATCAAAGTATCCTAAAAAAGTATCACAGGTTATGAAAAAATATTAAGCAGCAGAACTGTTTCCAACTTTGATAATGAATCATCATATTAGAATGATTTCTAAAGGATCATGTGATAGACTGGAGTAATGATCCTGAAAATTCAGCTTTGCATCACAGAAATAAATGATAATTTAAAGTATAATAAATTGAAAACCAATTATTTGAAATTGTAATAATATATCACAATATTACATTTTTTTCTGTATTTTTGATCAAATAAATGCAGGCTTGATGAGCAGAAGAAACTTCTTTCAAAAACATTAAAAATAGTAATGTTTCCAAACTTTTGACCTGTACTGTATATATTTTTTAATATTAATTATTTAATGTTTATTTACTATATTTAATAAAAACAAAAATAAAGAATTATTATTATTATTATTATTATTATAATTTAATTTGGTTTATTATTAAATAAAACATCATTAATTAATATTCATTTATAAATAGATGAATATACTATTAATATTCATGCCAGTTTAATTTACAAAATGATTGCAATTGTTTAACTGTCAAGTTAAAATGCTATGCTTAATTTATGCAAAAAACAAATGCATAGCCCATGAACAGTTGTTTTCTGTTAATTGCACAGAGTTGTTGAGTGCCGTTTAACAAATCCAGCAACGTGCCTTTTATTAATAGACCTGTTGTTAAGAATTGTTAAAAATTCAATCAAGCCTATCTGAAATGAATTCAGAAAGGGATAATTGCAATATTGCGTTGTGTTTTGCAGTGATAAACGTGACTCTGCCAGATGAGAAGCAGAACTATGTTCACCGCATTGGAAGAGTTGGCAGAGCGGACAGGTGACGGCCAGCGTTTGTCTTGTTTCATTACGTGTAGATTGCGATCTGTCAGTGTTTGTGTGAATGTTTGTGATGTCCCTACAGGATGGGTTTGGCTATATCCCTGGTTGCAATGGAGAAAGAGAAAGTAAGTAGGAAGTGCAGGAGAACCGGTGTAAAAGTATAAATGTATTTTGTTTGTGTGTATGTTGTTAATTGTGTGTGTGTGTGTGTGTGTGTGGTGCACACAGGTGTGGTACCACGTTTGTGCCAGCAGAGGGAAAGGCTGCTATAACACCAAACTCAAAGAGAACGGAGGATGCACTATTTGGTACAACGAGAAAGAGGTGAGAACTGCATTTGCATGACATTAAAGGGATAGTTCACTTTGAAATAAAATTTTGGTATGTTTTAGCTTACCTCAAGGGCATCCAAGATGTAGGTGTCTTTGTTTCCGCAGTAGTTTAAATTTTGATATTTTTAGGTCAAACCGTTCTTGTCTGTCAGTCATATAATGCAGGTCTATGGTCACCACCTCAAAGAGCATGCACAGAGAAGTCCAAATTAAACAATTCCCCATCGTAAGTACACATTGATGGCCTAAGACACGAAACGAGCGGTTTGTGTGAGAAAACGAACAGTATTTATATCGTTTTTACCTCTACACAACCACGTCCAAGTGATCTGAGGGCGCGCGCGCTTCCTGGTGTGTGACGTGTGCGCGCGTTCTGGCTTAGTCTGCGCAAGCGCCGGAAAGTGTACAAGAGGTAAAAACGATATAAATACTGTTCGTTTTCTCACACAAACCGCTCGTTTCGTGTCTTAGGCCATCAATGTGTACTTACGATGGGGAATTGTTTCATTTGGACTTCTCTGTGCATGCTCTTTGAGGTGGTGACCATAGACCTGCATTATATGACTGGCAAACAAGAACGGTTTGACCTAAAAATATCAAAATTGAAACTGCTGCGGAAACAAAGACACCTACATCTTGGATGCCCTTGAGGTAAGCTAAAACATACCAAAATTTAATTTCAAAGTGAACTATCCCTTTAACAATATTCTAACTTATTTTATCCTTATTCTTATTGTGCTTCTGTTTTAGTTGTTGTCAGAAGTCGAGGAGCATCTGAAATGTACCATTACTCAGTGTGAACCTGACATCAAAGTTCCTGTTGATGAATTTGACGGCAAAGTGACGTACGGGCAGCGAAGGGCTACCGGGGGTGAGTGTTTTCAGATGTCCTGTTTGTAGGCCATTCACGTTGTATCTCTATCACTCATCTCCATATCTATTCCCACACCCCAGGTGGTCTCTATAAGGGCCATGTGGATATATTGGCCCCGACCGTACAGGAACTGGCCAACCTGGAGAGAGAGGCACAAACTTCCTTCCTTCAGCTCAGCTATCTACCCAACCAGCTCTTTAAAGCATTCTAGAAACACACTCGCATACGTCACGCTCAAATAATGAAGACGCTAGAGGACAAGAATGTTTGTCACTAACTTTACATAATAAATGTATTTAATTTCTGGTTCATGTGGTTTGAATGCAAATTTGAAATTTGCTTGTGCTATTATTTACTTTGATCAATTGATTGTTTTCAATTGATTTTCTTTAATATTTTAAGCATTGAAGAAATGTAAAAATTGGTTTTGTTTTTCCAAAGCATTGATAATAATGCAAGTGGTCAACCTGAAATAAATGAAAAGAGCATAATGCTTCTGTTTTCTTCAGTTATTGTGTTTACAACATATAAGCAGAGCTCATCTTTATAGTATTTGAGAAAACTCCGGTGAAATTTACATTTAATCAAATGGAAAGAGGCAGTCGATGGAAAATGTTCTCTTTTTTTACTAAAAATATCTAAAAAATATTATTTAAATATTGTTTTCATATAATTAGAGCTAAACAATCTATTATGAATGTATTATTTATACTATAGGCTATACGTACGCCAAATAACGTACGCCAAATAACAAGCACATGAAAAAAATTAAACAGATTTTTTCAAATAATGTTTAAAAATGCTGAATATTTTTTTGTTTATATTAAATGTATATGATTATGTAATCTATAGGGTTTCTTGCCTAATAATCAACAGAATTTCTATGCTCCAGTACCTCATACTAACACTAGATGGCGGGCTTGTCCTAATGAAGAGATGTCCACTCTCTCAGAACTGCTGAGACGTCCATTGTAGGGTTCATGTCATAAGCACTACTTTATTTATAGCAGAGCAAAGTCCAAAAGAGGGCAATGAAGTTAAACGTCATTAATAATCTAAAATTGCATCACTGTACTCGCAGTAATCCAACACGCATGTGTTATTGCAGACTCCTGTTTAAACTCAAAATCACACACACAGGAGGACATCTCTCTGTAATTATACCCAAACTAACAGCACTGCTCGTAAACAACCCTGCATTTTAAACTAATCCACACCAGACCACACACACACACCTCAACTTACATTCCTACCCTAAATTCGATTACATAATATGGTTACTTATGGATTCATACAACAGATGGGACATCACAGAGCCCGTCGGTACATAAGCACTCTGATCAAGTTCCTGACCATAATACTATAATACTCAACCTCTGTCCTAAACCAGGACCAACGTATCAAGAGTGAGATGTTTAAAAGTTTCTATTTATCTTTTTTTTTCTCTGTACTTCTCTTTTCATGTTATGTAACTGCAGTAGCTCTGTATATATATATATATATGTGTGTGTGTGTGTGTGTGTATGTTTCCACTCCCAAGCTTCTTTGGGAGCAAATGGTTTCCAGCTGCCAGAGCCAGTCTTACTTCCAATGGTGAAACGGTGACACTATACGTTTGTCCGCCTTTTGCTCACTTCCTAAACCCTGCAGACTCACACTTAACCCATTCAACATGCTTCTCGACAGACTAATGACACATTTCAGACAGATAATATTGCATTTTTCTCATGTCTGAAGGCCATTTTCTTCACATAAATGGTGAAAAGGTGCAGAAAGAACAAAGATTAGACAATGTAAAAATGTAACCAGGGGCCCACAGCGAGATTAAAAGCAGGTCCAGATGGAATCTTCTCTTTTTTGTGCTAAAAATCTGTGGGATTGATTTAAATGTGTTAAACAGAGCTACTGGCCTGCATCCTAATGTTCAGATTAGTTGAAAGCTGCGTCCAAATATACTTCCATACTATATAGTAGGCAAAAAACAGTATATGAGCCGAATTCATAATATTCATGAACAGTATTCATAAAAGAGTGGGCTAAAAGTACCCGGATGACCCATTACTTCCCATGGGATTCTGAAGTGTGCCGTCGATAGACACTTTTCTGTTCCATGAGGCCAAAAGAGGATTTGTGAATGGCAGTGAGGAGATGCAATTTAGTCCAGTCGTTTTATGAAAAAAGGTTGAACAAATTGCAACAGAAGCAAACTCAACTGATTTTGCATCCTGAGTAAGGAAACAAAAGTCCTGAATAATCCCATTAGGGGAAAGTTTCGAAAAAGACCCAAATATATCCTATTCAAATACCACAACAGATCTAAACATTGGGTATAGCCAGGGGAAAATGTCTTGTTGAATCTTGTTGACACATAACAGTAAAATACTTAATGTTAAGGTCTGAATGGAGCCCATTTAGGCTCCCCATGAACATTAATACGTAGAGCCAGGAAGAAGTACTTTAAACCAGCCTTTATTCATTATTATTGCAGAGATGGGGTTTTGGGCTGGGCCCGTGGGACTGTTTCTGGGGATTCACTTTTTATTTTGCCTGCCTTTTGTCTTCTGCATTCTCCTTACCATTGTCTCCTGTTCTTCCCTCAGACTCGTCCCCCAGAAACAGTCCCACAGACCCAGCCCCAAACCCAATCTCTGCAATATTAATAAAGGCTGGTTTAAAGTACTTCTTCCTGACATTTTCACCTGGCTATACCCAATGTTTAGATCTGTTGTGGTATTTATGCAAATTAGCACATACGTAATTAGATTATGCACCGTTTGTCCATGTTAACAAACAATTTAAAAAAACATGTAATACATTTTTTGTTTGTCTTGATGCAAGTAATCAACTCAGTCATTTTCATGGTGATATCTAAAGGTTAAAATTTTTACCCTATTCACGTAAGAAAAAGAATGAATAGGCTATATTTGGGTCTTTTTCGAAACTTTCCCCTAATGGGATTCTTCGGGGCTTTTTTTCCTTATTCAGACATATTGAGGATACAAAATCAGTTGAGTTTGCTTCTGTTGCAATTTGTTCAAGGTTGACCCCCATTTTGGCTTAAAATGACTGGACTAATTGACGCCATAGTGGATGTAGTACGTCCGAATTTCATTCATAGTACACACATTCATTCTATATACATTGTAATTTTTCAACAGTCACAAACTAAATTTAAAACTAAATGTAGTACCTGCTATACAGTATGCCAATTTGGACGCAGTGCAAACATGAGCACACAAGGGGCGGGGCTTGTGGAAATTTGTGATTGACAGCAGGCGTTCAGGTTGAAAATGTTGAGTCAAACAGCTCCATAAGTTCAGTCACATTCCAGGAAGCTGTTAACGGTAAACTCTCCACCTTTCTTTACCCAGTTTTGACTGTTTTGAGGGATTTATGTTGGAGCGACGGATTACAGTTAAAAAAAAAAAAAGACAGGAAATCCCGCCCACACAGCCATAGGGCATTTCCTCTGCACCTGGTAATGAGAAATGCCCCTGTGGCAGGTAACAGACATCAGATATGTTCAGAGTGAGAGCTAGTGTCTTGACTCATTTTATTTTACAGCATATCTGGTGTACAAAAAACACATTATATATTCAAAATTGGGCCAACAAGTAAAAGGTTCTCCCACAGTTCTCCTCCTCCCTCATACTTGCTGTATCAAACACACTGTGGTACATGTGTGAGTGATGTCTTGGTTATGCTGAACCAAATACCTGAGGAAAAAATGGCTTCTTGAGTTACAGCATGCCTCGATGATGCACGTTTCTCGGTCTGCAAAAGCAGATTTTCACACAGTGTAGAGACGGGAGCAGATAAAGGACACCGGAAGTGCTATCCTCTAATGGGAATTGTTATGATTTAGCTACTGTAATCATGATTGACTATGACCCTTAACAGTTGTAATGTGTTACACTCCTGTATGTGTGTGTGAACTCTCAGACTCACCCCTGAGGCTAAAGGAAAGGTGCACTGAATCAATCTGACAGCATGAGTCACTGCTAAAGACACTTTTCACACACACACACACACACACACACACACACACACACACACACCACATAAACTGTTACTAAGAGCACAGTCTAAAAGTTTGGGGTCAGTTTCTTTTTTTAAATTATTACTTTTATTGCACAAGGAAACAATATATTTAACACAAGTGACAGTAAAGACATTTATAATGTTACAAAAATAAATACAGTTCTTTTGAACTTTCTATTCATCAAAGAATCCTGAAAAAAAAAAACACAAAAAAACGGAAAAAAACCCCCCGGCACAATTGTTTTCAACATTAATAATAAAAATATGTTTCTTGAGAACAAAATCAGCATATTAGAAGGATCATGTGACACTGAAGACTGGAGTAATGATGCTGAAAATTCAGCTTTGCCTTCACAACAACAAGGGGGAAGAGGAGGAAGGGAGGAGGAAGAGGAAGAGAGGAGGAGGAGAGGAGGAAGAGGAGGAGGAGGAGGAGAGGAGGAGGAGGAGGAGGAGGAGGAGAGGAGGAGGAGGAGGAGGAGGAGGAGGAGGAGGAGGAGGAGGAGGAGGAAGAGAAGGAGGAGAAAGGGGTGTGAATACTCATAAATGCCGAAGTCTTGAACTGTGCCCACATTAAACGGGACAGTCAGAGTTTAGTTTGTCACTAATGAATGGTTTATCTCATTTCTCTCCATCTCTCCCTCTCTCTTTCTCCCTTTTCCATACCCATGGGTGACATTCACAAATGTGCTTTGATCCGCTGCCAGACGGCACAAAGCGCACTCCAGGGAGAGGAGAGAAAGAAGGGAAGGGAAAGGAGGAGAGAGCGAGGAGGAGTAAATGGATTTCAGTTACTGTAAGTCTTTAAGAGCTCCAGATCCCTCAGGGATCTCTGGAAAAACTGCAACCCAAAGCCTAACCCCACCTGACTGAGACTTTCCTTATATGTTACTCACACAATAACCGCTACTCTACTCAACTACCCATTCATATTCCCTGTCTAGGCGGACACCGTTTCAGAGAGCTTGTGAAAAAGTTGATTTAGTGCTTTAAGAACATTCCTTTGACTCATCACTCTGTGTCGCTGAGGATGACCCTAAACCCAGCGTGAACTTTGACCCCTCACCCGAACCCTCCCTGGACGACCCGCTCAGAGCACTGTGACCGTCCGGCGGAGCGGACTCGCACTCATCCGTCTAACCATCTGTCTGTTTCTGCACTGTCGTCTATCGCTTCTCAAAGGCCGAGTCTCATCCATCAGCCTGAGGATTCCTTCTCTGCCAGTCCTGAACTCACTCTTTCTCTGACCTCTCATTCAATCCCTCATTCACTTCTGTTTGTGTCCTCTGTCTCCATTGATGCGATGCCGCTGCCTCTTGTTTGACTTTACTTGATCAGTTAGTTAGGTTGCTTACTGCGTGCCTTATGACTGCTAAAAATAAGTTTCCTGATTGAGCTTATAAGGCCTGTTCATACCAAGTGCAATAAAACACATTTTTAGATGCATGTTCATTTTTGTGCCTTGCTTTGTAAAGAAAATGTAACATTTGCTGAAAAAAAAAAAAAAAAAAAAATAGTAAGTATATAGTAAAATAGTATAGTAAGTAATATTTTTAAAATAATTTTACAATATATTTTACAACAAATAATACATTTTAATATTACTTTTTTAATTGTAATAATATTTGTATTTTTTTAATAATAAAATACATTTTACAATAAATAATAATAAATAACATATACAGTACAGGTAAAAAAAATACAGAAAAAAATAATATTGAATATTAATATAAAAAATAATATATAAAAAAGTAATATTGTGATATATTATTACAATTTAAAATAATTGGTTTTCAATTTATTATACTTTAAATTATCATTTATTTCTGTGATACAAAGCTGAATTTTCAGGATCATTACTCCAGTCTATCACATGATCCTTTAGAAATCATTCTAATATGATGATTCATTATCAAAGTTGGAAACAGTTCTGCTGCTTAATATTTTTTCATAACCTGTGATACTTTTTTAGGATACTTTGATGAATAAAAAGTAAAAAAAAAAAATCTAAAAATAGAAATCTTCAACAATATACACTACTGGTCAGTAATTTTTTTTCTTTCTTTTTTTGAAATAAATCAATACTTTTATTCAGCAAGGATGATAGTAAGTGATAGTAAAGAAGATTTATATTATTAGAAAATATATTTTTATTTTGAATAAATGCAGTTCTTTTTAACCTTTTATTCATCAAATATATTAGGCAGCAGAACTGTTTCCAACACTCATAATAAATCAGAATATTAGAATGATTTCTAAAGGATCATGTGATAGACTGGATGTCACATGTGACACTGAAGACTGGAGTAATGATGCTGAAAATTCAGCTTTGCATCACAGGAATAAATTATTTTTTAAAGTATATTCAAATAGAAAACTATTATTTTAAGTTGTAATAATATTTCACAATATTACAGTTTTTTTTCTGTATTTTTGATCAAATAAACGCAGCCTTGATAAGCATTAGAGACTTCTTTCAAAAATATAAAAAAACCTAATATTTCCAAACTTTTGACCTGTACTGTACATTTAAACTTTAAAATTATTACTTTATTTTAATTCTAATATTAAAAAAAATACATTTACAATATTTTGTGTTGGGTCAGAGAAAATTGACTGGGCAAGTAGAAATCTAAAGCTATAAAACGGCTTTTTTTTATTTTACTGTTGAGCTCTGGAAAGAAAAAGAAAAAGAAAAAAAATGCTGAAAGGCAGAATTAGTGAAACAGGCTTTTAATCACTAAATGTTTTGTTGTTTATTTCTGGAAAGAAAGGGTCCATTCCTTTTTAATAAACAAAAATAAATAAATAAAATCTTTAGTTATTCACTAACATTGAATGGAAAATAGCAGCATGAACATCCAACCTAAAACACTGTTTGTGATGTACAACAGAAAAACACTCAAAAGAGTTCAGAATGACACGAAAGTGAGCAGATAACAGAACTGTGAACTATCTATTTAAATACTGCTATAGGATCCTTGCATTCACTTTATATAATGCGATACACAGCAAGTGAAACGAAAAGTGTTAAGGCAGGTTGCACAACCCACCCACCCACACACACACACACACACACACACACACACACACCTAGACAACTCAATACCTTGTCTCTGATTTCACCCAGAACATATTGCTCCACTGCCTCATCTGTCAGTGGTGGGATGGAGAGATGACTGGCGCCTAAATCATAGCAGCTGTGTCTGCAGTGAACGGCCCCGTCCCGTGCTCATTAACGGCAGGAGCCCCCATATCTCACTCACTGCCGCTCGCCGGTCCCCTGACGCCCACTGCGGTTAGATGATACCTGCACTACGCTTTACTGGTGGTAACTGGATGAGGAGAGAGTTTAAGTGAAAGAAGAACTGCAGAGTCTAGACTGAACAATGAGCACAAATTGAGCATGTTATAACATTAGGGTTGTGAACACTATGAACGGGACACATCCCGACAGGAATCTCCTGAGAAATCACAGCTGGTTCTGTGACAGCCTAGGACTTTATATTTTAATGTACTATAGTCTAAATAGTTGTAAATAACTAAATATTAACTTAGTATAGTCTACATATACATGTCTAAACACATTTTGAAAATCTAGATTGGTGTGTTTTTGTAATAAGAAAAAAAAAAGCTTAAATATATAAATTGAAATATCAATACTAATTAAATAAATAGCCTATAAAAATATTACAGATGAAATGTAAAAAAATATACATTAAAAATAAATTAGCTTAAATTAATAAAAAAATTAGGCTAAGCTAGTATGGGACCCAAGTTTTGCTTTAGTTATTGATACATTTTTATTGCCCATAATTCAATTAAGAAGATTAGCAAAAATAGATAAATATTTAAAAGAAAAAAATAGAAAATAAAATAGATAAAATATTTTTTTTTAAATAAATAGAAATATCAAACATTAAATAAATATCAAAATATAACTAGATTAAAAAGTTCGTCGAGACAAACTTTAAGTTGGCTTGAGAAAGTTTGGACTGGAAAGTTTGAAGTTTAATTTAGTTTAAAGTTTAAAGTAGTTTGAAGTTTAATTTAGTTTAAAGTTTAAAGTAGTTTGAAGTTTTTAGTTTAAAGTTTAAATTAGTTTGAAGTTTAAAGTAGTTTAAAGTTTGAAGTAGTTTAAAGTTAAAAAGTTGCTAGGGTGTTTCTAGTGGGTTGCTAAGGTGTTCTGGGTGATTGCTAGGTGGTAGCTGGGGTATTCTGGATGGTTGCTAGGCGGTTGCTAGGGTGTTCTGGGTGGTTGCTATGGTGTTGCTAGGTGGTTGCTAGGGTATTCTGGGTGGTTGCTAGGTGGTTGCTAGGGTGTTGCTAAGTGGTTGCTAGGGTATTTTAGGTGGTTACTAGGGTGTTGCTAGGCGGTTCTGGGTGGTTGCTATGGTGTTGCTAGGCGGTTGCTAGGGTGTTCTGGGTGGTTGCTAGGCGGTTGCTAGGGTGTTCTGGGTGGTTGCTAGGCGGTTGCTAGGGTGTTCTGGGTGGTTGCTATGGTGTTGCTAGGCGGTTGCTAGGCGGTTGCTAGGGTGTTCTGGGTGGTTGCTATGGTGTTGCTAGGCGGTTGCTAGGGTATTCTGGGTGGTTGCTAGGCGGTTGCTAGGGTGTTCTGGGCGGTTGCTATGCTGTTGCTAGGCGGTTGCCAGGGTATTCTGGGTGGTTGCTAGGCGGTTGCTAGGGTGTTTTGGGTGGTTGCTAGGCAGTTGCTAGGGTGTTCTGGGTGGTTGCTATGGTGTTGCTAAGCGGTTGCTAGGGTGTTCTGGGTGGTTGCTAGGGTGTTCTGGGTGGTTGCTATGATGTTGCTAGGTGGTTGCTAGGGTGTTTTGATGGTTGCTAGGCGGTTGCTAGGGTGTTCTGGGTGGTTGCTATGGTGTTGCTAGGCGGTTGCTAGGGTGTTCTGGGTGGTTGCTAGGGTGTTGCTAGGTGGTTGCTAGGGTGTTCTGGGTGGTTGCTATGATGTTGCTAGGCGGTTGCTAGGGTGTTCTGGGTGGTTGCTATGATGTTGCTAGGCGGTTGCTAGGGTATTCTAGGTGGTTGCTAGGATGTTGCTAGGGTGTTTTGGTGGTTGCTAGGGTGTTGCTAGGCGGTTGCTAGGTTGTTCTGGGTGGTTGCTATGCTGTTGCTAGGTGGTTGCTAGGGTGTTTTGGTGGTTGCTATGGTGTTGCTAGGGTATTCTGGGTGGTTGCTAGGGTGTTGCTAGGGTGTTCTGGGTGGTTGCTATGGTGTTACTAGGTGGTTGGTAGTTGTCACAGATGGTTACTATGGAGTTTTTATAGTTCTTAGCATGATCTTGGCATGATTTAGCATTTAACTAATTGCTATTAGCATGTAGCTATTCACTGCTAGCATGTGTAGCATGTTGGAAGTGCTGTTTGCTAGCATGAGTCAAAAGAGCCAAACCTCATCTCTATACGATGTTCTGATACAGAGATATAGGTCTTGCAAAACGGAGAACAAAACGGAGAACCCAGAACTTCGGAAACTCAGGGCTTGAACACAAGGGTTAATCAAGGTAAAGCAGAACAGGACTGAACTGATCAACAACTACAGGGAACTGTAATGCAGGAAAAACAGGAACAGAGCACAGTGAAAACTAAACTGGCAACACGTTACATGTGCTACTGGTTAGTGTATATTTCCCATCAATTCCATTATTTGATTGTTTTTGATACACTAACTTTGGTACACTGTAAAAAATTTCTAACCCTCCCAAATCAAAAATTTTAATTAAATTTTTCAATTGGCCCAAGTGAAATTCTTGTTGCAATAGTCTGTTAACATCGGCTCAATGAGAAATAATACGTCAGACTAATTGAAAAATTTAGATGTTATCGGTCACTTGAAATTTTTGACTTGGGGATGTAATTTTTTTTTACAGTGTAACAGAATGAAATAATTGAGCTTGATGAATATTCAACACTGTCCCCTGTACTGACAAACATTAACTCGCTCTCTGTCAGATCCACAAAGCTGTGTGTGTGTGTGTGTGTAGGACTTAATTGATGTCAAAGCAGCTCTCCCTAACGGGACACTGGTGGATTTTCTGCTTTATTATTTCTTTGCCTCTATCCTCGACTCTGGGTTTAGGGTGACATTGGTCCGGACAGTAATTCGCTTTTTCCCTATGAGCATTCAGACACAAAAACTCATACGGCAAAAAAAAAAAAAAAAAACCTAGCTAGTCAGTTACAGTAATTCACACACACATTATCTGGTTTGTCCTGATAAAAAAAAAAAAAAAAAAACCCAACAGCATCTGAGGACAAGTACAGACACGCAGGTTTACACGAGCTGAACCTTTATGTGCCAACCGTCAGAGTGAAAGAATCCTGATTAAACATGTCTCACATCCACGCAGCTTTCAAGAGGAGAACGTACGACACAAACCACACAGGAGTGGAGACTCAAGCCAACCAAAGCTGCAGACAGCATCAGATGTCCCGTTGACTGATAGTGGACCGTGACTGTGTGAAGACATGCTAGTCTTTATGGTCCTGCATCTATAATGTGTTCAGTTCATCAGTCACTTGCTCCCAGTTTTAACTGTCAAATTTACATGACAAAAAATTTACATTTATATTATTTGCATACAGATATATAAAACAGGGCAAAATAACATGTAATACGCAAAATAATAATAAAAGGGAAAAGATATGGTCTCTCTATACTTAACAGTGTTAATCTCCCCAACAAAATTACCAGAGACACTTTTGTTGAAGGGCTTTTTTTATTTCTTAATGAAAAAAAAAAGAGATGCATTGACGTAACAATCTGAGTAAAACATATGAGTAAAATATGACATATATAATATTTAATTAATAAGAATTAAAAATAACTTTATCTATAATAATTGTTATTGATAAGTCATGCAATTTTTAAAATGTTTTTTGAAGCCTCATGTTCCCCAAGGCTGCATTTATTTGATCAAAGATACAGTAAAATCTGTAATATTGTGAAATATTATTACAAATTAAAATAACTTTTCTATTGTAATTCATTTTTTAAATGTAATTTATTTATGTGATGGCAAAGCTGAATTTTCAAAAGTCATTCGAAAATGCTGATTTGCTGCTCAAGAAACATTATTATTATCAATGTTGAAAACTTGGCTTAATATTTTTATGAAAAAATGTGATACGTTTTTCAGAATGAAAACGAACATAAAGTTCAAAAGAATGGCAAATCCTTTGTACCATAACAAATTTACTGTCACTTTTGATCAATTTAATACATCCTATCTGATTAAAGTTATTAATTTATAAAAAAATAAAAAAAATCTTACTGACATTAAACTTTTGATATATATTAGATTATGTAACCATGTCCACAACCTAAAATCCTTTTTATCAACTAAAACTGTGTGCTATTTCATTCAGAGTGAAATGATTATGAATGAATAATGAATATGACAATGACTGACTGTAAAAATGAACTCTAACAGTTTTCTGCGTACATGTTGGTCATGTGTGGCTCTGATAGGAAGGACCATTAGATAATTCCTGATATGCTACCCACATAATCCCTCTTTCTCAATCTCTCTCTCTCTCAATCCCTGACTCATCTTTCACATTCCTTGTGCATTCCAGCAGGATTAGCTGATCCCGCCAGTACAGACCTCATTCATGCAGAGAGAGACAAAGAGAACGTGTCTGTGTGGGAGAAAGAGCGAGACTGCTTTTTCTTTTTTTTCTTTTTCTTTTTCTTTTTTTTTTTGAAGGAAAGGGGTTTTCTGCCCCAAACCATTCCTCCCCTCCGACCGAACAGTGCATTGTGCAGTCCAGCACGAGTTCTCAGGAGCGCAACCTGTCAAACGACTGAAGAAAACACACACTTGAAGGATGATGTTGGACTTCTGGCATCCCATGTTTCATGCGTTCTATAGTATTGCACAGCAAAATAACTCCAACACAGCATTATCAAACAGAACACACCATCACAGAAGATCCTCCCACTACACACACACACACACACACAATCACACAACAAACAAACCTGTGGCTCACTGTTCAAAGGCATTCCATGTATTGATCCAGTCTATCAGCGCTTGAATAATGGAGCAGAAAGAGAAAGAGATAAAGCTTGTTTATACTGCTTTCTCTCATTTGTCTCAGTCCACGGTACAACAGACCGTGTGTTGAGGAACAATTCAGACAGTCTTCGGACTGAATGCTTTCACACATCAGCTTCTGAAGCCTCAGAAATCACACATCTTGAATATTTGGTAACTAAATTCTAGCTAAATATTAGTGAAAGACAACTCTTTTCTGATACGGTCTAACAAGAGAGTGAAAGAGAGAAAGAGAAGGTATTTGGGTACATGAGAAAAAAAGAGACAGGAAAATGGACCGGATGACAGAGAGAAGTTCATTGAGTTGAGGGTCAATCTAAGGGCAGTGTCTAAATGCTGATTGGTTCAGACCGTTCTCAGCTGTAATGACAGAAAGAGAAGTCGCTTAATTGCTCTGAAATACGTTTAGGTTCATTTTCATACAATATAGTCACAAGGACGTAACGTATTTGTTTGAAATAGAAGTAGAAGAATAGAGGAATGAACTCAAGAGTAATAAAATGTACAAAACTCATAATAAAAACATTTAAATGAATATGTAAACATATATTCAATTTAATGCGTCCTATATAAAAGTTTGAGATCAAAATGATTTCTTAAATATCCACACTTCTTTAGGTACACACACACACACACACACACACACACACAGACGCCATGGTATGTTCTCATTTAGATTACTAAGTAAACGTGTGTGTGTCTGCTCCTGAGTCTCCCTAAAGGTAATCTTTCCAAATCCATCAGATCAAAATGATTGATTGCCTTTCCTTTACAGACACTCTGTCGTTTTACACAATGAACGTTTTTAACACACTTTGAGGCCAGTTTTAGACTGTGCTGACAGACTGATTCTGATTCCTGGCTTTGTCAGGTCTACAGTCCTGATCCAAATTATTTGAATCATTTGCCATTAATAATCCAGCAATATGGCTACATCAGTTAGAATATGTTACATCACACAGTGAATGTCTTTTGTAAGACTGTAGAGTTTTATCAGAGTGTGTGTTTGCTAGAGGAACAACGCTCTCTTTTTTTGAGCGGGAGAGAGCAGGTCAAACTGGTAGCACATGTGGAAATGTTTTCATCATCGCATTTAACAAGGCTGTTGGCGGAAAAGAAAGACAGAAACAAAGGAAGAGAGGGGGAGAGAAGGAGAGAAAGAGACCAAAACTAAGTGGACAAGCTGTGCCAAGAAACACTTGCATCTAAAAAACCTCTCAGCTGTTTCCCTCCCTCTTTCCGGCAAATACAGGCATGTGTTGCTGTCACAACCCTCTCGTTCTCTACTTCTCTCTCTTTCATCTGCCCCCCTTCTATTCTTACTGACTGCTCTGTGTGTGTGTGTGTGTGTGTACTTGTACAACTATCTTTGTGAGGACCATTTTTGAGTTTTAGACCATTGGAGTGAGGACAAAGAGAGTAAAGTGAGGACATTTTGGCCGGCCCTCACTTTCTGAGAGCCTTTAAAGGCCTGTTTGAGGATCAAGACTTGGTTTTAGGGATTAGGTTATAATTGGGTTAAGGGTCGGTTTAGGGTACGGGTTCGGGTTAGGCACTTATTTGTGATGGGTAGGGTTAGGGTAAGCGGCTAGAGATTGCATTGTGTCAATGAATGTCCTTATAAAGATAGATGTACAAGAATGTGTGTGTGTGTGTGTGTGTGTCCTCACATCTGTGCCTTAGATCATATGGTGGGTCATGTCTCATGCAGCTATAGCTTTAGGTCCTTATGATCCATGGAAATTACTGGAATGTCATTTTAACATCCGTGAAAATGTCGCTGTTCCTCAAAGCCACCCCAGATTATGTATCACCAGGAGTGCGAGGCAGACAGCTGTTTGTGTGTGTGTGTGTTTGTGTGTGTATCTCACAGCGTGTTCTCGAAAAACTACATAGGCTTGTTTCACACATCCCACATCTGTGAGCGGTGCATATTAATTTTGACATCAATATCGGATTAAGAAATTTTAAGCACAAAACAAACTTAAAATGCACGATAAAACACAATATTTAGCAATATACACTCACCTAAAGGATTATTAGGAACACCATACTAATACTGTGTTTGACCCCCTTTCGCCTTCAGAACTGCCTTAATTCTACGTGGCATTGATTCAACAAGGTGCTGAAAGCATTCTTTAGAAATGTTGGCCCATATTGATAGGATAGCATCTTGCAGTTGATGGAGATTTGTGGGATGCACATCCAGGGCACGAAGCTCCCGTTCCACCACATCCCAAAGATGCTCTATTGGGTTGAGATCTGGTGACTGTGGGGGCCATTTTAGTACAGTGAACTCATTGTCATGTTCAAGAAACCAATTTGAAATGATTCGAGCATGAATGATTCGAATGTCTCAACAGAAATCGAGACTCATCAGACCAGGCAACATTTTTCCAGTCTTCAACTGTCCAATTTTGGTGAGCTCATGCAAATTGTAGCCTCTTTTTCCTATTTGTAGTGGAGATGAGTGGTACCCGGTGGGGTCTTCTGCTGTTGTAGCCCATCCGCCTCAAGGTTGTGCGTGTTGTGGCTTCACAAATGCTTTGCTGCATACCTCGGTTGTAACGAGTGGTTATTTCAGTCAAAGTTGCTCTTCTATCAGCTTGAATCAGTCGGCCCATTCTCCTCTGACCTCTAGCATCAACAAGGCATTTTCGCCCACAGGACTGCCGCATACTGGATGTTTTTCCCTTTTCACACCATTCTTTGTAAACCCTAGAAATGGTTATGCGTGAAAATCCCAGTAACTGAGCAGATTGTGAAATATTCAGACCGGCCCGTCTGGCACCAACAACCATGCCACGCTCAAAATTGCTTAAATCACCTTTCTTTCCCATTCTGACATTCAGTTTGGAGTTCAGGAGATTGTCTTGACCAGGACCACACCCCTAAATGCATTGAAGTAACTGCCATGTGATTGGTTGATTAGATAATTGCATTAATGAGAAATTGAACAGGTGTTCCTAATAATCCTTTAGGTGAGTGTAGGCTGATCTACTCACCCATTCTTTAAAATAGAGTTCAAAACACAATAGCTATGTTTACATGCACCCAAATAATCCATTTATAATCACAATTATCCTTCAGGTAAAGACCTCAATCAATCTAACTGAACTTGAACTGAAGGAAATTTCAATCAGATTGAAATGGTTGATGTAGACCTGTAATAATCCAATCAACAGGAAAAAATTAAACATGCAAACACCTGAATTTCTCAATCGGATTCAAAAATACGTTGCATGTATGCGCTGTACAATGATGCATACGTTTACATTCGTTTTATGTCTACGTTTTACCTCTCAATACTTACAAACTGGTCAGTGGACAAGACTGGATATATATATATATTAAAAAAAAGCTCTTCTGACATATATGTCAGCTTTCTTTATAGATATGTCATCAAAACAAAAATGGCAGTTAGAATCACGGTAAAAAAAAAAAAAAGTGCGTAAACATCCTAGTGACAGACCGTCAAAAGCACTTCATAATGAGGAAAATGGACTGAATTCAGATTATTTAGGCCATTTATAGGTACACTTTGGGGTTTGGTTTCATTCTGTGTAGATTAATTAGCATTTGGATGTAATTGTGGTCCATGTCCTTATGTAAATTAGATTTCATGATGATTAAATATGTAATAATTCTCAATGGCATAGTCCCAACTCCCAATGATTGTTTTATGGCTGGTACTTAAGTAAAGTATAACCCAGAAATCACTTCATTGTCTGCATAGAGCTGTAGATCTGTAAAAACGACAACAGAAATGAACATATTCTTGACTAAAATTACTTTAAATTTGTTTAGTGTCACATTCTTTGCTGTTGTAGTCACGCTGATGTGTGAAACCGGCCTAAGAGGTCCAGACCCATAAGTTCTGTGAGAACGTGTTGATTTAGAGAAGAGTGGAAACACAGACTATCTGAACCATGAAGACAATCAGATGAACATCTTCAGTCTGCTCTCACAGACACTGATAAACAGACACACACACACACACACACACACACACACTAGTGTAATGATGGAAAAACCTGACATTTCATGCAGCACGGCAGTCATACACACACAGAAAAATGACAAGTGAGACTCTTTAACATCTCATTTGTGTCTCTAGACAGCAATGGGATTTAAATGAAAATAAATACACAGCAAATAAATAGAAAAAGACCTCAATATTGTTTCGAATGGTGGTCAGGTTTGCCAAGATACCAATTCTGCAATCAAAAGTCAGAATAATCTTAAAAAATTAATCAAAATCTATTAAATTAGACCAAACTTCCTGTGCAATGCAGGACTAAAGGGACATTTCAGCATATATATATATATATATATAATATATATATATATATTTTTTTTTTTTTTTTTTTTTTTATTACACAATGCCATATGAGCAATCAGTCATTAAACAGATTTAGTAGATTTAGTCTCACAATCTTTTACAAATGTTCACATCACAGTAATGCTTCCCGGTTCATTTAGAATTGCCATTATCGATAAAATGACTCATGGTTCAGGAAAGGAGTCACTTGTGAACTCACCCAGCAAGCAACAGCTGTCATTTCACCGTCTGTTAACTGCAGACCGATATAGCCCGGCTATGAGTAACCCACTTCCAGCCAAAATAACCTTGAATTTGGTTGCATGTTGTTATTGCCAAAATAACTTGCTAGATGTATGATATTCCATCATGTCAAAGTCAACAGTGATTACACTGTGTTTGGTTTCATTTCTTTGACATGTTCATGTTCATGTTTATTTTTGGGCTATGGTTAGACGTCTATTACATTTTCACTGGCAGACCAAATTTTGCCTTGTTTTAGCCTAGAAGTCAGGGCTGAGTTTGGACGACTATTCGACGTCTTTTAAACGCACAATCACTGACTGAGCATTCATACATCTAACTTACGAGCGTATCTTTTTGACTGACTTAATTAAAAAAAACGGATCATAAGAGTTATTTCTTCCTAAATCAGACATCACGATTCACACTATTCGTTATTCATGCAGGAAACAATGGCGCACACTCCAAAAAGACAAAACCATATTATGAACATGCACTAATCCTTCCAGCGCATCTAGATTTAAATTTTTTGTCTCATTTACAACCATTTTAATGCAATCTGGAGCCTTATGCAAATCAATCTGTCTGCAGATTAATACATCAGCTATTTGTTTCTACATTTATTTCTTTAGGGTAAACATCTAGCAATACAATTTTACCCTGGGTAGACAACACCCTGTTCATCTACCTCCAAAGTTACGACATAGTGATGAATCAGAGGTCGTGTGTTTAGGGCTAATGATGTTTGCTTTGAGAGGACAGAGACAGCATTCCAGCACACACACACACACACTCACATAAAATAAGTGTTTCTCTTGGGACTATGATATCAATTCATCTCTTAAACTGAAAAGTGTTCGTACGAATGGCAGTTTTCCCCACATGTGTGCTAATATAATTCAAGATGGATGATGGTGTACTCTACTCATGTGTCGAGTGGAGCCAGACCTTTAGTTCCGCCTGAGCATGTATGTATGTATGATTGCAAGAGCAGGCCGTGATGAAACACACACACACACACACACACACACACACACACACACACACACACACACACACACACACACACACACACACACACACACACACACACACACACACACACAGGCTCAGTGTTGAAGGGGTTTGCCATACTGTTACAGGTAACATTCACACAGACTCACAATGGGAAAGTGAGTTCACAATAAGGCTTTCTACTACTGTAATGTCCAAGCATTTGACAGGGATCTGGCATTTTCAAAATGTCAGTCCTCCTCCATCCAAGGAAATGCTTGAGTTAGTCCTGATCATTATATATTTTTTTCCTGACTTCTAATCATTGTAAGTTACATAATGTTGGCCGAAAATACTTTTGTTTAGAGTCCAAGAAGAATACTTCTGAATTTATGTGTTTGAAACTTTTGAATTGTAGTGATAGATTCAGAAGCGATAATATCAAATTAATATTATAAAAGCTCTAAGAGAGTATCCGGTCTCTCTCTCTCTCTCTCTCTTTTTGTTTTTGTTTTTACAGAGACGTGGATGTTGTCTTTCAGCACGTGGCTCTCTGTTCTAGTTGGTTCCTGTCGCACTGTGTGCGTGTGTATGTGTGTATGTTTTCATGCTCAATAAAAGCTCAAAGGAAACACCAGAAACTCCTCTCATTGTTATTACGATAAAGGAATCTCAGTGGGAATATCAGCTTTAAACTAACATCCTCTCTCTCTCTCTCATACACACACACACACACACGAGAATACACAAACACAGCCACAGTCTCACTTTATCACCTCGCTTTCATGTCCTGTGCGTCTTCAGTTAACTCACTTCTACCGATGATGTAAAAAGGAAAAAACAAGTAAAATTAAACACAAAGCTGTAAAATTATATAATAAAAACGAAACACACCCACACACACATACGGAGGTTGAGGATGCTGGTTTTCCTGCTCTCTCACACCTTACGGGAGTCAGGCCATTTTACTGATTTTAATGAGTTTTAGGAAGTGGAAAATTGTCAGTGACTCTTTTGTTTCTTACACATACATGCATTTTTGTTCTGCAGTGCAATTCCCAACCCAGAATCGTATGTGGGTTTTGGACGGAAAAGTATTCTGATTAGTTCAGCATAAAATCATTCCTTGTACAAACCTCTAATTGTAACTGTAAGTTTAAAGCTTTGTTCAGACTGCACACTGATCCAAATTGGTTGTCAAATCCCATTCTGTCAACATAGTCATTTTCTTATAAACATCTGATTAGTTATAAAATCTGATTCATTTGTTCAGAAAGTTTAGTGTTTTTAAACCAGCAAGCATGATTTCTAGTATGATATTGTCAGGTTAGACGCCATATTGAATTTAACACGGATGAAAACGAGGCTGTGAGGGATAGACTTACGGTCTTTACAATGGCACGCACTGTATAAAGGTTCTAGATTATGTAAATTTTGAAACTCACAACTTTTAAAACTGTTTTATAAATTTGTCTACTGAAAAAACTTGACTACTTTTGGAAAGATGTTTCATCCGCTGATCAATGTACGTTGATATGTATTAACCGATGAGTTTAACACACATCTGTACCCCATATATTGTTCTATCCCTCAAAGCCTCATTTTCATTCCTGTCAGAACTTAAATATGGCGCTACAATGATTAAGGTCCATAGCTCCAAATGAAGACATAGCAGAGAGAACCTTTTCTCGAAGCAACATTATTTTTTTTTCACAGTAAAAAACTAAATTGTGAGGCAAAAGTTTAAAATAACAGAAGTGACACTTATAGGGCCCTATTTTAACTTTAACTTTGTGGGCGGATCTCGGGTAAAATGGGTTGGTCTGAAGTAGCTTCATTATTCATAGGTGTGGTTTGGGCGTAATGTGAAATAAACCAATCAGAGCGACATCTCACATTCCCTTTAAGAGCAGGCGCGCTTGTTCCATGGCGGATTGCTATTATAACGGCGGATTTGCCAGGAGCGGTTCACAGCCGAGGAGACCGACGTTCTCACCAGGGCCGTAAAACACAGAGAAGTGACATTGGGGATGGAAAAACACACCCAAATTAGCTTCGGTTAAACAGGCGTGTAATAATTTGGGTAAATGTGTAAGCTAGATTTATGCCTATTTTTTCACATCTTCATGGACACAACAATGATTTCCCTCGTGTGTTAATATTGTTCCTTGTAATAATGTATGGTTTTCTAAAAATGAGAACTGCTGCGTCTGTGTGTAGATGAGATGAGCAAAGTGCACACGCTACATTGATTATAGCCAAGCATGCGCCCTTAAAATAGCATATGAATAACATGCGCAACGCACCACTGACTTTAGACTAGGTTTTTCCTGGTCAGTGGCGGAATTGTTTTCTAAACCTGCAAAATAGCACCAGGGAACGTTTGCGCCGGAACACGCCTCCTCTTTTCACTGAACCGCCCCCGGAGCGCAAGTTCATTTCCTAGTTTACCGACGGCCCACTATGTATTTAAGAAATGAAGTTGTAATTGTGAGATATAAAGTCAGAACCTTGTTTTACCTTTTTTTAAACTCTCAGGTGGGAAAAAACTTTCATTCTTTCTCTGTTTGATATAATTAAATAATAAATAAAGCTACATTGTGAGATATCAAATCTGAAATGGTTTAAATTGTTGTTGTTTTAACATTACATTTAATGTGAAATTATATGGAAATAAAATAAAGTATAAGTCACTATTGTGACTTGTTAAAATCAAAGGAAAATGCATTAAATGTGTATATTTGGATGCACCAAAAATCTGACTTTGTGAGGCCTTTTCTTGTCAGAACAAGCCTAACAACTCCAAACTAAACAGATACACAAGCCCACAGTTGAAGCGCTCATAAATTCTCAGTGTTTAGAACACACTGTCTAGATAAATAAACAGCGCAGAGGACTGTGAGCGATGTGAATATACGGCTCCCCTACAGGTATCAACTCCTGCTGTACAAACACAGCACGCCCATCATTTAACATGCATCGCAACCATAAATGACACACCGAACTCTCAACTTCTTGATTCTATATGATCAGATCGTTTGATGTTTTGATAAACCGCCGGCTGATCGCCCTGACAAAGTTCACCTCTCATTATTTGGGCTTGAAAAGAAGCGAGGTCACTTCCCACACTGACCCCTTTCACCACAGATCACCCCGCTCTAACAGTCGGGACATGTCGAGGTAGACGTTGCCCTCCGGTGTAAGTCTTCGTGTCAGAGCGCTCAAGTCTGTTTACACTCTAAAACATTCCATCTGCTTTATTCCCTCCAGCTGGAGCTAAACCAGGATCAGTTATAAAATAAATAAATGCCCACAGTATCCAAACAGCTCGCCACATCAAAACCCTGGAGGTGAGAGGTGGTGCTCCGCCTCATTTCCTCTGTGTATTCCGAGGCTTTTCTGAGAGGCAGGATTTGGGGGGAAATAGGGTCGGTGGTCGCTCATCTCTTGTCTTCTTGATCCCATTCCTGTCCTCAATCCCACATCCCAAAGGAATTCTGCTAATCAAAATTCCAAAAGAGGGGGCTGTCTTTGTGCAAAAGTGTGTGTGTGCTTGGGAAGTAAAGGTAAAGCATACGATTCCTATGTTAGACTGCGTGAAGTGATCAGAGGTGTCTGTTGGTCTGCGAGACTCCAGAAATTATTTCCCATCATCATCCCATCTATTGTGATGTGATAATCACATCCTGCAAGCATATATACTGTACGTCGTCTGATCCACCATTAAAGGTGCTCTAAGTAACTTTTTAACCTTAACTGAACAGCTTCGGAGTCAGTGGAATGGTTATATTACTTATTTCGGGTTGAATGGTGGTGGTTTCGCACCCCCCTGGTGCCCGAGAGCGGAAAAAACTCACTTGCAACTTTGGGCCGCCGGCCTCGCCGTCAGGAAGTATCGCGTGATATCAGGTCTCCGATGTAACGAATTGCTTGACGGCACTGCACACGTACACGCCCCCATTCAAGCACCGGCTAGCTATAAGCAAAGGGCAACGATAGATTGAGTTATGGCTGAGGCTGTAAAAAAGAAGCAGAGAGCTAGGAAATCTTTTTCGGAGGACCAACGAAAGAGGAAACGGGAGGTTTGACCGAGCAAGAAGTCAGACTCGAGTAAATATCGGACTGGCTTTTTCAGAATGGGGAGAACTGAGAGAAACAGAAGCCTGCAAAACGGATGCTGACCTGGCCTTCTTGCTGTTGCACTTGCAAGTATCTTTGGAATAAACTGTGTTTAATATTTAAATTTCAAGTAATTGTGACCTCAGGATGTTTGCTATTGTCTGTAAAGTTTTTTATTATGATCGCTGTCTGTTACGGGCTTACTAGTACGCTAGCTAGATACTATAACTTTGATGTTAGCATTGTCATTAGTAAACACGTTTGATTTCTGTAGTTGTTTGGCCGTTCCTCTGTCGGTTTTATTTGTGTAACTTACACTTTTATTTTATGTCACTAAGTCAACGCGTCTGATAATAGGCAATAAACATGTTGCACATATCATGATCGAGCTAGAAAAAACGTTCTGATGTTTTCTTAGACAAGCAAAGGTAAACTGTCATTCTACCAGATTAACTTATAGACCTTGCTAATATAACTTTAGACAAATATTAGCCTCCGATATATATATATATATATTTATGCTCATGCCCATTCTCCCAAAAACAAACAAACACGAAAGCAGTAGTTCGCCTCGTTCATATCGTTCGTTCCCGGTAAAAATACTAGTATGCATGACAACACACACACAAAAAAAAAAATCGCCATCAGTTGGAAAGAAAATATTGCTTTACTTGCCTCAGTAGACATAACTGGTTTTGAAATAGCCGGTTCCTCTGATCAGCTGGGTTGCTCGTGGCGAGGGGGGAGGAACAACAGTTCGTTTTTACGACAGAGTGTTTGAAAGCATTTACTACCAGACACTAGGGGGAGCTTCGTAGAGAAAAAACACTCAGGCTTGCCTGGTGTCCCTTTAAAGCTACACTGTGTAGGACTTTCTCCCATCTAGCAGTGAAATTGTTTATGACTACCAACTGAATATTACTTTCTAGCCCCTCCCATTCCGAGGGCATTTTAACTCCTACGGTGGCCGTAATTTTGAAATAACAACGTGTTTTATATTAATCTTACAATATTACACAGTGTAGCTTTAAATGGTTCTTCTTTTAAAATGAATCTGGACTGGACCAATTGAATCAGAGAGAGTGAGTGGTTCCAGCTGACGCACTGAACAGAAAACAATCGTTTTTGGACATGTTCGGCTCTATAGGCAGAGTTAACCAATCACTAATGGGAACCATCTTTTTTAGAGAACTGATGAGCTAACCGATAAAAATGAGTGGAAAGGAAGTTACTTTATTAGCCAAATAGCAGAAAAGTTACAAAAAAATTTCAACATACTGGTTTTAATATATGGCTGGCTTTTTATTAAAATGTACAAAACTTTTCAGTAATTTTTCAGCAGAATAGCGGCCAGATATATAATTCAGTCATAATTATAATAGTCATAATTCAGCCAGATAGCAGAAAAAAATGTCTTCAACAAACAATGTGTATTATAGGACCTAATTATAACTAAGATATTTGTAACACTTTTTATTTTTTACTTAATTTTTTATGAGTACAATCATAAGTTCAACAAACTGAACAGGGATGCCTTAATGCCCTTATTAATATTCAATATGTGCCAACATGTGACTTTACTGAACGTTTTAACTATGGCATAATGTGCCACAGACCACAAGATATGTAAAGAACTGCTGAATCGATTCATTAAAATAACTGTTCAAAACAACCGATTTGCATCTGAGTCAAACTAGCAAGCCTTATAAGCGCCTCCGAAACGAGCTGTATTGTGCCGTAGGCGCACACACACACACACACACACACACACACACACATCAGATCATGTTGTATGCCGTTTAATTTCCCTGTAGTATTTCAGTTCCCAGATGGACTTGAGCTTGTGAATCACATTACATAATGATATGCTGTGAAAAGCCTGTTACCAAAGGAGTGTGTCTCATTTGTTCAATGGGATGGCCTCATTACTGCACACTATTAGCTAAAAACAGGTTAGGTTAGACCAGGGAGGAGTACCAATAATTGTGCAAGCTTCTCCATAGTTTTGCCAACACTAATGAGGTCTTTTATCTGAAATTAGCGATTTTAATCATTTGAGCTGTGGGTGCACTGAAACACTGAGGTAAACTGAAGGCCTGTGTGCATGCGTCCATTCTAGCAGAGAATTAATCAACTCCAGAGGGTAAACTTATCCAGGAGACCAAATAGATCCCTGCATACACAACTGTTTTTCCAGTTGCAGACTAATTGACTTGATTTCTTGAAGTCCGTTTGTGATGAATTGGTAAATTGTAACAAAGACCAGATTGTCAGCGGAGGAAATGCTCAAACATCAAACAATGAATAACTGCACATTTCCTTTTTGCCAAATCGTTCTTCCATTACACTGAAGCAAATGCACCTTTTTTCCCCTAAAATGTTGGAAGTGTGTGTGTCCTGGTCTAATTTGTTTGCTTTTTTGTTTGTGGTTCACATTAATTGCTGCGAGTTCCCTCTAGGGAGAGTTGTGTTCGGTGCGACTCAAACGCAGAGGAAACACTGGTAGCCCTCAAAAAAAGAGTTAAATAAACAAGTTGGAGTAAAATTATTTGCAGGTGTAAGCTGGGAGACTGAGCCGAGAGTGGTTTCCTCTGCTTTACAACAGATCGGCGTACTGTGCTATGAACGGACACTTATGTAATTGCTTCAGCTGTTACTGAGACTCATGTATGTTCAGTGAGAATACAGATTTCACTGCAGGAAAACTGGGACCTTTTGTCATCTAATTCCTTCCTAAACTGCAAGGCGCCGTGGAGACAAGCCAGATTTAGTCATCATTAGAGCGTTAATAACCTGCCATCAACTTTCTATCAGCGTTGCCTGACCCCAGCTGACCTCCTGTGACCTGCTAGCCATTTCCTGTGCCTGTGGGCACTTCATCTTTTCGGGAGATGTGATGAGTCACAGGTTACGGGGCGGAAGAAAGAAAACAGACGAGGAACTCTGATTAGAAACAATAATTTAGACAACCAGCATTTGTGGACTGTTTGTTTGAGTGCGCATCAGATGCAGAGTAAGTGGAGGATACAGCTGCGTACGAGACTGCATTAGTGAGTGATAGCGCATCTGAATGCTGAAAGCTCTTGTGTTCGGAATTGAATTGTCGTATTATATTGTGCCATCGCGTTCCCCAAGAGCTTCACTCTGTGTGGGAAACCAAAATACAAGTCTGTGTGTGTTTGAGAGGGAGAGTTCAAGATTGGAATGGCCAACAAATGCCTTTCATGTCGCTGCAGTGAAGGCCGTGGTTAGAGAAGTGCAGGGTTGAGATGCGGCTGTGCTTTGCAGAAACTGTTGGATATTTATTATACGGTAGGGACCATATGTCCCAGACCACACTGGAAATCTGGGACCTAAAATGTCATTTAAAACTGGAAATAAATGAAGTTTTTGGATTCTGATACTTTAAAAATAATGACACAAAAATTATAAAAAGTTTGGGGTCATTAAGGTTTTTTATCTTTTAAAAAATGTATTATTTCGCAAGGACGCTTTAAATTGATAAAAAGTGAAAGTAATGATTTTTACATTGTTACAAAATAATTTAAAATAAATGCTGTTCTTTTGAATTTTCTATTCATCTGAATATTATGGTTTCCAAAAAAAACTAAAAAAAAATACTAAGCAGCAGAACAGTTTTCAACATTGATAATATTAAGAAATGTTTCTTAAGCACTAAATCATCATATTAGAATGATTTCTGAAGGATCAAGTGACACTGAAGACTGGAGTAATGATGCTGGAAATTCAGCTTTGCATCACAGGAATAAATTACATTTTAAAATATTTTAAAATATTCAAACAGAAAATAGCTATTTTAAATTGTAATAATATTTCACAACATTACCGTTTTTACTGTAGTTTTGATCAACTAAATGCAGCCTTGGTGAGAAATGGAGACTTCTTTCAAAAATCGAATGACCCCAACATTTTTAGCGGTACTGTACATGTACAAAAATTTGAAAAACTAAAGAAAAATACACTTTCTATCTTTATGCAAGTGTTAGTTTGGTGTTAGTTTGATTTTAAACGCACCAGCATCTGTTTTTGCAGTCAGATGCTGAGATCAATAAATGGGCAGACGTGCTCACTAACATTCGATTAGTGAATTGATCAGGAGTTTGTGTGTGCCATAGATCTTCTGTTAGTAATCAATCAGTATTTTAACATGGTGTCCCATCATCAATATCACTACAGAAGCTCTTCAATAAGTGTAGCAGTGCGAAACCTGTCCTCTGTATGTTGCCATAATATTTACATAAGAAAGTTCTCAACATTACAGCTGCTGTGGATATCCTTCATCGGGCTACTATACTTACAATAATAATCAATTTTTATCTAGCAGCCAACTGTTTCGGATATTGCAACACAAATTCATAAGTAAACGTCATTCTAACAACTTTGCACCATCAAATGTCACACTTGCACCATATTAAAACATCATTAAAACATCATTCTGAGGCTGCATGCAACTGTAACAAGCACCATATTTCATGACTGCAGAAGACTTCAGCATTTCTTCATTCATATAGAACAGAAATTTTCAACGTTTTTGATGCCAGTGAGTAAGAACCCCCAAATATGATAATACGTGTGCCCCTTTTCTAAAATATAAATTCAGCTATACACATAAGACCCATTTACTGTATACTGTGTGAGGAAAATAGTTAGCAACATTATAAAGACTACAATGTAAAATTCAGTTAAATAAAAAATAAATAAATCCATTTATTAAACATTATTATTGTTTTTTAATTAATTAATACATTATTATTATTATTATTATTATTAAAACAACCATACAATTTGTCTGGAGTCTTGAACTGGAGTTTGCAGAAACATTCATAGATTTTTTTTATTTTTATTATTAATAATAATAATACATTTAGATCAAGAAAGTAATAAAAATACAAAATTAATAGTAACAAAATACATTATTTTTCTCCGTTGAAAACACCTGACACATTACTTTTATGGATTTTTTTTTTAATAGTAGGCTATAATTAGTATTAGTATCATTTATTAGTATATGTATAATTTAAAAACTACTTCCTTGTTTAAACAGTGTCACGGGTTATGTCTTGTTTAGTTGTGTTTTTGTTCATGTGTCTCATGTTTACCCTTTCAGTTTAGTCTTTATTGTGCCCTAGTTAGTTTCCTTAGTTTCTGATTATGTTCACCTGTTTTTCATTCAGTTCTCTTGTAAACTGTGGCTGAATCTGAAATCGCCCACTATACCCTCATAGGGCGTTATTCAAGGGGACATCCATTTTTAGTGGTGTCTGAAACCATAGTGGACGTTATTAAGTGCACTCATTCAATCCCACATTGCACCGCAATAACGAGTGTACAGCCAATGAAAATTCCAAACCGTCCGATACATTCACTCCTTCACGTGAACTGTATTATTGGACTAATGTAGGGAATAGGGATTGAGAGCTTAAGGGGGCGATTTCGGATTCAGCCTCTGTGTGTATAGACATACTCCCTGTTCTGTTCAGACCCTTGTCAGTTTGCGTCTTTGAGTTAAGTGGGGTTAGTAAATATTTTCTGCATTTATTAAAATTATTTCGGCTGATTTTCTGCATCTTCTGAACACCAGCATATAAGGCTATGTTTACACGGAAACGATCTGAAGAGAAAACGCAAAAGTGGCGTTGCGTTATCACTTTTTATTCTGCTCTTAGATGAGTGTTATGGGGGGGAAATCTGCGTGCATATGGTGACACAAAAGTGTGTGAAATTCAATGTAGTATGCACTCCAGGCAGCTAGGTGGCAATGTGAAGCACTGCCACACAACAACACCAAGTCCGCGCGCCTGCGTACAACCTTCCTTCTACTTCTCTCCCTAGCATTTTTACCCTTTAGACGGGAACGCAATGGTGGAGCGTTTTTAAGATTTCCACTCTGGAGGGTGGTTTCATTTTTTTGCGTTTTTAAGCCCCAAAAACGCCGTCGCCGTCTAAACGAAAGGCACATCTGATAAAATATTTTTACGTTTTCACCCGCGAGCGTTCTCGTGTAAACAGGGCCTAAGTGACAAACAGATGATAAAATCAAAATTTTACAAGACATGTCATAATTATCACATTTTGCTGGTGTAGGATAAAAGTTGCAACAGTGACGTTTCCCTCATAAAAAACCACCTAGTTTACATCAAAAGAAAAAAATACACAGATACACACATACTGTGCACAGGAATACATGTTACTCAACAGGAGTGAGTCATCATAACACCGCTGGCTCGGCTTGAAAAGACCTTCTCAAACTCAACTCTCGGCTCTGTGCGGTTTGGTGCGACAGGATAATTAGAAGCTTGAGCAAATGAGCTCTTTTCTAATTCGGCTCTTACAGACAGACAGGACTGTTATCAGCCTTGTACTTATTCACCATTACATGATCCAGGCTGCTGACAGAATGGAACAGAAGTCAGTGGGAAGAGACAAACGGAGAGGCTGGTGAAAGCTGTTTAAAGAGTAAGAACAGCCATGGGATACAGAGTGTCCCGTCTAAGACAAATGAGTGTGTTTGCTGTGAAACTATACTCTGTATATGTACACAGTGACATTTACAACATATCAAATTTGCTTTTAGTGCTCATCTATTTGATACAATCACCACCACAAGTTCAAGTAAAAAGGATCTGATTAAACAGCAATGCTTGGCTCGTGTAATGAAAGCTTTCATCAGTCCTTAACTACAAGGAACACCATCAACTCTCCATAAACCACTGACTCTTTGACTCTGAGCCTCCTTCTAATAGAATCAGTTCAGTGTCCTACTTTACACGGTGTCTGAAAACTTGACAAGAAAATGCGGCTGGTTGTCGGAAAATGTAAAATATCACGTATGGTGCTTCGTAAACAAGAGCCAGCAACCCGTGCGGTGTACAGAGGATGACTTCAGATGGAAATTTCACGGGGATAAACATCTCAAAAACACTATTACCTCATTCATGCGACATGGAAGATTGGTTTTGGAAAGTTTAGTTTGCGGCCTTTAAAAAGGAATTGAGTAAATACAACCAGTCGGATCAGTTTAAATTAATTCAATGAATGCAATTTTGACAGCAAACTAAATGTGCTATATTAAAATAAAATAAAAAACAGCCATCTGTTTTAAAATGAATCCAGTCATTCCTGCCAATCCAATCAATCCAGTCAATCCAAGGGATTGCACTTTTGCTTGGATTAAATAATTTTCAGTTCCTTTTAAGGAAGAAAAAAAAACTAAATTATATATGTAATTTGTGATATATAATTGCTAAATAGGCTACATTGATGTCCATCATGTTTTTGTATAGTAGTTTATCTGAGCTGGCAGCCAAAAGGTTAAAACATTACAAAACATTAACAATCACTATTGTCATAGAACAAATACTTCACCACTAATTGGTGGTGCAATAGGAGAAGAGAAATTGCCCATCCCAATAAAATACATATAAAGACATTAAAACAAAAGTTCAGAAAACACTCACATATGGTGTTACGGCCCTTGCCATAACATAACACATGGAAGGCTCGGTCCAATAGGGTTTTTTTAGGGCTGGGAAAAGATTAATCGCGATTAATCGCATCCAAAATAAAAGTTTGTGTCTACGTGATATATGTGTGTGTACTATGTATAATTATTTTGTATATATAAATACACACACATATGCATGTATATATTTAAGAAATATTTGCATGTATATACTGTATATATTTATATAGCATTTATATTATATATAAATTTAAATATTTTATATATAAATAACAAATATTTCTTAAATATATACATGCAAGTGTGTATTTATATATATACAAAATAATTATACATAGTACACACACATATATCACGTAGACACAAACTTTTATTTTGGATGCGATTAATCGCGATTAATCTTTTCCCAGCCCTAGTTTTTATTAACAAACAATAATCATAACATAAAATTTGCGAGAAAAGGAATAGGGAAACGGAAACAAGGAAAACGAGCGCCAACAGTGCTTTGGATCTTTGTGTTTCATACTGAACTAAACAGTGCAAATATGGAGGTTTTTGTCTCTCCCTAAAAGCCCAGATGTATTTTTATACGCTTTATCCAAATAAATAAATCAATTCTACATATTGAATAAATGTTTGGTATTTAACTGAACTACTAATTATATATAAAAAAATAAATTATATGAAATAAATCATATACTTTTTTTGTAGTGCACTGTAGCATGTGTAATGCAACATAGCTGATCTTATTTATTTTGATCAAATTTATTTAAATTTATTATTGTTATCTAACTTATTTAAATGTGTTTATTATTATTTTTAATCTTAAATCCCAAGAATCTATCTTTTTAGTCTGTTTTCAGTTGATGAATGAACAAAGCTTTGTAGCGCACCTCCCATCGCAATAGGCTTTGTGCTTTGTTACTTCTGATATAAAAACAAAATCACAGCTTTCAAATTCTGTCAATTTTATTACAAAATCAAAACAATAAATACCGTCTTGGTGCTGTTTAATGAAGCGTGACAGATCGCTGTAGCGCCTCAGTTCAAGCGAAGCAACAGAACCGACCATGTCGTTTGCTTTACCACAAGCTACAGCACAAAAAACATGAATGAACATCAGAAGGTATGTTAAAAAATACAGAACAACTTACCGAAATCCACATCGTGTCACATATGATCGCTAAATCAGTTCAACCGCGGAAAGACGTCAATAAAACAGCTTGTATCGAATCGCAAGCTTGAGAATCGAAATTGAATCGAATTGTGAAATTTGTGTCAATGCCCAGCCCAATTATCATGTCTCTTCATGACGTATGTCTCGGCGGAGGGTGGGACTAAATATCACAACTGACTGCAAACTGGCACTCCAATCTGCCTCTATTTCGTTAGCAACACCCAACTTCTTATGATCCAATCTATTCCCATGGACAAAATCAAGTCCCACCTCACATTTTTTGTCATTCCAGAAGCCGTTTCACTCTAATATACGTCACAATAGGGAAGAAAAGACTATCGGAACTTCCGTTTCATGCCGACTCTGCAGTTCAAGAAAATTCACTGTTAAAAAATGTTCAATAAATGCAAGATTAATGGTGGTAATTGTGATGTCAATATTAACCAACATAAACATGATTAGTTAAAAGCAGTCCAGGCAATCATTCTCCATCACAAGCTTCATGTTCTCTCACTGGTGACCAGTTGTTACGGGAATTGATGCATAAGCTGTTAACACTTTATCTTTCTAATATATTCCAAACTGCTGACACCACATTCACACACGCGCACACAAACACACTTATACATGCATGAACGGGCACATATTTATTCACGCGCGCACACATGGACAGGCTGAGGCATTTGGGCCAAAATGAGTCAATAGGTGAATGCATAATTGAATAAATGAATAAATGTGTGCTAATGAAGGTAACGTTGTATTGATGTGAGACTCATGGGAAATCAGATGGCTTGTTAAGGACGCTTTAATTGTTGTCAGATTTCAAACGACGTTCATGCAACGCTGTCAGCAGTTTCACCGGTCACTCTTGCATCGCCTTGACATGACAACACTGGAAGGTTCTCGGGGGTCCCGACCCACGACCCTTTACCCTACGGCTCCTGGGTGTTGTTGACATTGCCTGGTGAACCACTGAGGGAGAGCAAGAGAGAAAGAGAGAGAAGTGTCCTCAGAGGGAAACACTGTGAATGAATAAGGAGTAGATCAAAGCTGAAGATAAGCGCAGAGGTCACGACCCCTGCTGGGTCGGCTGTCAGGAGGTGTAAAGGATACAGGATATGCTGTGTAACACAGGTAATGTTCAGCCACACACACACACACTTCTATTAACGACTCATCTGTCTCTGGAATATGTGCGCACCGGAAGATCCCGCCATGAACACACACTCACGCATTGATTTATTATCGTGACACTGACGTGCTAAGGGAACGGCAGCCGTGTGAGCGTTTAATTCTGATGGATGGAAAAAAGCAGGGAGCAAACTGCTTGAAAAAATGGATGTGTGTAAACAAAAGGAAGGCATCTCCTGCTTCACGGACAGGAGAGAGGTCAGTCGTCCTTCCCAACAGATGTTGTGATTTCCCCTGATAATGCACAGCAAGTTCAGTTCAATGGACAAGTGATTCAACTGTTGTAGTTAATGTTAAGGACAAAAGAAATCTATTTTAGCAAACTTTGTCTTCACTACACAGTTTTTTGTCCAACCAGATTCTGGAATGAGAATGTCCCTCCCACTAACAGCAACTGCAACTGACTAGCAAGTAGCAAATCATGTGCCAAGTCCTCTTGGGAAGTTCCTAAAAGTTTGGAAATCATAATTATGACATAATGAAGTGATTTTGGTCTAAATAAAATTGACTTTTTTTTGGAGCCCCTAAAGAGACATGGTGATAGGGGAAAAAATGAGGTGGAGAATAAAATGCTTTTGCATTCGCTCACAAAACTTGTGATATAAATAATATGAGGATGAGGGGAAACTATATTTCAAGCAAATGCAAATGCAAATGCAAAATAACCATCTCCTTCCATCTCATATTTTTTTCCATTACCATGTCCCCTTAGGGGCTCCTTACTTTTTTTATTTGCCAGAAAAATCTGAAAAGTGTTTTAATGTCACAAAAAGTGCAAAGGAGGAACATCAGAAATTAAATGTGTTCAAAATGAAGTCTCCTCAATGACCAGATAAATGAGTAGTGTTTTCTGCCAAGCTTTATCACTATTCTTCATCAACGGTACACAAAATTAAATTGTACCATCAAAATTCATAATTACAACTTAATTTGCTTCCACTATGATTTAAAAAAATGAAAAATGCCCAATTCAGAAGGTCATGGCTTGAAGAAAATCCAGATTCCTACTAGAAATGAGGACTTTCAAGTACATTGCATTTGTAAATACAACCATTCTGACATTACTTGAATCAAACTTATGGCGTGTCAACTATAAACTGCACTCATAAAGCCATTTCATAAGGTCTCAATATGCAGAATACTGTTCATTACAACAGCAAATAATTTTGATTCATCCCTCAGGCAATTTTCACAAAATTGAATTTACATTAATGCACTTGGAAGTCTATAGCGCAAGGCATTGTAGAGTGTTAAAAGCACAAACGTGAAACTTGTTAACAAAATAACAAAAATATACAAATAATTATCATGATCAATGCACAAATTTATAATAATATTAGGACTTCTGTTCTTCTACAGACATAATGACGTGGATCTAATTTGCTCCTTGAAAATAGAGGATATTCCTGTCCCTTTTTAGTATACTTGCAAGATTTAGATGAGTTTATCCATTTTTACATGTTCACATTGGATATAACTATGTGACAAGGTGAGTATGCAATCGATAATGTACTTTTTTGTGGCTATACTATTGAAAACATGTGCATTTTAACGTGTATTCTGCTGCAATGCCTTTCCCCATAGACCTGCACAGTAAATGCATTATTTTTTGCTTGTATGAAGGTCAAAGCAAAATATATTTCTGTGAAAATCAATAAAGCTTAGCTTATATCAAACCTGGAAAAAAATCTTATGAATAAAATCTGTCTGCCTTTTTCTATGGACCCCATTCAATGTGTGTGTTCACCTCTCAACATGTGTGAGTGCATATGTGATCCCTGAGAACAGGCCGGGAGTCTGGTCTTTCTCAACTAAAAGAATTAGCCCATCACACACACGCACACACACACACGCACACACACACACACACACACACACACACACACACACACACACACACACACACACACACACACACACACACACACATCTGCTGGTAATGAAGAGCTTGACTACACATAAATTGGACAAAGCTTGAAAGAAATTCCATGTCTTATGCAGAACACCTCTTTCGGCTGAAGACACGTCTAGTCTTAACAAGGATTTTACAGATCGTCTGCAAAAAAAAAACATGAACTGCACCCTCAGAAATCCTCAGGATCAGCCAGAAATTTCCAGCCATGGGACCAAAACACCGGCACACATAAACAAGGGAAGTGCATCATTAGTCTACCCAAATGAGTCTCAATGATGATGAACTAGACTTCTCAGATCCTTTGAGGAACTGCTTTCTGAGAGCCCTAGGACAAGAACATGGGTTATTGCAGAAGTGGACAATGAAAGAAAGACATTATTCAAACCTTTAAGGGACAGCTCATCCAAAAATCAAAATGGTTGTTTCAAACCCAGCTGACTACCTTTATTCTTCGAAACACAATATATTTAGTAAAATGCAATTGGCTGACTCTCCCCATACTTTCAAGTTTAAAAAGGACACGAAAGCAGTGTAAAAGTGTCATAAAAGCAGTCTGTATTACTATATTCAAGAGTCTTCTGAAGCCATATGATAGCCCATATAAGCCACATTTAATGTTATGGCATATAACCAGTAAATAACAAATATTAAAAATGTATACAATTTCCAAGTCTAAATTTAATTATTTTAAATTAATTAAATTTATATTCAGTTCAGATGAAAAAAAGATTATACGTAACAGTGTTATTACATTCTTAATGTTTGTAAAGATTAACTTAAGTTATTAAAGCACAAGATGATGGCAAAGGTAAAATCTAAATGTAAAAATAGGGGAAATGAACAATTAAATAATCCATCGACTGATATCAATAAATGAAAAAAAAATCCATTGATAATCCATAGAAAACTGATATAACATGTACCTTTAGATTCACTGAAAAGATCTGTCTCAAATTTTAATAAACTAAAATAAAACACGATTCATTCACAAATCAGATATTGCAATTTCTCTCACTGACTCTTGGGTGAAGTGTCCCTTTAGATATGCCATTCAGTCTTGTTAACCAGTGGATGCACAGGGGACGAGACCAGCAGAAAGAGAAAGCGAGAAAAAGGAGGACAGAAAGCAGGACGTATCCCAGACCAACAGGACGGAAATCAAAGCTGTGCTGCCTCCTCCCCCTCATGAGACACACCAGTTCAAACTCATCAATCAACCCTGGAGAAGGAGGGGCCAAAGCTCTCAACACCACATACACACACAAACACTTCAGATAACAGCAATAAACAAAGATAGCCCATATAAACAACTGTGAAATGATTAGAATAGCTGAGAAGGACACATTCCACATAATGACTGCATTGTGTGTCTACACAATTATCCATTTAAAACATCATTACATCTTCCCCAACCAACGTTTAGGACAGATTCAACTGGTTTCCTAGCCTAGAAATCTAGACGCACCCTAGCGGCAGCAAATGTTATTTTGCAGCCAGTGTCGTCTAGCAACTCTCCGTTGGCTTGCGAGCTGGAAAAACCAAACTCTAGTCAGGCCAATCACATCGAGTATAGAGTCGGTGGGCGGGCTTAACATAATGACGGCAGAGTCGTGACGGTTCCGCGTGAATTCCCTGCTACTTGAAAACAAAGAAGAGCTGCTGGCGAACAGCGGTCTTTTGATATAAATAATATGAGGATGGAGGGGAAACTATATTTCAAGCGAATGCAAAGTTTCTAGTGGGCTCCTTACTTTTTGTATTTGCCAGAAAAATCAGAAAAGTGTTTAAATGTCACAAAAAGTGCAAATGAGGAACATCAGGAATGAAATGAAAGTCTCCTCAATGACCAGATAAATGAGTAGTGTTTTCTGCCAAGCTTTATCACTATTCTTCATCAAAATTCATAATTACAACTTAATTTGCTTCCACTATGATTTTAAAAAATGAAAAATGCCCAATTCAGAAGGTCAAGGCTTGAAGAAAATCCAGATTCCTACTAGAAATGAGGACTTTCAAGTACATTGAATTTGTAAATACAACCATTCTGACATTACTTGAATCAAACTTATGGCGTGTCAACTATAAACTGCACTCATAAAGCCATTTCATAAGGTCTCAATATGCAGAATACTGTTCATTACAACAGCAAACAATTTTGTTGATTTACTTGAAAACAAAGAAGAGCTGCTGGAGAACAGTGGTCTTTCCAATCGGCTTTGGCCGCGAGTTAAGCTTTTCTTTGAGAGAATTGTTAAAAAAGGAAGATGTGTTCTGTTTGGTTGTAGCGCTATCCTATTGCGTGCAGAGGGAATTTGAAAGACAAGCGTTTATATCCCGCCCCTCGGATTGAGCCCTGCCAATGGTGTGTTCCCAGACCCTCCATCTTGATGTGGGTCTGGCTTGTCAGGCAACTGGTGTCCGGAATTCACAAACTGAAATGACTGAAACCAAACCCAAGGCAGCGTCGAGCTGTATATAACACATCAAAACCATGTCCACACCTCAATTACCCATGATCATCTCTAAGTGCTCATATCAACAATCCAAAGCATTGTTCAGAGGGTCAACCCCTGACCTTTGACCCCTGTATTAACCCAGGAGATCTGGAGAAGGGTGAGGAGAGGGTGCTACTATATTGCGCTGTGTTTCCCATGAGAAAGCTCTGATTGGTTTAAGGCACTCTCCTCACACTAACACACACCATCTGTATGTTTCCGCCTTATGTTTGCTGGTTGGAACAATCCGGGTGGCGCAACCAAAGCGCCTTCACTGACTGGTTGTTCAGGTCTCTGACCTCTGACCCCCCACAACACCAACATCACGAGACAGATCCTCTGTGCCAAAACTATATCAAATCAAATCAAATCAAGTATATTTGTATAGCGCTTTTCACAATACAGATTGTATCAAAGCAGCTTCACAGTATTAAAATAAAATAATACAACAAAGTTTGTTTCTAGTGGAATTTATTGATTGATAGAATAAAATTAAATATCCCCAAAATATCCCCAACTGAGCAAGCCAAAGGCAACAGTGGCAAGGAACCGAAAAAACTCCATCAAGCGGCCTAATGGTGTCCTAAAACTCCATCAGGTGACCTAATGGAGAAAAAAAAAACCTTGGGAGAACCCAGGCTCAGTCGGGGGCCAGTTCTCCTCTGGCATTTATGAACTAGAGGCCGGATTGTAGTTTGAAACTGTGAGATTAACAATATTATATGAATGCCTGGCTGAAAAGATGCGTCTTTAATCTAGTTTTAAACTGGGAGAGCGAGTCTGAGCAACGAACAGTATCAGGAAGGCTATTCCAGAGTTTTGGAGCTAAATGTGAAAATGCTCTCCCTCCTTTGGTGGATCTGGATATCCTAGGTATGACCAAAAGCCTTGAATTTATTGATCTTAAAGAGTGCGATGGATTATAGGGTGATAGAAGATCCGTTAAATAGACTGGAGCTAAGCCGTTTAGGGCTTTATAAGTCAGTAGCAATACCTTGTAATTAATACAGAACTTTATAGGTAACCAATGTAGTGATGATAAAATCGGTGTTATATGATCATATTTTCTTGATCTAGTAAGAACTCTAGCGGCTGCATTTTGGACTAACTGTAGCTTGTTTATTGAGGATGCAGGACAACCGGCTAATAAAGCATTACAGTAATCTAGTCTCGAGGTCATGAATGCATGAACTAACTTTTCTGCATCAGAAACTGATAGCATATTACGTAGCTTAGCAATGTTTCTAAGGTGGAAAAAGGCTGTTTTTGTAACATACGAAATATGATTTTCAAAAGACAGGTTACAATCGAGTATAACACCCAGGTCTTTTACTGTAGAGGATAAAGTAACAGGACATCCTACGATGTCAAAGTTGTATTGTGAGAGGTTCTGTGGGCGGTTTTTTGAACCGATAAGTATTACCTCTGTCTTGTCTGGATTTAATAATAGAAAATTACGCGTCATCCAATCTTTTATATCTTTAACACACTCTGTCAATTTGGATAATTTAGCGTTTTCATCCGGCCGTGATGAAATATATATTTGAGTGTCATCAGCATAACAATGGAAACTAATTAGTTTCCGGCAAAATGCAAGATGGC
This sequence comes from Abramis brama, assembly GCF_963993115.1. Taxonomy (NCBI): domain Eukaryota; kingdom Metazoa; phylum Chordata; class Actinopteri; order Cypriniformes; family Leuciscidae; genus Abramis; species Abramis brama. Next base: position 4,353,898 of record NC_139980.1, on the reverse strand, counting down.
GCCGCGGATGGCTGCCTCGGTGTTGAGCTCTCCAGTTGTTACACTGTTTTTGTTAGTTTGTCCTGTTTTATGTTTGTCATTCGCTATCAGTTATACCAGGGACGAACTGCTGAACATTCGGCAGTGCACACCAACTGATCACCAACCAGTTTTTGATTCTTCTGGCGTTTTGCGGAACATTGTCGTCGGTTGCGCCGCTGCACTGTGGAAACAGTATAAGACGCGCAGGCGTGGGAAGCGAGCCGGCACACTCGTTAAGCTCAGGCAGCGCGGATTCAGAACGGCGCTGCCTAGCATCCATCTGGCGAATGTCCGCTCTCTCCCTAACAAAATGGACGAACTACTTCTGCTCTCACGCAAAAACAAGGACTTTACCAACTCTGCTGCTCTGTGTTTCACGGAAACCTGGCTGAACGAAGCCATTCCGGACAGCGCGTTACACCTACCGGACTTTCAGCTGTTCAGAGCGGATCGCGATATGGAGTCAACGGGGAAAACGCGCGGTGGTGGGACATGCTTTTACATCAACAGAAGGTGGTGTACTGATGTAACTGTGTTAAGGAAGATGTGCTGTCCTGATGTGGAAGTGCTTTTCATTAACTGTAAGCCGTTCTACTCGCCGCGGGAGTTTTCCTCGCTCGTTCTCATCAGTGTTTACATTCCACCGCAAGCACACGTGAGTACGGCGCTGCAACAGCTGGCTGATCTGATCACAGAAACAGAACAACAACACCCGGACTCTGTTCTTATCATTCTCGGAGACTTTAATCAGGCAAAACTCACACGTGAACTGCCTAAATTCAAACAGCACATTACATGCCCCACCAGAGACAATAATATTTTGGACCATTGCTACACCACAACAAAGGATGCATATCGCTCCGTCGCCAGAGCAGCTCTAGGACTTTCCGATCACTGCCTGGTTCATCTTCTACCAACTTACAGGCAAAAACTTAAAACTGCTAAGCCAGTAATAAGGACTGTAAAGAGATGGACCAACGACACAGAGCAGGTCTTACAAGCCTGTTTTGAATGCACTGACTGGAGTGTTTTTGAAGCTGCTGCCAGCGATCTGGACGAGCTCACAGAGACTGTAACATCATACATCAGTTTCTGTGAGGATTTATGCATCCCTACCAGGACTTACTTATCATTCAACAATGATAAACCATGGTTCACACCAAAACTCAGACAGCTTCGTCAGGTCAAAGAAGATGCCTACAGGAGTGGGGATAGGATCTTGTATAATCAGGCCAGGAACACATTGACAAAGGAGATTGAAGTGGCTAAGAAGAGCTATGCCAAAAAGCTGGAAAACCAGTTTTCCTCCAACGACCCTGCATCAGTGTGGAAAGGCCTGAAAGACATTACCAACTACAAGACACCATCCCCCAGCATCGACAGCAATAAGCATCTTGCGAACGAGCTGAATGTCTTTTACTGTAGATTTGAGACCCCCGATCAGTCACCCCATACCCGCCCTGACCATCTCTCTACACAGCCATCAACACCTCCAGCCATCCCCCTCCCCTCCCCCCCTGCACTTCAGATCAGTGAGGATAATGTGCGTCAGATCTTCAGGAAACAGAAGAGAAGGAAAGCACCAGGCCCAGACGGTGTTTCACCAGCCTGTCTGAAAACCTGCGCTGACCAGCTGGCCTCTATCTTCTCACTGATCTTCAACAGATCACTGGAGCAGTGCAAAGTCCCTTTCTGCTTTAAACGCTCCACCATCATCCCAATCCCGAAGAAACCAAAGATCACAGGACTCAATGACTACAGACCTGTTGCCTTAACATCTGTGGCCATGAAGTCATTCGAAAGACTGGTGTTAGCATATCTGAAGGACATCACTGGACCCTTGCTGGACCCCCTGCAGTTTGCCTACAGAGCAAACCGGTCTGTGGATGATGCGGTCAATATGGGACTGCATTACACCCTACAACATCTGGACAAACCAGGGACCTATGCAAGGATTCTGTTCGTGGACTTTAGTTCTGCCTTCAACACCATCGTCCCATCACTGCTCCAGACCAAACTGACCCAGCTCTCTGTCCCTAGCTCCATCTGTCAATGGATCACCAGCTTTCTGACAGACAGACAACAGCTAGTCAGAATGGGCAAAATCACGTCCGACAGCCGCACCATCAGCACCGGTGCTCCACAGGGATGTGTTCTCTCACCACTGCTCTTCTCCCTGTACACAAATGACTGCACCTCTAAAGACACCTCTGTCAAGCTCCTGAAGTTTGCGGACGACACTACTGTTATCGGACTCATCTGGAACGGTGACGAGTCTGCGTACAGACAGGAGGTGGAGCAGCTGGCTCTTTGGTGCAGTTATAACAACCTGGAGCTGAACACGCTCAAAACAGTGGAGATGATCGTGGACTTCAGGAGAAACCCCCCTGCACTCCCTTCACTCACCATCATGGACAGCACTGTGACTGCAGTAGAGTCATTCAGGTTCCTGGGCACCACCATCTCTCAGGATCTGAAGTGGGACACTCACATAGACTCTATTGTGAAGAAAGCCCAACAGAGACTGTACTTCCTGCGTCAGCTGAGGAAATTCAACCTGCCACAGGAGCTGCTCGTACAGTTCTACTCAGCTGTCATCCAGTCCATCCTTTGCACTTCCATCACCGTCTGGTTCGGCTCTGCTACCAAAACCGACCTCCGTAGACTACAGCGGATAGTTCGGACTGCTGAGCGAATCACTGGCACTACCCTTCCCACACTCAAAGTACTGCACTCATCCAGAGTGAGTAAAAGGGCTCGCAAAATCACTCTGGACCCGTCACACCCAGCACACTTTCTGTTTGAACTGTTACCGTCTGGTCGACGCTACAGAGCACCGAGCACAAAAACAACCAGACACAGGAAAAGTTTCTTTCCCCAGGCCATCTACCTCATGAACACTTAAATGTTCCGCTACTGTGGAACTAACATGTGCAATACTTCCCTCAGACATTTCATTATAGCACCTTATAACTTTATATATATTTATAATTTATAATCCTTTTATTTTTATTTTATTTTTATTTTTTTCTATTTTTTTATTTATACCTATGTTACTTGTCTTGTCACTTTATATTGTATGTGTACTGGAAGCTACTGTCACCAAGACAAATTCCTCGTATGCGCAAGCATACTTGGCAATAAAGCTCTTTCTTTCTCTCTTTTTAATTCCATGTTTCCTTATAATATTTCCAAGTGGCAGCATATATATTGAGAATAATAGAGGGCCCAACACAGATCCCTGCGGCACTCCATAGTTTACTGGAATTATGATCGATTTTTCTCCATTTAAATAGACAAAATGGTAGCGGTCTGATAAGTATGATCTAAACCAGCTTAATGCTTGTCCTTGAACACCAGTATAATTTTGTAGTCGATCTAAGAGTATTGTATGATCTATAGTATCGAACGCAGCACTTAGATCAAGTAAAACTAGTATTGAGAAACAGCCTTGGTCAGAAGCTAAAAGTAAATCATTTGTGATTTTAACGAGCGCAGTTTCAGTGCTATGATGCGGCCTGAATCCTGACTGAAACTTTTCATAGATATCATTTTCTTGCAAGAAAGAGCCCAGTTGAGCGGACACAACTTTTTCTAGTATTTTAGACATAAAAGGTAGATTTGAAATGGGTCTATAATTTGCTAGATTATGCGGGTCTAATTGTGGTTTCTTAATGAGAGGTTTTATCACTGCCAGTTTAAATGTTCTTGGAACATGACCTAAAGATAAAGACGAGTTAATAATATTGAGGAGAGGCTCTTCTACTACAGGTAACACTTCCTTCAGTAGTTTAGTTGGTATAGGATCTAATAAACATGTTGTTGTTTTAGATGAAGTGATAAGTTTATTTAACTCTTTTTGTTCTATAGTTGTAAAGCACTGTAATTGTTCTTGCGGGGGGAAAATTGAGGCTGAATTATAAGGTGCGATTGAGGATTGAACGTTTACAATTGTGGTTCTGATGTTTTCTATTTTCTCAGTGAAGAAGTTCATGAAATCATTACTACTAAACTGTAACGGGATATTTTGTTCGGGTGACGTCTGTTTATTTGTTAGTCTAGCCACGGTGTTAAATAAAAACCTAGGATTGTTTTGGTTGTTTTCTATTAGTTTGCGGAGATGCTCAGCCCTGGCCGCTTTTAGGGCCTTTTTATAACGTGACATACTGTCTTTCCACGCGATTCTAAAGACCTCTAAATTAGTTTGTTTCCATTTACGCTCTAAATTACGGGTTTCTCTCTTTAGAACATGCGTAGTATTATTGTACCATGGTGCTTTAATTTTCTCTGTGACCTTTTTTAATCTAACAGGTGCAACAACATCCAATGTTCTAGAGAGAATGGTGCTCATAGTGCTAGTTAGTTCTTCTAGTTCATCTGTTTGTTTGGGTTCAGGCAGCAGCTGAGACAGATCAGACAAGCAACTCGAGAAATTATCTATGGTGGATGGAAGGATTGTTCTGCCTGGTCGAAAACGCGGCGCCGCATGACATATTACAGCAGTACGTAATATGCAAGTTACCAAGTAATGGTCAGTGACATCATCACTTTGTGGAATGATATCTATATCGGTTGGATCGGTTCCATATGATATAATTAAATCGAGTGTGTGATTAAGACGATGAGTTGGTCCGGTGACGTTTTGTTTGACCCCAAAGGAATTTAATAAATCTATAAACGCAGCCCCTAACGCATCATTTGGATTATCTACGTGTATGTTAAAATCTCCAACAATTAATGCTTTATCTACATTGACCAATAGATCTGAGAGAAAATCTGCAAACTCTTTTAGGAAATCAGCGTAAGGCCCAGGCGGTCTATATACGGTAGCCAAGGCTAGAGATAATATGGATTTTTTTCTAACATCTAAGAGCGTAACATTTAGTACAAGTATTTCAAACGAAATAAACTTATAACCCGTTTTCTGAGTAACATTGAGAATATCTCTATAGACCGCTGCAACACCGCCGCCACGACCAATCAGACGGGGTTCGTGCTTATAGGAGTATCCTGATGGAGTAGACTCATTTAGACCGAAATAATCATTAGGTTTAAGCCAAGTTTCAGTAAGGCAAAGGACATCGAAGCTATTATCCGTGACTATTTCATTTACAATAACTGCCTTAGGTGTGAGTGATCTAATGTTTAGAAGACCTAGCTTTAGAAATTGTTTTTGTTTACTAATAGCAACATTTTCTGGTTTAATAACAATTAGATTTTTTCTAGATCCTGCAGTAGATTTATTATTTGATCTCACTAAACGAGGAATAGACACAGTTTCTATGCAATGTTCTACACTATTTATATCAGTTAATTTGGTGCAGCAGAGACTATGATTTGAACTTTTGGTTACTAGTCAAAAGGTATTTAACATTTTGGAGATGTTATCTGACAGAAGATCCGATCCGAATCTGCTTGGGTGTAAGCCATCGGCACGGTAAAGCCTAGGACGCTCCCAAAACAGATTCCAATTATTTACAAAGAGCAGTTTCTGCTCATTGCACCATGACATTAACCATTCATTTAGCGCGAATAATCTACTAAACTTTTCATGACCTAGTCGGTACGTGGGAAGCGGTCCTGACACAATGATCGTTATATCAGGCGATGTGCTGCGTACCGTATCGATCAGATTCCTGAAGTCTTTCTTCAGAACCTCTGTCTGTCGCAGCCTGATGTCGGCCCCTCCCGCGTGCAGGACCACAGTTCCGACGCGCTCGTTCAGAATCTCGGGAACGTGAGCAGCGATTTCAGAAACACGAGCACCAGGAAAGCAGTGACTATGCACCTTACTTTTATTTAACGTAGCTTGTAGGCTACGTGTCGAACGATGGAATCACCGATGATCACAGCATCGCGTTCTGTTTCGCGAAGAGGGGAGAAGCGGTTTTGTGTGGATATCTCGAAAACCGGGAGGGTCGGAGAGAGTTTTCTTGGTCTAGACCTGACTCGCGTCTTCCGCTGCGGAAATATCCAGGCTTCGTGGTGGCATGTTGGAGCCGGCGTAAACGAGACCATGGCTGATCGCGGCCTCGACGCTCGTGACCGATGCTGAGTAACGCACGGAGTAGACGAGGTCGGAGTCAGCGGGTTAGTAACGTTGATCACTGATTTGTGTGCATCGGCGCGTGATGTTTCAAGAGCTAACCGCCGGTCTATCAGCTCGGCTTTTCTCACTAAAAGGTCGTGGATCTGTTTCTCAACAGCTTCCAGCTCAGACTGCAACGCGTGTAGCTCAAATGTGTCCTCACCTGCACCAAAAGGTAGACTACTTACATCTGATATATTCGCCATTTTAACAGATGGACAGTAAGTTAAGTTAGCAACGACGCTACCAGTGATGCTATCAATATTAATACTAATTTATGACTGAAGTCTTGGATATAATCCGTCTTTTTAGTGGTACAGGTGTAGAGTAGACGCACGATAGGCGAAAAAAATGTTTGTTTGTAAGTGAGTGTGGAGAAGACGCGTTCAGCCGTGATCCACAGGAGTAACCTATAAGAGTATCCGACGTTGGATCACTAATAGGCTTGAGACGCGTCTGCTCAACAGTCCGCGTTGTAACTATGAGGTGAGGAAAAATAGAAAATGTTCGTTGTAAGTGAGTTTAAAGAGAAATCAAGAATTATAAATCAATCGATGGAGCTCCAAAGACAACAACGCGTTCAGACGCGACGCATGCGCATTCAAAAAAACTCACGAAAGAAATACTCACGAAAGAAATACAACCAGGCTTGACATTACAAATACACAGTCTCACACTGACATATCCCAGAGTATGTGACAAACACAACTAGTTTAATTTTTAATTTTTAACTAATTTTAATGTCAATAAAGCATGAAAGTATTATTTATTTATTACTATTGTGCCCAACCATCTGTAATATTTTTTTTAAAAACAATATATTGAAATAACTTGCCAGTGAAATAGGAAATAGAGAGCAAAAAATGGACAATCCGCAGTGGTGTGATTATATGTCCTCCGCCCACATACGTGTAACATGTATGTTCTGTTTTAGTTTTGTTTTCTGTCTGGCTGTGTCCGAAAACTTAGATAGCTGACTTGTTACCTCGCTGCCCTATCAGGCAATGACTTTCCAGGCAGCGTTTGCGTACGAAGGCATCTCACGAAACTGATTTCAGACAGACTTCTAACGGTTTAATGATCTACTGCAAAAAGCGAGCTTTGGTTAACTAAGTGAATATTTAATTACTACAATAGTAATTTCTCACTAGAAATGACCAAAAGTGGAAAACGTTGGTCAAAAACGTACATTTACACCGAACATTGTGTCCTTCGAAGGCAGCATTTATCAGTTTTCGGATGTAGCCTCTGTTTCCTCTGTTCCCATTTGCCTGTACATATTAGTTCTCTTGGTTACTAATTCACGCTCTAGTTTCTTGCTTTCTTTCTGTTCACCTGTGTTCATTTAGTTCCCTTTGTTTGTTCCTTGTGTTTAAGCCCTGAGTTTCATTCTGTTCCCTGGTCTGGTATGTTGGTCTATGGTCTATAATGTGGTTGCGTTTGGATTTTTATACCCGTTATCTTCTGTGATCTACTGATTGTTCATTTTGGATTTATTAAAGACAGTGTTTTGTTCCTACTATATCATTGTGTGCTTTTATGACATCCACATCTCTACAACCAAAGTGACAATACTCTGACATAAAATGCATATCACGCAAAAAACACACAAAAAGTGCAAACAACTAAAAGTAAAAAAATTACTATAATCTGTGTGTTTTGGATATCTAGTGTCGCATGATGTTAATTTGAGATGAAGTGGAATGTGTGTGCGCACATAAGAATGCTTGTTTGTTTGTGTGTGTGTGTGTGTGTGTGTGTGTGTGTGTTTCACATTTCCGTCCTCTCCCCTGTCATCAGCTACAGAGACTCACAACTTTTCTTATTCAATTAAACTGAGTGCCAAAGGAAATGACAACATTTTTCAGTACTTTAGGAAGGAGAAAATTCCTGCTTAAATTAAATTATGCAAAAATGTTGTATGTGGGTGTATATACTTAAGCAAAAAAGCAAACTAAGATAAATAGGACAAAACTTATTTTTTTGTGACATCTGGGATGTGTTCAACTGGAAAATCAATCAATTCAATTTGATTCTGATTAACAAGCTCTTGATTTAAAAGAATCATGCATAATGATGTTTAATTCAGAAACCTCTGTGATGGATTCAATGAGTTCATTCAATGAAGGATTCGTAAGACTGATTCAAACATTCATCTTTCTTTGTGTTCATCTGATTAGAACCAGCTCATCATTGTATTCTTGAACAGGACTGCACTGGTTGCACTATGTTTGTGATTCACTGATTCTGCATGTTTAAAAGAGTCATTAGCTATGTCTCCATTCAAAGTTGCGAATTTAACTTTTATGAGATATCCCAAAATGCACATAAAAGTACTTTGGATGGAAACATAGCTAGTAGTCAGTGATCAAAATATACTCTCTATGATTTGATTCACTAACAATAACCTGTTTAGATGAGTCACATGTCTGTGAATCGGACTCATGGTCACACTGTATGTTATTGTGTGCAATATTGTGGTCAAATATGACTTATGTTGCTGTGTGACTGTAGTTTCAAGAGAAAGTGGGGCAGAAAAAGATCAATCTTGCGATATTAAAAATAGATTTTTATATAAAAGAGAGCTCTATATAAAAGAGAGTTTTATCGTTTGTCTTCAAAACACAGAATATTATAATAATATTGCAGAGTAAATAAGAATATTAAGAGTCAGTGGATGTAAATACAGAGAAGCGTACACACATCCTCCTTTGTCAATTCCAAGGAATGGAATGCTATCATTATTGTATCTTTTCTGTTCATTGTGAAGAAAGATGGAGGGGGAAAGACAGAGTGACTGAAAGAAAGAGACTCATTAGATACGGTTATACGCAGACACCAGTCAAAGTCACATGAGTCTCATATGAATCCATATTCGCCCCGAAGGCTGCAAGAACCTTTACGCACATGACAGGAACATCAGCACACTGCATCCTGCTTATCAGAGATCGAATTAGGGATGCATATTTCAGAAGTGAGATGCTTTTACACAGTTTTTTTTAAAAGATCCAGGAAAGTGTGTGTACTGCATGTGGCCTCATTTTTCAGGGCCCTTTTTCCGGTTTCTTTCCTTACATAGAGCTATATGGAGTGTGTCCTAACCACGTTCAGATCCGGTCGGAACGGTTCCACGGCCAAACTGATTGAAACGGTGGAAAACACCTCTAGCACAGGAAGCAGCAGTTGCATGGAACAAACACACACTTCCTGTCCTGGGGAGACACACATCCACTCACAAACATTAATCATAATGTGCCGGCACAATGTGATGACATCATTTACAAGGTTTGAATGAACGGCCCTGTTTGTGTGTGCATATTTTTGTGTCTAAGTGATTAAGACACAAGGTCTAAGAGGTTTCATTGTGTGTGTGTGCACATTAATTGTAGTGTGTGTATGGGTGTGTTTGTGTATGATATGAGTCGCAAGCATATAGTCTCTCATCCTGTCTAGCGAGAGCCCTGCAATGCTGCTTTTTCTGTGCTCACTAATTAAAACACTTTGCAGCTCAATTAGTCCTCTCTTTCCTTCAGCCCTCATGCCGACAGACAGAAAACCCTCAGTTACCCCAATAGCACCGTGATCCAGACCTCTTTCAACATATACATACTGTTACAGTGAGGAATGAGCCACACACACAGCACTGTACAAGACACAGGAAAAGCTCCGGCACTGCGACATGGAAAGAGGGCATTTATTGCTGTGGAGTTGGACTTTAAATAAGTCAGAAATCATATGCTACCGCTCAAAAGTTTGAGGTCAGTACGTTTTTTTAAATACTTTTATTCAGCAAGGAAGCTTTAAATTGATCAAAAATGACAGTAAAGACATTTATAATGATAAAATACAACAATACACAAGAGGCCATATATTACAAAGATGTATCATTTTACCATGGTTAATGAGTGTTAATGGGTGCAACATGAAGAGGCATGATAAAATTAATAATAATAAAAAATGAAAATAAACAGAAATCTGCTAAAAAAATGATTACACTAAGACTGTCAATTAAACATATTAAAGGGTTAGTTCACCCAAAGATATCAATATATTAAAAAGATATCCTGGCTCTTCCAAGCTTTATAATGGGCGTGAATGGGGCCCTAGATTTTGAAGCCAAAAAAAGCACATCCATCCATCATAAAAGTAATCCATACGGCTAATGCCACACCCGACGCATGAGTCATGACGTAGGATGTAGGATGTAGCGTAAGCTTATCTGAGAGTAGATGCCTCTCACAGTTCAAACAAATAGAGCTGGGCAACAAACTCAAGCTCATCTTCTCTTATATCCAAATCCTCCAACATTCACGCCCATTATAAAGCTTGGAAGAGCCAGGATATCTTTTTAATATATTGATATTTTTAATATTGTGTTTGGCTGAAAGAAGAAAGTCATATACACCTATGGTTGAAGCTGAGTAAATTATGGGATAATTTAAATTTTTGGGTGAACTAACCCTTTCATATGTTTAATTGACAGTCTTAGTGTAATAATTTTTAGCAGATTTCTGTTTATTTTCATTTTTTATTATTATTAATTTTATTAAGGTGTTCATTTTATCATACCTCTTCATGTTGCACCCATTAACACTCATTAACCATGGTAAAATGATACATCTTTGTAATATATGGCCTCTTGTGTATTGTTGTATTTTATCATTATAAATGTCTTTACTGTCACTTTTGATCAATTTAAAGCTTCCTTGCTGAATAAAAGTATTTAAAAAAAACGTACTGACCTCAAACTTTTGAGCGGTAGCATATGATTTCTGACTTATTTAAAGTCCAACTCCACAGCAATAAATGCCCTCTTTCCATGTCACAGTGCCGGAGCTTTTCCTGTGTCATGTACAGTGCTGTGTGTGTGGCTCATTCCTCAAATATGTGGCTCAAATATCATTCCCAGGATATTTTTTAATATAACTCTGATAGTGTTTGGCTGAAAGAAGAAAGTCATATACACCTAGGATGGTTTGAGGGTGAGTAAGGTATGGGATAATTTTCATTTTTTGGATGAACTAACCCTTTAATTTAGTCAACAGTGCTAAACTTGAACATTTACAGAGAGCAGGCAGAGTCATTAGCTGCTCTTACCCCGTCGGGCCAAACTGTTCTCATTGCTTAACCATTCTACTCTGTGATCAGATATCTCTTTTAATTATTATAATTAAAGTATTATTAACTTGAGTTAACTTCGTTCAAATAGGCCTTTATCGCATCACAATAGAATGCTGGAAGTAGCCGCGAAAACCATAGACAGTATAAGAAGTGGACAGAGCCATCTCATTGGAACTCAATTGAGACAAGTGAAGCCCATTTTTAGCGATTTTTTTCTGACAGATGTAAATCTTCTAGTAGCTGTGCGTGCAAACTGCCAACGTTAATCTTGCAGAGACGGCGAGCTTGAGCAAAGAGTTCCCTGGGCGTGAGTGAGCAGGAGTAAGTATTCTGATTAATTATTTTGTATAGTATTTATTTTAAAATGTAACGCCAGTACGCCATATTATTCTCCCTTGACTTCCCCCCGATTGCCTGCGAGCGTCTCCTCCTGTCTGTACGGTAATTTCTCTACTGTGCGACAGAGAGTCGAGTGGTTATGACGCAATCGTTAGCCTATTTTTACAAAAACTGTTTCTACGGGGCCATAATGTAACATAGAATGTAATGGAGCCCTTTATACATTTTCGTGTTTCTTTAGAAATAAATAATGGACAAATGGAGTCTTTAAACGCCTCAGATGTAAAGTTATTCGCTGTCAAAGTGACGCCAAAATGAATGGGAGTCAATGGGATGCTAACGCAAGTGAAGTTCTGCTACAAGATGGTGGCACGCGGCCGGCTTCAACTTCCGGTCGATGGATTACCCGCCTGGCGAAAACCGCGTCTTCTGTTTATTGCGTTCACCATGGCTGCCTGTTAATTATCACTGGACTAGTGAAGTTTTTTTTTTTTTTTTTTTTTTTTTTCTTGATTCCATTTTAATGGTTTAGTTAAATTGTTATAACCAATTATTTTAAATGTAATAATTTAAGCTAAACTCTCTTCAAAGGTTAAACCAAACTTTTATTTTGACGGGTTGCCGTGCCGTCTCTCTGTGTTTTATGATATAACGATAGTTTTTCTCAAATGAAGCTAAAATACTGCTGAAGTGACTCTCAGAGCGGCTGTGTTGATGAAGTGCATTAATGTCCTCATATAGGCTGAAAACATCGCGAGTGTCATGCGTGCCTCAGTGTGTGTGTGGTAAATGAAACAGCGCGTCTGTGCCATTCATTCAGACACAGAACATGCATGATTCCTATTTAAATAGTCTTTATGTGGTTTAATATTGACAGACACTGGTCTATCGGTCTATATGGTCTATTTTATTTAAGTTAACTGACCTACTTTTCATCTAAAGGTAACTAAGTAACCACCGGAAGTGCGAGTACACTGCTTGGCGATTTCGAAACCAGGAAATGAGATAAAGGCCTATAGTGCCCTTGGTCAGCTACAGAGAAACTGGCAGCCAGGCAACAGACAGTTGACCAATCCTGAGCGGCGACATCACCACATGCATTCTACCAGCTTGGTTAGCCAACAGTGCTGAGAAATATAACTGTTTTTTGTCCATGACTTTCCCCTGGTAATCCCTGCAGATTCAGCATCACTCCAGTGCAGCTGCTGAGGCTAAAGATTCGCTCCACATATCTAAATAACTCCAAATAACTGTTATGGTACGGCTTCAAAGGAAACCCTCTTAATTCTGTCTCTTGTGAACTTTCCTTCTGTTTCTCTTTTTCTCCCTCTCTCTGGGTGGTTTAAAGAGGTTTAATCATGCTGATTGCCGTGATTATGACCATCTCCCATGGGTCTACTCTCTGGCCCTGGCCTCCACAGGAAGTCACACTGGCCACTGGCGATCCGTCTTCCTGTTCCTGCTCTTCTGCACACACACAGCCGACCGCCCCTGCATTCAGTAATACAGCACACTTCCTCAAGCTTCCTATACTCACACACACTTCATCACCTCACTAAGAGAATGATTCATGAATCAAGGTTTAGGGTTTAAAGGCATGAGGCTGTACAGACTTGCTGATATTCAGTACAACTGCACAGTTTTTCTATACACAGGAAGTGTATATAAAGAAACTTGCATTTCAGACCAAATTCGATGAGTCAATGGATGTTCCTGTCCCTCATTGACTATCCCTCATTTTCTAAAAAAAAATTACTTACTTGAGCTTACTGAACCCAGGATATTCCCTTAATTCAAAAATAGCACCAAAAGAAGCCAAAACATCAAGCTTTGCATTAATGTAATAAAGGTCAGGCATTATGAGAGTCAACCAGACCTCACTGTCAGACGGAAGCTCTCTCTCTCTCTCTCTCTCTCTCTCTCTCTCTCTCTCTCTCTCTCTCTCTCTCTCTCTCTCTCTCTCTCTCTCTCTCTCTCCACCCCCTTTCCTCTCTCTGATACCAGCTTATGCGAGGGTGGAAAGTTGGCTGGGTAAAGCTGGCAGCGAGACAGGAATGCACAGAATAGGCTGTGAATCCAACAGGAGGCTGTTTGAAGCTCACAAACATTCCTCACACACTCCGTGTGACCAGACGAGAGAAAGCCAATACTTGTCATCTGAGAGAGAGAGAGTCAGACTCGTTGAATGGCTACACAGTGAAAGATGAATAGGAGCAATAAGGAAATGACTTCAGTCCAGAGGAATGTCAGATTTAATTGATTTTAGGATCACATGGTTATGAAGTAGGGGGGTCAGAATCAAGATGAAGGCTCTGCGGAGGGCGATCGATGACCCCGGGGAGGTCAAAGGTCGCCGGCTCAGTGCTACCGCTGTCCCCCTGCACACAAAGCTCAGAGTTAAGAAGAGGGCCGAGGCTGACACATGAGTCAGGCTAACATTTGTCTCCAGTATGTGTACATTGGCCTGTCTGTTTGGACTGTGGTTTTGATTGGAATGGTCTTTGTGTGTTTAATGTAAAACGGGTCAATTTGGTTTTATTTCTCTTTCAGTTATTTGCTTGGTAAGGTCATGTTTTTACTTGTAAAGGTTGGGTCACATTAGTGAAATTCTGGCTTCTGCTGGTAACAGCTCGCAGATAAGTCGCTTTCAAACCAAGCAACTTTCTGTTGGTCAAGTCAAGTCAAGTCAAGTGTATTTATATAGCGCTTTTCACAATACAGATTGCATCAAAGCAGCTTCACAGCATTAAACCAAAATAACACAACAAGGTTGTTTCTAGTGTAAATTTATTGATTGATAAAATTAAATTAATATCCCCAAAATATCCCAAACTGAGCAAGCCAAAGGCAACTGTGGTCAACACAGTGAATTCACTGTGAAATCTGTGTTTCTGGGAACATTTTCTCCCTCATGTGAGACTCCCGATTGCACAGATTCCTATTCAAATGACTTGATTTCGCCTGTGTAATTTCAGAGAGAAATGGTGAATGTGACTAGCCTGGAAATCCAGACCTGAATCTAAAAGATCTGTCTGGCGTCGACTAATGAAAATCGGCCAGCTCGAGGGGCGGCACCAAGCATGCATTTGAAAATCTCACTGCACGCAATTGGATAACACTACGACCAATCACAACAATAAACCCCATACGCTTAACTACCAGCGGAGCTAACTGGTAGATTAGACTCTTACCGTATCCGGTCGGCAAAACCGCAAAAACGTCCTTCTTGCAAAGGAACGATTCGAGCGGTGTCTTCTGTTCCTGTTTTAGATAAAAAGCCAAGTCTAACTCATTCATTGTAGCGGCCAAAGCCGTTTCAAACAACTGGTGTTCATCCATAGCCATCTTGCAATGATTACTAATGACTTCGATGTCACAGCGCTGTCGTCATCTCGCCTCTGGCCCGCCTATATCAGATAACCCGATGTGATTGGTGCAGCTCAGATCGAGGGGCATATTTAATGAGCATCATTACTCGACACCAGAGTAACTCGCTGAGCAAATTCAACTTGTGCTCTCGCGAGAACTCTGGATTACCAGGGTAGAATGTGACCACACCTTAAAGGGATTTTTTTCTCTACTATCATAAAGTCAATGGCTACCAGCAACTGTATGGTGACCAGCATTCTTAAACATATCTTCTTTTGTGTTCAACAGAAGAAAGAAAATCATACAGGTTTGGAACAACGAGAGGTTGATACAAGTGGGGATGTAAGTTGCAGATGATGCAAAAGAAAACGCTTTTGGAAATCGATTGTGCGAAAAGACTTTCGAAGATAAAGCAAGTAGTATTCGACTGGTCATGTGACTGGTTGCACCCATGATAATGTAGAAAATATATTTTTTAAAGCCACTGATTTGACTGAAGTCTTCACCTGATGTTAAAAACTGTTAAAAAACTTAAAAATGATTTTAGTCTTAAATGTTTACAAGGAACATTTAATAAAAGTTTCAAGGGCTTTAATATTTAAAATTATCCTGACATGTTTTGTTCATTTTTGGATTGCGTAATATGCTGGAGTGTGTGTGTGTGTGTGTGTGTGGCCTGGTAAACCCTACATTATGGGGACAAAATGTCCCCAAAAGGATGGCAATATCCGAAATCCTTGTTCGTGTGGGGACATTTTTTGGTCCCCATGAGGAAAACGGCTTATAAATCAAAAAAGTGATGTTTTTTTGAAAATGTGAAATTGCAGAAAGTTTTCTGTGATGGGTAGGTTTAGGGATAGGGTTAGTGTAAGGGAATAGAATATACAGTTTGTACAGTATAAAAATCATTATGTCTATGGAAAGTCCCCATAAAACATGAAAACACTACATGTGTGTATGTGTGTGTGTGTGTGTGTGTGTGTGTGTGTGTGCGCGTGTGTGTGTGGGTGGGTGGGTCAGTTTAAGCTGTTGACATAGGTCATCGGCAGTTCCTCATATCTGTCATCATCTATCTCCCCTGAGTCTGGGAGCTCAGCCTGTCCAGACAGATGAAGCGGCTTGTCATGTCTGGCAGGTTTCCTCACAACAGGTGAACCCAGTGGACTAAGCGCTGGAGAGTGTGCTGGGTTTTTTTTTCACACCAACACACACAAACACAAACACACACACACACACACACACACACACACACACACAACATTGTGGAATAGCATGCATTTGCAGTTTATTTTTTTCAGACTCTAATTATGTAGTTTTTTTTTCTTAGAGATAGAAAAACATTCAAATCTTCAGGAAACCTGGCTTGTGCATCCCTGCCCATCCCTGCCAATGCAGCTCTTAATAATCAAGCGCTGACCTCGTTTTTGTGTGTGAAACAATTACCTAATTACTTGGTTGCATTTAAACAATATAGATATTTTAATTCAGTACAATCCAGAACTTAACCAAAGCCATGCGCCATCCAGTCAGGTCAGGAGAACAAAGGGCTTCCTTTGCCATGTAGAAGAGGACACGGTCTGATCTTCATCCACATTCTAATGGCCAGTCAGTTCGTGTGTGTGTTGAGTGGAAAACGTCTTGGACACATTCCTGTCAATACCCTCATTTCACCCAATACATCAGAGACCTTGTCGTGACAACAGTGGGGTGTCGTTTTGGAAGAGAAGAACACGATGACAACAACTGCACTTCATTGAGACACACACACACACACACGAGTCATGACTGTGCATGTTTTATGTGATTTGTTTTGAACTGTGTCAAGGCAATTATTTTTGTCAATACACTTATTACACAATAAAGTGATTCCTATTCACTGAGAATTCATACTCAGGTAATGATTTAATATGATACATTTTAATAATAGCTATATAGAAAATTACATTTGATAAAATGTCAAATAAAATTTCAGGGGGGAAACAGTATATTATTTCCCATAAGAAAGAAAAAACACAAAAAATTAAGACTGGAGTAATGGTTGCTAAAGATTTAGCTTTGCCATCACAGGAATAAATTACACTTTAAAATATAATAAAGGCAGGGTAAGGCGATTTGTTCAAGAAACATTTTTTTGTTATGCTGCAAGTCTCATATAAATCTCTGAATTTCTGTCTCTGAATAAAGGGCGGGGTCTTATGCTTTCAAAGCTAACTTATTGCTAGCCACTCCAAAAATTGCCTACCCTACCTTTAAAAAAAAATAAAAAAATACTTATTTTAAATTGTATTATAATTTTGAAATAGTATTGTTTTTAGTACTATTGATCAAATGGTGAGCATAAGAGACTTCTTTCAAAAACATGTAAACATATAACTGACTCCAAACTTTTGAACATTAGTGTGTCAATAATTGATACATTTGCTACAATTACATTTTTTTCCCAAGGAGAAACATCTGAGAGAAAGCTGATACGTAAACCTTACTCAATGAGCTAAGATAGAGAACAATCTCAGAGCAAAAATATTTTCCCCTGGGGCTCATACAGCTGGGAAAAAAAAAAGGTTTTAAAATGAAGTAATAAACATCAGACTTCAAGACAATAAGTGACATGACTACTCAGTGTTTTCATGTGCAATGTTCAGCATTCAGCCTGAGTCATGACTGATGCCCAGCACATCTAGTCAGTCTTGTTCTTTCACATCTTATTTGCTTGAATGAACAAGAGTCAAACAAGCAAGTGTTTAATCTTTAACTAACACAAAACACTCACAAAACCGGCTCATTTCTTCAGCCTCTGTTGTGCTTGTGTTCAGTGAATTTTTGAAGAGCAAATGGAGACTTTTACTTAAACCTTTTTTTTTTTTTAATTACATATTTATCTAAATGCAGCGTTTGGATGTTCAGAAATATACTGCAGCTCACGTATTTCTAACTTCTTTTTACCCCTAAGCAAAGAACAAAAAATAACTTTCCCGCATTTTTGTCACCACAAGGGGAGCTGTAGCTACATACAGTAGTAGCAATAGACTGATGAAACGTATAACTTGAATTCAATGGAGGTCACTTTAGATAAAAGTGTCAACCGAGTGCATGAAAGTAAAATCAAGGCAAAGCAACAGTTTGAAGACAATCTTGCTTAGCAAGTTAAACTGTCAACCTGGATAATAACACATGTTTAATAGCACAGACAGTTGATGGTAAGTCTATGCACTCTTGTTTCAGCCACATCAATGCAAGCTTGCAGGCTTTAGTATAATTGTTTCAAATTGATTTACAAGAAAAAACAGGTGACCAGCCCAGCCCTCATGCGCTCGCTTTCTCTTTCATGTCTCGTCTCTGCATGCTCGTTCTTATTACAAATTGGATTCTGATTTGGAGGTCTTTGAAGAGATTGGAAAATTAAAAAAATTATTTAAGATAATTTCTGAAGATTATTATGTATAATGAGTATGTCTAATAAGGTAATTTTCACTTTCAACTCTGTTTTGGTTGTGTGTGTGTTTGGGTTGTTAATTACTTTACTTTACAAACGGTTCCAAGTTATTCTCCCTCTATTTCTCACAGACACACTCACTCAGACACACACACACACACACAAGTCCTATAAGAGCTAAAATTATGGCCGGATATGTAAGCTTTTAGAGGAGATCAGAGGTGCCAGGAAGGTGGCACTCAGTCCAGACAGGAGTGGAGTTCTCAAAAGCCAGATAACCCGACACACACACACACAATCTTCCTGTTTATGCCTGCCCTTACATCCCATTCACACTCTACCCAGCCCAAACCCGTAACACTTTCCTCTATGTGGACAATCTGCTCAGATCTCACTGTGTCTTATCTCTCGCCTCCTCAAAGTTTTTTTTTTCCCCTCTCCTCTCTTTTTTTTCCGATCCCACTTCCCATAAGTGAGTAAGATCTGATGCAGGCAAGATTGGGCACGTTGGCAGGAAGTGTTGCAGTTCTGGTTTGGCTTCTTTTTCCTCTTCTCTCTCCATTTCTCAGTTTAAGGTGCTGAGATATATGTCGGCGTGAGATGTACGAGAAGAGGGACCCTCTGCGTGCACAATGACACACACTAATGGAGGCGTTGAAACATATTAACCATCCCTGCCTTTGTGATTGGGCAAATGTTTACTTTCCTAATGACCCCCACTGATCCAAACAAACACACTCAGATAACGAGAGAACCAGTGGGAGGACAGAGAGAGAGAGAAAGAGAGGGGCTGCTCCTCCATGACCTCTAGGAACAAGCCATTGGGTTCAAGTGGGTCGCAGCGGGAGATAGCCTGTTTGAGTCTATGAAAACAGAAAAACTGGATTATTGCATCCTTAAATGGCGCACGTAAACATAGTGACTATTTCCAAAGGTCTTATCTTCTCCTCTTATCCGTAGGACATGAAGCCATGTCTTTTAAACCATATCATCAAAGCAAAACACTTACTCATAAGTAGGGGGGCTCCTCTCATATCTAGACACGTCTTATCTATTGGAAAGCAAACATTTGTAACTGTTAGCATTGTCCGTCCAACTATTAGTTAATAAAGGAAAAATTAAAGGAAAAAATCTGTCATCATTTACCCACCCTCTTGTCCTTCCAATCCCCTATGACTTTCCTTTGTAAAAATAAAATAAAAATAGTTGAATATGTACTGGACACTCCTTTTTTTCATGCAAATGAATGGAGCCTGGAGCCTTTTTTAAGGTTAAAAAAGATCCAAAAGCACCAGAAATACCAATGATAATGTTTCCTCTTTGTGAGCTAAAAGGAGTGGGCAGGATAGGCTTCAAAAATTCACATTTTGTGAAGAAAGAAAGACATGCGGGAACAACATGAAAGTGAGTAAATAATTATAGTTTTCATTTTGGGAACTCTTATACAATTACTCTTTCTGTGCAGAATTAGGCCTACTGTATGTTTATAGTTTTAATGATATTAGTTAAAGGTACTTAATTAAAATGTTATGGTGGTATGTAGATAAAAGTACAGCAAACAGTTATACCTACATCTTAAGTAGCCTATATTTCGCTTTTTTAAATGTGGTTTAATTGAAATTGAAGACTCACAAAATATACGTTACCCAGCATTGACAGGAGATTCATGGCGAGTCAGTGGATTGTGCCTCATGGTTTTTTGACTGCAACAATAGGGTCATTAACCTGCCTGTCCAAGGCCAAATTTACACACACACCGTTTACACGCCGCCTTTAAAGCTTTCCGCTGTGGTCTATCAGGGCCTCTTAAAATGAACATATTTCGCCAGAGCTATAACTCAAACTGTCAGAGCGGCTGGACAAACAAGTTTCTAAAATGACTGACAGGTTTACTCAAGGACCTTGGTTTTGTGGATCCACTCTCACAATGTGAAAGAAATGGATAAGATTGTTCAGAAGACAGACAAAGATAAACACTACAGAGGCTTTCGACATCGACCTCCAAGCATCCACAAAACATTTCAGTGTAAGAATGGGTAAACAAATGATTTACATCTGAGCATTTCCCATTAGTTCTTGAAAAGTGAGAAAATGTGGCAAGTGAGAGCTTGCATTCAAACCCAGCAAAGCACCAGAAACAGCACTGATGTGACAAACAAAAATGCTGGATTATTTGTGTTTCTTTTACGTGGCAGATTTATGAGGATGTTCACATGAACAAACTGGCTATGTGTATGTGTCCGTCTGATGTTTTCTTTGAAGCACTGATAAAATGTTATATAAAACAGTGAAATAAAAATTATATATAGTGTATATATACATTTTCTGGATTATTATTATTTTTTTGTTTTTTTTTGTTTTGTAAAATCCAAATAAGCTTTACAGATCTTTATTGGAAAGGGTTTAAACAATGTTTTTCAAGCTATTTCAAGCTAAACCTAAACAATTATTGCACATGCACCTCTAGAACAGTCCTTAAAGGGGGTCATATAATGGTACATGCACTTTTACAAGTTGATTGTACTGAAGTGTGTGTTGGCAGTGCCTGTACACAACCATCATATAATGATAAAAATCCATCCAGTGTTTTTTTTAATCTCCTTATATATTTTCCCCCATCTCAAATCGAGCCGTCTGACCGTGTGACATCACATGATCGGACGCCCCTCCCACGATTGTTGATTGACAGCAGCGTTTCAACACAGACCCGCCCTGAGCGAGCTGTCATCATAAGCCGCTTTCCGACCGGAGGAACCTTTTCACAGTTCCTAGAACTATTGGCTAAAGCAGAGGTGGAAGTAACGAATTACAACTACTCACGTTACTGTAATTAAGTAGTTTTTTTGGGTACTTGTACTTTTTTGAGTATATTTTTAAATCTGTAATTTTACTTGTACTCAAGTACATATTAAACTAAGTAATCTACTTCGCTACTTGTAAAATCACATTTCATTACTGAGTACAATTCGAATTGATATTCAAATCTTTGACCGGCATTTCGGTAGCCAATAAAAATATTCGATCGTAAACGGACCAATAAAACCCCTGATATTTGGACTGAATTAAAGCTGCCACAGTCGTAGGGGGTTTTGAAGAGCTGATCATAAGTGAAGGAGGCGAGGAGCTCAGAGTGATTAATGGCTGGACTGAAAGTTTGGAGAAACAACAATCTACATAGTAGTATTGTCAAAATATCTATATTTTGATACATATCAATACTGAAATATCTGTCAATACTCATTTTGGCCTATACACCAATACGATACCAGCTGCGCGTTCTCATTCTCTCATCTCAACGACAGCGAGTTTGACACACCCGCCTCCTCTCAGCGCGGGATTGCCGGTAGACCTATTACGCATAATTTTATTAATACCTGCAAGTTTCTATGGCATATTTTAATGGCAAATGTCACGAGTGCAATATTATAACGCGAGGGCACATTCATGTAATCGCAGAAAACTGGACGCAAGCTCTCAAATATACGAATGAACTGGACTCTGGATATTGAGTGTGCGCTCTCGGACTGTGTCATATCATGTGCAATCGCGATTCGCGAATCTCTCCAAGTGGTTCTCACTGCAGACTCAAATGATTTAAGTCTGCTCTTGAATTAAACGTTGTCAAAAGTTATGAAAAATCTAGTCTTTTTTGCAAATTAAATTCAGTTTGAAATCAAGCTTCCTTGTGCTGTGTGTGAGCTATTGCAACAGTTAACGTTACCCTATTGTGAAGACAAATACACTCAGTGAGTAAATATTTAAGTTAGATTATTGTAATGGTTATTGATCAATGTTTAAATATGTAAACAAAAGCCTAAATTAAAATCTCACTGTATAAAGTGGACGTGTCTCTTCAGAAGACTTGAATTAAACTTTTCCATTCAAATAGATCACTGTTACAATGAGTGTTGTGTTTTTCGATGCTTGAAAATAATGATTGCCTTGACAAAATGGATGGACAAAAATGTAGATATTAAAATATTTAGTATGTGGTAGTTTTCCCGATGGTATTAAAAATGATAGGTTAGGCCTACTGAATACTGACATATTTCTATATTGAAGTTAGAAATTCCAGTATCATGACCACTAATTAATGTCCTTCGACAATAAGGTAAAAACGTATTAAAAGTAGCTATTTTCTACATAAATCTATGATTTGGTTGAATATTTATTGGTAATACATTAACTATCGCCAGCTAAAAAGTAACTAGTACTCCGAGTAGTTTTTGAGAAGAGTAATTTGTACTTTTACTTAAGTACTTTTTTGACACCAGTACTTTTACTTGAGTAATTGAGTATTATTTCAGCAATGTAACGGTACTTGTACTTGAGTACAAATTTTCAGTACTCTTTCCACCTCTGGGCTAAAGTACCCGGATGTCGGCGTGTTCGCACCGCAGGAACTAGGAACGATTTTAGTTCTAGGAACTCCATTTGGAGGAACTAATTTAGGTCCTACTTCAGAGTAGGGTCTAAACCAGCACTATAGGAACTACCCGTGACGTTAGTGTACGCTGATTGACCGAACGCACGCGGAACACCAGCACCCGCCATTTTTAAAACAGCTAGAATGTAAACAGATTATAGCCTATATTTACTCCATAAACTAACTATACAAACATGGAAAACAGTGATAGATGGGTCTCTAAACCTTTATGCTGAAGAGAAAATCCAACGCAACTTTGAGGGGACCAAGCCAAACATGATTATGTTTACCTGCCCAGCTAGCAACACTGGACATCAACCGCACGGCATAGGCTAATAACCTTTTTTTTATATACTGTCTACTTTCTATAACAGTTCTATCTAATAACATATTAAACAGTACTGTTAGACAGATCGCTAACTAATAAACAGAGAATGCGAGCATTGTTTGCTCTGGCGTTCTCAGTGCCGCCAAAATAAAGGTCCGTCGCGCCGTCAAAATAAAAGTCACCGTGCTTGCGTCACTCCCTTACCCCTCCTACCAGTTCCTATGGCCACTTGGCCAGTGGGAACGCAAACAGCAAAACCGAGTTTGGGGGAGAGTAGTTCATAGAACTGTTTAGAAGTGGATAGTTCCTATAACTAAGTTCCTGTAACTACTTGGTTGGAAAGCGGCTATTGTCCGCATTGTTGATACGCTGGAGCAGAATGGCGTCTAAGCGATTGTGGTGTTCTGTTCTTGGGTGTAATAAGGAACACAGCATCATTTTGATCAGAGGCGGACAGAGTACACAGCTTCATTACTTGAGTAAAAGTACAGATACCCCTTGCTAAATTTTACTCAAGTACAAGTAAAAGTACTACAGTCAGATGTCTACTTAAGTAAAAGTACTGAAGTACTTGATTTTAAAAGTACTTGAGTATCAAGAGTACAAGAGTACATTTTCTAAATATTGTATTACTACTTCCACAGTGCTTACATTGTTAAACACAGCAAACACTTGAAGCGAAAACTATCATTAACTTGTTCAGAAAATTGAAATAGTCTGGCGAGGTGGGGCCACGGGTTGGCACAATCCCGGGATGGACCTGCTGCGTCTTCATCCATTGATTCGTCCATGGTTTCGTCTCTTATCTAAATTTGACCATGGAGTTGACTTTGGCGGAAAGCTGAAGGTGATTGCTGATAGGCTGTCCCAATCAGTGGCACAATCCAATCACATTTGAGAGGGAAAAAACAAATTGAGGGTTTCCAAGATTTGTTTTTTTTTTAGAAGTAGTAACGGGTACTCGCGGTTATGGATAGAAATGTAGTGGAGTAAAGAGTACAATATTTGCCTCTCAAATGTACTTGAGTAAAGTCATGAGTACTCCCCAAAAATGATACTCGAGTAAAGTACAGATCCCTCAAAATTGTACTTAAGTACTGTACTCAAGTAAATGTACTCCGTTACTGTCCGGCTCTGATTTTGATGTTCCTAAATCCGAACCGCTGAAGACGCAGTGGCTGAGTTTTGTTTTCGAAGGGAATATTCCCCACGATCAACGTCAATGCTTTCATGTTTGCGCGAATCATTTCTCACCAGACTGCTTTATAAACGAGGGTCAGTATAAAGCTGGTTTTGCTAAGAAACATTCCTGCCGTGACCTCATGTCAGTGCTTCAGCCCTGACACTTGTACCTTACACTGCATAGATAACTTTACGCATCACTGACAAGCCTACATTTACCGAAAACATTTTTTTCATGACCATTAGCTGTAACATCAATCTGTCAATGAACTAACGTATACATCAGTAAACACATAGCGTTCGTACCTCACTACTCTACCCTGCCAGTACACACAAAGATAGATCAAAGTGACATTACGTTAACCAACCATTCAGAAACGTCCTGTTCGAGCCTTAATTGTCTAACTTCTTCGGGGCCGTCATCTTGTTCCGGGTCTGACTCCGGTTCAAATTGAAATGGTTGCACAAATGTGTCCTCAGAGACTCCCGCTGCCATTCTTTCTCCAAAATATACCCTCAACTGTTGTCAAGGCAACACTCCATGTGTGTTGTGTCAAAACGTCCCACAGAACAGAGGGGCGGGGTGAGCAAAGCTCATTATCATTTAAAGACGCCTGCACTTCCAATGGCGTGCTGAAAACAGAGCTGTTTTTGACCAGGTACAATTTGTTTTCTTACAATACTAATGAGAATTTTTAATTAAAGTATATTACAAACTTTTCATTTAGACCCTAAAGAATCATATTAACTTGTACAAAAATGGCATTATATGACCCCTTTAAGACACACAGTTTACAGGCAGTAGACAATTGAGATCACAGTTCCAACAACTTGGGAAACTAAAGAGAGCTTTCTCCTGACTCTGAAAAACACCAGGGTAGGGTTGCACCAGCCGTTTGTAAGTTCTTTCTTAAAATAGAACATAAAGCTATTAAACCACTAGAGGCTTAGTAACTAATTTGTAACTAACTCTGTACTTTATTCGGTTGCACCATTTGTTCTTAAGGCAGATCGTAACTAATAGGTTGTAAGATCTCCGTAAAGTAATGTGTGGTCGCATAATATGACAGATTAAATATGGCAGAAGCTGTTGAAATTTCAGTTTAACCTTCATTCTAACTTCTTTTGCCTTACGTTACTAAAGGTAAAAAAGTTTCCATTAAATACGATCCTACCTAATCATGAATAACATAATATGAGTTTTATGTAAATAACATTCAGAAAGTGTATTTGAAACAAAATGAATAAGTATCAATAAGTAAATACTGATGCAAAAAAAACATAAGAAATAACATTTATTGATTATGACTGATTTTATTTGACATGCACAGCACAGAGCGATGGACAGATGCTGTTTAGGATGGGTTTGTGTTGAAGAGCCGCTAACAAAGTAATCTTTTCACATAATGTTCTCTCTATTAATTAAAGTGTAAGTACGTGTAAATGCCAGCATTATCATATATATTTAAAGACTTAAAGTCTGTCAGGTAACATAAGAGCTTATTGATGCAGTTCAGTCAGTCTGCTATTTTATTCCTATCGTTTCTCCTGATCGGAGGCTTCCGTAAATATTTAGTTTATATGTAGAGTTACGCTTCAACTAAGTTTAATGGTGCAACGCAAAAATATTTAGTAGTGCGAAAGTTGTAACTCAGATCCCCTTTATCTCAAAACTATGCAATGTTGTAACTTACGCATAGCTGGTGCAACCTGGCCCAGGAGAAAGATGCCCATGCGTGCCTGATCACATGACTATACACGCCATAGTCCTGCTGCAGGGAGGCATGAGGATTGCAGATGTGACCAGAGCAATAAACTGCAATGTCTGTAATGCAAGACGCCTATGACAGTCATACAGGGAGACAGCTTATCGTCCTTTCAGTGCCAAACCAGTTGTAACCATGTCCCCACAGATGTGTCCGAGAACAAGCAGGTGGAGGAAACAATGTTTCAACATTGATAATAATAAGACATATTTCTTAAATCAGCATATTAGACTGCTTTCTGAAAGATCATGTGACACAGAAGACTGGAGTAATGTCTGCTGAAAATCCAGCTTTGCCATCACAAGAATAAATTGCATTTTAAAATATGTTAAAACAGAAAATAGTAATATTATTCCACAGTATTACTGTTCTGTAAAATCCAACAGTGATTCTAACTAACACTTTTTAATTGGGTTTATATAATCCCTCTATATTTGTGACAATCTTGCAATTGATCATGCTTGAGTCACACAGACTTCAACATTCAGCATGCAAAACACAACAATGGTAACAATTATATTTTATTTAAAGTAAATTATCAAGTACTCTCTACAATTCTTTTTTAGTTACTAGAACTCCAGTAGAGTAACTTTTTTCTAGTAGGCTAACTTTTTTAGTTACTAGAAGTGAACTATACTAACTAAGCATTTGTCAGTACCACATGCTTTTTTTAAGTAAGCCCAACTAATTCGATTTTACAGTGTATTTTTGATTAAATTAATGCTTTAAATTAATAATCTTTGTTAATGGTTTACTGTAAAGTCTCTTTTTAGAATGGATGCAATTCAAAAATATTCTTAATAGTTTTATATGTTGTATTTTATTCCATTTTTGAAAACAATACAGATAGAACACTCCATCAATGCTGAAAGAGGCCATTGAATTTATAGTTAAACTGGAATATACCCATCTCTAAAGAGACGTAAACGGAGGGTAGTCTCACACTCAAACGGGATGAAAGTGGAAGTGGTGGTCGTGCACCTCCTCCACAAATATTTCTGCTCTGCTCAAATAAACTTGCTGGGGGTTCATCAAAGTCTCATCTGGGATGAAAATGTCTGTTCAAACAGGCCTCTGTGGTAATAAATCATTCTCAAACTGTGTGATACAGTGTGAAAAACCCAGCACAGTGCAAACAAACCAATGAGCTTTTACACGGTCAATCACACACTCGTCAGCTCTACCTGCAGTCTCAAATGTAAGGCAGCGTGACCTGTGGAAATCCCGACAGGAGCAGAACAGCCTGGTGCACTGGGTCAGTTAGGTTACATGCTTGTTGCAAGCCTGTCTTCAATTGTTGTTTGGACAATGGCTTGAAGAATCTGAGCAGTGGTGAGAGAAAAGGCTGCAATGAAACCAGGAGTGAGAAAGAAAGAAAGAAAGAAAGAAAGAAAGAAAGAAAGAAAGAAAGAAAGAAAGAAAGAAAGAAAGAAAGAAAGAAAGAAAGAAAGACCCTATGTTTGGCCTTTTATAGGGCAGAGATGTAAAGTGAAGATTCTATGGTTACTATTTCAGTCAGCGATGTGGAATTTCCCTAAAAACTAAGAAGGGCTGATGTATTCTTTAGCTCTATCTTTTATCTGTCCACTTCAACCAGAGGGGGAAAACAAACAAAAGCAACATAAACACTCTAAAAAGACACACACCCCTACAAGTATAATAGACATTAGACATCAAGAGAGATACAGTCAGATCTGTGATTTGAAAATAAGGTTGTTCTATCATGAATCATTTATAGTATTTGAGAGGGGGAAAACAATTAACAATAATGCAGTTTGTCAATAAAAACTTTAAGTTGGGTTCACAAAGCCTTGTTTGACAGTTTAAAATAGCTTTAAAACTTGAAGGTTTAACAGATACTTTATTAGATTATCAATAAACAGAATGGACAGACAGATAATAGAATGATAGATTCAATGATAGAACGATAGACAGACAGACAGACAGACAGACAGACAGACAGGCAGACAGGCAGGCAGGCAGGCAGGCAGACAGACAGACAGACAGAGAGACAGACAAACAGACAGACAGATAGACAGACAGACTGACTGACAGACAGACAGATAGACAGACAGACAGACAGATAGACTGACAGACATACCGACAGACCGACAGACAGACAGACAGACAGATAGATAGATAGATAGAGAGATAGATAGATAGATAGATAGATAGATAGATAGATAGATAGATAGATAGATAGATAGATAGATAGATAGATAGATAGATAGATAGATAGATAGATAGATAGATAGATTCATGACACAGGAAACATTTCAAGTATCTTGGATGCTTTCTGATCGACTAAATTCCTTTAGCATTTGCTCAAACTTGCACTTGCATCCAAACTGACTAATATGCACACCTCTGCCAAACAGCGAATGCTAAAGAATGAAAAGATATATGATGACAGAGGGAGGGAAGCATGCCCAAAAGATGATATCTCCCACTTTTATCCCCTTCACTATACCTTCATTACAGGTCTATCAAAGTAGCTCTGATGTCCAAAAAAATAAAATAAATTACAACCATATCCTCTTTGACCTCACCACACCGGGACCCAATAATCATCCTTACAGGTATGAGGTTTTCCTTCAAAAATGAAAATGGTCAATTTCCTCAAATCTGAAAGACTGTTTTACTTCATCTGAACACAAGAGGATCATCTCTGTACATTTAGTATAGCTTCAAAGAGTAGCTTGACAGCCTCAGCCCTTTCATTATATTGAAAAAAATGTCCAAGAATAAAAATTCTCCTTTTGTGCTCCACAGCAGAATGTCATACATGTTTAGAACAACAAGAGGGTGAGTAAATGATGACAGAATTTCCATTTCTGTCACTTTAAAGGGTTTAGCAAAGGCACTTTAACTGTGTGGGGTAAGAGGGCGGAAGGTTGGAGGTTACTAATTGAATTCAGCCAAAGAGAAACAAAGTTGAATTTTTCTGTCATTTGTTAAGGAATTATGCCACTGTGGATTCTGCTGTGATTGACAAGTCTGCTGATTAAAGGAGAGGCTCGTCTAGAGCAAAGTCCTGAGTGCATGTGTTCATTGAGAGAAAAAAATTAAGATTACAAAATCTACACAAAGGTGGGAGACGTAAAGGGAAAAATAATTGTATTAAAAGAAAATCATTGCAGTTTGCAATATAGAGAAGAGGTATACCCATTAGTGTGTGTATTTAAAGAGCATTAACTTGTCCAAAGCACACAAAACTAAGTCAAAATGTACTTCTGACACCTTTGAGGCCGTAAACTAGCACATTTTGAGCACACTGCATACCAGAGCTGAGGAGCCTGACTTCCGATCGTGTGCACTATTGATGCCCTGGCCTGCGTGCGCTCATTGTCTCCCGCCGTGTTGTCATTGAGGCTTTACGCTTTGCTTTTGTATTTTCTCTAAATATGAATGTTTTATCCAAACTGGCCCAATTGCTTAACCATCCATACTCTACTCCACCCACTGCTTTAGTAAGACGGGACAACATGAGACTGAGCTGGATGAATGCGCACACAGACGCTCTCTCAGGCATCTTGACGAGTGTATAACATTGGCAGTTTCACATGTTTTAATGGGCAGATATTAAACTGCTAATTTGAAATGGAATAATAAACAGAGAGCCAAATATGCAGCCATCATCACAAACGACTTGCGCTGAAAGCCATTGTTTGAAAACTAATCCGTGAATCATCTTGATGTTTTTACTTGCAAATTTATAATATGAAAAATATGCAAATCTTATTGAGGCAACAATGACGGCATGGACATATTGAACGCTGACTGACAGTACCAAACGTATTCAGCTTCCCACTCCCCCTCACTTTCACACAGGAAGCTCTTCCTGAGCGGAGGTCATTGAGATTGGGCTCTGGAGGAGCGCTTCAAATCCCAAACCCTCTCTTATGGTCTCTGTCTTTCTCTCGCTGAGTTCCCACAGCAAACTGTTTTCACAAGAGAAGCAAATGGTGCACAAGTCCTCAAGTATAGTAAAGGAAGCCAGGGCTAGATGTCACATGGGGAAGTGATCACAAAGGTTATATCTCAATAACTAGAAGACTTTGAGTCAAGTTTAATTGCACAAATGCATTTTTCTATGTAGTTCAGAGAAGTCTGGGATCAATTTTGTGGATTCTGTCCTTCAATTCCAACATTATTATATTTGAATAGCTTTGAGTAAATTTATATTGAACTATATGGATGATTTTAACCAATATTCTTAGGACTATTTTTTGTCAGGTTGATGAAAATGTTCATCTTTTTGTGGAGTTACAAAGTCTTCAAGGTAAAGCTCCGAAATAAACCCATTAGGAGAAATATTCTGCTTGAGTTAATGAATGCTATCACAATAAACAATGTAGAGAGGACACTTTAAAGACAAAGACATATACGACTCAGTGTCTTTAAGAGTCTACAACATAGCAATATATTACAACAAAATTATCTATTATATATAAATATATATGCAGTACTGTGCAAAAGTCTTGGGCATGTTAATATCCCAAAAATAAAAAATATCATTTTTTTCTGTTTCTTCATGTAATCACAGACGGACTCGATGATGGTGAGATCAGATCATACCGGCTGTTGTCAGACTCCTTGTGCATACACAAATCTCACTGGATTATTACAATTAATGGCAAAAGAATGTTTGGAAATGTAAACTGATATTTCCTACTGACACACTACAGCAAAAGATATAAATAACTGACTTAAAACCTTTTTTGTGTGTGTGTGTGTGTGTGTGTGTGTGGGGGGGGGGGGGGGGGTCAATTATTTAAAACACAGGTCAATTATATTAAAAAAATAAACCCTATGAGACTAACTCAATTGATTCAAAAGTGTGACAACTATAGCTTTATATCTCCCATATTAGTAGTTCGCTTTTGGTCAATCTGCTAGCTAAAAGAGGGACGCGATAAGGAAATGAATATCATTTGAATATCAACTGGAACTCAGTTTTCTTCTCAACTCCCCCTTTAAAGAGTGTGATAGATAAAAACGCCATGGGTTCAAACGAACGAACAATTACATAGGCTATCAGAATCTCCTCCTACAGTCCCCATCATGCCCAGCCAATCGTACACCCAACGCTATAAAATTAAATTATCACAATCTCTACAAAAGCTTTCATGTTGAGGGCTGATAAGAATTTTAGTGGGTGAGCAGCGACACAAAATATACCTCATGCGTCCCACATGGCGGCAGACGTGAGTCGACACTGGTGATGGGATGCGGATCGGCGTTACCTCACTGACCTGAACAATGAGGAGAGATGCTGACTCGCTCTGATTCATTCACAACACTCATCCTGTGTGAATGCTTATATAGTGTACAACTACATTTATATTCTGAATAAAGCCAGATTACACGGTAGAGCAAAAATCAAACCCATTCAATCACATTTATTTCAGTCAAATAAATTTACATTAAAATGTAAATCTGCTCCAAGCCCTTGAAGGGACAATTCATCCGAATCTAAAAATTCTGACACCATGTCGTACGAAAACACCAAATGTTTGGAAGAATATTGGGGACTGACAGTCTCTGTCGCCGTTTACTTTCATTGCATTTTCCCACACAATGAAAGCGAATGTGACTGAGATCTGCAATTATGTTCAACATCTGCTTCTGCGTTGCATTAAAGAAGTCATAGGCTACGTATTTTGAACATGATGATGACTTTTATTTCTGAGTGCGCTATTCCTTGATTATCGGCAAATTAAACACCTTAGACAGACCAAAACAATGCCCCTTCGAAAGAAAAGCACACAGCAAATGTCCCCACAAACGCAAATACCTCGCCCAGAGCTCCGCCCACCGGGGGAGGAACCAACACATCTCCTAAACGCCAGCAGCGAGAATAATACTTCACAGTCCGAGATACAGAAGCGACAGAACAGTCTTCAGTGGCCGCGGTAGATGTGCGACTCCAAACGGGAGGCACAGTGACTGCGATAAAGAAGGGACAAGACACACTCAGAGGTAAGACGCCCAGGTCTTTTAGAGTCAACTAGCTGGTTTCATAAACGCGAAATTTGATTTCTGAGCTATTTACCTTTCTGCACGACTTGTTGTTGAAAGAGTTTGTGTCTCGTGCTACAATTACAGTCCAAAGTTTAGCGAGTTAATGAAAGCTATCACAATAAACAATGCAGAGAGGACACTTCAAAGACATCTTTGAGCGTCTACTGTAAAGAACTATTAGCCTACAGTAAATAGTGATTTTTTTTGCACATTACCCCCAGATGTCTTCGTTATAGGACAAAGGCTGGTTCAGAAATTGTTATTAGGCCTATTATTAATTATTTTAATTATTTAATAATGATAATGATGATGATAGCCTTAATAATAACAATAATAATAAAATGATCACAAATCTTCATGAGCTCTTCTATTAAGAGTTTGTGCTTCATGCAGCAATTAGTTCAAAAACTTTAAATGAGCTAATGAAAATCAGAGGACGGTGAGATCAGATGACACCTAAAAGACATCAGAATTCGAGTCTTTAAAAAAAAAAAAGAAAAAAAAAAAAAAAAAAAAAGATGCTGTGTTTGCCATTTCCAGTTTGACCTCCCAGTGTCTTTGGGACAAAGGCAAATTATTTTATAAGCTGTGGTGATTCTAACTCATCGGTTTGTGTCTTTCACAGGGAGAATGCCAGCTAAAACAATGAACTCCGATTTCGAGTTTGACTCCTTGCAGCCGTGTTTCTACCCAGACGAGGATGACTTCTACTTCTGCAGACCAGACGCTGCACCGCCTGGAGAGGACATCTGGAAGAAATTCGAGCTGCTGCCCACTCCTCCTCTGTCCCCGAGCCGGGCAGCGCTTCCAGGGGATCCGGGGGAGCTGGGCGCGGTGGCTGAGGATTGCTCGCTGATGGGCTTTGGATTAACGGACCCGTTGGACTGGGCTTCCGAGCTTCTGCTCTTACCGGAAGACGACATTTGGGGGGCATCTGATGGAGACCTCTTCGGCTCAGTTTTGGATACTACGGACAATTCCATCATCATTCAGGACTGCATGTGGAGCGGCTTCTCGGCGCGCGAGAAATTGGAGCGGGTGGTGAATGAGAAACTCGGGAAAGCCGTGTCTGCTACTACCGTTACTGAAGCCGGTAAAGACACGACAGTCAAGCCGCAGGAAATGAGCCACTCTATACCGGAGTGTGTGGACCCTACCGTAGTTTTCCCTTATCCAGTCAACAAAAGAAACGGGAGCAGCAGCAGCAGCCAAAGTGTGACACAGCTGAGGAGCCAACAACAGCCTCCAGTCAGTGCAGAGGAGACTCCAAGCGACTCTGGTAAGTGTCTCCTTACATGCTGTTAATGTAAAGATAGTAAGTTGAGTGTTCGCACGAAACTCTTATGCAAAACCGTTATTAATAATCATGATCATGAGCAGCAGCAGCAAATTATGATGGTGGTGATGCTGCTGCTGCTAAAAAGTTTGGCAGTCTATAGTTTGGCCTAGTTTGTAAGTGGTTATTGAGGTAATTGTTAAAGATCATATGACAGACCCTGAATCGGATTAGTGTGTGACATTCCAGAGTGTCTTTTACACACAAACCCGCGCGCACACACACACAGTGGTGTTAGTAGTAGTAGTGGGCGGTGATGTGGAGTTTATGTAATACTCGATCTGCATACCCAGTAGATGGCGGTAATATTTGATGTTGTCCATGATGTCGAGCCATTTGGCTGAATAGCTCTTGGTTAAAGATTTAATGCAGAGAATGTCACTGAGCCATATTAAATAGGAAAACATGTGCCCTCCATTAATCCATGGGAATTTATTAGGTCATTGGATTTGGTTTCCTATGACATGCAAAATTGTTTTGAAACATAAACATTATTTTATATTTAATTATTTATTTATTTTTTAAGATTGAGAGCTTTTAATGGTGTAAAACCACATGCTCAGATGTTTAGGGTGTGTGAGCGAGGGCAGATTTCATAAAAGCCAAGCCCATAAATTCAGTGCCCCCCAATAAGTCGCTTCCCTTCTAAATGAGGACTTGTTTCAAATGCAAATCCCAAACGACAATCACACGTGGGTGAGAGAATAAGAGCTGGCAGTGGCACTGGGCACCAGCATGTTGTAAAGGAGGCGTGCGTGTGCATCTACGAGAAAGACAACCCCCCCCCCTTCCTACCCATTGGGCTGAGCTTGGCAGGCAGAGAATCTTCCAGGGAGGTGCAGTGAATGATAATCACAAGAAAAAAAAAGACGAGGAAGGAAAAAAAGAGATGATGGGTCATCTCTCTTTACAGGGTGACGGCTTTGAACAAGCAGAGCCTTTCCTCCAGCTGTCTACTTGGCACTTCTCCAGGGCAGCGGCTTAAGACACCATCAGATCAGTGTTACTCGGCAAAGCCCGCGAATAATTGGACCACACGATTACAATGCTAGTTTTTCCCGCCTGTGCTGTTATCCCTTTTCGCGGCAAAGCAGTGGAAAAGGGGAACGCACTGACTATCTGCGTTCTTTTGGAGACTAAATTGCCTGGTTTGGTCTCTCCTTAACGCTGGCAGACGGTTTCCTGTAGGGAGCTTTTGAAGTGAGAGGCTGTGGGCTCCAGTAAATGCTAAACAGTCTTCATGTGTGGCTTAGCTGATAATCACGTCCATTATCTCATAAACATAGCTCTCGGGCGTCACACTGAGGATGTTTTGCCATCTAAGCTTACAGTAACTTGAAATGTGTCACCAAAAGGCACCAAGCGAAATGTCTAACTTGACAGCAAAACAGCTTTTTGTAAGAAAATATGACATGACGAAATGCCCATGTACTTGCAAACCCCCTTATTAGACGCCCTAAATAGAGGGTGTGTGTTGAAGTAGAAAGTAAATTCCAAGGTGGTCCAGTCTGGGGAGAAACCAGCTCCTCTGTGTTTGACAGAGCGTGTTCAGATGATTGCATTGAGCAATTGTCTCATCTGCCCACACATAGACATTAACTTGTGCACACACCCAGAGAAAACACAGGCATGTTTCCGTTAAGAGCGCTTGTTCATACCTGTGTACCTCCAGAGGAATGGTTGCACAACAAACCTGCTAACCTAAATCTCCTTCTCTTCCTCTAGATGACGATGACGATGATGATGACGAAGACGACGACGATGATGAGGATGATGAAGACGACGAAGAAGAGGAGGAGATTGACGTCGTCACGGTAGAGAAAAGGCGTTCCATCACCAGCAAGATAAACGGCACTGGCCTGTCTGCCGTCTCAAACTCTCAGGTGTCCACAGGAGGGCGGTTGGGCTCAGGGGTGAGCAAAGCTCCACAGGAGCTCATTCTGAAGAGGACGGCGACAGCCTCTATCCACCAGCAACAGCATAACTACGCAGCCCCATCCCCTTACTCCGAACAGCAAGACGTACCCAGCGCTCCCCCGAGCAAGAAACTCCGAACCGACAACAGCACTATAACTCTACGCACTGGCAAGAGCCAGAGCTATTCCCCAAACTCCCCTACTAACAGTGTACCAGGACAGCGCATGAGGAAGAGCGATTCCAGCAGCCCGCGATGTTCCGACTCGGAGGACAGCGAACGGCGGCGCAACCACAACATCTTGGAGCGCCAGCGGCGCAACGACCTGCGCTCTAGCTTCCTCACTCTGCGCGACCACGTGCCCGAGCTGGCACGCAACGACAAGGCGGCGAAGGTGGTCATCCTGAAGAAGGCCACCGAGTACGTCAGTTCCCTTGAGGCTCAGGAGCTCCGACTCCAGCAGGAGAAAGACAGATTGCAGGCCCGACGACAACAGCTCCTCCGCAGGCTCGAGCAGGCCAGGACTCGCTAACCCTTAACGCTCATTGGCTGAATGCCTCACGGCTAATGGTCGGCGTCAAATGGCGAACGACAAAGCACTAAGGCTTACGGCCCAAAATGAATTCTAGGGACACTCACTGCTGACACTTTTTTGCACATTTTTTGACGTCAAGAATGTTTCAGGTTTACTTTGTCACCCCAATCACGCTACAACGATGAGGGAAGGTGCTTACCGGGAAACCCAACTTCCCCTCAATGACAAGACCCTTATGAACACAGTCTTCAATACGCGATTGGGTCGATGAACTTTGCGTTCACGCTCTTCCTGCAAAATGGACACTAAGCAAATGACACGAGACACTTCGAATGGCTATAATCTCTCACACCTCACTGGTGCTAGATCTCATGGATGTACCTCTGCGCACCTTGATGTCAGACACTTTTGTAAATAGATTAGATTTTAAAAGAACATACACTCAGTCTGCCTTTTTTTGTATACGATTATTGTCTTTTGGTTTTTTTTATAAAGATGTCAAAAGCTGCCAATAACTAGACTGGAAGTTTATATACCATTAACAAGTACTGTAAGACCTCAATTTTTGAGGATTTTTGTAATATAAGGACACATTGTTTTGTTTTTGGATTCTTTTGTCTTATAATCTCTCTGTTATGACACGCTTTACTAATTCCTACATTTATGCTTTAGTGTGCTTCTGATACATACTAAATTTGATACTTATATTTTCGTATGAAAATGAGTTCTGAGTAGATATCACTTTATCCTGTTTTTATCCTTTTTTCTACCTTAATTTCTTTTGTACAGAAAATTCTTTCTATCTCCATTTATAAGGCTTCTTATACTTTACTGTCTTTCTCTTTCTTTGTTTATATATTTGTAAGTATTGGGTTCATAGAACTGGGTCATTGGGAAAAAAGTGTTTTTTCTCCTTTTCTATAATGTACATTGAGTGCTGCGACTCACGGCACTTTGAAATACCTCATTTTGAAAAATAAATAGACATTTTGGAAACAAAAGAGCTTGTTGTCAAAGGATGAGTGCTTCTGTGCCGCCGCTAGTGGGGTTCGAGTCCTGTCAGGTATTGAGAAACTATACGCTGAACTGCATTTCAGACATGCTTGAAGCCCCTATGTGGGCGGCAACATCCATATTTCAAACAGCCCTGAAAAAACTCGCTAAGTTATGACTTTCAAGGGGATTATGATTTTGAAAGCAAAAACCCACAGTTAAATCATATTGTCAAATAAAAATACCCATGTCACTCATTTGAAGCATAAAAAAAGGAGCTGTCCAAGTGTAGTTTTTCTCTAGGATCACGTTTTGTGTGTGTGTGTGTGTGTGTGTGTACATGTTTTCTATCCCATTGGGGACTTCAACCTGAATGCACAAAGACTCATGGGGACTTGTGTCACCGTGGGGACCTAAATTGAGGTCTCCATGAGGAAACAAGCTTATAAATCATACAGAATTATTTTTTTTTATTTTTTTTTTGCAGAAGTATTTCTGTGATGGGTAGGTTTAGGGGTAGGGTTAGTGTAAGGGGAATATACAGAATATACAGTTTGTACAGTATAAAAACCATTAGGCTACATCTATGGAGAGTCCCCACAGTAAACAAGACGTGTGGACTGGTACTGTAAACTTAAATGGACGAAATTTAAATCAAATCTATTATCAATATACTAGAGTTGATTTTCCGTACAATACAAACCTCGTATTTTCTGCATGTTTTGGGGCCTTTTCCCCTCTTTTCTATTCAACATTTCCTGTTTTTCATTCGTCAAGCCTTTCTCCCTCCATCTGCCTCGCTATGAAGAGAGATCTGGTTGACCAAGCCCTCTCTCACAAAGGAGAACGAGTATCTCCCTCGTAATTCTCTCTCTCTTTCTCTCTCTCTCTCTCTCTCTTTCAGTTGATTTTGAAATGGGCACATCCACATGCACTTTCAGGCACTCATACACAAAAACAAACGCTGGCACACACACACTCGACGCGAGTGGATATGAAAGCGTGCGCTGCGCACACTCAGACTGGCCCCCGCAGCTTCTTACCTCATTGTTCTGCACGTTACCATGGAAACTGGAGCAGCTGCAGCGTGGCAGACTTCAAGTGCGAGTGTGTTTTATTCTATTTGTGCATGTGTGTACGTGCGAGGGGTGCGTTGCGGAGCCTTTTGTGAGGAGGGCATCGTGACCTGTGCGTCTAATATCCTGCTGGACTGAGAAACTGGTTCGTGTTTACTAACTTCA
Organism: Abramis brama; assembly: GCF_963993115.1. Taxonomy (NCBI): domain Eukaryota; kingdom Metazoa; phylum Chordata; class Actinopteri; order Cypriniformes; family Leuciscidae; genus Abramis; species Abramis brama. Next base: position 4,315,781 of record NC_139980.1, on the reverse strand, counting down.
GTCACATGGCCTGGAAGCTGACAAAAGCCCCGCCCACCAATGTGTCACAATCAACGTTTTTCTCTCCTCCAGCGTAAACAGACAGAATTATAATTCTGCCCCTGCAGTACAGGCTACAGGAAAAAGAAGGTTTGGTGGGATACACAGAGAATAAGACACCATCGATTATAAACTGGACCGTCTAGACTGTTTGGTTACATAACAGTCTGTGCTGTATGTGCGTGTCTGCGGTGTTTGGTCCCCGGGATGAGGTAACCATGGGACCCCACTGTGCCATCTGGCCCATGGCTTATCCTGCCTGGTTATGGAAAAAACAAAAACAAAGCCTCGAGCTAAGACAATAACACACCGCTATGTGTAAACTGATAGACTTGGTCACAAAGCACTGGTTGTATCTTATTTAGATTTTCAAACCTGAGATTTTGCACAGATATAGGCTGAATCTGGGTAAAAATCTGATCATTTGGAATTGATGTTTTATTTTATTATTATTATTATTATTATTATTATTATTAGATAGCCTATGCAGCTAAAGTTTATAGGAATAGTTCACCCAAAAATGAAAATTCAAAAAGCCAATTCTTCAAAATATTCTTTTGTGTTCAGCAGAACAAAGAAATGTATACAGGTTTGGTACAAATTGAGGGCGAGTAAATGATGACAGATTTTTTATTCTTTTGTGAACTATCCCTTTAACTCATAATAATAATTAAAAAAAATTCTACACACAATAATAAATATTTAAAGAGTTCAATATCTCCACTAAATATATATATATAAATAATACAACTAATAAAAAAAAACTATGTAACTAACTTAATTTGAGTAAAAAAAAAATATATATATATATATTTTTTTTACATTACATTCAGTACATTTTGAGATAAATAAATAATATATACATTTGATTTAAATAAATAAATGATTAAAATAATAAATTCTGATCTAAAATACATCTGATTTATACATTAAAAACAAATTAAATACACATTAAATTGATTAAAATAACATTAACATTTTAGGATGGGGGTCACATGAGGATGATCATATGTGTGGGTCCGTGGCATCTAAAAGTTTGAAAACCACTGCACTATAAAGAAGAAAATGAAGAAATGTTGAATGCTTAATTGAAAACATACTGATATTCACCCTTTATGTCACGTGTATGTTCTTTTCTTCTCAAACATAAGTTATTCCTCTCTGATTGATATGTACTGGCCTCAGACACCATGTTGAACTATAATAAACTTGGAGACGACGGCTCCATATTATATGACTGTATGATTGTTTATGGTATGGTTAAATATGTGTGTTGGAGTTTCAGTCTCAGGAGGGGTTATGAAGTTCAGTCAGCGGAAGGGTTTGAGTTCAAAGCACAGATTTTGAAACACCATCAAAACCCATCGGCCATAAAATGCTCATAAAATAGGAAAATGAAAATACTATAAAACTCAATAAATATAATTGATAAACATAACATTAATGTGCTCTAATGTGTAAATACAGCTGACATTCACATATTAATGTTTATGATTTGACCTTTTCCTTCCCTTTCAGACAGAATGTCACATACCAGACATACAAGCTTTTTTGGTTCACAGTTTATTTGTATTTTCTCAGCACAACATTAGACAGCATTGCCTCACACTTGTGTCTGTATATTCATTTATTTTAATGTGCTTTCTCTCTTCTTTTTTCCTGCAGATCAAAATATGGATACTATATCTTCCATAATTTGCCAAATAAGTACAACAAATTAAATAAATAAATACAACAAATTAATTAAATAAATAAATACAACAAATTAATTAAATAAATAAATAAATAAATAAATAAATACATACAACTAAATAAATACATAAATACAACTAAATAAATAAATAAATAAATAAATGAATAAATAAATACAACTAAATAAATAAATAAATAAATACAACTAAATAAATAAATACAACTAACTAAATAAATAAAATACAACTAGATAAATACAAATAAATAAATACAAATAAAAAAAAATATATATATAACAACATGTCAAAAGCTGAATTTTCAGCAGCCATTACTCCAGTATTTAGTGTCACATGATATTATAAGAAATTATTCTAATATGCTCAATAAATAAGAAACATTTTTTTTATTTTATTATCACAGTTGAAAACGATTACGCTCATGCGATTATTTTTGTGGATATACTATGATAAAACATTTTTTTCAGAATTCTTTGATGAATCGAAAGGTCAAATGAACAGCATTTACTTGAAATATATATATTTTGTAACAATGTAAAAGTCTTTACTGTCAATTTAATCCTTGTTGAATTAAAGTAGGCCTATTCATTTCTCTAAAAAACACACACACATATGTACATACACACAGACACACACTTAACTTGAGGATAAATAGATCCTCTGGTAGAGTAGTGTCCTCTGGAATGTTCACACGGCAGCTGTATTCAACAGATGAACTGTGCCGTGGCATATTTCACTGTCAGCCTGTCAATCAACCATATGTGGTGTTGTGGAGTAACAGGACGGACAACATATGGAAAACTGGAGACAGACTAAAGACAGGGTTTAAAACAAAAGCCAAAGGCACAACAACATGCTCTGATTCTTTTCAACCAGCACCGTCAGAAATGTTCTAATCCTTATAACATGCAGAGATGCCACCCAAACAAAAGGATGCCAGCTTTAAGATGCCCCTCGCTGGATGGGCACCGTCTCCAGGGGGGCAAGAGGAGAGGGAGGGGGTGCCATCTGTTCTGGGTCAGGTGCAGAATGTGGCAATGTGTGTGTAGTGTAGAAGATTCATGTGTGATCAAACTTTACCAGTGTGTAGCAATTACCATACAGATGGCAGTGCCCTGTAAATGTCACGCACCTTTCCTCACACTCTCTGCCCCTATCACTCCCTCAGAAAATCAGCCATTATGTTTTCTTTGTTGCTTTAACTCGTTTTAACCTCCAGCACGTGTGCAAACACAGCCTTTCATCCATGACACAATGAGTCTGACCCGCAGGAACACACACATACACACACAAACACACACACACGTCTGGTTTACTATCTTTGGGACTCTCTATAGACGTAATGGTTTTTATACTGTATATTCTGTATATTCCCTTTACACCAACCCTACCCCTAAACCCTCCAGTCACAGAAAACTTTATGCATTTTTACATTTAAAAAAACAACAACTTTGATTTATAAGCTTGTTTACTCAAGTCCCCACCGGGATAGAAAAACATGAACAAACACACACACACACACACACACACACACACAGCAAACCCTCCAAATGTGGTTGATTTCAACTAAAACAATGTCTTATTCTGTTCCTGTCAGAGCTGCACCATGATGATTATTAATGTTGATTACTTTGCGATTTGGTGCTCAGTTATGGCCAATTATAACTGGCGCTCAGTTATTAATAATGGTTCTAATAATTATCAATGTTAAAAACACTCATGTTGCTTTTATAGGTATTTATAATAGAAATATTTAGAAAAAATACAAATGTATTTACTGTCACTTTTGAATAATTTAATGAGTCCTTTCTGAATAAAAGTATTAATATCTTTTTTTTTCTTCTTTTTTTTAATCTTACTTATCCCTAACTTTTAAATGGTAGAGTATCACGGTTTATAGAAAATATTAATCAGCAAAAACTGTTTTCAACTTTGATAATAATAACAAATGTTTCTTGAGCACCAAATCAGCATATTATGATTTTCGAATGATCATGTGACACTGAAGACTGAAGTAATGTAATGATGTAATTGATGCTGAAATGTAATTGATTCAGTAATGATGCTGAAAATTCAGCTTTGCCATCACAGGAATAAATTACATTTAAAAAGATATCAAAACAGGAAACAATTCATTAATAATAAATTGTAATGATATTTCACAATATTACAAATTCATCAGCATAAGAGACTTCTTTCAAAAACATTAAAAGAATCTTAATTATTCCAAACTTGATTGTATATTATGTAATCGCCGTAGACATAATTGCAATAGTGATTATTATTCCATTAATTGTGCAGTATATCAAGTGTTGATATTGATCACCTTGTTTTTGTATTTTGACAGACTAATTTAGCAGTTGTGTTGAAATGATGACCTCATTACATCTAAACTGTGATCGTGTCCGGCTCTGGTTGGTTCATAATGTGTACTCCAGATGTTGCCAGGGGATTTTAGGGTCATAACTCAAACTACCCTGTAAAAAAAACTCTTACCTTTTGCCCTGAGAGTAATGAGCGATACACTATATGTGTGTGCTTTGTGTGTCAAAACCATCATTCTTACACAAAAGTCTGTGTACAAATGTGCCTGGCCTGATTTATTATTATTTTTTTGTCACTGTATAAACTAAACTTACCATTTCGGAGAACATTACGGCAAATTACACATAGCCGGGTCCTTGACTAGCTTAAATAAACCACCGGGACAAATGAGTTAATTCAGCAGCGCATGCTAAATGAGACAGATTATGAGCCACAAAATGAAAGATACCATTTCTAAATACTTTTTGTCAGTTTAATCAAATATGTTTTACATAAAACCCAAATTTTGAAGCAAACATCATTACATTTTAAAAAAGGGAGCGGGAGACTCCTGAGAGGTCTGACCTGTCAGAACTAAAGATGAAATGCCCATTTCATGCTAATTAAAGTCCCATCTATAGGTTTGATCTCTGTGACCTAACAGAATAGCACCTTTAACCCAGTGTGAGACACACTTATGAACACTCTGAAGCGGGATGATATAGCGGGCTAGAGATGGCACAGGCCTTTCAGCATTACACAAGCCTGAAGAGAAGGGCAGAGGTTAGGAAAGCAAGCGTAACAATTCAGGGCTGGTAGGGGGCGGCGCTATTGTTCAACGTCCCGATCTCTCCGGCTCTGACAGTTATCTGTCTGTTTGATCACGGAGGAGAAGTCGGAGCTTCTCAGACAAATGTAGGACAGCCCTCAAAGGAAATCAGCTTAATGAACCTCAGTGAGGCGACTGAGTGCCATTAGTGTGTGTGTGTGTGTGTGTGTTGTGGAACACACTCAAGGGCAGTGATTTAGTGCTTCATAAGTTACTTCACTGTATTGATTCGTACTGGTACATTAGTTGTAAACAGATTTTCTGAAAACCTTCCTTTGTGGCAATTGTTTTGTAGTCAGTCAATTATTCTGTCCTGATTTTATTTCTGTTTAGGGTCCCAGAGACCCCAGTGCTATATGTGTAAATAATAATAAAATTACCAATCATTTTCCCTTTAAATTACTTTAATATGTTCTTCTGAACTAATGAAAACCCAGCGGACCGAATACATAATAAAAAATTATATATATATATGTATATGTGTGTGTGTATATGTGTGTGTGTGTGTGTATATTATATTCTATTATATTATATATAATTTATATATATAAATTTATATTTATATATATATATATATTTTTTTTTTTTTTTTTTTTTTTTATCAATTAATACAAAACATATACAAAACAAATAAATTAAATAAGAAAATTTTTGAAATGTGAAATAAAATGTTAGCTAATTTTATCTTTGCATGTAAAAGTTAACAAAAAGTAATAAATAAATAAATAAATAAGCGGATCATATACAGAAAAGCAAATTGATGATTTTGCATCCAGTTCCATATGTGAAAAAACTTTACGTAACTTTAAAATCTACTTTACGATACGATACGGGTCATGGCAAACGACGGCGAGCCGCTGTTCTGGTGTCAGAGCGAGGAGAATATAGGCCATCACCAGCCTGTCAGTCCTTCTGATGGATCACAGCACAATCTAATCACAGACGCCTGTACCCTCACCGCACACATGGCACCAACACATTCGCCCAATTAAGAGAACCTCAAACAAATCCAGATTAGTTCAAGTGCCTTATTTTAAGCGATCTGTTTCTCTTCCTGACCCCCGTTCACACAGCATCAAAGATTAATTCTGTTCCTTTACGGTGGACTCCAGGCTAGGTTGGTAATCATTCATTTGAGACAAGTCCAGGCCACAGAGGGCAATATAAGACCCAGCTGATAACATATACTAATTCAACTAATTAACCTTTCTTTCCTTTCTTATGATTTTTGTTAAATCAGATTAATGAATTAGCATACTTAATTTGAAGCGCACATCCCGTTTTCCCAGCTTAACAGCTGTTGAATGTTAAAACAGCATTGTTGAAAGTATAAATCAGCAGATACAATCGAATCACAGCGACCTTTTTGGATTCAATCCGCATATTTCCCAGCAGTCAGCAACTCCTCTTATAAGACGCTCAAGGTTAATTGTGTTGGAATCGCAGTCATGCAAATAATTACTCTGAATTTATGCAGAATGAAGACATTCAGGCAGTGCTTGCTTGGTTGCTTTGAGTGAGATTCGGTATGTGTACTTGAGTGAAATGAGCCATATCTCAAATCTATGTAGCTGCTGATATAATTATAGTAGATGATGAATGATTCTTACTTTTGTAAGTCATTCTGGGGGAAAATCGTCTGCTTAATGCCTTAATTATTCTTTCTTTCTTTTTTTTAAAATGAATGTTACGATCAAATATTCACATTTATCTTTTATCTCCCTTCCCCCAAATGAGTGTTGATTAGGTGTCAAACAGCACATTCACAGCTAATTGCAAAACCTGTAATTGTAGGCTTGTGAGGTTGTAAGGTAACACATGGTGCCATTCAAACTGTTGAGTGCGCACTTGGATGAGCACTCTGAAAGGCAGAAGGCAAAATGTCATTTCATTGGAACATGATTTTTGCCCATGTTAAAACTAATTCAGACTGGGGTATTGCTAACTGAAACTAAAAATTATTGAGAATCATTTTCTGTAATTGAAATAAAGCTAAAATTATAATTTAAAAAATATTTTAATAAAAAAAATTTGTTAAAAAAAATATTTATAATTATATAGACTTCTATAGACTTCTATAGAAGTTATAAAATTATAAAAGTTTAAGTTGACATACTAAAATTACTAAATCTTGAACTGTAATTAAAAAAAAAGAAAAAAAAAGAAAAACAGAAACTAATAAAATTGACTAAAACTACTAAAACTTAAAGATTCTAATGAAAACTGAAACTGTAACTCAAAATATCAATAAATACTATAATAGCATATGAATCATACTATTGCAACACTAGACCTTGGTGGCAGTTCATTATTATTGTAAGCAGTGCATAATAGTGAATGAGCAGCAAAAGAAATGCCATATACTCTTCCATTTGCCAAAGGCCAAAAATAGCACAAAAAAAAAAGGACAGTATATGAGCCCTTGTTAAAAGGAAAAATGTTTAAAATGTTAAATGTTAAAAGGAAAAGTGATATAAAGTCTGTAAACCCTAACGCTCAAAATAATTAACTGGTTTGAGTAGGATAAACTTAAATTAATCTAATTAGTTCTATCAAATGAACTTTTATGAGTATTTAGCACTTTTTCTTTCAAGTTCACAGAACTGATATATTTTAAGTAAACTGCACTGTTTCATTGTTTTGAGTTTTATGAAATTATTTCTTTTAATTTAGAACTTAAGTTTAACTGAAACGGCTGGGATGTCTATTTCCCAGCATGCTTTGCCGATGGCACTCGAAAGGGAAAGTATAAATGCTAAAATTAAGTGTAATATAATGGGTTTTGTGTGTGTGTGTGTGTGTGTGTGTGTGTGTGTGTGTGTGTGTGTGTGTGTGTGTGTGTGTGTGTGTGTGTGTGTGTGTGTGTGTGTGTGTGTGTGTGTGTGTGTGTGTGTGTGTGGTGTAAGATTAATGTTAAGTGGGAGATTTAGTAGTGATTAACGTTTTGTTATGCTAATTTAGAAGAATTTCTGTTAAAGTTGGTTTAAGGATAGTTACCATCATGGTGACAAGTGGTGCATGCAGCTTGGTTTGAGAGCAAATAAAACCTTTATATACTGCACTCATGCAGCAAGTACTACTTTATAACATACTATTGTTAACAAATTAGTATGTTAACAAACTAGCTTGTTAAAGCTAGCTAAGTTTATAATAATAAAAGTGTTCACATTGAGATTACATGAAAGTTTTAAGTTAAATGTATGAATTAGAGTACTCAAATATTTCAAGTTAAGAACAATTAAAATGTATAAGAACAAAATCTGCCAGTTCTGCTTACTTAAACTTTCAATTTCTTAACTTAAAAAATTTGAGGCAACTGATTGCCTTAAATTTTTTGAGTTTTTCCGGATGGATCTTAAAACCAAGTGTAAACAGGGCCATATATTATATGTATGTGCCATACATAGGTTTATAGTGATACAATTGGGTATTTAGACTGAAATCCATGATTTGCTGAATAAAGCACATTTTAAATAGGCTACAACTGCACTAGGCCCCAGTTGATGCAAGAAGACTTCGGAGCAGATGTCACTGAACTTACAAGGACTTCAGAGCAGGTGAAAGCAAAAAGAAATCCAATCCCCTATAAAAACACCTTTACGAAAACTCCCCTCAGAAACGGGACACCTCACCTCAAGTCTGTCATATCGAAGTCCAACACTCTCCCTGACTCACCATTTAAAACTTAAAACATCAAAGTCCCTCCTTAACAATGAGGCACAACAGCTTACCCTTCAAAAGAACAGCAGAAAGTTTTTTTTCCCCGTTTTTTTCTTGCCTTCGTCCCAAACAATGGCTTGTAAACGATAAAAGGGAAGGAAAAATAAAGGAAGGTTATGAGGAGATTCGCCCTTCACCTGCTGGGAGTAATACAATCACTTAACGACCACGACAGGCATTATAGGCCACGCTTTGGAGAAAGAAGACCACATGCTTTATGTCCGACAAAGACCTTAGATCCCGTCTAGAGTTGCACGGCCTTAAATGTACTTCCCCCCACTCCACCCATCAGTAATAAGTGCCCTCAGTGCTTTCAGAAGACAACAACGGCAAGCATTGCTGTGATAACACACTTAAAGGGACAGTTCAAACTAAAATTAATTATCACTCATTACTAGTCATCATTTCCTCATCTTTGTGTTGTTGCAAACCTCAGACTTTCTTTATGGAAAACAAATACGTGAATATCCTGGTCACTCTTTTCACTAAGTGTCAAGATCCAAAATGACTAAAAGATCATGATGGTTAGTTCACATGACTCATTATATTGCAAATCTTCTAAAGCCATTACATGAAAACTGGAAAATCTGGCATACACCTTAACCTTTCTTGGCACATTCACAAGAGTGAAGTGATTCAAACATTCATTAATGAATAATTATTTCTGATTCTGATAATTTCAGAGAATCATTTGGACCAGTTCATTTCTGTTTGTCAAAAAAAATAACTTCAGATAACTGATAAAAAAAAGTTTGGAATGACATGAGCATAAGAACATTTTCATTTCTGGATGAACTATTCCTTTACACAAAGTCTGAGAGAATGACAAAGAAGGTTGTAATGGAAGATAGAGTGTGAGGAGAGAAAATTGTCGAGTGGAGATAAAAGAGAGGGAAGGAGAGGGAAGAGGTTGTGGTGTCAGGGTTAGGTGTGCTTTACATTATCAAAGGCTCAGCTCATTTAACAAAAGTATGTGACACCCACAAATAAAAAGCATGCTCATGCACACACACAAATTGTGCAAACAACCCACTTAAATTCTATATTTGGCCTCTTGGTTTAAAGGCACAATGGAGAGATTAAAGGGAATTATGATGGGAAAATGTTGCAAACTTGATCTGCCAAGGTTCAGTGTGTTATGTTTTTTAACCACTTAAAGCCCAAGTTTTTCTGCACCACTTGCAATACAAAATGAACCTTGAATTGTTTCCAAACAGGTTTCTCAAACATGAACCCCGAATACCATCATCACACAGGTTGTCCCACCCCAAACTCTAGCCATTGGTTGAGCTAATTTAGCTATGTCACATTCAGTTATGTACTTGTCTCTACATTAAAGTCAGGTAACTGAAACATGTAACTGAAATAGCGACAGATATTTTCTGCCATATTTCCATATACATCCGAGAGATTATCGAAAACAGATTATCGAAAAGGCTATGTTCATCAGTTGTTGACTGATGGAGGCAGATGTGAATGTGAACAGTTGATTGTCAAAAAGGGCCAGGGTATTACTTCGTTACAGTACTTTTTTCAAGTATCTTTACTTTATCAGAGTATTTTTATTTTGGTTAACTTTTACTTTTACTTTACTACATTCCAAAGCATAATATCAAATATTTTATACTCCACTAGCCTACATTTCATAAAAACATGTTTAACATTTCTTGTTATTTTTAATTAAAGAAATCCTTACCTGCTCCAAGACGTGATAGTGGTGTCTGATTCATGAACGACCTGATTTTTTTCTGTTAAATCGTTTTGCAAATTGCACTCGACGATTCATTCGTGAAATGGACTGATATGATTTTATCTGCTTTCAAGACAATAACTCACTGATTCAAATGATCCAGTAAGAGCGAGTCTTCAGTTAATAATTCCCTGAATCTGACTCAAAATGAGCCAAGCCAACACAAGTGCACACGCGACTGATGCCGCGAAAAGTAAGTTACTAAAGCAGAATTTTAGAACATATTATTGTAAATGAAAATCATATTACGGTCATGACTGTCAGTTGTTTGTGAACCAAATCTGCTGTAAAAGGGCGAGCTGTTTAACCCCATTGTATGAAATGCTTGAATTTTTCGATAAAAGTGTTTTAATAACTAAAACCATATTGACAATAATGATAATACTTCATATTCCAGCCACTAAACTTCTCTCAAGCTCAAACGGAATACATCCAATCATGTGATCTGAAATGTGATCTGGTGACTGTGGAGGCCATTTGAGTATAGTGAACTCATTGTCATGTTCAAGAAACCAGGAATGATTTGAGCTTTGTGACATGGTGTGTTATCCTGCTGGAAGATCAGAAGATGGGTACACTGTGGTCATAAATGGATGGACATGGTCAGCAACAAAACTCATGCAGCGTTTAAACATTGCTCAGTTGGTAATAAGGGGCCTAAAGTGTGCCAAGAAAGTGTCCCCCAGACCATTACACCACCACCACCAGCACCAGCCTGAACCGTTAATAAAAGGCAGGATGGATTCTTACCCTATCTGAATGTCGCAGCAGAAATCGAGACTCATTAGATCGGGCAAAGTTTTTTCAATCTTCAGTTGTCTAATTTAGGTAAACCAGTGGGAATTGAAGCCTCAGTTTGCTGTTCTGGTGTGTTCTTCTGCTGCTGTAGCCCATCTTCAAGGTTCGACGTGTTGTGCGTTCAGAGGTGCTCTTCTGCATAACTCAGCTGTGAGTGGCTATTTGAGTTACTGTCGCCTTTCTATCAGCTCGAACCAGTCTGGCCATTCTCCTCTGACCTCTGGCATCAACAAGGCATCTTTACCCACAGAACTGCCGCTCACTGGATATTTGTTCTTTTTCGGACCATTCTCTGTTGTGCGTGAAAAACCAAGAAGATGGCACGAAATGATGACTGGCACCAACAACCATGCCACATTCAAAGTCACTTAGGCCTCGTTTACACTGTCAGTGAAATGTGACCCAATTCCGATTTTTTGCTCATATCATATGTGACACAGATCAGATGTGTTCTATGACAGTGTAAACAGGAAAAAAAATTACGCATTCAGATATTTCGAGAACGGTTTCAGGCCTCATTCATATGTGGAAATAAATCAGATATAAATCGGATATGTGCCAATGCGACTGTCATGTAAACAGGCTGATTGGATTTTCTGAGGCATTAGGCAACATCTCTGCAGTTTAATGCTGAGAGAAACCCCGACGCGCTTCTGCAAAGGGACGGATGGCCTGACGAAACGTAGGAGAGGAATGTGGACAAACGTTGACAACATATCAAAGGTTGGCTTGCTCATCCTAAAATTTCATCTGTACAATGTAAAAAGCTCGTTAAAGCTCACCACAATATGCTCCCACCAGTGCTGAGATCTCTCTCACACACAATAACTGAAGCATATGCACAGGCTGCAATGATGGCACTTTTTGTCCTCCTCCGCCTCATAATCATGGTGATGTTTGGCGAACTTTGCATATATCGCAGAGCTAGCATCAATCATATTTCGCGTCCGCCCATCTGTGCAAGATAATTTAACCCTTTAAGCATGCCCAATGTTTCAGATAGTATGGCAAGTGTAAATACGTGAATCGGACATGGGTCACAGTTGAAAGGACGTGTAAACGAACGGTCAAAAAAATAGGCAACAAATCAGAATTGGGCATCAAGACCTGCAGTGTAAACGAGGCCTTAAATCACCTTTCTTCCCCATTCTGATGCTCAGTTTGAACTTGATTGTCTTGACTATGTCTACATGTCTAAATGCATTGAGTTGCTGCCATGTGATTGGCTGATTACATACTTGCATTAATGAGCGTTTGAACAGGTGTACCTAATAAAGTGGGCGATGAGTGTGTGTGTATATATATATATATATATTACTCCTCATTGCTACTCTACCCCAAATTTCTGATCTGTCATCTACCTTTACCTCTGACCCACGCTTGAGGGGAAAATTACCTTTAGCCATGGCTAACACAAGCCAGCGCTCCCGCCGGCCCTGAGAGGAGCCCCCAGCAGCCTAGCGCGGTGGAATAGCAGCATTAACTCTACTCTTTGTCTGCAGAATAGCTCCATTGTGAGAGCCCCCTATGAGCATGCTGACTAAGCTACAGAATGAGTCCTCTTCTAAGCCTGACCAGGGGGGCAGGAGAGGGATGGGGGTCCAGCTTAACTCTCCACGCCCCCTTCCCCTCCCTCCTGGAGAGTTCTAGGAATTTCCTGATTCAATATAACTTTCTAAATACCTCCTCTTCATCTCTCCCTCCTTCTATATGTCCAATCCTCTCATTCATGCAGTCACTCATTCATCCACCTTTCCATTCACTCATTCATTCAAACGCCCTATGGATTTTTTTTGTAATGTTGGTACAATGACATATAAGAGCAAACATGGAAAAGAAACGAGTAATCGTTTAAAGTCTGGTGTAGAACGTGTGAAGTTCACTTTTAAATTGAAATGCCATGTGGCGTAAGCAGAAAGTAATCACACATTTAGATTAGATGTGAATGTACATGTGAATCTAAATAAATCAATACATTTTAAAATATACTTATGGTCAAAAGCAAATATTACAAACATGATAAATTATAAATTAATAATTAATATAATATAATTAATATAAATTTATTTTTTTGTGGAGTCTAAGCACACAACATTTTATCCCTGGCTCATGGCATGGCGCTATACGTATACCATGAGGTGCAATGAACATGCAAAGAATATGCAGATTTATATTTATGTAAATAGTGTTTTATGTGCAAATTTTTTTTATTCCTATATTTTATTTTATGTTTTTCCTTCATTCTGATTTTTGATAAACAAAATGAATTTTAATTAATAAATTAAAAACATGCCCATTGAGGAGGTGCATTCGATTGTTACTGTATTTTAATGTATTTTTTAGTAGGACAAAAACATGTGTAGGACCTAACCTATACGAGTCTTTACGGGAGTATACTATGCATGTGTTTGTGTTGATCAGAAAGCAACATCTGCTCACATTATTCTAGAGTGAACTGAGGAGTGCTTCTGTTGGTCTTTTGAGGCATTCAATAGCCATAGGTACTCTTTGATGCCAAAGATTGTCTCTATGAATACAAAGATATTCATTTGCCTAACGTGCATTTAATTGGCCTAAGTTACTGTTCAACTTCTTCCCAAAATGCCCCGTTAATTCATCTCAATCACAAAACAGTCACAGGTCACATAGTGCTCATTGTAGGCCGCTCACTTTAGCAACGACTCGGCTACATTTGCATCCGAACTCAAAAGGCCAGCAGTTCAATCCCATAATAGTCAAAGAAATGAGAGTTACAATGTAGCCAAAACGGCTGTTGTGTAAATCTAAATCACCCCCTTCACTCTCTTTGTCTCTTTGATTAGAGTATGGAGATTAATTCATCCTCTTATGGTGGTCAGTTTCTTTAAATACCAAAATTAAACAGCGCATTCGCAGAGACATCAGATGCATGTCTTGAATCCAAATGTACATGCATGTTGTTCCTCTCTTTGCTGTGGATAAAAGCCACTGCTAAATGAATAAATGTAAATGTGCACGAGGCCTTTTATTTGGAAACCCATTCAAAGGGTTCTCGCGCTGGAGCTTTGGATACATGATTCAGTTTGGTTTAACTCTAATTACATGCCTCTGAAAGGCTGTCTTCTCTGATCTTGAATACCACCGTGAACTGAATCTCTCCAAAAGACCCAACCGAAACACTTTTCAGCAAATGCTTCAATTTCACAGCCTTATTGTTCGAGTCGTAGCACATTTGTGAAAACATTAAGGCTGTCTAAAGGGAAAAATGATTTGTGGCTCATGATTAAAACCACTTGAGATCAATGACATGGTTTATTACGTTGATCTGTAGCAGCACCTCCGAACGGCTTGAGTGTGGATCATACACAGTAACTAATCCCAGACTCACACACAGTCATCGCGGTTCACACAGAGTCGAGCCATAAAACCACACTTCCGCTCACTAACCCTGAATCACTCCCTCACTTTGCTGACACGTACCTGTTGATGACCGTGCGATGCGGTTCAGGCACGAGAAGCTGGAAGAGAGCCTATGAAACAAGAATCGGATGAGGCTTGTGTCTATAACTTGAGATTTACTGAGACAAAGTGTTCTTGTTTAAATCGGCGGCTTTTTTGAAACGGGGCGCAGCGGCAGAATTGGAGGCATGTGTTGGTGCAGCGACGGGGCGGGTTTATGGTCTCTGCTAGTGTTTGATGTGCTATAATGAGGAAGTGAGTGACTTCCTGTGGTTAACGGGAGCGAGGGAGATGGATGACGGGGGAGGCCGTAAATGAAAAGCAGCAGTAGCGCAGTTAACAGAGGCCGGGGTGTGCGGGTTAAACGTTTTTCAAATGTTTTAACTGCGTTCTCTTCGACACGACGGGGGGCGAGGATATGTCAGGGTCAAGAGGTGACAGGCGAGATGTGTGCAGTCCTACATGTCATTATTTCCTGGAAGATAGGGTGCACTTGGTGTAATTATGTGAGCCCAGATCCAGATGGATCTGGTTGGAAACTTTTGGAGTCCATTTAACTTTTACTGTCATCGTAAGCTTTGTGTTGAGTTCACGGTCTTCTGCTCTTTTCAGGGAGATGTCAAAGACGGCGGCTTTCACACATAAGAGATAAAGCTTGAGCTTATAAGTTCAAAGACAGACATGAATATTAAATGCATGTACATAAATGGTCCTAACTGATCAAGTACTCACTAACCTCCTGCCCCTGACATTTTCAAAAAATGCACTGTCTCTCTTTACATTTCATTGGTTGTCGTCAAGACAACCCAATTACCCTGTTCTTTTCCAGAACACCATTTGCTATTGTATATGTCATTTCACCTTTGACCTCTGTGGTGGGAGCTGTGACCTTTCAACAAGCCCACACAGAGTCCACATCCACACAACTCCTGCAGAATTTCACAGATCTTTTCCCAAAATCATAGCAGAATATTCAACAAAAGAATGAAGAAGAATGTCTCAAGAAGAATGATTTCTCTGAGCACTTTAACTGGGTCTCATTGCACATTTTCTCAAGAGATCTCTTTTCCGATTCATAAGCTCTCATTTCAGTTCACTTGCAATTTGATTTCATTCAGAATCATTTGGGTGCATTTCAGTTACAATATCCAATTTGTATAGATCAAATTCAAACAGGAATTTAAAGAGGGATTCATCAGATTCGATTACTAACTCCTGAACTCCTGACCCAAAATAGTCATTTGTTCATGAATCAGAATACACTGGTTGCATTGTAGATTTTTGATTCACTAAAAAAAACTGGTTCATAAGAGTCAGCTGTTTGTGAATCATACTACACTGGTTATGACTCCATGGCTTGCCATATGGCTGTAGATTCAGCAGTGGCTGCAAAAAAACAATATTAAGAATAAAGATCGTTCAAATGAAGATTGTAATTAATCAGAAAGCCTATTTTTATAACCAATTTCTTATCTAATGAAATTAGCGAAAGTGAAAATCTGCAATCCCATTGAACCATTGCTGATTCTCATTACTTATCAAGCCACACCATGAGATAACCTCATTCATACTCTTCAATCAGTCCCATTGTCCTCACTGGGTTTTACCTTCTACAACAGTGAAGTGAAGTGGAATGCAGCAGTGAGACGTCATAAATCTCTTCAGGATGATAACAATGTGTTTTAAGAGTCATAAAGTGGCCTTAAGTATCTCCAGCACCACTGAGGATTAGCCTGTAAGCATCAGATCCCCTGAGGCCCGACTCATTCATATGCAATGAGCGAAGACCCCTTACTGAACACACACACACACACACACACAGTGCTGAAGGGCCCAGCAAGAGGCTATGAACCCTTGAGCATTCTTGGGCTGGTCAACCGTGCAGCCAGCCAATCAATCAACCAATTACTAATCAATCAATACATCACATATGTGTTTTTATGCAGTGTGTCGAGGAAACAGCTAGAGGAACATGATGCGATAAATAGTGACAAATGCACACGCACACTACGACAGAGAGCTGTGGGAACTAACGGGAAAGAGAAAGTGCTATTTACACTGAGCACAAAAGTAAGATTAACTCTTGCCATAGATTTACTCTTTGTTTATGTTTGTGTGCACTCTCTTTGTTTACACACTGATTTGATTAGTGACCCTACAGATTCAACATGACTTATCCCTGCTCTGGGATTTCTGCATGCTCAGAGTCAGTAATGATGTCATTGGAATGTGCAGAGCATTGACCAAACATTACGAAATAACAGCAGATAACATTCTTCAAAAGCCATCTTATCATGCAACATGGGAATTGGCTGGGAATAATGTAGAAGCCAACAGACTGTTTTGCTTTGAGTAAGAGAGGGCCGTATCTTGTTATGCTTGCCACTGATTCAGCTGACGCTGAAATTCCAGACACCCTCCCGCTGGGTCACAGAACTTAGGTTTTCCATGCTTTAATACCACACACATGGACACGCTGATATTTACAGAGATTTATAGAGATTCAGTAAGGAAGAAGAGCAGAATACAGTATGATAATCAGTGTTGAAGCTACTATTTAACTGTAGTTCACCAGCTTTAACCTACTCATTTTAAAGCTACACTGTGTAGGATTTTCTCCCATCTAGCGGTGAAATTGTTTATGATTACCAACTGAATATTACTTTCTAGCCCCTCCCATTCCGAGGGCGTTTTAACTCCTACGGTGGCCGTATTATTTAAAATCTGCCGGCAGTCGCGAGTAATCTCCCCCTCGCATTCGTCACGGTGCCACTGAGTGTAAAACGCGAAAGGCGAAGCTTGAATTTCCAGGTATGTCCCTCTTTGGCTAATGTATTTTCAAGATGGAGGCGCAACATGGCTGCCGCCATTCGAGCGACTCGCTCGTATGTATTCTATGGCAGATTCTACGCTTACGAGAATACTTGATTAGTTGGTAGAAGTAATTACACATTAATGAGCACATATGATTTTGAAAGAACAAAGTGTTTTTTGCTAAGAATCAACTTAAAAAATTACACAGTGTAGCTTTAAGTAGTTAAAGTCCCCCTGTGGTAAAAGTCCCCCTTTCTCCTTGCAGTGAACCAGAGACAGTCTCAAAAACGTGATTTGAAACCGCAGGTGTTTCTGACGTCACAAACTACCTTGTAACCAATCACGTAAACATGATCGTCAACGAGTGGATCTCTGAGCTGGTGTGAGTGAGTGAAGGCGGGGTTAATTTGCCTATTCACAGAATCACGTTTCTGTCAGGACCACTATCATCAAAAACGATTGACAATTAGCATACAGTTTGGATTGGCAGTATGGTTCTGTTCTGGGCAAGAACTCCCTGTGCTTCATGCAGCCTAGCATGGATAAGAGCAGCAATAACCCCCCTTAGGGTAAACAGAACAGAACCAACACGAATGTATTGCAGATATCATTACTTCAAAATTTTAATGTACAACATAATTCGAGAATTTAGTCTGATTCAAAGGGGAATCAGAATGCCAAATCCTGATTGGACGAGAGGAGCTGGGGATGGAGGAGGGTAATTAGCTCTTGAGAAATGCGATTGCTGTTGATAATACAATTGTGGATAAAATGATTGACTAAAGAGGGACTTTTAATAACAATCAAGCTTTTTTATGTTAGCTACACAACAAACTACACTAATAACAAAAAATAATTTAAAAGGCAATATTTTCAAATGTAAATATACAAATTTTATGCTTTATTTTCATATTTTTCTAGTCCAGTTAAGTCAAGTAAATAGATAGATAGCCTAGATAAATGATAAAGAATTAAGCAATGGATAAAATAAAACAAGAAAAAATGTAAAAGACAGATACAAAAGGGTTTTGAATGAATGTCATATCTAAGGTACATTTACACTAAATACAACAACAACAAAATAATAAACCATAATTTAACCATAAGTTACTCAGTTGAGCAATAAACAGCAGCATTTAACTAAATGAACCATTTTAAATTGCGAATCATGAATCATTTTATGATGAACCAATTCACTAAAATGAATCACTTTTTTTGCTACATATGAGAGAGCAAAAGGGAGAGATCAGTTCGGTCTCCATGTACTCAAACCTGTTTGACTTTTTTTCTACTGTGTTAAACACAAAAAGGAGATATTTTGAGATATTTTAACCAAACAGTTCTCCATTGTATGGACAAAAAAAAAAAAAAAAAAAAAAACATTTCTCAAAAAAATCTTCTTCCACATTCCACAGAAGTACAAAAGTTAGTAAAGGATTTTTTGGGTGAACTATCCCGTTAACAGCAGCAATGTAGCTCTCTGGTACACCTCTACTGGTCAACCTGTGCAAAAGGCCACTTTTCTGATTAATACATGTACAGGTGTTGTGTTTAGAGTTTAATATATTCAACTCAGTTTGTTGCCACAAAGTTAAGTGAACGGCTTTCATGACTCCCCACATGATCAGACATTGACACTTGACACTGTGAATGCCGGCCACTCCAAGTCTTTTAAAAAGAGTATCAAAAAACAGCCCATCACATCCCTTTCTTTCTTCTGTCCTTTCACTCTCCCACATAGCAACCTTTTCCCCCTGTATCTCTCTCTCCCCGTCTGATAGCTTGTTCTCTCCCCCTCTCTGGACTCTGTGCTGTGGGTCCTCCTGACAAAAGGAATTGTAAGGATGAGCCTAACCGGTATTGGCCCACACAATGGGCCCGAAGAATGCGGAGAGGGACAAAGGGTAGCCATTGGCTGCGTTAGCCCTGGGGTGACAGATCCGAATGGACGGATGAACACGGGGGCTGCGCTCAGGTCTGCGATGGACCGGCCAACCCCCCGCCAGGCCTGCCCGAAAAGCACCGCGGTCAGGGCTCGCAAACAATCGACCAGCGCTAACTAGCCGCCCCGCTTGGCTCTCCCCCACTCGTGGTGATTGATATGGGAAACGCAGAGCGCACTGTCCCGTTATTGTGCTTTCAGCCTGCAATTATCACCCTCGCCTCATGCAAATATCAGAGATTAGGTCGCTAGCATTTAACACTGATTTCGTATACATAACAGGTTTAGATGGGCCTTCAAATACCCCGGTTATGCCCAGTGCCCAGCGAGACCATCTGAAACGAATGCAAGAGACTAATGAAAGCGCTCCACTGACATAAGTATAGAGGCATAGAGATGAATTCATATGTGTTGCTGTAAGAGTGTATGGCTTCACTCATGGGATGATAAATTAAAAGAGAGGTGTGGATTTGCATGGTGGTCAGACATGTGATGTGTGTGAACATTTTTTGGGCAGCACATGTGCTGTTCTTCAGGGTTTCAGCGTACAAAGCCAAAAAACACCATTAAATCAGATTTCATCCATCAAATGCATCAATATACCGCATATGAACGTAACTCAACGGCAGCGGTTGTGGTTCTCAACCAGGGGCCCACCACAAGATGACTTTAAATTATTTAAAATAAGACAAAACAAGCATTAATATGCCAAAACAACTTATTTTAATTCACTGGCAAAACAACTGTATCAAAAAAAAACTGGATTTCTATATCTGGACAAGACAAGACATATTGTTATGCCAAACTCGAAAATAATTTAATGGGTTGGAATTGAGTATTAAATATTTTTGAAACTCCTTATCCTTAATACTTGCGCAGTAAATCACAAGCAACTGGAAAAGTCATTGGGTCTTTGAATATTGTTGTGTTCATAACTGTTGAACTTCGTAACACTGACAAAGTTATTGAACTGAACTAAAACAACACTGAATTAAACTTATGACAATTTAGTAATGACACTACTGTCTTCTGCAGAGTATCTTTACTGCTGAAATTGATTTTGTTTCATACTGATTCCTTTTACAACATTATCAGTTATTTTCCTGTTTATTAAAGTGAAGCTGCTTTGAAACAATCTGTTTTGTACTGTAAAGTGCAATATAAATAAAATAAAACTTCAAAATGGTTGAGAACCACTGCCATATAAATCTATTTATAAATCAATTTCTATTTAAGCTTCATCACACCTTCACAGACTGCTGACCTGCAAATACCACACATAGAAAAAAAAAAGAAGTGTCAACAGGTTCACGCTCATACGGACCCATCTGCTTCCTACCAGAACATGTAAAAATACTCTACATGCACATGGATGAACATCTTATAAAGAGCATTTTTACAGTAGCAAAGCTGGGAGACAAATCCAACTGGCATCATCGCTATCCAGAGAGCAAATCCAAATACCTCCAGTTACATCATTTCAGAGGAAGCATCTGCAGATGGACTTTTGTTCCAGTGTCTCTGTTGTTTCCTTTAGCTGTGCTTAAACAGGGCACAAGTCCAAATACACAGAACTCTCCCAAACAGCACCTGGAAATGACATTCACTGCACTACAGTCTTGCATTTCAGTGAAAAAAGGTCCTTGAATGCTTATACAAAAGAACAATGGTGAGGCAGATTACATTAAACGCACAGTCCGTTTGTTTGATATACCTGGAATTTGATCCCAACATCTTACGAACCGCATCACTAAAAGGATGTGCACGGTTTAATGCACACTGAGACCACATAACGTGCTTTTATTGTACACTTAAGGCATTGTCTACATGGATGGATGACCAACTTTTGAAAAGAGGAGGTAAAGTTCTTGTATATAGACCACCATTTACCTTATACTATCAAAAAGCAACCATACCACTATATTTGTATGTTTGTGTAAACATATTATCCATTAATGCAAAGTCATATAAAAATCTGTAATTCATGGCAATATTGTGTCAAAATAAATAAATAAATAAATAGGCATCACTGCAATATCTGTACTGTTGCAATTAGGCCTATTATTATTCATATCACATACCAATATGTCATCATTATTTTTATATTTTATATTTATATTGACTAGGCTTTGTTCAAAATGAAAACAAATATTAATATTATGCAAGTCTAATTAGTCTCTCATTCTTACCAAGGCTGCATTTATGTGATCAAATACAGTAACAATTATATTCACATATAATAATTTATCAATATTATATAATAATATATTAATAATATACTGTACAATATGCAATAGCATTTATAAAATAACCCCATTTCTAGAAAAATTGGGATATTTGGTAAAATCCAATAAAATCAAGAATCTGTGATTTGTTAATTCTCTTGAACCTTTATTTAACTGACAAATGTACAAAGAAAATATTTCCAAAGTTTTCACTGAGCTTTTGTAAATATAAACAATTTTTGAATTTGATGGCTACAACACACTCCAAAAACAGTTGGAACAGAGGCATGTTGACCACTGTGTCACATCACCTTTTCTTTTAATTACTCTTTTTAATCATTTGAGAATTAAGGATACTAATTGTTGCTAGCCTGACGTCGTCATACTCAGATTCTACTCGTGAAATCTCAATCAGTCATCTTTGTAAACGAATTCAACCCAAGCGATCATTGGTGACGTGGATGATTGCGTTACTGTCGATCATCTGTCCATCGTCGTATAAATTGATTATC
Source organism: Abramis brama (assembly GCF_963993115.1). Lineage (NCBI taxonomy): Eukaryota > Metazoa > Chordata > Actinopteri > Cypriniformes > Leuciscidae > Abramis > Abramis brama. The sequence goes on along the minus strand of NC_139980.1, from coordinate 4,293,701 downwards.
AATTTGATTGGTCCGAACAGCTTGGGTTCGGGCATAATAGCTCCACAACAGATCAAGTCCAGACCGAACTTCCCGACCTAAAAATGTTGTGGGCGGGGCTAAGTTCGGCTGGCATCCAGGCTAAATTCTTGCAGTTTTTCAAGTGGAATTTTTGCCAAATCTCACCTGATACAAGACAGCTGCTCAACAATCAGTGTCGTCGTTGTATGATGTGCAATACATTTTCAATAAGAGACCGGTCTGGACTGCAGGCAGGCACTCAGGCACATCCACTTTATGGTGTAGAGTGTCTAGAAACAACTCTGTTGTAGCACGTGCAGAATGAGGCCTGGCATTGTCTTGGAAAGATGTCATTTTGATGGCAGTTTATGTCTCTTTACAATCCCAACATTAACGGTACCTTCACACATATGCAAGACACCCATGCCGTTTGCACTGATGCACCCACATACCATGACAGATGTTTGCTTTTGCACCTGTCGCTGATCAAAGTCTTAATTGTCCCTTTCATCTTCGGGACTGAGAACTTAAGGTCCGGTTTGTCCAAAAACAAGCTTAAACATGGACTCATCTGAACACAGCACACATTTCCACTGTCTTCTAGACCATCTGAGATGAACTCAGCGGCATCTATGCATTGAACAGATGTACAGCTTTCTCCTTGCGAAACAGAGATTTGAGTTGCATTTTTTGATTCAGCGTCAGACCGTGTTAAGTGAAAGGTTTTCCAAAGTGCTCTTGAGCACATGAGGCTGTATTTAACACAATAGCATAATGGTTTCTCATGCAGTGCCGTCTGAGGGCTCAAAGGTCAAGTACAGACAGAGATTTCTCTGGATTCCCTGAATCTTTTCACAATATCATGTAATATGTATGGTAGCTGGTGAAAGACATAAATTCTTTGCAATCTTGCATTGAGAAATGTGATTTTTTTTTAAATTGTTTGGCAATTCTCTCATGAAATTTGGCACAAAGTGGTGAGCCATGACCCATCTTTGCTTGCAAAGACAGAGAAGCTCCTTTTACAACCAATCACAATACCCTCACCTATTACCAATTCACCTGCTCATTGTGGACCGTTTCAAAAGAGTTTAACTTGGATATTCTAAAATCTTTTCACTTATTTTGCCTTGTCTCGCGTAGCCAGACCTTCAGACTGACGACAGAAGGTCTGGATTCTATCGCAGCTTTCATTGGTCAAAGACCGCCCAAGAGGACGTTCGTCTGACATAACGTAACCAATCACAGTTCGTTTTGTTCCACGACATGTTTAGGTGCGTGAAAATGTAAAGTCGCTGTCCCTGCAATAACAGACCGGCGTGCATCTATAAATTATTCATTCAAGGAAGTTGTGCACGTTTACTGCAACAATGGAGCTGCGAATTTCACATACTTTTGAAAATCCAGCGTTTAGTTGATCCTGGTAAGCGCTCATTGTCACAGTTGTAAACATGATGGCATTCTTCTTCCACAAGTGGGTTTGACGTCAAGGCATTTGTTTCCAGGCGGACTGTTAAAAACGCAACACACACGTCTCCTGGACATCCTGTAGAATTCAACCAATCAGATGACGACTTCGAAACTCCTGAAGTGTTTCCAGATAAGTGTGCCATATGCATCAGACGTTCAGTCAACGGTCCATGGGCGTGACGTCTGATGCTCAGACTACCTCTGTCACAACTTTTTGTAGTGTGTTGCAGCCATCAAAATAAAAATATCAATATATTTGTATCAAAATACAATTATGTTGGTCAGTGAAAACATTGGAAAACTTTTCTTTGTACTTTAATCAGTTAAAAAAAAAAAAATTGTGGATTTTATTGCATTTGACAAAATGTCCCAACTTTTCTGGAAATGGGGTTTGTATATTATTATATATGATAAACAATATTATTATAAATTTGAAAACAGCGCTGCTTAAAATTTGTGGAAACCATACAATTTTTTCACGATTCTTTAATAAAAAGAAAGTTCAAAAGAACAGAATATATAACATTTGAAATCAAATCAAAATCTTTTGTAACATTATAAATATTTTTTCTGTCATGTTCAATGTAATATGCCCTTGCTGAATAGACGTATTAATATTTTATTAGTATTAATAAAAAAATCTTACTGACCCCAAACTTTGAATCAATTAAAAAGGCTCAATGTTCTATATGGATTAATTAATTAAAACTACGCCGACAGCCTCGTGGTTAGCGTGCCGACATTATAGCGCAACTGCACCTCCGGCGACCCGAGTTCGTTTCCCAGCTCGAGGTCCTTGGCCGATTCTGTTCCCCTCTCTTTACGCCATGCGTTCCTGTCAAAATCATACTGTCCTATCCAAGAAAAAGGCCAAAAACAAAACTAAAAAAATAAAATAAAAACTACAGTAAATCCATACAATGATCCCATGATGGGAACCCCTAAAAGGCCATTTGACAGAACCCTTTAAGATTCTATTTAGAACCTTTTCTTCTAAGAGTGTAGTTTATATAAAAATAATATTACTATTAATAATGATAAAAGTAACCTTTTATTTAGTCATAACATAGTAACATGCTCAAGCTCAAGGGAGGCACTCGAATGCTATTCTGTTAAAAAAACAAACAAAAAAAAACTAGAATTTTGTCACATTTCAATGGTTTTCACATTCAGCATTTTGGAGGAGCAACTGCACACCTGGAGAAGTTGCCTTAGAGTGCACACACACCTTCACTGAAGCAAGCACTAAAGGAAATGCTTGGCTCTTTGTTTGTCCTGCAGGTTATGAGAGATAGTGAATGTGGAGACGGAGTCGTTCACTCATAAAGAGCTCCCACAGTGTTCTTAACGGCGAGGCAGGTGGGGGTGAAATCTCAGAGAGGTCCACTCTTATTCTCCCCCTGCACAGCAAAACAGAAGGACCGTCATATATTTTTCTCTTGGACACTTTTACAGCCTTTGTTATGAGCGAGGACCAGCTTGTTCTCACAATGAACACATACTAATGTCATATGTTAGAGCACATGAGCGATCTGTTAAGACAGCATGTACAATATGGTGCATAAAACTGTGTAAAAGTGTGTTTTTAGACATGCATGCAAAAACATGGCAGATAAAGATGATTAGATGAAAATGTATACTGCAATTTTTAATTTTCATTCAATTTAATCAATTAGGCATATTAATCTATATATTCTCATGTGCATCCTCCTACTACCGGTAATTCTAATTTCTCAATCTGATGATGCTGCGAAATGTTCATTGATACTTTCATATGGTAACAGGTCTTATCTAACAGGTCTATCCAATGTCTTGAAGCAAAACCAGCACTGCATTTAAAAGGGAAATACCAAGACAGCGGGCCAGACGATATCAGCCTCGAGCGCAGCGAGTGAATGTGTGGGATAACCGTATTAGGGAGATTTGATACCACTGTGGTTTGTAATCCTTTTGAAGTGAGATCCTTTTTCCAGCAGTGGTCGAAACACAATCCGCAGTTACAGACCCTGGAAGTGATGGTCTTTTTTACACTTATTCAGGGAAATTTGGGAATGCTATTCAGAATGAGGCGTAAAAAAAACCTGAGAAGTAGAGCTCAACTTCAACAAAGTGAAAAAAAGAGGATGTGCTGCTGTTATATAGGAAATGAATGGATCAGAATGATCAAAGCACTGTAATGTAGATCGGAATAATAGAGTTGTTGATTTGATTTAATTTAATTTATAGTTGTAGTGTTTTATATTTCCGATGTATCCTATGTTTACAACACTGAAAAGCATTTTGTGGAAACACATGAAAACTAACCTTGTTGAGTCAAACTGAGTTGAACTGAACAATGGAATTATATATAATTTAAATTCAAGACAAATAGTTTAAATTGTAGAAGGAAAAATGGTCATGTAAAACCCCAACTAACAATAAAAAATAAAAATAAAAAATAAAATAAAATAAAATAAAATAAAATAAAATAAAATAAACCCACAACCCTACAGAAGATGGATGGATGGATGGATGGATGGATGGATGGATGGATGGATGGATGGATGGATGGATGGATGGATGGATGGATGGATGGATGGATGGATGGATGGATGGATGGATGGATGGATGGATGGATGGATGGATGGATGGATGGATGGATGGATGGATGGATGGAAAAATAAAATAAAAACTGACTTTAAATTGAATTGAATAAAATGTAATTTAATTTGACTCACCAGTACAACAACATGAATGTTGTAGAGAGACAAATAAGGAATATAAAACAACAAAGATTAACAATAACTTAGTATTGAGCATTGGATACAGATTAGATCATGTATAGAACATGCACTGTATATTTTTCCCATAAAACTACAGCATAATTAAACTGAGGACAAACACTCTGACTACTTCAATTAGCACACATGGGCCTCACCTTACATGCAACCTAACCTCTGTGCCTACATTTGAGTGTGTGTGTGTGTGTGTGTGTGTGTGTGTGTGTGTGCATGGAGGGGGCCTACTTTGGTTGAGGTGCACATGAGATTCACAAAGCCCTCAACACATCAAGTAAAAGAAAAGGGCCACCAATGCAGGAATTGGGGACCATGGGAGTTTTTGTGCGACTTTCGAAATCACCCCAACCCACCCCGTCCTTCTTCAAAGTGCACACCGGCAGCTGAGGGGTGTGGCCCATTGAGAGAGGGCTGGATTTAGGCCTTTGTCCCTCTGGCTTCAGGGGCAAGTGACATCTTGAACGCTTCAAGAAGATTAAATAGCAAAGCCCAGTCGGAAACAGAGAGAGAGAGAGAGAGAGAGAGAGAGAGCAAGGGATAGAGAATAAAGAGGAGAGAGGGAGAGAGAGGAATGGTGAGGGTGGGACCCAAGGGTTTGTAAATGTCCGTTGGGGAAATGGAGAATTGGAGAAATGGATTCAGAGAGGAAAAGGGGAATGTTGAGGAGAAAAGAGGATAATGAGAAGAGGAGAGGAAAAGAGTGGCCTCAATGAATAGGATTAGACTGGTCTCACCGTAAGGAGAGAGAGATGGAGAGAAGGAATGTAGGAAGAACACGGAGAGGATGGAGGACTGTGTGTGTTCATCTCATACACTTCACATCACATTTACAATGCATGATGGGAGGTACTTGACAAGTCTTTAATAACGGCAAGAGTTTTTTAAATACCCTGCGAGAAACAGCTAATTAAACAATTAAGAAAGATTTCTGAAATGTGCAGTCAAAGTTACTACTAATGGTGATCGTGGTACAACACTGAACATGATATGATGATTTATCTCATTAGACTGATTAATCAGCATATCATACAATTATTTTCATTATTTTGACAGCCTATAGTAAAAAAAAAAAAAAAATATTGAATAATTAAAACACCATGTGAAATACCTACAAACACAGTTAAGAAAAACTTTTTAATAAAAAAAATCTTATTTTTAAATGAACCTCATATTATATGTATATATATATAGGCCTATTCTAATAGGATTTTAAAACATTTTATACGTACTACTCTACCATTCCAAAATATTTGGAGTCAGTAAGATTTTTTTTTTTTTGAAGAAAATGAATATATTTATTCAACACGGATGCATGAAAGTGATAAAAAAAAAAATCAGCTTGTCATCACAGGAATAAATTAAACTTTAAAATATATTAAAATAGAAAATAGTCCATATAAATTGTAAGAATATTTCACTATTATTGTATTTACTGTAGTTTTGATCAAACAAATGCAGCCTTCAAAACATAGAAAATCTTACATACCCCAAACTTTCTGAACAGTAAAATATATAATGTGTATAAAAAATAAAGCTTATAATAGGAGCCAAGAGAGCAAAAAAAAAAAAAGTACAAGTAACGAGCATTTTACTACTACAGCGTCTTTTATGCATCATTTCCTCAGAAAAGAACCTGATCTTTCACCCTCTTCATAAAAACCAAAACAAAACTCCTCTTCCTTAACTCTTCTCTTCTTCGTCTCTGCACATTCAAAAACCATCAACACACAGAATCTTCCACATTTGAATCTTACAAGCCTACACTAACACTGTATGTGGTTTTGTTCATTGCAGAGGATGTTGTACTGTTAAAAACGCCCCATCCCATGGCAGAACACTTTTATCCTTTATGCGTGGGTCAGCGGGCGCCCCCTGGGGGGAAACAACCCCCAGGATTAATGATATGCGTGACATGCATTGTGTGACCCCCATGGGGTGTGGGGGTGATGCGGGGTTGGGTTATCTAAACTCCCCCTCATCTTGCCCTCAGCAAAGCTAGTCAACCTGCAAAAGAAATTCAAGAATGTGCATCGGAATGTTGTATCTGTAAGTGACTGTCGTTCAGAGTTGAGTTCAATAAATGAAGGATGTTGCTCAAACAGGACAGAATCTGTCATTGTCTTTGACAGATTGGACAAGGAGTGGACAAGGAGAAAATAATGTCTAATGCATTATACATGATTGATATGTTAAATAGCGAGTTAATTGCTTGAATATATTTGTATATTTGGTATGGAATTTTCCCAATTAATTTTTTATTTTTTTTATTTTTACAAATTAATTAAAAATAAAATAATTATAATTGGCATGTAAAATATGTAGAATTTAAATTTAAACTTAAAAGAAGAAAGACACACAAACCTCTCTATGACTAATCCTAAGATTTTAAAAATAATTCAAATATTTATTAAAAACTATTATATTATTATATAAAAATGATGTTTCATTGATTCATAAAATTATACCAGAAATAATAACTGTGAGAATTATGGGAAATGTGCCAAGCGTGTTAAATCCCTAGCTTCATGTCTCTTTAGAATAACCTGTGTCCCGATTGCATATTCTGAGAGGTTTTTTTTTTTTTTTTTTTTTTTAAGTATGCATTGTACACTGGTACACTGGTGCACATTATTAATGAATTCACACTTAAAGCCTTTCATGTTTTCTCCTCCTGTCACTCTCTCAGCATCCCTCCATCTGAGACGGCGCGGTCCCTCGTTCCGGTTGAAAAAGAAGGGTAGGAGAGAAAAGGGGGCTTCACTTCACATCCAGTGCAGCATGAAAAACGGGTTCCTTCCCTTCACATGCAAATCTAGCATTACATAACTAGACAATCTGCTTGGGAGTCTAAAACTCACATACAGCTTTGACGCACACACACACACACACGCACAGTGAATGGAGAATGATGCCTTTATCCTGTATGTAAACATGGCTATTTTAGTTACTTGTAAAAGGTCAGACAAAGAAAATTGTGAGTAACACTGAGCTGAGATCAGCTTTAAAGCAGATTAATTCAATATACTAGATCAAAAACAGGGAGAAAAATAAATAAAAATAAAGTTTATTAATAAGTCTTTCCCTTGACTTCTTTTGTTTTTATTAATGCAAATTTCTATCACCTAACTCTAACCCATACACTAACCCTACATTTTTATCTGCATTTATTTTTTTAAAGATGTTTTCTTTATGTTTATTAAAAAATATCTTTTTGAGATGTCCTTAATTAGAAAAACATTCTAATAATAATGATGATAATTATTAATTATTATTGAAATATTTTCCAATTGCACTGTAAGTAATGATATGATATGTAAGTCACGGCAACTGTAAATCAAAATTCAACTTCAATTTCAACTTTTACAAGATTCAACTATTTTTTAAAAGGGGTCATGAATTGAGAAATCCAATTTTCCTTGATCTTTTGAAATGTAAAAGATCATTGTACTATGAAAACATCCTGTAAGTTTTAAAACTCAAATCTTCCTTGTTAGTCCATAAAACAGCTAAAAAAAAAAAAAAAGAAACCTCAGAAAACGACTCGTTTCGGATTTTGTCACATTATGACATAATAGTGTGAAGAAAGACCACCTCTTTATTCGTAATAATACTGAATATTACTAATTTGGATGTTAAAATATATTCTCAGAAGTACTCTGTATTGTTTGTTTACAAGGAGCCGGTCGCGAAATCTTTTGGTTATAAGAAACGCGGAGCAACGGTCTGAGGTCCGCAGTTGCCCCGCCGAAAATATGGCATGAGAAAATATGTGAAATATGGTCAAATTTGTTTTCAAATGTAAGTTGTTATATATTTAACTTTAAAAGAAATTTCGTTTAACTGTATAAGCTGTATAATTGTTGAGTTGTCATTCTTTTCTGCCCTTTTTTTAACTCATACACATACACGTTGTTTAAACTCTTGCCTGTGTTGTTACTCTAGTAATTCTGTGTGTGATTTTAATTTTCAACGTATTTTGGGTTCATTTTAAGCCAGCAATATAGTAATTTTTAATCAATAGTTGAGTTACCAAAAAACAACCCATCATGTTGGGTCAAACATTTCACCCAATAAGCTGGATAAAAACAACCCAACGCTGAGCTTGTCCAGCGCTGGGTTGCCAAACAACCTAAATTGGGTTGTTTTTTTAACCCAGCATTTTTTTTGAGGATTTTAAAGAGGATTTTAGAGGATTTTAAAGGAAAGTGGTTATTGATTTTCAACTATGTGAATGTATCAGAAGAGCATTATTTGTTTGTTCGGTACATTTTACCGTGTATTCTGTGGTAAATCAGTCGCAATTTCAGTGCAGGCTTTTTACTTTCAGACTTTTACTGTAAGACCCGAATTTTACCCGCCAGTAATGCCACAACATGTAAGTAACTGTATTAATTCTAATGCCTGATCTGTGATCAGCGATTTCTGATATGAAATGGTGCAGTCGGACATTCTGTGTCTCAAAATAGTTTTGAATCTCTGTGAAATCACACAGTGAATCTCTTATTTACATCATGTTTGCACTGTTAGTTATGATGAAAGCATTCGTGAGAGTGCAGAAATCGAATTGCAATAACGAGATCATGCATTCATGCGCTCAACAGACATGTCTGTCATCAGCAACAATGCTCATCACTGCAACCTTTCATGCCACAGGGGTAGATCTAAATATAATGCTATAATCAACACTTTTCCAGATAAGTTCATCTCAACAGCTGTAATAGGAAAGATATAGTCAAGGTTTTCGAGAGAGTTCCACATGTAATATTTATTTCATATGCAAAGATGTTAGCTAATCATAGCAGTGGGTGTTTCCACTGAAGCCTCACCGCAGACAGGCCGCCAATCAGAGGGCTAAAATCAGGGTCGAATTTATTCATGTAAAACTCATACTAACATTATAAGTGCACTTCGGGGGGAAAATGCCGTTTATACAGTTTACCCTTTTAAGTCAGTTTATCATATTGAAATGAATATAATGAATATAAATTAATATAATTTAAGTTGAAATTACAACCAATTTGATTATACTTAAAAATGTAAGGTAGCAACTAAATTTAAGTTAAAAGTTAGGTGGATTTTTTTTACAGTGAGAAGATGCCTCCAAATGTCCTTGAAAATTAGCTTTTTTCAGATTTAGTTAACTTCTGTGGACAAATCTTTCCTTAAACTTTAGATACATAAATACATAAATGCACACGCACACGCACACACACACACGGCTTCTGGATGGGATGCAGTCAGGATGGAGAGAGTGGATAATGTGGTAATTGGATGAGTCAATGACTCTGCATGCTTTAAAAGAAGATGACGCCTCCCTCCACTGCGCCTTTCATCTCCTAATTATTTATTCATCCTTTTATTTTTGGATGAATGCTCATGTACCTCCTGTCTGTCTGTCTGTCTGTCTGTGTGTGTCTGTCCTTTGGCAGCTCTCCTGATGAGATGGGACATCTCGCCCTCTCCTGAAGAACACACACGGAAGCAGACGATGAGGATTATGATGCGAAGGAGGTGCTGATTATTGTGATTTCGGTTTATTTTAATTAGATGTTCAATGTTAATGGTTTAACACCCCATCAATCAACATGCTAAGAGAAAAACATGCTGAAACATGCCACATTTCTAAAATCCACACAAAGGTTGTGATTTACTGAAGGTTTGCATGTATAAAAACACAAGGACAGTTCACAGTTGGACAAAATGACTGAGCCGATCTACAATCTATGTAGATTTTATTACCATTACTATTACTATTACCATTTGTAGATGTCAGGCTTTTCCAAATGTTATAAAGATGTATGTGACCGGCAAAGTTTAAAACAACAGTTTTAGTGCAAATGTTGATTGACAGGTAAGTAGGTGGTCCCGTGATGTTGTCTGGGACGCATTAGCTTATCTTTTTATCAGGACGCATTAGTGTGTACGCTACAAATGTGATGTGGTCACGTGTGGGTCACGTGTGGGTCACAAAACATTTTAGGCCAGATTTACATCCGTCTGATATTAGATTAGATGATCTTAATATGAGATGCACTGAGTCATGTTGAACTTCCTTTATTACTCATGTCGTTGAGTGCTTGATTGATGCGCATTTGACCAATGAGGGTCATTCTTGTGTCATACCAGCACATTTAAATTTCTGTAAGAACCAATGAGGTTTGTTCTCTAACAACAGCCAAGTACTGATGAGCTTCTGTTAGACATATCTGAGCGTTCTAGGTACCTTCGCTCATCTTATGTGAATAAAAAAGCCTAAACTAACTCGGTTCATCACAAAGCAACTGTGTCTCTTCAGAAGACTTCATTTAAACTGCTTGATTCATGGATTTATTTTACAATCTCTTTAAGAATGTTTTGATGTGTCAGAGTTTTGGGTAAATAGACTTTGTTTAGAAGATTAACGAGAGTCTTATGGGACTGGAACAACATGAGGGCGAGTAACTGATGACAGAATTCATATTTTTGGATGAACTTAACCCTTTAAAATCTCACAGTATTTGTGCTACACAGGCATACAAATCAGAAAATCAACAAGAAAACTCTCGGTCTCTCATTGAGCTATAAATGAACATGACTTTCTAAAGGAATAAGAACTACAGCATGTAAGTGTACACCTGTATCTGAACTGAAGAGTTTTGTGCTCTCCAGTCTGAGGATGAGTTTGCATGTGTGTGTTTACGCGAGTGGGTTTGTGCTTTCTCCCTGGTCTCTTTTGATCCGGCGTGTGTCAGTCTGAAGCCCAGAACATATCAAGTTACCGGGAGTAAGAGTAACCTCCTTCACACAGCGCCGTTCAAAGCGCCGTCACCAATCAGCCAGCCGGTTCAGACCCCTCTGTCTGTGGCATCAGGAAATGGGACTGAATTTGATGGAGGTCTGGATTTTTTTTCTCTCCCCGCACTGCCTTTTATCTCCCCAAGCTTTGGATTGTAATCATTACACATCAGGTCAACAGACAGCACCAATGCACTGATTACACTGGGCAACAGTTAATAGAGAGAGATGTTGGGAAAGGAAAGGGGTTGTGGCAAGAATGACTTTCTCATTGGTGAGTGACAGATGAGATTTTCAGCCTCAGACGCACTCGCAGAAGACTAATCATTCTGACTGCGTAAGCAATCCCATCTGACGAGACTTTAATACAAAACACACATGGAGAACTAGCACATAACGCATGCAGAAAACACAAAAAATAGAGGTGGGAAATTGATGTGCTGGTTGTGACGTCACAAAAATGTGAACAAGATTTTAGGTTTTATTTTCAACATAAAACTGGGAATCTAGAACCGTTATGAGTCCGTTCTTTTTATTGAATTAAAGACATTTAGCAGGATCAGTGTAGTCCAATCGATTCTTGGACAGATGATTATTACGAGTCAATTCTTTGTAACGAATCAAAAACATATTACGTAACCAGTATAGATCTGGTAAGTCCCGCCCATCCGTAAAACCCCAAGTGGACCTCTAGGTTGAAAAATCGTCAATGCAAGTGAATGTGAGAAAATAATTATTTTCTGGTCCCGTTTGAATTGTGCCATGAATGTGAACATATGTTGTCTGTGAATTTTTTATATAATTTTTTAAAGTTACGAGTTTGACAGTATATTGTACGATTCTTTGGCTAGCAGTTGTGGAAAAGACATAACGAGAAAGACTACATGTCGCCTATGTGACGTCACCCCATAACACATTTTCCCTCCACTTGTCAAATCACGGTGCTAATGCTGCGATAATCTATGGAGACAGATCGAGATGCCTGTGTGTTTTGTACCCAAATGTCACCATTCAAACCATATGGGCTGTTCTTTCTTCAGATTCCCGTCTGATGGAAAAACTAGTTGTAGTCCACAAAGTGCTCTCACACAAAGTCTAACCGTATCAAACTTCTTCACACGAAAAATTATATTAAAAATTCACAGACAACATATGTTCACATTCATGGCAAAATTCAAACGAGACCAGAAAATAATTATTTTCTCACATTCACTTGCATTGACGATTTTTCAACCTAGAGGTCCACTTGGGGTTTTACGGATGAGCGGGACTTACCAGCTCTATAGTCTTAAAGAGATGACTCTTATGAATCAATTATTTTCAGTGAATCAAAAATGCACAACGCCTCAATGTTAGAGACCAACCTATTCTTGAACAGATGAGTCCGTTCTTTTCAATGGATCAAAAACACACAACGCCTCAATGTCGTACAACTGATTCTTGAACAGATGATTCTCATGAGTCCGTTCTTTTTAGTGAATCAAAAACATAACATGACCAGTGTGATCCAACAGATTCTCGAATGGATGACTCTTATGAGTCGGTTCTTTCAACAGAATCAAAAACATATAACGTGACCAGTGTAGTCCAACTGATTCACGAATCACTCCTTTGACATTTCTTTCAGTGAATCAAAAGCCTGCAGCATGACCGTTATAGTCAAACCGATTCCTGAACAGAATACTCTTATGAGATTTTTGAGTGAATCACACAAACCCAAAACTTAGGCTACTTAAAGCTTGTGTTACTGACTGGTTGAACATATGATTATTCATTCTGAACATATAATCCTTACGCAGTAGGTTATACAGTGAGGAAAATAAGTATTTGAACACCCTGCTATTTTGCAAGTTCTCCCACTTAGAAATCATGGAGGGGTCTGAAATTGTCATCGTAGGTGCATGTCCACTGTGAGAGACATAATCAAAAAAAAAAAAATCCAGAAATCACAATGTATGATTTTTTAACTATTTATTTGTATGATACAGCTGCAAATAAGTATTTGAACACCTGAGAAAATCAATGTTAATATTTGGTACAGTAGCCTTTGTTTGCAATTACAGAGGTCAAACGTTTCCTGTAGTTTTTCACCAGGTTTGCACACACTGCAGGAGGGATTTTGGCCCACTCCTCCACACAGATCTTCTCTAGATCAGTCAGGTTTCTGGGCTGTCGCTGAGAAACACGGAGTTTGAGCTCCCTCCAAAGATTCTCTATTGGGTTTAGGTCTGGAGACTGGCTAGGCCACGCCAGAACCTTGATATGCTTCTTACAGAGCCACTCCTTGGTTATCCTGGCTGTGTGCTTCAGGTCATTGTCATGTTGGAAGACCCAGCCTCGACCCATCTTCAATGCTCTAACTGAGGGAAGGAGGTTGTTCCCCAAAATCTCGCAATACATGGCCCCGGTCATCCTCTCCTTAATACAGTGCAGTCGCCCTGTCCCATGTGCAGAAAAACACCCCCAAAGCATGATGCTACCACCCCCATGCTTCACAGTAGGGATGGTGTTCTTGGGATGGTACTCATCATTCTTCTTCCTCCAAACACGTTTAGTGGAATTATGACCAAAAAGTTCTATTTTGGTCTCATCTGACCACATGACTTTCTCCCATGACTCCTCTGGATCATCCAAATGGTCATTGGCAAACTTAAGACGGGCCTTGACATGTGCTGGTTTAAGCAGGGGAACCTTCCGTGCCATGCATGATTTCAAACCATGACGTCTTAGTGTATTACCAACAGTAACCTTGGAAACGGTGGTCCCAGCTCTTTTCAGGTCATTGACCAGCTCCTCCCGTGTAGTTCTGGGCTGATTTCTCACCTTTCTTAGGATCATTGAGACCCCACGAGGTGAGATCTTGCATGGAGCCCCAGTCCGAGGGAGATTGACAGTCATGTTTAGCTTCTTCCATTTTCTAATGATTGCTCCAACAGTGGACCTTTTTTCACCAAGCTGCTTGGCAATTTCCCTGTAGCCCTTTCCAGCCTTGTGGAGGTGTACAATTTTGTCTCTAGTGTCTTTGGACAGCTCTTTGGTCTTGGCCATGTTAGTAGTTGGATTCTTACTGATTGTATGGGGTGGACAGGTGTCTTTATGCAGCTAACGAACTCAAATAGGTGCATCTAATTTAGGATAATAAATGGAGTGGAGGTGGACATTTTAAAGGCAGACTAACAGGTCTTTGAGGGTCAGAATTCTAGCTGATAGACAGGTGTTCAAATACTTATTTGCAGCTGTGTCATACAAATAAATAGTTAAAAAATCATATATTGTGATTTCTGGATTTTTTTTTTAGATTATGTCTCTCACAGTGGACATGCACCTACGATGACAATTTCAGACCCCTCCATGATTTCCAAGTGGGAGAACTTGCAAAATAGCAGGGTGTTCAAATACTTATTTTCCTCACTGTATTTGATACAATCCATAAAGTGATGGGGGGAAAAAAAAGGCAAAAAAAAAAAAAAAGTGGGGACGTAAATGCGAGCGTGCCATGTGTGTGTCAGGCTGGAAGCGCATCACAGACACAAAAACAACATGCCAACCCTGAGTGGCCGTATCTGGGCAACCCTGCCACACAGCGCCTGGCGCCCTCCTCCTCCGCTCCTTTGTGCCAGGGCCAGCGCCACGTCAACTTCACACCACCGCACACCATGGCCCGTGCGCCACCAGAGAGAGGGGCAATGTGGGATACGTCTCAATCCGCGGGGTGGTGCCTCCCCCCTGCGCCGGCTCTCCTGATCCCCTTCTCCCGCTGTTCTCCCTCCTCTCGTCTCTTCCACTGTCAGTGTGTCTTAAGAACGCTCTCATCCTCTCATCTCTTTCTTCCCGTCTCGTTTTCTCACTGTCATTCACACTGTATCTCTCTCATCATCCCTCCCCCAACCTCCAAATGACTCTCTCTCTCCCTCAGCCTCCCACTCGTCTGACTCTCTCCCTCGCTCTGTCTTTTTATCTTCCTCTCTTTCTCCCATACCATTTCTCTATCTTTCCCCGTGTCTGTCTTTCTGCCTGACAGATCAGAGGGGCATAAGCTTCTTTCTTTCAGACCGCAGGAGTCCTCAAAACCTCCCCTGCCAGAGAACAACGCAGTGAACCTCCCACCACACACACACACACACACGCTTTTGTAACCCCGTCTAGAGAAAGGTGAAGGATTCACATGAAAGAATAAATGAGAACCGTAACTCAATTTGGAATTTAATGTAAAAACAAAGAGGAGTGGATGAGGAATAACATAATCAGTCTGAGTAAGAGAGATCAGTCTGGAACGGTCAGTGTGATCGATCAGTCAGTGTGTGTGTCAAGTTTTCAGGTTATTTTATTCTATATATGGGCAATTCTTCATTAAATGGTATGATTTAATTAAACTTCTTCAAGCTGTTTCATATGTGAAAACATGCATCAATCTCTCTCAAAAATGCTGGGTTGTTTCAACCCATGTTTGGGTCAAATATGGACAAACCCAACTGTTGGTTTAAATTTTTTAATACAATTTTTAAACCCAACGGTTGGGTAAACAACCCAGCATTTTATAGATATTAAATACCATGGAATATTGATCATCTGATAATGGCCATAATATTTTCCCTTTTTGTGGGAAAATCTGGATAAGCTGCACAAGATTGCTAGAGGAAAACAAACTTTCAATTTATAAAAATAGAAAGAAATGTAATGTTTCTGAATGAAATTCACAAATATATATAAATGTCCCATTCATAAGTATATACTTGAATCTGAGAGTGTTGAATCAGAGTCTATTAATTTGTGTGTGTGAGAGAGAGAGAGAGAGAGAGAGAGAGAGAGAGAGAGTGTGAGTGTGTGAGAGAGAGAGAGAGAGAGAGAGAGAGAGAGAGAGAGAGAGAGAGAGAGAGAGAGAGAGAGAGAGAGAGAGAGAGAGAGAGAGAGAGAGAGAGATATCAGACTGTGATGTCAACTGTGATGTGACAGCATCCAGCTTTCTCTCAGTCTCTCCTTTTGTTTCTCTCTACATGTCACTGTCTCCATAACTAAACTGAATCCCACACAGAGTCCCGATAATTGATTTCATTATTGAGTTTTATCAGAGACAGGGACTGCAGATGGGCTGATTCTGTTCAGTTCATTTGATCAGCGATGATGGTGGTTCATCGCTGTGCCAGACCCTCTCTCACCAGATGCCACACGACAGTTGGCCATGAACAATACGAACTGGCAGCCAGGCCTAAAGTCTGTTCATTCAAAATGAATGCTGTCTGGAGGACACTATAGAAATGTGTTTGTTTGTGTGTGGTTCAGAGCAACTTTTGCTCAAGGCAGAAAGATTGGGCTGTACTTCCTCTGTGAATAGCAGAGAGCTACGGGTCAGACATGCTAGATCCATATCAGCACGTATCTGTCAAAACATACAGGTTAGCTTATGAGTGCGTGTGTCTGTCTAAATAGAGGAGAGGCTAATCGCACACAAGATTATGGGCTCTTTCTCTCAAGGAGGGGAAGTATTTGAACGACACACCCTTCTGACATGCTGACATTGAGACTGACCCCAGTGACCCCTGCATTAGAGGCCCTAAAGCATGCCAAACAAGCAGTGACTTTATCACTTCATCTGAATTATCATTCATTAACATGACCAAAAACACTGAGGCAGGAAAAAACTTAAACTTTTATATCAGCCCAACAAGCTGAGAACAATTCTGAAACCTTTCTGCCTATAGATGAGAAATAATACAAATTAAAAATGTAAAAAGTGGCATCAAAAAGTATTTAGACAATATAAATGGCTGAATGCCACTGCTTTAGATGGCAAAAAAAATAAAAATAAAAATAAAATAATAATAATAATAAATAATTTTAATATCATTAAAATACAGTTAAAGAGTGTCAGTTGAAAAGTTCAACCCTTCCCTCTGAGAGAGACGCCACACACACACACACACACACACACGTACCAACACGCACACACACCACACTGAAGTCCCCTAAAGCTGGTTTGCTTTTCCATCACGCAAATTTACAAGATCCTGAAATATTTTAAATGGAAAATTGGAGGCCTTTAATCAAGGAAGCTTAAATGCAGCTGGGCGAGGAAGCAACGCTTCTCAACATCATTCCAAAGCTGCGATTAAAGAATAAAATGTGGGGAAAAAAAGTGTGAACTGAGATTTATAGATCTATCCTTCTAGCAAGCATAGAGGTCATTCAGTGCGTGTATATGTGTGTGTCTAGAGATGTTGTTTACTCAGGACAGGTTTTTTTGTCAGAGCAACTAACATCCCAGAAGCCGAAGTGTCAGCAGAATCGAGCCTGCATGTGTGTTTCTGCACTTTTGCCATAGTCAGCTCATGCTCTCTCGCTCACTGCGGAGCGGAGTAAAAAAAGAAAAAAAACCCACTGTGTCGGGACATTTTCCATACATCTCCTTTCCCCAGTGACCCACGCTGAATGTCAAACAGAAACTACTCACAATCATTGATCCGAAACGGTTATTCACTACAATAAATAACTGCAGCTTTTTTGTGTTTTCGTGTTTAAAAATGCAGTCTAGTTTAACCGGGTGCTGAATGCACTATGGCATTTTTTTTCAGTGCTAAAAATGTAAGTATAATTACATATTCACAAAATTTTTACCTTCTGGAAAACATTGGGTGGCAGCTTCATTTACTTTTTTAATCCATCATGGAAGCAGTACATCCTCAAACAAATGATCAAATGTTGAAAAAGAGCAATATAATCAGGCATATAGCCAGATGCAAAAGTTTTTTTTTGTTTTTTTTTTCTCTTATGCTCACCAAGGCTGCATTTATTTGATCAATACAGCAAAAACAGTGATATTGTGAAATATGATTGCAATTTTAATTCAACCGTTTCCCATTTTAATACAATTTAAAATGTAATTTATTCCTGTGCTGGTAAAGCTGAATTTTCAGGAGCTGCTTAATATTTTTGTGGGAAAAGTGATAGTTTTTTTTTTAGGTTTCTTTGATGAAAGGCCAGATAGAAAGACCTAAAACAGCATTTATTTGAAATAGAAATCTTTTGTGACAATATAAAAGTCTTTACTGTTACTTCTGATCAATTTAATGCATCCTTGATGAACTAAAGTATTAATTTCTTTCTAAACATTTTCACTGACTCCAAACGGTATAGTGGATAGTTTCGGCATTTTAAAGAGTCAGTTCATTAGTGAACCGGGTGCTAAAACAACAATGGCAGCGCATATACTAATAAACAGCACTATCAGCGGGTGCAATTTTTACTTTTATTTTTAATTCCCGCCAACATATTTAATGGAGTTCTGACCATTTAAATCTAATCAAGAACCTATAACTGCTCTCTCCCTCATTGTGTTCCCACGCTTACAGCCACTATAACATTATTACTGTAATGTTGTAATTGCAAAGATAGAGGCAATGGAGACAGAGAGAGTGTCTTTGTCCACACATCTAGAGCTCCATTATAAATGCATTCAGTGTCCAGCAGACCCATTCAACACGTACAGGCAGCCAAAGAGGCCAGCAGTCAGCGTGTCAATACATCACATTCAATGGCTCCTAAATGAGTGCATATGGAGTCTTGATTGAATAATACACAAATACAATGAAAGAGCTCACATTCATTGTTGGAAATAACTAGGAGCCACGCAGAGAACAAGCATTTAGATAAGTGGAGTAATTACGGATTTTTGCTTACATAATCAGTGAAACTTGCAAATGAGTGTGATTTTATGCAGTGGGTTATTTTCACAAGTGTTTGCATGCTGGTGGGATAAATGGTGTGGTTGGCTGTGAAAAGTAGTTATTTTGTGTGTTACTGTAACTCGTTCACTTTGTTTCTAGGCCCGTCCACTCATTTAGGCATTTATGATCGAACTGCAGATGATTCAGATTTTCAAATCCAGTTGTTACAAATGACTATTTGCATATTATCAAGCGTTTGTCTGCATGTTCAGTCATTGCATTTACACTTCTCCTACCACAACTGGGTGATGCTTTTCAAGCATATCTTAAGTGTTTCTTCAAAAACCTAATAGAATAGAAGTTAGAAAACACCAAAAGCTATTTAATTCGCATCGTGGCATCATTGCCAGTGGTTAACTTTTGAATGGTAAATATTCTGTGAATTTTAAAGTCAATAGATAGAGGTCAATAAGATTTTTTTTTTTATATATAAATAAATTATTTCTATTTAGCAAGAACACAAAGACATCAGAGGAATAAAAGACCTGATCTTAAAAAATAAAAACCTGAAAAAAATAATCTGTAACTTTTTTGTTACAGTAAAACTTTCAATCGTTTTTAAATAGGCTATAATATTTAACAACATTACGGTTTTATTATATATATATATATATATATTATCAAATAAATGCAGCCTTGGTGAACATAAGAGACTCAAAAACATTACAAATCCCACTACCAATAAAGACCGAACATTTGAAGGGCGGTGTAATTTATGCAAGTATAAAGACAGAAAATAGGCACATCAAGGCTAAAGTTGAACATTAAATGATTTAAGCTAAATTAATTGGTGGAATCAATATAGAATTGCCCTGCAAGCTCTGTAAGAATCACATTTCATTTGTTTTTCTGCTGTTCAAACTATAAATGATTAGATTAGAATTGAATCTGGAACAGAAATTAGATTTGGGCTGCCAGTGTGAACAAAGCTTTCGTCTGACTCAGTCCCAGAACTGCACATGGCCAGCATTATTGCTCCATATCCACAGAGGAAATCTGATTTGTGATTCAGTGCTCTCAGCACTCATTCATTCACTGAGCTCTTTGTGTATTGACTCCTTCTATTGTGAGTAAATCAACAGAGATGGCGGAAATGTTGTTTAATGTACAGGCAGCTGGAGTTCTGAAAGTACAGCAATATATTTTGTATATTAAATAAACTTACATATTATTGACCATGATAGAAGAAAACATCTTTTCACAGAATGCTCTAAGGTAACCTAAGGTCTTCAATTCAGAGCCAGAAACATGAATGAGCTTTAATGGAAACTGTTATATGTTTGTGCTAATTTTTGAATAGTTGGTCATGTTAAACAGGATTTGTTGTGTGACTATTACATTTCTTTGCAATTTCTCTTTCACCATTCAAATTTCAATTAAACTTACTGTGTGCTGAGGCCAGTTTAATTCAAATGCACTTTTATGAACCGAAAGAAGCCAATTCTTTAATTGTGCATTTGTGGACACAGGGTCACTGCGTGCGGCCTTACACAGAGATCAGTGTCGAAACCGAGTCTGTGCTTTTATGACAGGCCTGTATTTGAAGAAGGATTTGAGTTGAACTCTTTTCTGGTTTTCATTCAATCTGTAACTATTTACAAGCAGGAGAAGCAGCTCTCAAGATCATCAATCACACAGATATAGATTCTCATAAACACGTATGCACACTTACACATACACTGACAAATGCTCAACAAACCAGACTAAAAACCAAACAGAAAATCCTGTGCAAATGAAATACTTTAAAATATTCCATATTTCTGTTTCTCTGCATTCCTTCTTCTGTTTCTTTGATGTCTTGGTGTCTGTCTACCATTCATTCCTTTTTTTTTCTTTGTCTCTGTCAGTCTATATTCCGTGTTGTCAGTTTGTTTGACTGACTTTCTTCTTTCCCTTTCCCTATCTCATTTCCCTTCTGTCTAACTTCCTTCCTCTCTGTTAGTTTGTCTACATTCCTTCTTCCATTCTGTTTGTCTGTCTTTATTCCTTCCTCTCTAACTTCCTTCCTTATTTCCTTCCTTTCTGTTTGTCTGTATTCCTTCCTCTCTTTCTGCCTCTATGTATTCTACCTGTCTCTAACTTACTTCCTCTCTGTCTATTTTCCATCCTGCATACTATTTGTATAACTAACTACCTGTCTAACTTCCAGGTGACTTACTTTCTTTCCTTCCTTCCTTCCTTCCTTCCTTCCTTCCTTCCTTCCTTCCTTCCTTCCTTCCTTCCTTCCTTCCTTCCTTCCTTCCTTCCTTCCTTCCTTCCTTCCTTCCTTCCTTCCTTCCTTCCTTCCTTCCTTCCTTCCTTCCTTCCTTCCTTCCTTCCTTCAAACTGTCACAGTGAACTGGTCTAACAGTAAATTAAATATGCTCTGTCTCCATTTCTAGCCTCGCTGCTATTGTATGCAGAACACATAAATCACAGCAGGCAGTCGAGCCCAGGAGAGAGGGGGTGGGTGTTTAGAAAGACTGTACAATCCTGAGACCAGCTCCAAAAGAGAAATGAGTAAAGAAAAAGACAAAAAAAGAGACAGAGGTTCCACTTTACACCTGGCTGCAGGTATTTTTTTTCACCCTCTTCAAAGTCTCTTTCCTCCTACTCTGTTTATCTCTCTCCTCTGGTTCTCACACACACCCTAATACCTCTTTCAGCCCTGGCAAGTCGCTACAGATCCAGCATGTGAGCGTTTGGTTTGGGGTGAGTGCCGGTCAATCAATCACCCTCACTGATGGCTGTATTACAAGTCTGTTCTGCCATGTCATCACACAGGAATCTTTATGGAGGCAGACAGCACTGTGGGCAAGTTTTAAATAATCATTTTTATAATACACAGAAAGAGCAAGAGCTTTTATCTCTGAAGTGTTTCGGTGAGGGACAGGAACAGGATGAAACACAGCATTACAGATGGTGGGGAAATACACAATGAGGTCTAAGATAAAATGAGTTAGTGTATAGCAGATATAGGGGTGGACAACACACACACACACACACTCAGCCAGTCCTTAAGTGCCCTCATTGCATGGATGTGGATATAGTCTGTGGGTGGTTAGGAGACTGTTAAGGCCACAGTAAGATAAATATTACCTTTATATGGAGTAAGAACCATACATACCCTGTAGCGGTGTGCGAGATAATGAAATACAGCCCCCATTCTGTCTGAAGAGCAACAAACCCATGAAAGTTCACAAAAAGCTTATTCCACACGGGTTACATCAGCACAGCGGCAGAATACGGTCCTGTTTTAAATTACGTTTACACACAGTTCCACCAGAGTGACAACTGAATTCTGACATTTTCGTAGACCAATATTTAGCCTGGAAATCCAGACCTACAGTGAGGAAAATAAGTATTTGAACACCCTGCTATTTTGCAAGTTCTCCCACTTGGAAATCATGGAGGGGTCTGAAATTGTCATCGTAGGTGCATGTCCACTGTGAGAGACATAATCTAAAAAAAAAATCCAGAAATCACAATATATGATTTTTTAACTATTTATTTGTATGATACAGCTGCAAATAAGTATGTGAACACCTGTCTATCAGCTAGAATTCTGACCCTCATAGACCTGTTAGTCTGCCTTTAAAATGTCCACCTCCACTCCATTTATTATCCTAAATTAGATGCACCTGTTTGAGGTCG
Organism: Abramis brama; assembly: GCF_963993115.1. Lineage (NCBI taxonomy): Eukaryota > Metazoa > Chordata > Actinopteri > Cypriniformes > Leuciscidae > Abramis > Abramis brama. Next base: position 4,271,326 of record NC_139980.1, on the reverse strand, counting down.
TTAGCTGCATAAAGACACCTGTCCACCCCATACAATCAGTAAGAATCCAACTACTAACATGGCCAAGACCAAAGAGCTGTCCAAAGACACTAGAGACAAAATTGTACACCTCCACAAGGCTGAAAAGGGCTACGGGGAAATTGCCAAGCAGCTTGGTGAAAAAAGGTCCACTGTTGGAGCAATCATTAGAAAATGGAAGAAGCTAAACATGACTGTCAATCTCCCTCGGACTGGGGCTCCATGCAAGATCTCACCTCGTGGGGTCTCAATGATCCTAAGAAAGGTGAGAAATCAGCCCAGAACTACACGGGAGGAGCTGGTCAATGACCTGAAAAGAGCTGGGACCACCGTTTCCAAGGTTACTGTTGGTAATACACTAAGACGTCATGGTTTGAAATCATGCATGGCACGGAAGGTTCCCCTGCTTAAACCAGCACATGTCAAGGCCCGTCTTAAGTTTGCCAATGACCATTTGGATGATCCAGAGGAGTCATGGGAGAAAGTCATGTGGTCAGATGAGACCAAAATAGAACTTTTTGGTCATTATTCCACTAAACGTGTTTGGAGGAAGAAGAATGATGAGTACCATCCCAAGAACACCATCCCTACTGTGAAGCATGGGGGTGGTAGCATAATGCTTTGGGGGTGTTTTTCTGCACATGGGACAGGGCGACTGCACTGTATTAAGGAGAGGATGACCGGGGCCATGTATTGCGAGATTTTGGGGAACAACCTCCTTCCCTCAGTTAGAGCGTTGAAGATGGGTCGAGGCTGGGTCTTCCAACATGACAATGACCCGAAGCACACAGCCAGGATAACCAAGGAGTGGCTCTGTAAGAAGCATATCAAGGTTCTGGCGTGGCCTAGCCAGTCTCCAGACCTAAACCCAATAGAGAATCTTTGGAGGGAGCTCAAACTCCGTGTTTCTCAGCGACAGCCCAGAAACCTGACTGATCTAGAGAAGATCTGTGTGGAGGAGTGGGCCAAAATCCCTCCTGCAGTGTGTGCAAACCTGGTGAAAAACTACAGGAAACATTTGACCTCTGTAATAGCAAACAAAGGCTACTGTACCAAATATTAACATTGATTTTCTCAGGTGTTCAAATACTTATTTGCAGCTGTATCATACAAATAAATAGTTAAAAAAATCATACATTGTGATTTCTGGATTTTGTTTTTTAGATTATGTCTCTCACAGTGGACATGCACCTACGATGACAATTTCAGACCCCTCCATGATTTCCAAGTGGGAGAACTTACAAAATAGCAGGGTGTTCAAATACTTATTTTCCTCACTGTATATCTAAAAGATTAATGGAATGACTAATGAAAATCGGCCAGCTCGAGGGGCGGCACCAAGCATGCATTTGAAAATCTCACTGCACGCAATTGGTTAACACTACGACCAATCACAACAAGTTATCACTTAGCTACCAGCGAAGCTAACTGGTAGATTAGACTCTTACTGTATACGGTCGGCAAAACAGCAAAAACGCCCTTCTTTCAAAGGAACGATTCGAGCGGCGTCTTCTGTTCCTCTTTTAGAGAAAAAGTCTAAATCTTTCATTGTAGCGGCCAAAGCCGTTTCAAACAACTGGTGTTCATCCATAGCCATCTTGCAATGATTACTAATGACTTCGACGTCACAGCGCTGTCGTCATCTCGCCTCTGGCCCGCCTATATCAGATAACCCGATGTGATTGGTGCAGCTCAGATCGAGGGGCATATTTAATGAGCATCATTACTCAACACCAGAGTAACTCGCTGAGCAAATTCAACTTGTGCTCTCGCGAGAACTCTGGATTACCAGTGTAACCAATATTTGCATTTGGGGATTTTAATAAACCTGTGGTAGGGAAACATCCCACAATGAAAGGGATGGAAATGGAGATGTGAACTCTGTTTTCTATGTTGGCGACAAAGCTTAACATGACTTTGTTGACAGTGTCATGCACTTGCATTGTCAACAGTTTCGCTGATGAAAAGAGAAGAGCTCTAGTTTTATTGCTAGTTAGAGCTGTTCCGTCATGATGTCATTTTTTAGGCCAAACTGTAAATATAATTTGCTGTGTGTTTCTTGTAGAGTTTTTAGAAATAGTTTTATTCATTTGTTTTTCATTTATATGTAATATAAGGTCGGTGGGTACACATTGAGTCAAAGCGGAAAAGTCAACTTTTAACTCAATAATAACTCTAAATATGAATATAAATATAAATATAAATAAAAAAATCAGTCAAAATCATCTTTGCTTCGATTATGTTGTTGTTGTTTTTTTTGTTTTGTTTTTGAAGAATCACAACATTGCATAAGAAACAATTACATTTCATGGCAGCCAGTTTGAAATAAATTCCTTCTGTGAACTGATTTGGCTTCTTATCACAGAATGAGGCAGAAATTATATTATTTTATAGTATTCTATACAGTGATAAAGGCTATTGATTGGCATTGCATTATAAATACATTTATCCTTATGAAAATACCCGAGATGGCTTGAAGAACACAGATAAACCATATACTGTTGCAATGGTGTGTTAATTCTCTTCATGTTTAATCAGTCAAAATGTCTTGATCTTTTATCCAGCTACAGTGATAGCTCGATGTCTATATTAGGCATTTCCTGGAAAGTTTTATTACTCCTATGAGTCCCACTTGTGGACTTTCTGCGCAAGGGCACATGTGAGAGTTTAGCGTTACATAATGCTCACATCAAGTTTTCATCTGAATGAGCACACTTTTTAATTAAAAGCCCAGAGGGATGTAAATATAATAAAACAGAAGGGCGTCAGCAGTTAACAGGTGAATGTAACATTTCCTGTTTCAGGAATAGCAAAATAATTGCAACTTACTCTCAGTATAGTGGCCAAATCTGCAAGACAACAGAGACGTAGGTGGGAGAAAATGTTGGTGGTACTGACTGTTGATCGACAAGTCCTGAAGACTGGGGTGATTAAAGAGATAGTTCACCCAAAAATGAAAAGTTAGCATTTACTCACCCTCAAGTTGTTCCAAACCTGTATGAATTTCTTTCTTCTGCTGAACACAAAAGAAGATATATTGAAGAATGTCTGTAACCAAACAGTTGATAGGCCCCATTGACTTCCATAGTATGAAAAAAACAAAACAATGGAAGTCAAGTCAATGGTATGTCCCCATATAAACAGCTAAGTAAACGTGTGTGTGTGTGTGTGTGTGTGTGTGTGTGTGTGCGCACGTGTGTGTGTGCGTGTGTGTGTGTGTGTGTGTGTACTTGTACAACTTTATTTGTGAGGACTGGTTTGAGTTTTAGACCATCAAGTTCAGACCATCAAAACAGGCCCGTTTGAGGGTCAAGTCTTAGTTTTAGGGATGTTATATTTAGGGTAAGGGTTGCTTTAGGTTAAGGGTTCAGATTAGGCACGATAGTTAGGGTTAGGGTAAGGAACTTGAGATTGCATTGTGTCAATGAATGTTCTCATAAAAGATAGATGTACACTTGTGTGTGTGAGTGTGTGTGTGAATGAGTAAGTGAGTGAATGTTTCATAGAAAGCTGTTAAAGAATGTGTTAATGCAGGTACTATATAGAGTTCACCTGTACGGATGTAGGTATATTCACACCAGTATAATCTCCTGTCTGTCAGGCCGCCTCCATTGCACTGACATGGTAAATGACTAATGAGAATTCACACATAAATGCTGTCGGCCCTCAGCCCTCTTTCACAGGCCTCAGTCTCACTAAACCTCAACACACTCTTCTCTTCTCTTCTCAGTCGTCAGTGAAGGGAAGCTTTAAATCTTCAATTGCAGTGGAGTGGATGGTCAATTAATTGTAACTATTGTCAAATGCCCTAAATTTGACTGTTTACACAAACTCACACTCTCTCACACCCAAAAACATGCTCTATCCTCTTTTCCCCCATTTCAAAAGTTGACTTAAAAATATCACAATGCACCTATTTAGTGATGTGACCTGAGTGGCAGGATGAACTTTCCTCTTTGACCTCTAACGCCTGTGACCCCAGCACTGCCCTAATGGAGACAGGAAGGTATTATGGGGTCTGGTTGAGTGGGGGTGAAAGGTGAGGATCACAGGTCAAGCTCTAAAAATTATCCGTCTCTATGGCAACGCATAGAGAGGCATTATGGTTGGCTCATCCTTTGAAACCTCAGCTATTTGCTGAAAATTTGGAGGAAAATGACCTGATAATTACTCCCATAATGAACTGGTGTGGACTGTTGATTTCAGACTCCTCTCGTGCATACATAACAAACCGGTTTGTGTGGGAGCAACAAATATGTGATTTTATCGATGAACATGCATTTAGCATGTTTCAACACTTCTAACATTAGTGGAATGTGGTAAGCCTAGTTTTGTCATTTATGCCTTTTCATCGTGAACTGTAAGATTACTTGAACTACTATCTAAGCTTATGTAAAGAAAAAAAAAAACTGGACGACTAATTTGAGTGGTTCGCATGTTCATTACTTGTACTTATTTTGTTCGAATTGAATTGTGCCACAAACTAATTTTACATTTTTAAAACCATTTCACAAATTTAAAAAAAAAAGTGAATGAAGAATTCATTTAAATAAATAAAAAACATACAAGAAAAATTCTGAATTGAAGAATCAGCTCCTTTTCTACTCTGAGCTGAAATCAACTAAGTTGAAATGATCCATACATTTGTTAAATATAAGAAGTATAATTAAATTAATCACAAATATATTATACTTCTTCACATTTTACAAGGTTTGTATTGACAACCCTTCCTTTTCGAGTTAAAAATGAATGCAGTCGTATGAATTTCTTTGAATTTATACTTCTTGAAATTAGAATTCATATTGAAATTCTGCAACTTGTTTGCTACCTCAATTCATATTCAGGAATTTAAAAAGCATTCTCTACTCAGTTCTGAATGGCGCACAACCCGGGTAGAGGTGGATTTAAATCCAAATCCATATGTTTAATCAAGCAATATGTAATCGAGGTACAAGGCAGGGTCACAACGGTAGTTATGGAAATTATAATGGATGGATGAAGAGAGGGACAGACGGATGGATGGACTGGTGTCAAAGCACACCGGGGGCTATAGGTGACCTATCAGAGGATTAAGAAAAAGACTGTGTGTGCTGTCATTGGGTCAGTGAGAACACCAGGTGGCTGATACGCTGAAGTATGGACGGCCCTGAGCGCATCTGCAGTGTGTGTGTGTGTGTGTGTGTGTGTGTGTGTGTGTGTGTGTGTGTGTGTGTGTGTGTGTGTGTGTCCTACAGGGCACAGTTAAGCTTGAGGGCGTATTACCAACATGCAGACTTCAGGAGATGAACTCCCGTCATCTTAAATCCTCAATGCATATAGCAGAGCACCCCAAACTGACCCCAGATCTGTGATAACTATACCTCAAAAAAGCTGGAGTTTAACTCTGAGCGTTGCAAGATCACAGTTAACCCAGCATCACCACAGACAGTGGTTCCTGGACTTAAACTTAAACTTTAAAACTTCAGATTAAGCACTAATGGGATGATCCTCTGCATAGTAAACAGACTGAAATCCTTTAGTGATCTGCCGAAGTGGCTGCAGGAGTTAGGGGCCGAGGATTGCCTTAATTTCCAGAAGGCACACTGATGATTCCAGGTGAAGGAATGAGAGTGTGACAGCATATTACTGGAAAAGCTGATGATTAAAGAGTACGGCAGACATGATTTTGATGTAAAACCCTGAACCTAAATTAATCAGCCAACATACATACATACATACATACATACATACATACATAAAAAAAAAAAAGCTAATCAACTTCAGAATAAATTTGCGAATTTTAACCCCTTAAACCCAAAGTGTACCGCCAATGGATGGATGGATTTCTTTAATCGCAATCTAGTAAATTGGTCTTCCTGTGGGGTGTGGCCAATTAAATTCAAATTTCACACTCATGAATTAAAAGGGAGCCAATTCTTCCATTCATAACGTTGACCAATGCTGCCAACTTGGCTTCAACATTTCCCCTTCCTTGCTGGTCCATCTACAAAACAGATATGACAAATTATGGAAGTTGTGGAACATATTCTTTGTGTTTAAACAAAACATATTCCACTCCCATTGTCCCATTCACTTCTACACACAGACCTTTCCTGACCTCAGTTATTACCAACTACAAATTCCGACCCTCAAAACCCCATTAGTCTCTATATGAGCGCTGACAATAACCCAGCCTCACACACACTCAGGCCATGGCTCCATTATAAAGACCCTATAGACCCTCCTCCTGAGTCCTTAACACTCAAAAAAGCGGCTTCCCTGGTTTTCTTTCTTTTTTTTCCCTCCTGTCTATCCCATTCTTACTCTCTCATGTGCATCTTGCTGTGCTGAAGGTATGGCCTTTTGAAGTGCGCTGCACTCTAATTGGACAAAAATGTAGTTTGGGGCTTGCTGGGTTATTATTACCCACGCTGACCCCCTTGATAGCGGCCAATCCGCATGTCGTTAAGGGAACCTGCCGTTCCCACGGCGATGGAAGCCGTAGTGCTGGGGGTCTGGATTCCGTTAGCTTGGCCCGTAAAATCAAGGCCCATTTTAATCAAAGGATGGAGGGGTCAGTTCTGGGCATCCAATTACAACACCAGATGTTGAACAAGGGTCACCCTGACCAGCTCATTAGGCTTGTTTTGGTGCAAAGATATTGAGAGGGACTGCTTCTGTTTTGGCTACTTGTAATTTTGACAACCAAATGGGCAAATTGAGCTCATTTTGGATCTATTCTTTGATGGGGACAAGATTTGATCAATTGTTCTTTCTTTGAAATAAACCAGTTTGTTAACAGACACTGAAAAATCAGTGAAAGCATGTAAGCATTATTCACACATGATCACCACTGTCTGCCCCAGGGAAAGGTGGTTGAAGAGCTGTCAATCAATTATGAAGTCAAATGGCACACAGTCCTTTTATGCATGTCATTTCACTTTGCGGCCATCTTGGAAATATCCCCAGGCAGTTATTTTCTAGGTGCATTATAGGCATACAGCGAACGGGGAAAGACAACCTTTCGAACGATTCAAAAAGCTTTCTAGGTTAATAAAAAGATGATATATCAACCAAAAAGGAGACTGGGTCATTTAACCAAAAGGCAGAACTTCCTTTCCAGGACAGGGCAACTGCAGGCTAAGCAATGCAAGGCACAAACTTAACACACATGTACACTACCGTTAATTGGGGGAAAGCAATTAATACTTGTATTCAGCAAGGATGGATTATGCATTACATTGATCAAAAGTGACAGTAAAGACTAAAATAAAGTCAACTAAAGATTTCTAATTCAAATAAATGCTGTTCTTTTAAACTTTGTTTTTCAAAGAGTCTTAAAAACATGCATCACGGTTTCCACAAAAACATTAAGCAGCTGTTTTCAACACTGATAATAGTAAGAAATGTTTCTCGGGTATCAAATCATCATATTAGAATGATTTCTGAGGGATCATGTGACTGAAGACTGGAGTAATGATGCTGAAAATTCAGCTTTGTGATCACAGAAATAAATTAGATTTTGAAATTAAAATAGAATTAACTTTTAACAAAAAGGATTTTACACAATATTACAGTTTTTACTGTACTTTTGATCAAATGAATACAGCCTTGGCAATCATAAGAGACTTAAAATAAATAAATAAAAAAAAATAAAAAAATAATCTTAGCCACCCAAAACTTCAATTTCTTCAATATCTGAGAGCAATAACATATTCTCTACAAACTGGTGTGAACAAAACTGACGTCACTGCCAGAGCATCAATATTAGAAAACAACTGGCAAGATACCAAATGCATGTACAAATACATACTAAAGTGATGAGAAGTCCATAAAAGTGTCAGTTACAGAGCACATCTAACTTACGCAATACTATTATTTCTATCTACTACAAATGTTCTTTCAGTCTTTCTTTGACGTGCAGATACAGTGGTTAATGTTATGCAATAATATTTCACATGGAATTCTGCCAAAATCCCTGTGAAGTCCGCAATTAGAGAAAAAGAAACAGCTAAACAATAGACTTCTTGCAGCATCAGCCTTTTCTCTTCCCTGATACATCCTCATTCCTGCCTCATGCAAGATCATCTCCTGTCTGTCTGTACTTGAGCTTTACTGTGAAGCTTAACACTGAATAACCCTTAAACACTGTGGGTGGAGGCGGGAAAAGGACCAAGTTTCGGTAAAAGATTATGCATATTTTAAAGAGAACAGGAGGGGTGTGATCAAGAATAAATGCTCTTCCCAAGCTAATACTCCTTATATAAGGATTCTAGTTAATGAGCTATTAGGGAAAGAAGATGGGATCAAATTCAACCCTGTGCTACACTATCATTTTAAAGTTTTTATTTTATTTTATTTTTTAAAGAAATTAATACTTCAGCAAGGATCTTAAATTGAATTTAGTGAATTTTGAATTTACTAATAGTGCTAAGTGCTGTTCTTTTGAATTTTCTACTTAAAGTTATTTTTTAATCATTTCCACAAACATATTAAGCAGAACAAATGTTTTCAATATGTATAATAATAAGAAATATATCTTGAGAACCAAATCAGCAAATTAGAATGATTTCTGAAGGATCATGTGACACTGAAGACTGGAGTAATGATGCTGATAAATCAACTTTGGCTAATAATACATTTTAAAATGTTAAAGTTTTGAGATGATCTTGAACTGTAATAATATTTCACAATATTAGTGTTTTTACTGTATTTTTGATCAAATAAAAGCAGTCCAGTGGCTGTTGCATGAAGCTGAAAAAGCGAGTAGGTTTAGAGTTGACAAGGCAGGAATAAACACTGCTGCAGCAGCGAAAGTTCGAGAAGGCAGCTGAAAATATATCAATGCATGATGTGAATCAAAGAAATAGGCCTAATAATTATAGGTTCAACAAAGAGCTCAAATGAATACACATTTTTAAAAAGCATTATATGTATTATATTTATATTCATTTAAAAGCAAAGTTTAATATTACTTGTCAATAATATAATAATTGTATGAATTAAAAGTAATTACAATTCATATAACATAAATATAATAAATAATTAGCAGCAAAAGATTTTGTCTCTAAAGTTTTTTCACTACAAACTGCTTTAATTTGGAGCGAGAGATACAGGGGGAGTGGCTTTATTGCATCAGATATGCGTCACTTTTCTCACAGTTTTGGTTTGCGATCTCTAAACATAAACGATAAACATAATCCACCTTCTTGAGCCCGAAAAACAAGAGTTTGCTCAAACTAATCTTGAACTTACCCGGGTAGCAACTGAAACCAGCTTTGTGCAACAGGCCACTAGTGAGCATAATATACCTTCAATTTTTCAGCATCGTTCATATTGTCTTGTATTGATCTCATTTCTTGTTCTTGATTCTTAAAAATTTGCTCATTTTGACTGTGTATATTAACAATGATATATATTCAACTATATAAACTTGTTCAAAAGGGAAGTTTTCTTTTTCACTTCTCTCACCATTAGACTAGTCCATTAGCTCTAAAACATCACTTTGGTTTTGCGTTATTTTGACTTACTTTTCAAAGAAACGGCTCAGTAACTGACACGTGTTCGTTCACCAGCATCAGTGAGTGTAAATGGCTTCAGGTAACATAACATCTGTGCTCAACGCTCATATAAATCTTACACCAAAAGATTTTAGCATCTATAGCTTTTACTGAATTTCCCCTGGAGGAACGCATTCAGATTACTGACATGACTAAAGGAAAATGCCTTGCTTTTATCCTTTCAGCTTTGATCTGCACATCCCAGAGGAATTATCTAACTACACTGTGTCAATCAGTGTGGAAACACTTCAATCATTTCTGCCAGTGTTACTGTTATTGGTTCAGGAAGATGGATGTTCAGTTGATATGTTTAGCTACTATCTCTGTCTTCATTCAATCTAAGAATACCCAGTGCTCTTTATCAGTCTCTAAATTGTTTCTCATTATTTTCTTCTTTTATCATCCTATTTCTGCTCTCCAGCCTGGGGATCTCTTTACTCAAGAGACCAAGACACATTTGCAAACATGCCTGCCACTTTCAATGTACAGAAGCCAACTGTTCTCATTACCATTTTAGTCAAGCTGAACAAAGCTGTGATTCGTAGATGCAGCGTTACATTTATCAACAAAGATTACTGATAAAAATGTTTGTTAATTAAGTGGGGTTTTTTTTGTTTGTTTTTTAGGCAACAATGATAATGAAGACAAAACGGGAAAAGTGCATCATGACAATAATTCATTAATTTTAATGAAACCATACAAACCTATAACACATCCATTAAAAAAAGATCATCGCAAAATATTAATGCACTAACAATGAATATTATTGTTTCAAATAATCTAATAGTAATGTTGGGCATTGAACCTCGCGAGCTGAACAGTGAACACCGGTAAACTGAAACATTCTGCTCACAATTGTTGAATTGCTGACAATTCAGTCTTTAATCTACTGAGGAAAATGGATGTCTGCAATTATAGCAACATAATGGAGTTATATTATAGTTATGCAAATTACTAAAATTGCTTCAAATTTGGAATCGGCAACATTACAGCAGTTTAATTATGTGTGGAATCACCTGACCAGTCCTGGGGCAATCTGAGCGATCACACCTGCATTGCCTTCACACAATCCACTGGATCTCTGATGGCAGGCCATGTTCCCTGACGTTTATTCACCTAATGATTACCATAGAAACCATGTGCACCGATTGACCCTCCCGACTGCGAAAGAGAAAAACAGAGGAGAGAGAAAGTGAGATAAGACTGTGAGACCTACTTACCACACAGTCCTAAATATAGCCACCGCTGACCATTTTTGATACATGTGAGCTTTCCCATAGAGATTACATGTTGGATGTATGTCCCAGTTTTAACTGGGTCTCTGCTACTGGGCATTCTGGTGATCTACTAATGCAAAGTCTCTAGCACATATTTAGCAAAAGAAGAGGAATAGAAACATAAAACATACATCTTGCATCTTTTTTCTTATCTTTCCAACACTTTAACATTTCTGTAATGATCTTAAAGGTGCTTTATGTAATTTTATGACTAGAAAAGTATAAAAAAAAATACCATGTTTGCAGTTATCTTGCTAATTCACATTCTTGATTCACCGAAAATCAATTCTACAGCCAGTTATTCTACTGCATGTTATCCAGAATTGTTTTGGTCTGTGTGATCCCGCCCAATGCCAATTTACCAAGAGTATTTCGACACCCTGAGTAGCCAGTTGGCCGAAAACACTGCACCTTGCAGCCATGGAAGCCAACAAACAAACTGGGTCAGAGAGGTCACAGATTCTACCTGACCTAAAAACCCTCGCCATCCATCTAAAAAGCTCTATGACCAGAGGCATATTAAAACACGGATAAATCAACACACTCGTTCCTGTAGTGTGTCCTCAATCTGGCAACCCGCCAGTCTCAGGAGGAGAAGGTGGAGCAAACAACTCTCTCCACAACCCGGTCACACTAAATGCGTCTCTACAGCACGCATTGTGTTTGTCGTGCAATTTATACGCCAAAATGAGTTTTTACGTGCATATGATACGCATGGGTAGGTTTAGTAGTGGTGTAGGGTACGTGCATATGATAGGATTAGTCGTGTGGGGTGCGTGTGTATTACATGCAATAAAGTGCGTATCAAATGCACGCGAAAACTGCGTATCATATGCACGTAAAAAATCATTTTCGAGTATAAATTGCACGATAAACAATGCGTGCAATAGAGACGCATTTTCATGAGATCAGGCTGCTCTGCAATATTCTGAATTTGGACTGCAGTCCTCATTTCAACCAATATTACACACTACACCTTTAACAGTTAGGACTGAATAAATAAAGTATATCGATTTTCTGATTTATCACAAATATTCATCTGGCAATCCCAATACTGATTCTTAAAATCACAATTATAGACTCGTATAAACCGGTTCTTTTTAGTGAAAACATACAGCACAATAGGTGTAGTACTAATCCATTTCAAACTTTTCTGAATAAAAAACAAATAGCTCTTATGAGTCAACTCTTTTAAGTGAATCAAAAACATACAGCATGACCAAAGTAGTTCATTTCCAAAATAAATGACTCTTTTGAGCTGGTTCTATTAGTGAAAATATAAAATTTTGTTCGATTCAAATAAATGACTTAAATGAACCAGTTCTTTAAACGAATAGTCTAAAAAGCCATTAACAGATCTGAATCAATCTAAAACACTGCTCTGCATATATTACAGCATTAACCTAGATCATTTATTTTACAGTATATGCAAGCAATATGGACAAAACTTAAATACACCCTGATGAATTGGTTATCGAAATACATTGGAAATCACTTGTAATAGTATCATTACAATCCTAACAAATCCTTCTATGCAAATGTCCTTGTATTTTGTGTGAATGAGTAAGTGTGTCCTACTGCGTGAGAAACTGACAGCTACAAAAGTGTGTTACGACAGGCATGTATGCGTGTATGCGCTCTCAGAATCAGTGCGACACGGAGCACAGGAGGGGCTGAGTGACCTTTGACCTTCAAATGTCAAAATCAGACACATCGCAAAACAAAGACAAGAGAAGTTTCAACCCCTTTTCACCTCGACTGCATAAGAAAAATCGTTGTGTGTGTGTGATTACTTTAACGATAAGAAGTAAACAGAGACTGATAAAGCATAGGAATTTCTACTACAGTGTGTGGCAATAGATGGCAGGCCGTGTGACCTCCAAACACAGATACATGAACCGCTGTGTGGAGCTGAGGGTGTTAGATTACAGAAATAGAGCGGTCTGTGTGTCGCCCTGGTTATCTTTTGCTAAGCTCTTATTAGCGGTGTACTTTGAAGATTTCTAATAGCTCTGCTCCAGGGTCTTCTCCAACCACACAGCCTCTCTTACACTTATTGATTTACCTAGCACGGGTTTCCCCATCACAAAACCCTTTCTTTCACTCTCTGGTTCACATCGGATTATCTAATAAAGAGACAATTACAGGTTGATTCACTGGAATAAGAGTGTTTAGAAACATACACATCTACTGGCTCTCTGTGGAGTACAGCTGCTCCATTGAAATGGCAAATCATTATTTCATGTGATTATTGGTGGGAAATAATAGTTCAGCTAAATTTAACACTAAGTTAACTAATGCAAGTTAAAAAAAAAAATTATTGAAGACAATAAGATTACAATAGAGAGCCTAAGTCCCTCCCCTTCCGGTGGAACACCATGGGACCTTACTTCGGAAAAATATTGTATGGTAGTCAATGGCGAGAGACAACAAATATTTTGATCTCGTTTGAATTGTGCCCTGAATTACACATATGATGTTTGTCAATTTAAAAGATACATTTTAAAGTCAAGAAAGTCGCAGTTTGATGTAAAACTGTTGAGGTATAAGACTGAGAAAATACGTAATTACAAAGACTACAAACCCAAAAGGCGCACATGTGACGTCATACCTTTTCTCTCAATGAATGAAGCTAACTTTACTGAAGCTAACGTCTGTCATTTTCTCTATAGTCTTACGTTATAATCATAATGTTTTGTACCAGACTGCACACATACGAGCAACGGATGGTGACGTACATAGTGCGAGACGAGAGATGTAGTTCATTGAGCGATTTTCACATAAAACTAAATGTTACTCTTCTGTTTTATGACAAACTGCGACTTTCTTGACTTTCATAATTATCTTTTAAATTGACAAACATCATATGTGTAATTCAGGGCACAGTTCAGACGGAATAAAAAGATAAGTTGTCTCTCGCCATTGACTACCATACATATTTTTTCCGAAATAAGGTCCCATGAGCCGGAAGCGGAGGGGGGGGGGACTTAGGCTCTATATAAGATGAAAAAAAATGAATTACAGACAAAAGGACAATACAATAGTTTTAACTCGATTATGTTGTTTTTATAATCACTGGATGCCAGAATTGATTTCAAAAATAATGAATTTGATTGAATAATCGCATAATCGCACAGCCTTACTGTAGAGGACAAACTCTTTACACATCTAAGAGCAAACAATGAGAAAACATGCACATTTAGCTACTTTTGCATACTGGTAACTTGCATTCTCAAGCCATCAGATTCAATATGGAGAATATTTTAACGTTCAAAGGGAAAGAGACATGGTTACGACCTTTCGGTCTCACACGGTACGATAGACGGAGGTGTCCTGGTTGACCTTCTGGACCCCCAAAGCCTGTCTGACTGACTCAGTCTAATTCTCAGTGCCTAGTAATCCATTAACACGCTCAGTTAAGTTTGGTGGGAAGCAAACCATTAACGCATGACAGACAACAGTTTGCTAAATAGAGGAGAAATGATTGCTTGTTTATTTCCTTTGTGCTGGAAACATATTCTCACCAGATCACACAGAGAGATGAACAATATACAGTGAAAAGCTTTTTCTTGAAATGTAAACTTATGTTCAACTCAAAGGAGCACTAATAATTATAAATCATTTAAGTAATACTAATAATTATGTCATTTATCTAATTATATCATTTTAATTTTAATATGAGCCTCCTAATGACTCTTAAGAGTCTCCTCAGTTAAAATGAACTGATCTCAAAGAAATCAATTGATTATGATGCAACACTATTTACACTTAAACTTAATTTTATACTGTTAACATTTTGTTTTAATTTTGGAAGTATAATTTTGTTTTAAAATAAACTTAAATACTCTCCTATATCCCTGTTATGTAATCAGTAACTAATTAAGTCATTCGGCTGATTTCCCCAACATTTATACTTACTTACATAGCGACTTACAAATGAGTAATAAAGCAATTTGTCATAAGAGCCAATAATATTTCTAATACAGATGACCAAGTTTAAGTATTAGCTAGATTAGTACACAAACTAGAGCAGAAGTTAAATACAAAAAAGGAGAGAACAATAAGAGTTAACTAGGGTTATTATCTTTATTACATTTTTATTAATTAAAATAAAGATGAAATCAAATAAAATATAAAGATAAGATGAAAAACTTAAACTAAATGAAACTTAGAAATGTTGCCTTGGCAACTAACTAAAACAAGTTGAAGCAAAAAAAAAAAAAATAGCAGGAAATAAATGAAAACTAAAACTGAAATAAATATAAATAAATTAAACCTAAATTGTATTTTTTAAATTAAACAATTATAATAAATTTCACAAAAGCACATAACAAAATTACAAAAACAATGAACACATTGACTTGTATCGTGTGTGTGTGTGTGTGTGTGTGTGTGTGTGTGTGTGTGTGTGTATTTTGTTTATTTAATGTATTGTCTGTTTTTAATTTGGACCTAAAGTCTGTAATTAAGTTTGATTAGATGATGATGATGATGATAATAAATATATAATGCTAAAATAACACTTGTGTAAACACTTTAACACTCCAACAAATGGCATGTGTTACCTCTGTTGCCATGTAGGCAGGGCTATCTGTTCGCTCGGCCAATGTAAGATACGTGGAGTGTTCGAGAAACCTGTTTGAAAGGTCATTAATATTGTAAGTCTGTTTAACGCCACTAGAGGAGTAGAAATCCCACATTTCAGGTTTAATTAATTGCTAAACACGAAACTTGAAATCAGCAATGTCTTGACCTGCAAATTTAATCTCTCTCTCTCTTTTAGAGGAATATTTGCACTGTGTAACTAGGGGATTTCCTATTAACTAATTTCTGAAAGGCTGATTCCTCACCAAACCCATCAACTCCTTTCATGGGCAAGGCACAGCACAAGCTATAACCTGCTTTCACACTCGCCATGTTACCAACACAAAGCTCTCACGACTGGATTTCCACTATGTTCTAAACATGATCAGACTCCTTTAATCTCCAACCACCCCTGCGCTAATGCAATGACTTTAATCAAAGAGATAACAGCACGCAGTGACACTGGAAAATGTCCCGTCGCACTTTATGCATTTCCGATGTTTCGGTTTAACATTCCTTTGGAGAGTGTCGGAGACTGTGTGCGACTGTGGATTAGCAAAGTAGAATCTAGGTTACAGACAGTAGACGTGTCCATCTGGTGTCGCGTTATTCTCCAACCTGTTAAATCCCTCCATCGCCACCTGGACCAATATATAGACACAACACAATGGGCAACAGTTTTAAAGCACACACATTAGGGTATAACAATTAACTGTGAGCTACTATGTGTGTGTGTTAACTGCACAGGTGTGTTGTGGTTAATCTCTAGATGTGATCTAACTATTGATGGAATCATATCTTCAGGCAAAGGAGGAAGTCTTGACAGTGAGGCTCTCTCGCTCTCTCTTCGCTCTCTCACTCAGACCTACAACTGCACGACTGCTCATTCATACACTGCACTGCAAACACTATAATGACATATGAGATAACACAAGTGTACTTTGGCAAATACATGCGCTATTACCCTTAAAAATGTAAATACAATTAACTAACTATAGTTTTATAGTTAGACTACTAAGTTTGGGGTTGGTGAGATTTTTTTAATGTTTACTTTTTTTATGTTTTAATGGAAGTATATGCTCAGCAAGGCATTTATTTGATTAAAAAAAATACAGTAAAAACAGTAATATTGTGAAATATTATTACAATTTAAAATAATTTCTATTTTAATATATTTTGAAATGTAATTTATTCCTGTGAGGGCAAACTTGAAATGCGCAGCGTTTTTCAATGTGTTGACGTAATTTCCACTGAAACAGGAAGACAGGGCGGGACATATCGAGCAGCTCCTCCCCTTTTTCGAAATAGCCAATAGTGTTTTGCTTAGCCTTTGTTCTTTCTTCTACTGCATCCTATTCTTCTACAATCCAGAGTGGCAGCACAGCTGATCATTTTGTTTGAGCTTTGCCAGAGAATGTCTAATAAGGGGAGAACTTCCATTCTCAGTAATCTTCCGGCTTCTGAACTGGTTCCACTCTGGTTCCATATGAGGGCGCTCACAGGACGAGTGCAGAATGAATGGAGGTCTATGGCGCTATACCCCTCAAAATCCACTTTTCTCAGGATATAATTTTTTGTCTAGTAATTTGAATGTTGTATTCGAAAGGAGATGCAAAGAAATGACACATTGCTGGGTGTTAGATTTTTTAGAGTCACTTATTTGCTTTAAAAAGTCTTTAAAATGTCAATGACGTCATACACATCGTACGACCAGAGATACTGCTTTACGGCAATCCTTCAGTCGCTTTGGTGCTTTCGCGCTCTGCACTTTCTTTTCTCTCGAGGCATCGACAACACAGCTGACACAGGTAAACACACGTGCTAGAGCTTTTGTTTTGTTGTTTTAAAAGAACACGCCGAAAATACACACACACACGATGCCATCAAGCAGTATCTCTGGTCGTAATCGGTCCTTCACTGACCAATCAGCGTTCATTAGCAGAATGCTAGCGTGTTATGGGCAACAACAACTCAACCTGTAAGAAATCGAAAGGACATAAGTACTCGTTCATTCAACTTTCGACCTATAACCCATGTTGAACTTGCAAAACCTACAATCAAATCTGAGATTTCTCAACGGCAATCGGGTGAAAGAGACAAATTTAGCCGTCTAGCTCCATAGACTCCCATTCATTTTGCACTCATGGGCGATCGCCCCCAGTGGAACTCTGGTGAAACTACAACCAAAATTCAGTACAATAAGACTTAATAGGGAGTGGCCAGGCTCTCCGTAGACGGGCTCTGGCTTTGCCCTCTACTGTACAGGTGTAAATTTGCATTTCCTTCAGCCCGAGGCTTTTTCACATTTATTTGCCAAAAATATTACTTTTGTATTTTTAATTATTATAATTATTAAAAAACAAGCAAGCAAGCCTAGCCCAGGTAAGAAAAAGTAATGCAAAAGTAAGAAATCTGCCAGCAAGTTAAAGTAATCGGAAAGCATCACTGTACCAAAGTGGCACCACATTGTTTTGTATGTGTTATTTAGCTACATTTCTCCAAAACGGTCACAGTTACAACAGTTAGAGCTACTAATTTAAGCTTTGCAGATTGTAATCCTATTAAAGATTACACATATAAAATGGCACTGTTAGTGCAGCTCTTCAGTAGTTCATGCAGGTGTATTAGTGCCCTGAGTTTAAAAAGGTCATGAAACAGTGACCCAAAGACGAAACAGCGCACAGAACGCCACTAGGCTTATACGCTGCATCTTCAGTGTAAGCAACATAAAGACTATTCAGAGAGCCAGGGACCAGGGTTATATGTTAAATGCTAATGTGGGATGCAAGACTGCCTTTGCTTATATTATCATCCATGTCTGTGTGTGGTCTTGCACAAATTCATGATTATCTGTAAGTCACTGCAAACGAGAAGTAAAGGAAAGAGCAAGAAACAAAGAAAGAAAGAGACTTCAACCAAAAGAGGACAATAGCCAACTCGAGAGAGCCAAATGCTCCAAATTAAAACAAAGAGAGGAGAACAAAGGTAGAATGAAAAGGAAGAGCGTAAGAGAGGAGAAGACTGAAGTGTCTGACTTCAACAGCGGAAAGTCCTCTTTCTTTTCCTGGACAGCTGAGGGTCTTATTATGGGATTAAAGCTAAACATTCCCAGAGGAATGTTCTGTTGGTTTGGGCTGTGATGTCTGAGTGAGTGTGTGTGTGTGTGTGTGTGTGTGTGTGTGTGTGTTTTCTGAGGTGGTACTGGGGGGGGTGGGGGGGGGGGGGGGGGTGGTGTTGGCTGATTGCCCAGGGTGGCAGATCAGTTTCATTGATGTGTGTGTGTGTGTGTGTGTGTGTGTGTGTGTGTGTGTGTGTGTGTGTAAAGCAAGGAGGGAGATCTATAAGGAACAGCTGCTGTATAAAGCTCAGAGGGCACTTAAAGTACAAGGTGACACTGACAGAACTCTTAAAACACAGCTTGCCTCCAGTGCGTTTGCCACCTCGAGTGCCAACAGACCACACCACACCGCAACAGCATCCATTCAAACAAGAGCGTAATCACAGCCATGCTAAAAGTCATCACAACCGCACAAATGCAAGTATGGATGCCCAGATATTAAAATTCAGATCAATACTGATAAGTTAATCACTATTTGTTTATGTTATGGCCAATAACCTTTAAATGCAGATATTAAAATTCTATTCTATTTTATAAATACAAAATAAAACACTAACATTATAATGTGCAGTGTGAAAAATGGATATTATATGATTATATTATATTAAAGATGAGCATTAGATGATGGCAATCTAAATGTAAAATATGGGAATTAAGTTTAAGAAATAAAAATTTTCATTGATACATTAATTAAACCTCAAAGGTGATAGTAAAAAAATATATAATATGTTTGTAACATTTATAACACTGATTTTTTTTGTGCACAACAAATAAACTTGGTACTGATAAACTGCATCCCTAATTTTCTATAAATTTTGTGAGGTTTACTGCAAAAAATAAATAAGTGTCAAAATGTATTAAAGAAAATTAATTAGAATTTCCTTCCATCCAAAAGTCCTTCATTGACATAACTCTGCCCTCGTTAAATAAACAATTACATACTCACACAAACACAAACACAAACTCACACACTGAGATCATTTACTTTATGCTTTGTTTATTAATTTCTTTGTTTCTCAGTTGAGTCACGGTGCGGGCATCAGATGTGAAAGTCATACTGTGAGGGGAGTGTGTGGGGTGTGCACTGACATAATTTGTGTGTGTGTGTGTGTTGGACTTAAGCTACAAGCCATAGAGAAATTACTCACACAACATTGTGCCACAGGTTACATAATAATAAAGCACCTTCGCCCAAAATCTGTCCCGTAGATACAATAACCAGATCAGATGTATGCATGCCGAATCTGACACTGCAACAATTACCAAAGTGTTTCCATAAGAACCCAGAGGAACTAACCAGCTCCTGTCAAAACGGTTCAAAGATGCAAATGAAGCCACTCTCATCATTAGCAATAATGAACCCATTTACCATAACGAGGTCAACCTCCGGGCCTCATATGCTTCACGAACCTTGAGCATCTCTACACAACTCAAATGAGGGTTTTATTTAAACACACTTCTCCATTTCCCTCTGATGTACTAAGTACATCATTCTGCTCAGCTCGTGTTGGACAACATTTACTATAATCACTCCATTTGTTTTCTGTTCACACACCAGCTGACAGGAGCAGCTCGATTACTGTCTGTGTGAATGAATAACTGAAGTCAAGCTCTTTTCTGTTCTTGCAATAGCATACATACATGGCTATAGCCTACAGTGACTAAAGTAAATATCACAGATGACACATTTTATTACTTTCAAAAGTCTTTTTTGCAGCATATATTGAGATTGAGCATATAAGATTTTATGCAGCATATATTGGTAATATTTTGGGGGAGGTTTTTTGGCATATATATATTACAGATTTTATTTATTTATCACTATCGGACGATATTCGATATTTAAAAGGTGCATTGCTCATTTCCCCCATTTTCATATTTAAATTTTAAATAACTACCCTCTTCTCATTATATTGTGTTGCTTAAATTCACTGTAGCATTTACGATGACTGATTTTAGTTTTTAAACTTTTATTTGTAATTTATTATATTAATTTGTTGGTACCATATCAGTTCTAGGGTTCAAATGATCAAATTATCATACCATATTCAGGTTTATCATATCATATTCACCTTAGTTATCAGTCGACACTGAACATATATCACTCAATATCGGTATTTAATTGTGCATGCTCATTTCCCATTTTAACATATATATTATACCTTTGCCATCATTTAACTTAATCTTAAAAAACACTGTTAGATGTAATCTTTAGCAGATTCCAAAATTAATATCCAATTGTTCATTCTGTAATTATGTTGTATTGCTAAATTCACTGAAAAATAAAATAAATTTGTTTAGACAAAATTATTTAGACAAAATAGTATAGAATGTTAATGTCTGTCTTTTTATCAGTTATTAGCCATAACATGAAAATAATCCTCAGTTTTCGCACACTGTACATAAGAAAGTGCAAAAAAAGGCATCGTTTCTGTAGCTAATTTGAAAAAGCTTTCGATAAGGTAAAAATCTGTGCTATTACTAATGGAGACATATGCTGAATGTTGAACAAAGGAATACCAAAATACTCAACAGAACACTATTGCAGAACAGAGCCACGTACAAAGAGATGAAAGACAAAACCCAACTGATCA